>NC_039360.1:175807066-177007066 GCF_003573695.1 Papaver somniferum
AAAAAAAAAAAAAAAAAAAAAAGAAAAATAATTAAAAAATAAATAAAAAACAGAAAAAACAGAAAAAAAATTATTCATTGCATCATATTTTGGTTTGTTTAGTTCGTTTTTGGTTTTGTATTCATTCAACGAAGCCAATGGAAAGAAGCAATATCTATAATGAAGTTTCAAGCAACAAGGAATTAGAGGAAATAATCACATTGTCAAGATTCTACGAAGTTCAAGAGTTATCATCAAGAGTTGAAAACCGAAGACGAAGATGAAGACAATGATTGAAGACCGAAGACGTTTCTATGGATGCTGTGAGAGTGGTGCTAACTGCACGTCGAACGGATAACAAGGTAAGTAAGCATATTCCCACCTTCGTTTAGTGGTTGATTTCCTTTCTTAGAGATCGTCAGAAAAAAAGGATTTTCAAAATGAATAAAAGATGTGGGTTTTCAAAACAATTCGGTGGGTTTTTGCCTTCCTACCATTCAAGGTGTCGCAGGATTCTCTCTTCATTCCTACCTGGACACATGTGTGACCCATAAAAAGCTATTTATTATTGAGAGCAACTTCATAAAACCCTTTCTTGTGAGGCAGAGTCGAGACTTTTGATCACTTCGAACCCGAATTTCTTTCGATAAGGGACGGTTATTTCTCTCTCAACTTTTAAGGATGAGATTGTGTTCATTTATGTGTCTAACTTCTTATGACTAGTGTGCAGAATTTCTATGTCTTCTTAGCGCATTGGATGCTATCATTTCGGAGAACTAGTAAGTTGGTAAAGTAGTTTTTGTGGGTATATCTCTAGTAAGCCCTCACGAGACTATAACTCGTCCACTAGGGACACCTAGGGGTTTAAAGGCTTGTTATACATGTTAAGTGTGACCGTAGCCTCGACGACACGGAGTTGTATGTATATTTTAGAATTGTTATGTTTGATTTGATCGAGGACTAGCAAAGTCTAAGTGTGGGGGAATTTGATAGGTGTCTTAAGCACCTACTTTTATATCTAGAATTTATACTTTCTTTGCGAGTTTTCTTGTAAATTATGTATCTTATGTTTGCTTTTGAGTGTTATAGGTGTTTTGGAGCCATTCAGAGCAAAAGGAGAAGAAATCACTCATTTAAAGCGTAAAGCGCAAAAAGATCAATTCACATGCGAGTTATACTTGGAGCGGGCTAAAGTACGCAAGAAGGAAGTGAAGAATGAACTGTCAGTCTCCCGTAACTGACAGTTGAGCTGAACTAAGAATTAGGTTGTCGGTTCCATGGACCGAGAAGCCACTTTTGAACTGGTTAGCCCTTATCTAATGAACGGGTGCTTGTGTCAAATTTTCCTTCTTACCAAAACCCTGAGGTCGATAGAGTCAATCATTTCGGTTCATTAACTCAGAAGAAATTGAGAAACGAAATGGCGACAGAGAAAGGAAGAAAGAAAAGCAGCTGACTGCTGCTTGAACTGAGAAGTTGAATTGAGAAGATGATGCAGAGATGATGTATCTGCTGTTGAAGATTGGGAGAAAGAATGACTTTGAATTTGAAGATGAGATCTGAGATGGAATCGGTGAGTGGTGTTGCTACTGAGGAAATTGAATTAGGGTTTAACTGTGTTCGATCGATTCAATCGAGAGAGAGAGAAGACCTGCTACTGAGAAAAAAATGGTGAGCTACTGCCGGAAATTGCAATCGGGAATGAACTAATTCAGAGTTAGGGTTTGAGGAAGAAGAATTAGAAGAAGTCTGCTGGCAGTTGATGTTGATGAAGATTGGGATGGAGATGATTGTTGTGTAGACGGGTCTTGAGCTCGACTGAGTTTAATGATAGGGAGCTGGAGTTCATGTTGGCAATGATGCAGAGATGGGTATTTGTTCTTGGTGGTTGGCAGTGACAGATGAGTTGAGCTTGAAGCTGTGGAAGCTGGATAGTGTGCAACTGTTGCAGTGGTGGTTGTGGTTGTGTGAGATGGAAATGGAAGAATGGCTTGGGTCAGTGTTCGCAGTCACAAGGAATGGAAGAAATTGTTGTTTCTAATGGAGCTGATAGAATGCGCAGTTGATGGCGGTAACTGCAATGAATTGGAGTTGGATTTGCTGTAATAGTGTGGTCGTTTGGCTGCGACTCAAGAGTATGCAGGAATGCGAAAGAAGAGCTAGAATGGTTGAGCTTGAGCTGGTAATATGAACAAGGAAGTTAAGGAATTACAGGGAATAGCTAATGCAGACAAGATAAAAGAGCTTGGCAGTGATGGCCTTGTTGCAGCTGATGTGTTGTATGTAGGATTGGGAAGTATGCTGTTAATGCTGGAAATGCTGAGAACATAGATTGTGCAGTTGAGAACAAAGCCAAGGAATTGAGTGAGCTGTATGCAGTAAGTACAAGAATTAGCTGATGCAATGGTGCAGGTTGTGATAGAATGAAGCAGCTGAGAGTGATAATGAGATGAAGCTAAGTGTTGTTATTGCAGTGATAAATAGCTCAGGTACGGACTGGTTGAAGGTAACCCAGGATTAAGCAGGTGCAGTAGCTGAGATATATAGAGAATAAGATGGTGAATGTGCAGCTGATCATGGCAATGATGGACTGAGCTGAGCAGGGAAGTGCAGAAGTTGGGTTTGATTTGAAGTTGTAGTTGGTTTGTGCTGAGAAGGGATGGCTCAAGTCTCTGGTCGTGAGCTGTATTGCAGGTACAGAAACTGGTGGAGTTTTGGGTTCAGTTTGCAGTGAAGGCAGGAAAAAATGGTGCTAAGCTCCTAGGCAAGAAACAAAATGAGAAACTGTTGTCGTGGATAGATGAATGTCAGAATTAACTGTTGCCGGCATTCTGCTACAGACATGGAAAAATGGGTTATGCTGGGAATGAACTGTTGAGAATTGTAGAACGAGTGGCAACTGGAATTGTAAGACTCAGGAATTGATTGTGGCTGTTCAAGGCGGAGATGCTGGTTCTGGTAATTGACGATGAGAATGAGTTCTGGTGGTTTATGGAAGATTGAACTTATGTTTGCAGTTGAACTGAAATTGAAGTGAATGGATGTTTGAAATGTTGTGAGTTTTGAATGATACAGATGATACAGGCAGGTAAGGAGCTGAGTTATTCCGTGTCTTGTGGTGTGGATTGAGGGCGAGAATTCATTGTCAGTTCTCTGGAACTGACAGTTACAAGAAAGCAATTAAATGAGCTAATGGGCTTGTGGGCTGTATAGGTGGACAGTTCTGGGCTTCTGCCTTTGACCGAGATTTAGAAGTTGGAAAACAAGAGGAAGTTTATATAAGAGTGGAGACCTTATCTCTTTTAAGGGATAATCTCTTCTTCTACTTTTGTTCTAGGGTTTCACAATATGAAAGCTTTTTTTTTTTGTCTTCTTGTTGTGAACTCCATGAACATGAGCTAGATTATTATTTTTAGTTATGGATAAAGTTGATTTCACATAACATGAATGCTTGTTTGATATATTAGTTTTGTCTCAGTATTATCGTTTATGATTCACCATTAATATTGTTGCATGATTTGAATGCTTGTTTAGTCGAGTCGCGAATCGATTGAGTTTCCTTTCATCTTTATTGCTAGATTAGAGTTTATTATACGCAAAAGTGATAAATTTCGGATTGCAAGTAGCATAATTGTGGATATTGCTTGTAGTGATACATCCTATTAGTCACAAGTGAATCATAACCTTTGTTAAATCGGATTAGTGCTTTTACATGTTCGATTGCTTTGATTGGCCTGATTTCATAGAACTTAATGCATCTAGGGAATTAAACTTGATTAGTGCTTTTACACGTTAGTTTGTTCTCTTAGATAGAATTCATATTCGCATCTTTTAATGTGTTTGTTGATGATAAGAGGAGATTTGCGGGATAAACTTGCGATCAAGGTATCCTAGGGCCTTTGATAATGAGAGATTAAATATCAATCCTAGTTATTAAAACAAGAACATGTTTGTGACTGAAAATGAAATCCTTAACCAATATCTTTATATCTTGATTTGCTTGCTTGTTTATTTATTTCTTTGTTTGTTTTTATTTTAGTTTACTTTATAAAAATCAGAAAAACCCCCCCTTTGTTTATATAAGAAATCGAAACAACGACAACCTAGACCTCTCTGTTGGAACGATCCTTTCTTACCCTTGCTATATTATATATTTTTTGAGTAGTGAGAAAGTGTAATTTATTTTTGACGCATATGACAACGATCAGTATTCGTCCCCAAACGCTTGTTGCGACCTTGATCTTTCCCTCGAGGAGGCAGAAACCGAGGAGTACTAAGACCGTCCTTCCTTTTTTTCTTAATGCCACCATCTTTAGTTTTTCCTTGTTTAGCTTCCTTGGCTCTATACCTATATCAAAAGACACACGAAATGAATATAAAACAACTCACTTTCAGTCCAAATTCTGGCACAGACTCAAGGGATACCAACCATGCCGGGATGACAAACGACATAGTAATTTGACAAAAACAGAATGCCGGTAAAAAATCCCGGCAGTGAACATTAACTATCGACAATGCCGGTAATTTCTATGTTGTTCCTGGATGTTAAAAGAGAACTACCGGCACACAATAAAAAATTCAACTGCATGCCGTAACAGGGTACCGACACCAAATTAAACATCAAATCCATGCCGGTACTGATAACAATTTCTAGGGGTTTCCTGGATACAAAACGAGCACTGCCGCATACCCGAGTAAATGTACAACAATGCCGTAAGTCTCTACCGGCGTAGAATTCAACCTAATTTCATTTCCGATACAGAACATTCAGTTTCTATTGAATATGGGTTTAAAAACGACAATGTATTCATACCAAAATCAATGCTGTAACCCAATCCCGGCATTGTGTTCATTATTAAGTGAATGCCGTAACTTAATACCGGCATTGTATTCATACTAAAATCAATACCGATACTCACTGAAACTAAACTGTTGGCGTTAGGTTCGCGATTCTAACCATTCAAACCCAAACCCAAACCCAATGCCTTAAATCGATTCAAACACTCATAAACTAGTTCAAATTCACTTACCTTCTCACTGAAGCCATGTTTACGAGAGGTTGATTGTCCGAGTTCTCTTGTTCTTCTTCTTCTTGTTCTTGAGCAATCAAAGCAAGTCTTTGCTGTAATTTTTGTTGTGCAATCGAGTTTGACTTCGATTGGGCATCTGATTTCTTTCGTGGAGGCATGGTTTTGATTCGGGTAAGTTAATCGACGAACAAATTTTTGAATCGACGATTAATCGTCGATGGAGAACGGATGAAAAAGAAGATGGAAGAAAAAAATAATCAAAAACCTGAACCTAATGAGTGTCGGAACTGTTTGTGAAGAATGTGGGATAAATGATTTGGTTTTAGATTTTATGTTTTAGTAGAAAGGGTATTATAGTCTTTTCATAATGTTTTTTAATTAACCAAAGGGAATTTTAGTATTTTCATACCCAAAATCACCCCTTAGCAGACATTATTGGTTGGGGGAAGTAATTCATATCCTCAATTGTTTTTTATATCCCCAATCGCGAGTTCTTTTGTAACCAGTGAAAGCATTTTTTATTTTTTTTGGTTATCCAATAGCAAAACAAGAGAGAAAAACTTCAGATCCCAAAACAGAAGTTTTGCTCAATTTCAGTGTCAACTTCATAGAATTTAGTGGCATTTTTATGTCATTTTTCTTGTTCTTCTCTTTATGTCATTTTTCTGACGATGAAGAGAAACAAGAAAAGAAAAACTGAACATCGTGAGAGGCATCCACCAGCTGGGCCGTCTATAACATTTTAGAGGCTCGGAAGCATTCGGAAAATGGCCTTTTTGTTATATACACTAGTGAGACCACATGTGCGATGCACAAGTTTGAATTTGATTCCTTTAACAACACCAAATTTGATAATAATAAAAAAAAATTGCGTAAAGTAAAACTTTAATACTCTTATTTGTACTCGTTACGTAGAAAACTAAAAGAGCTTTCCAAATATATAAATATTAAAAAAATCCGGTATGTATTTGTGAAGATATTAAGTTTTTTAATTTTTTGATCATTTTTAAAACAATGATATTTCTGTATCAGATATGTATTTGTGAAGATATTAATTTTTTTAATTTTTTGATCCATTTTCAAAACAATGACATTTCTGTAAATATGTAAATATTGGTTTAATGTACATTTTTATCCTTAAATACATATGTATAGTGGTAGTTGACATTGAAGGTCGTATTAGTAATATTAGGATTACACCAAACTGTTTTGTCCTTTTGTGACCAACCAAAATACCTCTTTTCATTCTTTATATTAGTATAAGAGAAGATGGGAAAACCAGAAACATAAATGATAATGAAAAGTAATCGAACAATCCATTGATACGTGTATAAAAAAGTCTAATAAGGCTTAGTGTAATGGGATCCAAGATTCGACTTTCACAACTCAAAACTGTGGCCTAAACCTTTGATTTCACCAAGGGTTAACAGTTTCGTTGAGTATGAGATGGAATCAACACTGGGACGCCATCCGGTTTGGCATACCAAAATTTTCAAAAGCGCCAAATTAATTAGCGTCTGAGAGAATATTCTTTGAAAGATCCGTTGAGATGCCTAACCATTTGGCGTTTCTAATAAGACACCCAACAATTTGGTGTCAGACGACTAACCTCTTAGCGTCTGTTTCTTGAATCGTGACTCCCCGTAACGGTTGGACGCTGAATTTTGGTGACGTGGCTCCCAAAAAAGTTGAATTTTGGGTCACGACTAGAATAAGACTAAGGGTCCAAAAATAACTAAAATTCGAGTGGAAAAGGCAGTTGTCTAAGAAATTAAAACAGTGTATGTAAAAGTCTAATTAGGGTCCAAAAATAACTAAAATTCAAGTGGAAAAGGTAGATGTCTCAGGAAGTAAAAACATCTTTGAGATACTGACAATACACCAAGAAAAACACATCATCCTATGAAGACTTCCTTATCGGTTTCAGTTGCAAAATCATTAGTTATCTTGACAATATCAATATCATGCTAAAATTCATGCTCAATAGCTACGATAGCTAACCCATTTATCCTTTCACATGACATAGTTAATGTCAGAGATAATTTCGGCAATTTCAACTTCGAAAATATTTTTGTAGCTGGTGTACAACTGATATACTTCAAATGATCACAATTCTAACAAAAAAAAACACTAATTTCAAAACCAAAAAGACAGGCATATCATCTTTATCTTTATTTATTTTGAGTTTTTCTTACTTATTTCCTATCTATTGTTAACAAAGAGGGAATGATTGTATTTAGGAAAAGAAAAATAAACCTCAAGTTTGTTCCCTAACAGATATGAGTTGTGCTTCTTTTTTTGTTCTTCCAATAACGATTGTTAGGTTCAAGATGAGAGAAAAGCCGCAAAACATGTATCTAGGTAGTGAACAAACATTTGGCCCCTCTAATTGTGGGGCCCATTGCGATCGACCCTTAGACCCTATGACAAAGACGACCCTGTTCACCAGCAGAATAACAACAAGAAGATTCAAGAACAAGCATGCCAAAGTAATAATCAGAAGTCTCATTGTAATCCAGCTTAAGGATTCGAATTTGCACAAGCAAGGTAGCGACGATGATCGAAAAATATAGGTAACTCAAAAAAGGTTCTTCTGCATTTGGATTTTCGGCCCCTTTGCAAAGAGAAAGTATCAGTAGAATGCATGTTGTTGACTTTTCTTGCCCTAATGAAGGAAGTGATATTGATGTTTTTGGTTCCACTAATAACAGTATTTCAACATCTTGTAGTGGGGGTTAATCTCATATTTTTGTGTCTAATACTCGCGTAAATTACTGGTCTGTTCTTCGAGTATACTCCCTCCATTCCAAAATAATAGACTAGGTCCCGCCTTATTTGGATATGTCAAAAAAATTTTTTTCTGGTTTTCTTAAATGGAAAGCCAAGTATGATAATTTCTATTTTTCCTACATTAGGGACCACATCTCTCTCTTTTACAAATTTCGTATTTTTTTCTCTTTAGAATATAAAGACACCGCTTTTTTTCATAAGGATGAATTAGGAAAAAACATGAAAAAAGGTTTAAATGATTGGTTTTCTTATTTCTTGTGCAAAACCAAACAAACCTATTTTTTTGAAACGAGGGAATAGTTGTTAACTTTAGTTTTTCTTTATTCCTAGTTGGATGACTTTTTGTGTTTGCAGCAGTGAATTGGGTTTTAGCAAAATTTACGGATTACAACGGATGAGTTATTCTACGGCTATGCAAGTTTTGATGATATTGGAATTTTGAACTACGGGCAGTTTTTTCTTTATTTTACTTTTTGATTGTTAGGGGTTGTGTGACCAGTTTGATGATGGTTGTTAGGCTAGACCGAGCTAACTAAGACTTGACAAATATTGGATAAATTCTATAAAAGTTCTGATTAATTTTGGATTATTGGTAGTGAATATTTAGTTAATTAAGACTTGCAGACTGAGCTAGACTATTCTGGTTGAGGTGATATTTGGACGAGCTACTCTATGGGTACTCTGTATCGGATGCGCTTGGTCAGGGTATTCTCACATTTCTTGTAGATGCATAGGACTCTGGTGAAGCATCCAATGAAATAGTGGAGAGGAATATCTCGGGTGAGATCTGGACAGAGAAGTTCCCAGTCAGGAATTAAGTAGGGGAAGGTTCTACTGCCGATGCGCATATTGCTCCTGGATGAACATGCTTTTAGACAAGTCGATCTTCTGGAAGAAATTCTCCAAGTTAGTTCTGGTCCATGATGGCTTAGGAGTAGTTTCCCAACAATTAAACCTGATGTCGATTTTCTAAGATACTTTTCTTTTTTCTATGTTAGCCTCGAAGATACTTTTCTTTTTTATTTTTAATAAGCCTCAAAAGATACTGATTCTGGTAATTTTACTGCTAAAATCACCTTAATTTGATTGCCAAAAATAAAAAGTGCTTAGGATCATTAAATTTTCATTGATTCCGGAAAATGGTTGTTGCCTCAAGGATCTCACTGTTAAAGGCATATAGAGTGTGACTCACAAAGTTTTGTTGAAAATGAAGTCTAATGAGATCATATTAACCGAGAAAGTCAGGCTTGAGATGGTGAATATTTTGGTTTTAGGAGGATTCAGTGATAGGTGAAGGAACTAGCACACATATAAGGGGCATACACATTCCCAATTGAAAAGATAAACTCCAGGACGGTCCAACTCGTGAGAGATTCCGCTGGAGAGCCAAGGAAAATTTTAGGTGTTGTAGTCCATGACTGCTAAACCTCTGACTTCCACATTGAAGTTGAAAATCTATGTAATCCAAACATACTTATAGAGTATTTTGGATTCAGAAGCAAAAGTCTATCCGTAAAATCAGAAGCAAAAACAATTTGCTTCATGAAAAAGTTAATTTCTTTTCCTATTATAAATCATTTTGAAATTGTATTCCCAAACTAACTTTTGGATTTTTTTACCTTTACACATCGAAAACAAACTTTTCAAGTGGTATCCAAACAAGCGCTTAACTGTTGCAATCACCCAAATCGACAATCTTGACAAAAATGTCTCAGGAAAAAAAAACTCCAAATATCAATTATTTGTGGTGTCCAATTATCTTGAACCTACGGTTCAAAAAATAATAATTTTGAACCCAGTGCATTAAGGTACGCTAAATGACCTAAGAAAAGACAACCTCGTCTGAATAAATAGATTCATGGCGATTATCTAACACTTTGCACGCGTTACTTTTTTTTTTTTTCTAAATCATATTTTTATTACCAAAAGATAAACCAAAGCTTTTACAAAAGAAACTAAGACAAAAGCCTTAGTAAAACAAAATTACAAAGCAAGCCCAGACTTTAACAATGGGTATAAAACAAAGGCCCAACACCAGACACATGGATTTCATATAAATCTGAAGTACATTTTATCTTCATTTTCCAGGTCACCCAAAAAGGAAGGCTTCATGTCATAAAAAAGACCTTCCCCTCTTGCAAGATGAGCACCCTTCTTTGCCATTGTGTCTGCAGATGTATTTACTTCCCTGTAACTGTGTTTAAAAGAAAAGATAGGCAAAACTTCTTTGATTTTCTGCCATCTATTCTGCACAATCCAAGAAACCTTACCAGTTGCAAAAGCCATCAAAACAGTCTGTGAGTCCAGACTAAAACATACATTCCATTGCTGTTTTTTAAATGCCCATTCACCAGCACAAACAAGACCCATGCACTCAGCAATATAGTTTGTGGCAATCCCTAAACCCCCAGCTGCAACACCAATACATCCTCCATCAGATTTTCTTGCAATAAAATCATAACCAGCTTGCCCTAGGTTTCCTCTAGAGGCACCATCACAACACAACAAAGTTTGATTTAAAACAGGTAGTTTAAAGAATCATTGCTTGACTACTACTGTGGCCACTTTCACTCCCTGCATATCAAAGTTCCTAACTATGTTGAAATCATACATACCTCCCCACATTCTTCCTTTCATTCTAACACTACATTCCTTTCTAAAGTGGAGGACTTTATGCTGAATTACCTCATAGACTGGAACTTCTTCATCATATTTAATATTATTCCTTGTAAAAATAAGATCCACTAACAATGTGAAAGAACTGATAAACCATAACTCCTTGATTGCAGCACTCTTGTTTTTCACAAAGTGTAAAATATCATCAAAGTTATCAGGAATATGAAATTGAAAAATACCACCTAACCATTGCCATAATCTGACACTAAAGGTGCATTGCCAAAGAATGTGATCTAGGGTGTCATTACCATTTCCACACAAATAACATTTGGATACAGTACTAAAACCTTTCTTTCTAACTGTGTCTTCAGTGGCTCAAGCACCTCTGATAATTTTCCGTACATTTGATGAAAGTTTGGGATGAATGGTTGAATTCCATACCTGTTTTTCCCAAGCCACCACAGGATATTTTTCCTAATCATTTGCACTGCATTTGCCACAGAAAATTCACCTCTTAAATCAGTTGCCCACACCATTTTATCCTTTCCAGTCCCTAAAGCTGGTAACTCATTAACATTGAAGTATTGAAGCATAGTATCAGGGATGTGTCATTTACCATTCACTATCAATTTTTCCACCTTCCAGTCTGTATGCTGCATAATAAATGGATCATCTTCATGCCTTTCTATTATTGGAAATTCTTTAACCCACCTATCTTTCCAAACTGATATATCCCTGCTATCACCAACTAACCATCTGCTCCCCTCATTTACATGATGCATAACCCATTTAAGTCCAGCAAGATGGATGATTGCTTATAAGAAGTGAACCATTCACCATTCTTATTCTTGTATTTAGCTCTCATAAAATCTGTCCACTCCTCATGAACATTTTCTAGTTTCCAAACAAGTTTCATTAAGAGTGCTTTATTTATAACTTTCAACCTTCTCAAGCCCAAACCACCTCCTTTAAAGGTGCACATACTTCATCCCATTTCACTGTGATCAATTTCTTCACTACTGGATCACCTGACCATAAGAAGTTTCTGATAATTTTTCCACACTCTTTGAAAACAGCTTTTGGCCATTTGTAAACACTCATATTGTAAATGGGAATGCTACACAACACAGATTTAACTAATACAATCCTTTCTACAAAAGATAACATCTCTCCCATCCATCTTGACAATAGTTTCTGCATCAGTTCTACCATACCCCACACTTGGAAAGACTTAACTCTTCCAGGATTAAGAATGATACCCAGATACTTGTCAGGGAATTCAGATAAGCCCATTTGCATTCTTTCAGCACTGCAACCCCTCCAACAAAACATTTACTTTTTCTTCTATTCACAATTTGACCAGAGGACTCCTGATATTGCATGAGCAGCTTCATTAAGTTCTCCAGAGACTTCTTGTTACCATTTCAAAAGATGAAAATGTCATCAGCAAAGAGCAAATGAGATGGTTGAACTCCCCCTCTATTAACCATAGGTTGTATTGCACCAGTAAGTACCAGCTTAGTGATATTTCTACATAACACTTCCTCAGCTAATACAAATAAGATTTGTGATAATGGATCACCTTGTCTCAATCCCCTTCCTACACCAAAAAATCCACATGGTCCACCATTCACTAGAACTGAAATTCTTTCAGATTCAAATATTTTCTTAAGCCAGTCAATCCATCCATCTGAGAAGGCGAAATGTCTTAGAACTTCAAATAAAAAAGCCCAGCTCAAAGAATCATAGGCTTGAGTAATATCAAGCTTAAGACCTACATTGCCTCCTCTTCTTTTTATGCTCATCTCATTCACCAATTCAGAAGCCAAAACAATTTTTTCCTGTATGTTCCTTCCTTTTATAAAAGCTCCTTGTTGTGAAGATACCATTTTTTCAATCAGGGAGTTAAGCCTTGTAGTCATTATTCTTGTAAGAATTTTGAAATTGAAATTTGCCAAACAAATTGGTCTGAACTGATCTGCAGATTTAGCACCCGTTACCTTAGGAAGTAGGAATAAGAAATTGGAGTTGAAGCCTTTGGGGATGAATTTAAACTTCCAGCAGTATTGTAATGCATCAATTAAGTGAGGACCAATAACTTCCCAAGCATATCTGTAAAAACTCCTAGGGAACCCATCTGTTCCTGGAGAGCTATTTGCATCCATAGTAAAAACTGCATTTTTTATTTCTTCTGCAGTTGGAATGGCATCCAGAAAAGTATTGTCTTCAGCTGTTAAAACCTTTGGTATAGCCTCAAAAATGCCCTCTGAAAAATTGACTTCTTGAAACTCAAATTTCTCCATGAAGTGATTTACTAACACATCAGAAATCTCAGTTTGATTGGATATCATATTACCTGCAGAATTTTCAATTTCAGAAATAGTATTCTTAGCTTTCCTAATTCTCATATTAGCATGGAAAAAGGAAGAGTTGGCACCACCCTCTTTTATCCACTTAACTCTTGATTTAGTCCTTAATAATTCATTATGTTGTTGAGCCACCAATTCATATTTTCCTCTAGCTGTAACCAATTTATTCAGTAAATCTACATTCTCAGGTTGGGCATCTGACAATAAGGAAGCACTCAAAACATCATCTTCAGCTTGTCTCAGTTTCACTCTTAAATCCTCAAAAATCTCCCAATTCCATTTCTTGACAGTAACTTTAAATCTTTTTAATTTTCTCATAAATTTGAAAGAAGGGTTACCTTCACAATGCTCCTCCCATGAGTCTATAAGAAGTCTTAAGAAGTCGGGATGAGAAGTCCATACATGCTGAAATTTAAATGGTACATTTTGAGGTTTAGGAATCTCCAAAACAACTCCAAACAAAGGCCCATGATCTGAAGTCCCTCTTAACCCAACCTTGTAATTCCAACCTTCAAACTTATCCAACCATTTCAAATTAAAAAAAATCTCTATCAAGATCACAAAGTATCCTCTTATTACCCACTCTATTATTACACCAAGAAAATTTGATCCCAGATTTAGGTGCTTGCATAAGATGACAAGTATTTAAACAATCTCTAAATTCTTGAATGGATATTCTTAAAGGCCTCCTACCTACCATTTTCTCTTTACTGCTTAAAACAACATTAAAGTCCCCTATAACTAACCAAGGCAAGTTCAAGGCACTTACATCCACCAATTCCTCCCATAATGCTCTTCTATCAATTGTCAAACAATCTGCATAAACACTTGTCACTAAAACATCCCCAACTTGTACAGTAATTGCTTGCTTTCATATTGAAACCACATAAGGTTTAGATAAAGAAGAATGCCAAAAAAGCCATATATTTCCCTTTCTAGAATCACTAGAATTATGAATCAACATATTACTCATTCTAGGAAGTCTCCAATTTCTACAAAAATTACCAGAAACTTTGACTTTAGGTTCTGCCACAAAAAGTAAAGAAGGACTAAATTGTTTAACTAAATGTTTGAGTTTATCTTTGGCTTGAATCCTCTTCAAGCCTCTGATATTCCAATATTGTACTCTCATTTAGAAGAATGTTGAGAAGTTAAAGAACTCTTCATATTTTTACCTAAATTAACTAAACTGGATGCTTGCTTTCTTGTTAGAACATTTGGAAAGCATTTATTACTTTTCCCTTTAAAAGTTTTGTCCACAACTTTACTAGTCACAGCTTTATCCACCATGTTACTGTTTTCAGCCATTTCATTTAGCACCTCAAATTTACTTGGAGAAGAAATTATCTTTAAGGCCTCTATTTGAGAAGTTGAACTACTATTCCCAATCTTGGACACATTAAAAGACTTAAAAGGAATATCATTCCACACTTCAGTACTACTAGTACCAATATCTCTTAGAATTAGAGACTCCATAGATACTCTTTTAGTAAGAGTAGGGCTACTCATACTTACTTCCAAAAGTTTATTCACAGAAAGAGCTGGGAACTCACCATAAGAATCTAAAGCTCCAGTAAAAGATTTATCCTGGACCATATCAACAATCTCTGCATTTTGTAAAATAGGAGAAACAACTTCCTTAACCAAATCACCATCATCCACAAGTTTAATAGTGGAAGCATTTTCAGGATTTAAAACCTCACTAAAACAGATATCAAAACCTTGTTTAGTATTGGCTTGTTTTTCCTTTGGTCTCCACTGCCTTCTAGGAACAACTTGTTGTAAAATATGATTACTCTCTTGGACTGTAGTTTCTCTTCTCTTAATTCTACATTCAGTAACCATATGTTCAACCACCTTACAGTGATTGCAGAATTTAGGAATTTTAGGAATATTGATAGGCTGTTTGAAACTCCCATACTTAGACTTAATCCATATATGAGTTGGTATACTATTATTGAGATCAACTTCTACTAGCATACTAGCATAATAACATGCCTTCCTGTTCAGAGTAACATCATCTAAACGAACTGGTCTACCAAATGTTCTTCCAATATCCATTAATATGGATTCCTTCCGATATTCAATACTTAGTCCTGGAAATAACACCCAAACAAAAGCAGAAGATGTTGTTTTCGATTCTGGCTTAAAATCAGGTTCCCATAATTGTAATCGAAGAGGTTGAGACTCAAATTCCCGGTAACCACTATATATATCCTCCTCTTTTTATAGCTTGATAATAAAAAAACCCTTACCTAAAGGAATAAATTGACAATTACCTTTCAAGTTCCACTGCTTTTTCAATCCCGATTCTTCCATCTCAAGCTTAACCTTTACCAAATCAAGTCGACCAATTAAGCTAAATCGCAATTCGTTCAAAGACTCATCAATGATCTCATCTGGAATGAAAAATGATGGATTGTTATCCATTACTGATTCTGAAGAAAAACTTGGTTCAGATCTAGAATTTGAATCTAAATCAGTATCACAAAAATCAGTAGATTTAGACTTTTCCGACATCAAAAGACATCAGTGAAGACTAAATTCAGACAGAAATAACACCAATCATAAGATAATTGATGATAAGAGTGAATTAATGCAGCTAAAAAACGAAAAACAAGAAGATTGAAAGAAAATTTTTAAACTGAGTTGATCGCCCGATTTGCAGAGCTCCGAGCCAACCGGTCCCTATCTTAAAGTCTACGCTGATGGCGATACCACCGAATCCTATTAAAAATCATAAGATTACGCGTTACTTAAACTAGGGTGTATTGGGACGAAAAAAAATAAACAAAATAATGATCATTTGTATTTTTCTTTTCTCGCTTACTGACCCACTGAATTTCATTTCTTTTCCAAGATATATTTCCCTATTGACCACTAGATATATCATGCCAAAAAAATGTAATTTATTCATGCGTAAAAACGTCGAACACAACAATTCTTTTTGTAAGAGCAACCACAGTGGACGAGTAAAACTATAGATATGGTCCAGAAACCAGACCAAGTCGAACGGACTAAAGATTAAAACCTGGACTAAAACCAAATCTCAGAGTATATTTGGTCTGGAACCCAGACCAAAACCAAATATAGTCGAGCGAAGTTATAAAGTTCGTTTGTTAATAGGAGAAGCTATAAAGTACGTTTCACGTGAAGCGGATGTATATCCCTCGTTTCATGGTGAGTCGTGTATATAAATTACGCTTCGTGCGAGCGTTGATATAATGTACGTCTGTTCAGGCGTTGCTAAAATGTACGTCTCATGCCAAACGTGGATTACAGGTTCGTCCCATTGAGGCGAACAAAATACATACGCCCAGTCCAGGCGTGCATAAAGTTCACGCCCCACACCAGGCGGACTTTATACCTCGGTCCAATTCTTTTTTTTTTTCTTGGTATAGACCTCCGTCCAATTCTTCGAACATTTTTGAACATTAGAGAATTTTTTTTTGAAAAATATTTATATCGTTGGTAGATTTTTGAAAAATGTTTATACCATTGGTAGAAGTGTTGTTTGACATAACGGTACAAAGAAAGAAGTAGAAAAGATAAGAAGACCCGAGAAGAAAAGGGTTTAACGCCAACACGTATTGATCGAGCGGAGATATTAAGGCTCGACATTTTCTAAGGCCCACACGTGTTGATAAAGGCTCGACTGCTTTTAAGGACCGCACGTGTTGGTAGCGTGTGTGAACTTAGAGCGGTTTTATAATGCTCGCATGATTTCGGGCGTGTATATGAGCAAACGCCCCCTCTGGCGTGAGTAATATCTCCGTCCCTTGTTCCGGCATGAACTATATATACGTCCCATACCAGGCGCTTATATCTTCAACTCCCCACAACGCGCGTAATGTATATGTACGCCTCAGTTGGACGAAGTTTATAACTTCGTTCCACAACAAACGAAGGCTATATTACCGCTCGACTAAATATACTCCACTACGGTAGCGTCACACCACGAACTAAACTCAAATTTGATCGTTTTTTTTTTTTTGGTCTTTGCTCTTTAGTTTTGATCGCACCATTGCAGTTGCTCTAAGTACCCCAAAAATATAGACAAGAATGGGAAATGAGGAGAGAAGCGCTGGTTCATGAAGAGGTGGGACCACTAGCTATAAGGAAATGGTTAGTAAGGGATGTCCCATAGTAAAGGGATAATTGTTGGATAGTGATGTCCACTTAGTGATACACATGTATGGTTAATATCACTAGTCTTGTAAAAGAGAGCACCATGAGTGTAAGCAGGGCCGGGCCTGATAGGAAAGCAGGGAAAGCCCCACTTGCAGGCAACCAAGGCCCAGAGGCAACAAAATGTCTTGTTTTGACGAGGGGTCTTCATTTAAAAAAACAAAAGATGGACTGAATTATTATTTATATAAACTTGGAGGGCTGAAAATGATTTATAAGAATAGTCTACCTTTAATTGAAACGTTTTTACATTTTAGTTTGTGGTAATTGTATATTTGTCCCTACTTTTGATGGTCTATACAAATATCCTTATCACACAATAAATATGTCCCTCTTCATCCCTAAGCCCATCAGGGGTCCAATAAGGTTTTTATTTCTTCCAAATTTGCCCTCCTATCTATTGTTTTTTATCCCTACTTACTTCTTCTTCTTCTTCTTCATTTAGCAGCGAACCCTCCATTGTTCCACCACCATCGGTAGCATCTCCATCGTCACCACCACCACCATCTCCATATCCGTCACCACCAGCAGCGAACCCTCCATTGCTCCATCACCATAACTACCACCACCATCTCCTTAATCACGATCTACATCTCCATCTTTCCAGAACAAAAATTACTTTCTCCTTCTCTTCTTAGAACAGCCATCGCCACCATCACCACCATCTCCGTTGTTTCTCCTGCTTTTTTCGCCGCTGTTACAATCGAAATATCGATTGAAATTTATTTTAAGTTTCATTTTAGGTTTCAGAGATTTTTCAAAATTGATTTTGTGTTGATTTCAGTTGGGAAGAACACAGATGATTGTGGATATAAAATGATTCATGAAGGAGATGTCGTTGTTGTGTGTCAATTCAGCTTGATTTCATGACCTTGTGCTGAAGTTGAGAATGAAGCAGAAATGGTGATTTAGTGAAATTAGGATTTGATTTTGTGATTTTGAAGAAATTGAAGCTAGGGTTTGAGCTCATGGTGGTTCAGATGGTTTGAATTGGTGTTGAAGCTTCAGAGCAGACAATGGTGGTGCTGCTATGGATTATAGATGGTGTTTGATGGTTTTGTTGGTGGATCTGAAACTGCATCTGGTGGAAAAATGGGTCTGTGTTTTAGCATATATGAATTGCTGCTAATGTATGCCAGAATGGATTGAAGATAAATAGATGCATGTTAGGGTGCAGTTGAGCAGAGGATGATGTTGGTGGCTACTGCAATGAAGGAGATAAAACTGTTGTTGTTTATGAAGCTACATGTGATGATCAATTTTTGTTTGTTTATATGTTTTTATGGGATCAACTCCTGTTGTTGACCCAATTTTTTATTGGATCAACTCCTGTTGTTGACCCAATTTTTATTGGATCAACTCTTGTTGTTGACCCAATTTTTATTGGATCAACTATGGTTGTTGATCCATCTATATGGATCAACTCATGTTGTTGACCCAATTTTTTATGGGATCAACTACTGTTGTTGATCCTTTGAACTCCTATTGTTGACGATATTTCCTTGGATAAGTATAATCATGCTTGTAGTTTAAATCATGTAAATTTCTTCCAATGTTGAACTTGGGGTGCAATGGTATCATGACTGACATCATGTCAGATGATGCGTGTTCGACTCACGCCAAATTCACTCCATTTTACATGGATCAACTTTCATTGTTGATCCAATTTTAGTGGATCAACAACCATTGTTGATCCAGTAAATTGGATCTACTTCTACTGTTGATCCTTTTTTTTGGATCAACTATCGTTGTTGATCCCCTAAACTAGATGAACTTCTACTGTTGGTTCTATTTTTATTTGGATCAACTACTGTTGTTGATACAAAAATATCTGAACCAGTGACGGTGGCGGTGGTGGCGGCGGTGACGAACTAGTAGTGGTGGCGGCAACAGACTAGTGGTGGTGGAGGACTGTTGGTGGTGCTTAAGGAGTGGTGGTGAAATGTTAGTGGTGGTGGCGGTTGGTAGGTGGTGGTTGTTGAATGGTGGTGGTGGAATGGTAGTTGAATGTTGGCGGTGGTGGTGCTACTGGTGGTGGTGAAGTGGTAGAGAAAAAAATTTGTTCCATTTTGAAATAAAGAAAAATATTATATGGGTGAGGGTATTAAGGTAATGTAATATTAAATGGATAAGATTATAAAAAATAGGGACATATTTATTGTTGAATAAGGATATATTTATTGGGTGTCAAAAGTAGGACATATAATTAATATACCCTTTTAGTTTCCTAATCCATCTTTCTTGCGTCTTCTCCTATTCTCTGCCTCCTCCTTCTCCTTGTTCTTCCCCCAGTGCAGACCACTTATGCTAAGCATGTACGTTTAGCCCACTTATAGGTCATATTTCAGAGTCAAATTTAAATTAGCCCACTTATACGACATATTGTACTAATTTTTAGACTATTTAAAGTACATTTTTATTTAAAAGCAAAAAAGAATTTCTTTACCACTTCAATTATCTTCAATTTTTCTTTCCTTTAAGTATAAATTTTTTCATGATCACTTTTGGTTATTGATGTTTTTCATTTTAAATTTTAGTAGTCTATATATCTAGTATTATTCGTGAACTAGATTACAAACTAATTACTCGATTTGTTCAGAATAATTCGCCGCGGCCTTCGACCGCCTTGCATATTAGTGACGTTCTAGCTCTACCCAGAAAAATATCTTGGATGTCCTTGTATAAGGGCAAAAAATATTTGGTCCGTTTCGGGCAAATTTTTCTCAGGAACGGCCCTGAGTGTAAGTGTAAGCTATCATGTTGTAAGCTTTGTCTATAATAGAAAGTCGATCATTCAAAGAAAGACAGAGCACATTCAGAAATAGTATTGTATACTGTGTATAGGGATCAGTCCTTGTAACTATTGTTATTTTGGGGTCTTACATTTTGTCGAATGATCTTGAATACCCGTACATGACATCACTAAAAATGGACCAACCACCCGCAGGTATTAGAAATAAGGAATCCCATCCAAGCAGTATCAATACCAGAGGGTTCACAAAATCAATAACAAAATATATTTCCCTTAGAAACACAATCCGTGTTTGGAATGCCGATAACATGAGATACATGGTTACAACAGCAAGTCATGCAATCAAGGGTAGATCAGTCAAATCTAACACCAGAATCGCAAAGGAGATTAGTAGAGGCTGCACGACAGAATGAAATTCGACAGGTACAACCAAGGGTAAATCAATCAGACTTGACTCTGAAAGCACTGAGACAATTGACGGAGTCTGTGCAGCAAATGAAATTCGACAGATGCGACAAGAACTAGCAGAATCCGAGAAATGACGCATGGTTTTGATGGATAGAGTAGTTGAGCTTCAGTTGGAGATGGATGGAGAAGAATCCAACCAGAGCCGGTCCTGAGTCTATAAGGGCCCTGTGCGAAAAACTTCGCAGGGCCTTTTACAAGGTCAACTTCTTTTTTACTGACGCGAATGGTAACTTTTTTTTTGTTAATGTCCACCTACAAGAAGAAGAATACCCAAAGGAAACTCAAAATATATAACTATGTGTTATATACAAATAATTATATATGATCTAGCAATGGGAAGGTGCTTGTGGTAATAATATCATAAAGATTCAAAACGTAGACGCACCTTGTCAATTTGTCTTAGTGGTTTGCTGAACTACCTTATATACCGGAGGCTACTTGTTCAAACCTCTCCAGCTCTTTTTTTTTTCCTTATTTTTCTTCATAAACGGTTATAAGAGCAACTGGATCATGAAAAAAAACCTTAGGTCAGAGCCTGGCCTGGTGCGTCGCACCCTCTGAACCCCCTCAGGACCGGTTCTGAATCCAACCCCTTCTATTCGCTGTAGGATTCCCTACCCCCGAGGAATAGAGTTCAACAAGATGGTTATGAAGACACCCGTACTAATACCAAAAGCGCCTCTTTTTCAAGACAAAACATCCCACAGAGCGGGACTTCATTCATGAATCGGTCACAAAGAGAAACCTTGCGTAGTAACAACCCGGAAGGTAATTCCAGCAGAGACCAAGGAATCATAACACCATCAGAGGCTCACATGTCCAAATTATACAATACAATCCCACTTCACCCGAGGGCTACTAGACAAGCCTATACCATCAAAGTATAAACAACCCAAGTTCCAACTGTTTGACGGAACATGCAACAGAGCACATGTGCAGATTTCTCATGGCCTTAAACCAACATGCCTCAGATGATTCTATTCGCTTAATTTTTTTTGGAAAATCTTGGAATGACATGCTGTTAGAGCACTGCTCGGTCGTACTCGCAAGCATTGCTATCTCAAGCTTGTTTGTCAAGTTTAGTTGCCAAAACTATAAGTCTTGATTTCTAGTCTACTTATAGCTAAGTCTCGGATTAGGATAAAAAGTGTAGTTGAGCTTTAGACTTCACAGCGTTCTTCGATTGAAGACGAAGAACTACTAAGGGGAGCTTGTGGAACTTCATCAACAAAAGGTATGTGGAGACTTGAACTGATCTATCACTCAAAAATCTCTCTACTCTATCTCCTATTTGAGACAATAGTCATATAGCTATATAGACTTCGATTATACACATTTGATATTTCGAGCTGAGTTTAACTCGCTTACATATTTCTCGAAATATGTGTTGGTAAGCTTTCTCTTTATCCAAGTTCATCTTGTATTCTTGACGAAAGTCAAAAAATGATCATGTGAAAATCGCCTGGTAACATCTTAAATGATTTGTGTGAGACAATCATTTGATGTAGACTCGGAATATTTCGTATTGATCTATCGATCACTTGAAAATTGCTTTGAAGCTAATAGTTTGTGTGAGACACCTATTGTCGTCTTCCAAGAATGTTTCAATGATTGAAATGGGAGTTTAGAACTATTAACCATGATTGGATATAACACAATATGCGTCCTTGTATACTAACTATTGCAAGTTATTCCAAGTCCGGGAACGATAGTAGGCATACCCGTATGCGTACTGGTTGGTTTAATGAAAGTCCGGGAATTTAGTATGCATACCCGTATGCGTACTGGCGTAAGTTCATGTCCGGAAATTCAACTGAGTTTGGAAGGTATGCGTACCCGTTCGCATACTAGCGAACCCAAACTAATTCTGTCCACTTAGGTATGCGTACCCGGTTGCATACTTGAGTGGGTTGTGTTCTAAAATCAGTTTGTTCATGAACTAATACATTTATATAATAAGGAATGGAATCTTTTGCAAACCGTGGCTATAATGTTGAATTAATTCGAGTAAATCAAAATCGATTTTGCTTCAATTGTGTCTTGTATACTTCTATGAGAATATAAACAATTGAACAACTCTAGAACTAGTTCCATTTGAGTCATTTGAACTAGTTGTGTTAAGATGAACAAGGTTGATATGAAAGTATTCATATGGATAACTTCGGTTAACTATTGTTGAGCCAACAAGGTGTACACGTTTAGGTACGGTTACCTATATCTAAATGAAGTCACTTTTCATTTGTGTGTAACAAGCTAAGTTCGATCTGACGGTTTAAAGATATTAGCTTGAGTCTAATCAGTTTTTCATCTAACGCTGAATATTGAATGCTTTGTTACCAAGGTAACGTTGATTGCAAACCATGATTTGAAGACTATATAAGGGAGAACTCTAGCAATTGGGAAACCTAATCCCCACACCTCATGTGTAATACTAGTTGCGACTAGAGTCGATTCTCCTTTAACCTAGGTTTTCTAAAACCATTATAGGATAACGACTTAAAGACTTCATTCGAATTCTGAAGCCATACCCAACTATTTTCTTTGTAGTTGCGTGTTCGATCTTGTTTTTTCTAATCGTATTGAGTACTATCTTCTTTAAGCTTTGCTCGAGATTTAATCTCCGATAGGAAAGATAAAAAGTAGTCACAAACATCTTCGTCTCATCGTTTGTGATTCCACAATATCTTGTTTCGTTACCATACGATTAAGATTATTGTGAGGTGATTCATATTACTAGGTTTTTCTTCGGGAATATAAGTACGGTGTATCAATTGGTTCATGTTCACCTTGATCGATCAAAAAATGGAACAAAACTCATAGGTATTTCTGTGGGAGATAGATTTATCTATTCAATAGAATTTTCTGTGTAAGACAGATTGGTTTATCAAGTCTTCGACTTTGGGTCGTAGCAACTCTTAGTTGTGGGTGAGTTCAGCTAAGGGAATCATGTGCGTATAGTCCTGCTGGGATTCATAGGCGTAAGGAACGCGACTATACCTTAATCAGTGTGAGATTGGTTAGGGCTCAACTACATTCCAGTCCGAAGTTAACTTGTAGTAGGCTAGAGCCTGTAGCGGCTTAATACAGTATGGTATTCAAATCTGGACTAGGTCCCGGGGTTTTTCTACATTTGCAGTTTCCTCGTTAACAAAACTTCTGGTGTCTGTGTTATTTCTTTTCCGCATTATATTTTCTATACAATTGAAATATCACGGGTTGTGCGTAGTTCAATCAATTAGATAATCCAACCTTTGGTTGTTGATAAATTGATTGACACTTGAACATTAGTCTTTGGTACCGTTCAAGTTATTTCACATAATAATCAGGCCCGCGGATTTCTATCTGTTTGATTTGCTGATAACATTGTGAAATAGAGATACAACTCTTGGATATATTTCCATGATTGAGTCTGAGCGTCTAGTTGATTCTCTTGGAATTATATTGGAGTTTTTCCATACAGATTTCCTAAACGAAATATTGGGTGAGGTTGTTAGACCCACACTTTTTCAATTGGTATCAGAGCAGGCAAACACGGTTAAGACCTTATAAGTCTATGTTTGTAGCGATCTGACTCTATGGACAGTAGTGTTATCTCTGACAACGTAGCACCATTTCAGAAACATTCTGACTTGGTTCAAAGCTTTGTGTCTCCTGAGAAATCTCCCACGTCTTCTCAATTGTCTGAAACTGGGATCAACTTGGAAAAACGCCTAGATGAACAGTTGGATGATCTTTCAGATGAAAGTGACTCATATGAGGGACAAGATGTTGATGAGGAAGTCTCACAATATATCAAGCTTTTTAACCATATCATAAACAAAAAGAAGTCAATAGCTTGCTTGGCTAAATTTCTGACTCCTCTCTGTCTAGAAAACAGGAAATTGAGAAAACTCTTTAAGGGATATGATTGTGGTTATAAACTCTTACAATCTCTTCTTAAAGACCGTGAAGAAGATGTGCGTTCAAAAATTCTGAATGTGATAATCTTCGTCAAAATCTTTTTGTGTTGAAAGAAAGACTTGCAGATCCTGAAGCAAGATATGACTCTCAACAAAAATGTTTTAATGACAGAGAAATCGGTTTTCTCCCTAGAGTGAAACAATTGGAGGCTGATCTAACTTCTGCTCTTGATAAGGTCAAATCACTGGAAGAGAATCTGAAAAGATTCAATGCTAGTTCTACAAATTTATCCACTATGTTGGGAGCATGTAAAGAATACCGTGATACACGTGGTATAGGCTATAAAGGAATGGACGCTCTGAGTGTTAGTAAGATGAATTTTGTCCGTGCTAATGACATTTTCCTATGTGAAAATTTCACTGATATCAAAAGTAAAAAACTACCTTCAGTAGATGATGTTCCTAAGAACAAAGATTGTCAACCATCAAAAACATCTCATATGAGAATAGTCAAAAAAATTCCCTTTAAATGTTATTATTGCGGAAACAAAGGTCACACTGAAAGGAGATGTCATTTTCGACTGCGGAATGAAAAACTTCATAACATTCTTGTTTGGATGTCTAAAGAAGTGATCAAACCTTCTTCTCATTATGCTGGTGTTAAAAGTCTAGTCTGCAATCAAGAAAAGTGCTGTGATGGGCCAATTCTTGGTTGTAAATATCACACAAAACCTGTTTACAATTGTAAAGGGAAGAATGTTATATGGACGACTGACTTTTTAGATTGCTCGGTGAAAAGAAAAAATCATCGAAGGAAGAAGAAATATTCAATCTCCTTGCCTTTCGCTGAAGAAAGTCTTGAATCTAAAGTGTTTGTTCCCGAATACATTCACATCAGTAATCGTGTCTCGGAGCTCAAGACCAGTATCAATAGACTCAAACACAGTATTAAGAAGGCAAGAAAAGTTGTTGCATCAGGTAATTCTTGTTCTCCTCTTATTAATTCTCCTGAAAAATCTTGTGAATTTTCTGATGCCGGTCAAGAAAGAAAAAGGGAAAATGTCAATACTCTTGATGAGCTATATGCTTGTCAAACTACAACTTGACTGCTTACGAGTGAGCATCCTCTTTGAGACCATGTGAGGATGCTCATAATTCTCAAGAAGCTCTTCTTCTTGACAAATTGGTCTCTGTTGTATCTGTTTTCCGTTTAAGAATAAAATGATCATCTTACTGTTGAGCTTTGATCTGGTTAATTATTACATATGTAATATATTTGATCAGTAAGTCTTGAGAAAATTCTCTTTGTTGCTCTCTTTGAAAACCCTCGTTTTTCTTCCTAATGACAGTTGATTTGTTGTCTATCAATAATTATCTTATGTTCTTCTCTTTTGAGCTAAGATTTTCTGTCAGTATGTTTAGAATTTGTCTTTGATTTCTATCAAAACAACTTCTAAATTAGGATCCATTGTGCTCTTGGTTTTGAACCTGGTTCATAACTATGAGCATACGTGCACCTGGCCCATTACCGAATGTAAATGAGTAACCCTAGGGTTTCCCTATGAATATCTCATATATGTATCATGAACTCTTCCTCTGATATATACTCGTTCAATAACGCCAAAATTCTCCTGTGAGATTTTGGTGTGCACAATGGATGGATGCAAAAAGGAAGACAATGTTGATGGCAGCAAAGTTATTGAGTTTCACGAAAATCCTCTCTGCATAACCTGCTTTCATACAGTTGATCATGAAAAAAATATTTGTTAGTTCGGATGTCATCTCAATTTATGGGAAATCTTCTTCGAGATTTTGGGGTTGTTCGTGAACAACTTGAAATTGCAACAAAGAATCTTGAATTTCTGAAAACCGAACTGAAGAAAGCAATTGATGAACTTGTTTGTATTCGATCTCTGGTTGCTGATTATGTCTGAAAACCTTTAGTTTTGTTCTTCTTATGAGTTATATTTCTTATTTTTGTCTATGAAAATTCTTATGAGAATTTATTCTTGTACTTTCTAAGAAGGATAACTAGGGTTTGGAATAGCAATTATTGTGAGTACACATAGCTATTTCCAACGATTTTCATCTTGCAATGTTTTTAGATTTATTTTTTTAAATTCCAAAGTTTGCAGTATTAATCTTTATTGGTTTTATATGTTGCAAAAATTGTTATGGGATATGTGTGTTTGCGTCCGTGAACTATGATTGTCCCATATATGTCAAAAGTTAAGTCTATTATATGTCTTTATGCAAATATTGATGGAAAACAGAATGAACTTTTGATAACAAATATTAAGTCTATGATATCATTATGCAAGTATTGATGAAAATAGAATGAATCTTTGAATATTTCGCAGTATTGATATTTCCTTGATCCACTTCTATGTGAAAGTACTGTGTGGATCCGTAAGTTCTCTTTTGTTGAGTATTTCCGATTAAATTAATCATGGGTTCTCTTGTGGTTAATTTAATTGAGTTTTCTGGATACAAATTCATGTTTCATGTAATTTGTTAACTTCCAAAGAAATCCTTCTTTTCTTGTAAAAGTAAGGTCGCTCTTGTTGTTCTCTCGGGAATGACATTTTATGGGGGAGAGTTCTTAATTGAAATTGTGCTTAATTTCCAAATCTTTGTTGGGAGTGCGGCTGTGGAATATTCTAGGAGTTTTCTTGTATCTTTATAAACTCTTTGATGAATACACTAAGTTTTGACTATGTGAAATCATCGAAACAAAGTTGATATGTTCTCTTTTAGTCATGAAGTACCTCTATGAGAATTTCATTACGATCCCACAAGTTTTCGTACCTTTGCCAATTTATATTGACAAAAGGGGGGAGAATTAATGTGTAGTTCACACTACAAATATATATGGTTTACGGATCATTATGTAAGGGGGAGGGGTTTTCATTGTGAGATGAAGTATTGACTAAGGAGGAGTGATACATATCACCATAGTATTATTGTCAAAGTTGTGATACAATTGGACTTTGATGCTGTGTAATAATACTATGACACTGTATAACAATGATTGAGATCTACTATTTTCTCATAGTTATAGCCACGGATCTTCAACAATTATGATGCTGAGTTGAACACGTTCAGAATCACTGGAGTACTTGAAAGTGACGAAGATTTCGAGTAATGTTGAAGAACCAAGGAAATAAAGCATTTGGATGAGAAGCGACAAAGTTTATTTATTTTGTAATCCATATGTATTGATAGTTTTATTACTAAAATTGACAAAGGGGGAGATTGTTAGAGCACTGCTCGGTCGAACTCGCAAGCGTTCCTATCTCAAGTTTGTTTGTCAAGTTTAGTTGCCAAAACTATAAGTCTTGATTTCTATTCTTCTTATATCTAAGTCTCTGATTTGGATAGAACGTGTAGTTGAGCTTTAAACTTTACGGCGTTCATCGATTGATGATGAAGAACTACTAAGGGGAGCTTGTGGAACTTCATCAACAAAAGGTATGTGGAGACTTGAACTCATCTATCACTCAAAAGTCTATCTACTCTATCTCTTATTTGAGACAAAAGTCGTATAGCTATATAGACTTCGATTATACACATTTGATATATTTCAATCTGAGTTTAACTCGCTTACATATTTCTCGAAATATGTGTTGGTAAGCTTTTGATTTAACCAAGTTCATCTTATATTCTTGGCGAAAGTAAAAAAATGATCATGTGAAAATCATCTGGTATCATCAGAATGTTTCGTATTGATCTATCGATCACTTTAAAATTGATTTGAAGCTAATAGTTTGTGTGAGACGGCTATTGTCGTCTTCCAAGAATGTTTCAATGAGTGAAATGGGAGTTTAGAACAATTAACCATGATTGGATATAACACAATATACATGCTTGTATGCTAACTGTTGCAAGTTATTCCAAGTTCGGGAACCATAGTATGCATACCCGTATGCGTACTGGTTGGTTTAATGAAAGTACGAGAACTTAGTATGCATACCCGTATGCATACTGGCGTAAGTTCATGTCCGGAAATTCAACTGAGTTTGGAAGGTATGCGTACCCGTTCGCATACTGGCGAACCCAAACTAAGTCCGACCACTTAGGTATGCGTACCCGTTTGCACACTTGAGTAGGTTATGTTCTAAAATCGATTTGTTCATGAACTAATACATTTATATATAATAACGAATGCAATCTTTTGCAAACTGATAAGCACGAAAATGCGATGCTTTTTCACCCGTAATTACATTAGCCAGGACTCATTTTATTGCTAATAAACTTATTTTAAGTCTTTTGAAGGGAATAAGCTCTTGTGGAGAGAGTTGCTCGAAAAGTGGTTTTTGCACCCCAGAGGACACGTGTTATTCGGACTCTCAGTGTTGGTTAAGGGGAACCTCAATTACTAAGGGGCGCCCAGTTTCTAAGGGGCACTCAATTACTAAGGGGCACCTCAATTACTATTTGCACCCCCAGGTCGGAAACTGTTATTCGCACCCCCCATCTCTGTTAGGGGGAGGTCATCCCCTACCTTTTAAATTCTGGTTTTTGGCGGGAAAATGAGTTCTTCAGAAAAACAGATTTTAGGGTTTGCATTTGGAGACGATTCAAGGAGACTCAATGGAGGAATTTGTTTGGGAGGATTTGATTGAGATTAACAGGCCTGGTAACGAGTTTGGAATCGATTAAAATTGGTTGGAATGTCCGTTGGAAGGAAACAAAGGTTCACGAGAAAAATATTACACGGGATTTTGTGGATTCGGTTTGGAGTGCTTCTGGTGAGATTCAATCGAATATTTAGCTTGGTTTGGGACTGTTAATATAAAACATGACTGGTAAGTCCTTCAGATTCGAAAGATTTGGGATACATCGTTGGGGATTGCA
This sequence comes from Papaver somniferum, assembly GCF_003573695.1. Classification (NCBI taxonomy): domain Eukaryota; kingdom Viridiplantae; phylum Streptophyta; class Magnoliopsida; order Ranunculales; family Papaveraceae; genus Papaver; species Papaver somniferum. Next base: position 175,836,015 of record NC_039360.1, read on the forward strand.
TTTGCAGCACACAGGGAGATGTACGTGGATTTGATAAAACATGGAAGAAATATTTTCGTTACTCTCTGTTGGTGTTATTTTGGGAAGATAAGTGATCTGTATAACAAGAATATATTCTCCAAGGATTCACATTGGTTAAGAAGATTCTTGACATCCCAAAGACGTGTGAAAGTTGAAAACAGAGAAGATAGTGTCTCGTGTATTCTTATGTTATCCGAGTAGATATCTGAAGTTGGAGTGTGAATAAACAGGAGCTTGAATCAATCCAGGGCAAGAAATCGACGTGTATGAAGTATATCATCACCATTTGACGCGTGAAGAGGAGAGGAAATCTCGTGGCATGGCATAGAATAAAGAAAATATTCCCGAGAAAATTATCATAACTGCATGAAGATTTTTGATTTAATTTCGTGAGATTCTGGAACTGATGGGTATATAAAGGATTCTGGAGGTGATTAGATGAGGGATGGAGAGTTAGGGGAGAAAACAGAGGCTTAGAATCGAGTTGCAGACAATCACCATTGCTGCAACGAAGAAGAAGAGAAAGAACACAAAACAGCACATATAACCGTTGCCTTTACTTTCAAATTTGATTATCTTTGTAACAATTTCTGTAACACTTAATCCTGTTCGCAATAGTCTGTTAGTGTTTCTTTGTAACATTGGGTTCTGTAACAATTATAACTGTTACAAACACACTGCTTTATACCTTTTCTCCTTGCAAACACCTTTTTGAGCAATGAAAAATTCATTTGAGTGTGTTTTCACCATGTGGAGCTAGAACCCATCATTGGGACGACGGAGGAAGCTGTATTTCATCCTTGGGGTAATTTAATAAATTCCTTATTTACTTTTTGCACAAATTTTAAATGATTTATGATTTCTATTAATCAGTTGTTATCTTGTTAGATAGTGTATGCTTAGTCTTAGATGCTTTAGATACACTATGCTTGTAATTTACAATTGATGTTTTACGAAATCTACTTTGGCAAAGAATAGAGTTATTGTTTCTTTTGTTTTGAGATATAAATGTCTAGGATTAATTTATGAACCCCATGAACATGAAAGCAGTGAAATCCCGAGTCCCGGTCTCTCTTCATCCTGTGACAAAATTTGTATATATATTTTCTTATTTGTAGTATTTTTATTTTATTAAAACTTAAAATCAATCCAATAAAGTCCGCGTGAACGACAACCTTTCTTACCACTATATAAAATTCGATCACAAACCATGTCTACAACGTTCATGAATTGATTCGAGTGAATCAAAATCGATTTTGCTTCAATTGTGTCTTGTATACTTGTATGAGAATATAAACAATTGAACAACTCTAGAACTAGTTTCATTTGAGTCATTTGAACTAGTTGTGTTAAGATGAACAAGGTTCATATGGATAACTTCGGTTAACTATTGTTGAGCAAACAAGGTGTACACGCTTAGGTATGGTTGCCCATATATAAATGAAGTCACTTTTCATTCGTGTGTAACAAGCTAAGTTCGATCTAACGGTTGAAAGATATTAGCTTGAGTTTATTCGGGTTTTCATCTAATGTGAATATTGAATGCTTTGTTACCAAGGTAACATTGATTGCAAACCCTGATTTGAAGACTATATAAGGGAGAACTCTAGCAACTTGGAAACCTAATCCCCACACCTCATGTGTGATACTAGTTGCGACTATAGTTGACTCTCCTTTAACCTAGGTTTTTCTAAAACCATTATAGGTTAACGACTTAAAGATTTCATTGAGATTCTGAAGCCATACCCAACTATTTTCTCTGTAGTTGTGTATTCTGATATTGCTGTTTTTTGTTGTATTGAATACTATCTTCTTTAAGATTTGCCCGAGATGTAATTTCTGATAGGCAAGATAAAAAGTAGTCACAAACATCTTCGTCTCATCGTTTGAGATTACACAATATCTTGTTTCGCTACCAACACCAGACTGTAGTATGCATACCCGTATGCGTACTGTCCAGGTCAGGTAAAGTCCGGGAGCTAGAGTATGCTTACATGTACGCGTACTGGCGAAGTCAGTTTAAGTCCGGGCACTATAGCATGCGTACCTGTACGCATACTGGAATCAACTGAAGTTTGGAAGTGTACGATAGTATGCGTACCCGTTTGCATACTGGCGAACACAGTCCAAGTCCGGCTACTTAGGTATGCGTACCCGTTTGCATACTTGAGTGGGTTATGTTCTAAAATCGGTTTGTTCATGAACTAATACATTTATATACTAAGGAACGCAATCTTTTCAAACCGTGGCTATATAATGTTCATGAATTGATTCGAGTGAATCAAAATCGGTTTTGCTTCAATTGTGTCATGTATACTTCTACGATAATATAAACAATTGAACAACTCTAGAACTAGTTTCATTTGAGTCATTTGAACAAGTTATGGTTAAGATGAATAAGGTTGGTATGAAAGTTTTCATATGGCTAACTTCGGTTAACTATTGTTGAGCCAACAAAGGTGCACACGTTTAGGTACGGTTACTCATATTTAAATGAGGTCACTTTTCATTTGTGTGTAACAAACTAAATTCGATCTAACAGTTGAAAGATATTAGCTTGAGTCTAATCAGGTTTTCATCTAACGGTGAATATTGAATGGTTTGTTACCAAGGTAACATTGATTGCAAACCCTGATTTGAAGACTATATAAAGGAGAACTCTACCAACTGGGAAGCCTAATCCCCACACCTCCTGTGTGATACTAGTTGCGACTAGAGTCGATTCCCCTTTAACCTTAGTTTTTTCCAAAACCCTATAGGTTAACGACTTGAAGTCTTCATTGGGATTGTGAAGCTGTCATGTACTTGAGTACGATGACAAGGTTGGATCGAGACTTAAGGGTAACCTCCTGATTCTCACGAATCAAGCCTTCTGGTTCAATGAAGAACACTGCCTAAAATCGACTAAACGATTCAATTTCATTAATTTTGGATAAGTTCACAGACACAGATTTCACTAGCTTAAATAGCTAGGTTTATCTCTCATCATCCGACGCTCACTAGTCTCCCACATGGTTACATCTAAACCATCCATTACACTAATCATTAACTACTAATTAACAATCAATATTAAAGACTAATTACCACTCTGATTATGATATGGACCACCCTCCCCTCTTATGCAGGTACATGAAATTTCTTTCCCCTTGAAAACATCCTTGTCCTCAAGGATGTGAGATGAGCTGCCAGGCCACCCTCCTCTCTTATGCAAGTACATTGACATTTCTTATACCAAGCCCACTTCTTAGTCGCTCACTTCAATACACATGAGAAACCTAATTCACTCAACGCCATTAAAAACCCATGTAAGGCCCATAAAATTTCTATTCCGAGCCCATCAGTTGACTGCCCTCCTGGTAGAATGCATGTGAGTCGCACAGTCGTAATTATTCTCTCAAATTGATCCACTGGAGTTAACTCTTTAGTGTTAGTTTCCCCAAAGTGAACCGATCCCTTGTCTTCATAACTTCCTGTAGAGTAGGCATCAATAAATGTACCACTGACATGGACAGTCTTAACTTTAGATGAAACGGTATTATGCAGCTGCTCCACTGTCTCGTTAGCTGCCATAGATAGACAAAGAATAAAACATATGGCAGTCAACTCAAGGCTAACGTTGAGCTGCTCCAGCACCACAGTATAAACAAAAGTTGAGATTGCAGCCTCTCCCTTTGTCCTGTGTAACACAACTGTCATCTTTATTTTGACCAAAAAGACCTTGACGTGTACAGTGCTTACCAGTTACCACCCCATCAGCGATTTTCCTAAGCCTGAATGACTCCCTCTCTGCATCCACCCACTGATAGACATCCTGAATGTAAAGGCTAGCCGAGAAGTACTTTGTGCTCACTCCACAGTGCAAGGTGTACAGGGAGATCCAACTCGAATGCTTAACCATATAGAAAAGTCTTCTTGCAGCAGCCAAGCGCCAACAGCGAAATTTCATGAAGGGTGCTACAATATGATAATGTACCTCATATTTTCAGAACAGAATGCTCCTAGAGGTCCAGTTTACGTCAAAGGATACCACTGAGATACAACTCGTACCAGTCCAGCCAACATATCTCACACTCCACCACCCAGTTGGAACCAATCGGAATTTCCACCTCAAGTACTCGAACCACAACATCACGTCTAGAATCTAAATTAAGAGCAAGACTTGAGTTTCTATCAGCCATATGATAACTGAAATGGTCCGATTCACATTTTTAACACTCCCTAGACATGTAGAGAACAATGTATGTTTCCATCTCAAAAAGGTCACCGACAGCAGCATAGTGGTAACTTTAATCTTAATGAGTATGAACTGACTTTCCACCATTCTTACCAGAACACCACCAGTAAATCTATAATTCTCCAGTTTGAGAAGCTAAACTCCATTTCTGACAGTAGTAAAATGTTTGCAAACAACTTAAATTGAAGTACAAGGATGCTAGTTTAATTCCCAATGGCATCATAAGATGACCATAAACATTGGGTGCAAGTAATAAGTAGTGCAATAAGTAACCCATTCTCGAGTAATGTGAATAAGCTCTCAGGATTGCGGGAACTGAAAAAACAAGCATCCACAGAAAGTTGAACTCCTTTAAACGTTCTGGCAGCATAATCCCATGCACATGTTCAACAACACTAACCTCCAAAAATTTACCAAGTAAAACTGCTCTAGCATTAGGGATACCAGGTTGAAGTTGCATTTGAGTATTAGTTTCACCACTAGTCAAACTCCATCCTGCACTTTCAAGCATTCTTCCTCGCAGTACTGCCATTTCAATCTCAACCACCCTAACCAACAAGAGTATCGACATTCTATTCATCTCTGAGATTTCAACAAGTAGCCTACTATTAACACCAGTTTTAACCAACACCGATAGAATTGAATCACCAAACAATATATCTGATTCAAACCCATTCATATTAATAAGCTCATGAAAGAAATTTCTATCGTAGTAAGCCATTGAAATTGAATCCACGTTAATAAGGAATGAACCATAAGTAAATACCCTATCGAAACAGAATATATACTCGCCATCAAATAACAAATACCCTTTAATCAGTTTCAATCCCTTGCCACGGTCAAACATTCTACCCACAGAATCGAATATACGGATGAAACATTCATCAACTATCAATTCGTAACTTACCTTCCCTTGCTGCATCCATTTATACAACAACTTACAAGCATCATGACTGCCACCATTTTCAACAAATAAAAACACATCGCCAGGTTCTAGAATTAGCTTACTTACAGAATGATTATTGTATGCATCCATCAAAATTGACCCAGTAAGAACAATCATACAAGAAGTATAGGTATCAAAACCAAATTTATAAGCATCAACAAAATGAAAGTGCCCTTTAATATCTAACACTTTGCCACGATCGAATACTGTATCAGCAGACTTGAAACAATAGTGAGAAGATATCCCAGTAGGCAGTTGGTTGAGAAAAAAATTTATGCTCAAAACATACATTATCCATTTGAAGCATTTTAACAAACATTTGCCCAGCAGTGTCAGAAACGTAACCCTTAGCGTACATACGAACAATCGGATCCATAAACCATGATTCTGACCAGTACCCGTGTTTGTGAATCAACTCTTGAACAAGAACTCTATAGTCTCCATCTAACAATTTCAAGCACACATCAAAGTTACAATACCTTGCCAGAAGTTCAAATCCTTTCCCACGATCAAAAACTCTACCCATTTTGAGTTGTAAAAGAAAATCGCCTCCAACACCACTTAAATTCACAGATTTGTTACTCTCAGACAATGTATAAAACAATATCCCTGCAATACTAGTAACACCACCTTTACACAACATACACATAATTGATTCACTAAACGACCAAGCTGAGTGGTACCCAAGTTTATTAACCAGCTCATGAACACCATTGCCATTGTCAGTGGTCATCAAAATCGAACAAACATATAACGCAAAGGAACATGAAGTAACTGAATCAAAACCAAATTCATAAATACGAGCCAAATAACAAAACCTTTTAACGAATTTGAAATCTTTTCCACGATCAAATTGAATTCGAGAATAATCAGAAGGAAGAGATAAACATCGCTTACATACCAGTTTGGTATGGTACAAGTGCTCTCCGTACTCCACCATTTTACCAGTAGCAGTTTCGATTTGATAACCTCTAATATCACTCGAATCACCCAAATTAGGTAAGGGTTTTTCTGCTAGTGGGTCTATAATTATTGAATCCTCCTTTTTTTTTGAAGAAAAACGACGGAATCAATTTGCAATCGAGGGAATCACCTTGATGGAATTGAAGAGACTTGGCTGAATAAATCAATTTCGACTTCTTCAATTAGAATTTCTTCCTCAATCTCCTTAGCTTTTATAACACCAAGGACTGACTCCAACTTCTTTTCTGAGTTGCTGATAAGCTTCAACATCTGCAGAAGATTATACTCCCAGGTTGGTGAATTATCTTCTCGAGAATGAAGTTCATACAACCACTGTAGATTTAGTATATCATCCCTGATTTTCTTCTCCTTCTGCAACGCAGCATCAAGCTCCATGGATCGAACGAATCTGATACCAATTGTCATGTACCTGAGTACGATGATAAGGTTGGATCGAGGCTTAAGGGTGACCTCCTGATTCTCACGAATCAAGCCTTCAGGTTCAACGAAGAACACTGCCTAAAATCGACTAAACGATTCAATTTTATTAATTTTGGATAAGTTCACGGACACATATTTCACTATCTTAAATAGCTAGGTTATCTCTCATCATCTGACGCTCACTAGTCTCCCGGATGGTTACATTAATCATTAACTACTAACTAACAATTAATATTAAAGATTAACTACCACTCTGATTATGATATGGGCCACCCTCCTCTCTTATGCAGGTACACGACAGAAGCCATACCCAACTATTTTCTCTGTAGTTGCGTGTTCTGATCTTGTTGTTTTCTATCGTGATTGAGTGCTATCTTCTCTCAGATTTGCTCGAGATTTAATCTTCTACAGGCAAGATAAAAAGTAGTCACGAACATCTTCGTCTCATCGTTTGTGATTCCACAATATCTTGTTTCACTACCATACGATTAAGATTATTGTGAGGTGATTGATATTTCTAGATTGTTCTTCGGGAATATAAGTCCGGCATATCAATTGGTTCGTGTTCACCTTGATTTATCAAAAGACGGAACAAAACTCATAGGTATATTTGTGGGAGACAGATTTATCTATTCAATAGACTTTTATGTGTGAGACATATTAGTTTATCAAGTCTTCGACTTTGGGTCGTAGCAACTCTTAGTTGTGGGTGAGATCAGCTAAGGGAATCAAGTGCGTAGAATCCGGCGTGGTTCTAGAGGCGTAAGGAACGCGACCGTACCTTGATCAGTGTGAGATTAGTTAGGGCTCAATTACATTCCAGTCCGAAATTAACTTGGAGTAGGCTAGTTTCTGTAGCGGCTTGATACAGTGTGGTGTTCAAATCTGGACTAGGTCCCGGGGTTTTTCTGCATTTGCGGTTTCCTCGTTAACAAAACTTCTGGTGTCTGTGTTATTTCTTTTCCGCATTATATTTTCTATATAATTGAAATATCACAGGTTGTGCGTAAGTTCAGTCAATTGTGAATCCAACCTTTGGTTGTTGATTGAATTGATTGACACTTGGATATTGGTTTTTGATACCGTCCAAGTTGTTTCTTATATTAGTTAGGCTCACGGATTTCTATCTATTTGATTTGCTGATTACATTAACAAACAGAGATATAACTCTTTGATTTACTTTTCGTAAGATTGAGTCTGACTGTCTAGTTGATTCTCTTGAAAGTATATTAGAGTTAGTCCATAAGATTGCTAAGCGAAATATTGGGTGTGGTTGTTAGACCCCGCTTTTTTACTATATAATTGAAATATCACAGGTTGTGCGTAGTTCAATCAATTAGATAATCCAACCTTTGGTTGTTGATTGAATTGATTGACACTTGGATATTGGTTTTTGATACCGTCCAAGTTGTTTCTTATATTAATTAGGCTCACGGATTTCTATCTGTTTGATTTGCTGATTACATTAAGAAACAGAGATATAACTCTTTGATTTACTTTTCGTAAGATTGAGTCTGACTGTCTAGTTGATTCTCTTGAAAGTATATTAGAGTTAGTCCATAAGATTGCCAAGCGAAATATTGGGTGTGGTTGTTAGACCCCGCTTTTTCACTATATAATTGAAATATCACAGGTTGTGCGTAGCTCAATCAATTAGATAATCCAACCTTTGGTTGTTGATATAAATTGATTGACACTTGAGCATTGGTCTTTGGTACCATTCAAGTTGTTTCTCATAATAATCAGGCTCGCGGATTTCTATATGTTTGTTTTGCTGATTACATTGAGAAACAAAGATATAACTCTTGAATATATTTTCCTTGATTGAGTCTGACTGTCTAGTTGATTCTCTTGGAATTATTTTGGAGCTAGTCCATAAAGATTTCCGAAATAAAATATTGGGTGTGGTTGTTAGACCCTCGCTTTTTCAATTGGTATCAGAGCAAGCAAACACGTTTAAGACCTCATACGTGTGTGTGTAGCAATCTGACTCTATGGACAAAAACGCTATCTGTATAAACGTACCACCAGTCTTCGAGGGCTCGAATTACTTATGGTAGAAAATTGATATGCGCGCTTTTCTCCAAGCACGTGATTTTCAATCATGGGTTCGTATAGTTAATGGCTATGATCCTTCGGTTGTTAAAGAAGGCGATGTAACTGTTCCAAAAGATATTGGTGCATATGATCATGCGGAGATTCTCGCCGCAAAGCAAAATTCTGACGGATTAAATGCTATCATCCATGCCATTACCCCAGATCTTCATCACCATGTGACTATGTGCACTAAGTCTAAAGAAGCCTGGGATATTTTAGAAACTGTATTCGAAGGAAATTCCTCTGAGAAAGAAGCTAGGCTTCAAAACCTAAATTCTGATTGGGAAAACCTTTGTATGGATGATGAAGATTCATTTGATGAGTTTAATCATAAAGTGTCTGAAATTGTTAATGCATCTTTTGCATTAGGTAAGACTATTCCTGAAAAGGACATTGTGATGAAAATTCTCAGATCGTTGTCATCTAAATATGATTCTAAGAAACATGTCATCGTTCAATGAAATAACTTTGATACTCTTTCCAGAAACGCACTCACTGAAAAGTTAAGAGTCCTTGATCATGATCAGAACACATCCATAACATCCGCATTCAATGTTGTGACCAACACAAGTACTCCTCATAACTTGTCTAGGGATGATGAATGTTGTTCAAATCATATTGATCCTGACGGGTCATTGATTTTACAAAAGATCAAGGATATTGTGAGAAGAAGAAAAATATCTGAGGAATACCTCTCTCTCTCTGATGCTTCAGATGATTCAATACAAAGGAAATCAATTCAGTTGGTGAATCCGCATACTTCCGAAGTTTGCACAGAAATTTCAGCTTTCACCGCAGAAACTTCTACTAACTCAAATTCTGATCCAGAAAGCGAGTCTGACACTGAGATTTTTGAATTCTTAGATAAAAATGAAGAAATTCACCAAGAAAATATTCAACTAAAAATGAAGTTGAAGAAACTTGAATCATCACTTCAGGTGAAAAATCTTGAGATTGATTGTCTTAATGATGAATTCACCAGAACCCTATCTTTAAAAGAAAAAAAGATTAATACTCTTAAGTGTGACCTGCAAAGGTTATCTGGAAGCTTTGACAAGATTTCAGCAATGCTATTCGGCCAGAAGTATTTTGGAAACAAAAATGGTTTAGGGTTCAAAAGCAAGACTGTGAGCACAAATAATTCCTTTGTTCCAGCCGGTTCGAGAATTATGGGCGTTAAAAGTTGTGATAAACAGGAGTCAAATCTGCAAAACGAAAATTCATTTTTGAAGTGTTTGTTTTGTGGAAATGCTAATCATGTTCAAAGTAAGTGTTGGAAATTCAAGAGGAACAACAAACGAATTGCCAAACTTCAGAATGACATGCAAAGGATGAATCTGGTTTTGGGTAATCAACAGGGAACTCCTGAAGACAAGAAGAAGTCTAAGAGAACCAGAGTCAGACGAGGTAAGAAATCTGTTTATGCAACAAACCTTGATAAGTCACCATGTGACACAAGATGTGGGCATTCTGCTCACTCCATCACTATCTAATTATAGTGATATTTGCATCCTCATTATTAACTTGAGAATATGAAGATTGCATCAAGGTTGCTCAAATCTTGTATAGTTGTTAATTTCTTATCCTTGGCAGTTTAAGATTATTTAAGATTTGCAATTGAATATTTTCTTATAAAAAATAGATAATGGATCGTGAACCGTGAAGACTTTTTCAAAGTTATTGTTTAGGGTTTACTTATCCGGTACTCTATTTATATTTATTTGTGATCAAAATTCCCTTCACTCTTTTCTCTTTGAAAGATACAATATCATGGCTCCTGTAACTAGAGGTGCCACAAAAAGGGATGCAGTAGAAGCAGTTAATGTGTATCTTTGTGAAGGAATCCAATCCTCAAGGAAGAAAACGGAGAAATCTACAAATGATGAAAAAGGTTCTTCCTCTAACTGTTTTTTGTCTATTTGTTTAGATGATAATAACTTTAGCGTTATGGTGAAGGATTTCATTAACAAAAGAAATGATTTAAAATCTCAAATCATGGTCTCTTTGGAAATGATAGCTCACTATGAACAAATGTTATATATGACAAAGAACACCTTGTGTGAACTGAAAAGAGAACTTAGTGAGTTAACTGATATTTCTGAAGATCTGGAAGAATTAAATGATCCCATAATCAATGAGTTCTTCAACAATGAGAAGAAATTCTCAGTAGATGCCATGAGAAACCTCTACAATGTCAAGGAAACTTCTTATGAGAATTTATTCTGGTTTTTAAGAAGGATAACTAGGGTTTGGAAAAGCATATATTGTGATTACACATAGCTATTGCCAACGATTTTCATCTTGCAATGTTTTTAGATTTATTGATTTAAATTCTAAAGTTTATTTGGAAGATGATTTTGTAGTATTAATCTTTATTGGTTTTATATATTGCAAATAATGTTATGAGATATGTGTGTTCACGTCCGTGAACTATGATTGTCCCATATATGTCAAAAGTTAAGTCTATTATGTCATTATGCAAATATTGATGGAAAATATAATGAACTTTTGATGTCAAAGATTAAGTCTATGGTATCATTATGCAAATATTGATGAAAAATAAAATGAATCTTTGAATATTCCGCAGTATTGATCTTTCCCTGATCGACTTCTATGTGAAAATATTGTATGGCTCCGTAAGTTTCTTATGTTGAGCATTTCCGATTAAATTAATCATTGAGATTTCTTTGTGGTTAATTTAATTGAGTTATCTGGATACAAATTCATGTTCCATGTGATTTGTTAATGTCCAAAGAAATCCTTCTTTTCTTGTAAAAGTAAGGTCGCTCTTGTTGTTCTTTCGGGAATGACATTTTATGGGGGAGAGTTCTTAATTGAACTTTTGCTTAACTTCCAAATCTTTGTGGGGAGTGCGGCTGTGGAATATCGTAGGAGTTATGAATACACTAAGTTTCGACTATGTGAAATCATCGAAACAAAGTTGATATGTTCGCTTTTAGTCATGAAGTATCTCTTTGAGAATTTCATTATGATCCCGCTAGTTTTCGTACCTTTGCCAATTTATATTGACAAAAAGGGGGGAGAATGATTTTGTAGTTCACACTACATATACATATGGTTTACAGATCATTATGTAAGGGGGAGTGTTTTTCATTGTGAGATGAAGTATTGACCAGGGGGAGTGATACATATCACCGTAGTATTATTGTCAAAGTTGTGATACAATTGAACTTTAATGTTGTGTAATAATACTATGACACTGTATAACAATATTGGAGAACTTCTGTTTTCGTATTGTTATGGCTACGGATCTTCAACAACTATGATGCTGAGTTGAACACGTTGAGAATCACTGGAGTACTTGGAGTGACGAAAAACTCAAGGAATGTTGAAGAACCAAGGAAATCACGCATTTGGATGAGAAGCTACAAAGTTTATTTATTTTTTAATCCATATGTATTGATAGTTTTGTCATTAAAATTGACAAAGAGGGAGATTGTTAGAGTACTGCTCGGTCGAACTCTCAAGCGTTCCTATCTCAAGGTTGTTTGTCAAGTTTAGTTGTCAAAACTAGTCTTGATTTCTTGTCGACTTATAGCTATGTCTCGGATTAGGATAGAATGTGTAGTTGAGCTTTAGAATTCACGTTGTTCATCGATTAAAGACGAAGAACTACTAAGGGGAGCTTGTGGAACTTCATCAACAAAAGGTATGTGGAGACGTGAATTCATCTATCACTCAGAAGTCTATTTCTATTCTATCTCTTATTGAGACAAAAGTCGTATAGCTATATAGACTTTACATTATACACATTTGATATTCGAGCTGAGCTTAACTCGCTTATATCTTTCTAGAATTATGTTGGAAAGCTTTTTGGTTTAACCACGTTCATCATTATTCTTGACTTAAGTCAAAAGACGATCATATTTAAAAAGCGGGGGTCTAACAACCACACCCAGTATTTTGCTTAGCAATCTGTATGGACAAACTCCAATATACTTTTAAGAGAATCAACTAGACAGTCAGACTCAATCTTAATAAAAGTATATCAAAGAGTTGTATCTCTCTTTCTCGATTCAATACTTACTCAAGCAAATAGAAATCTGCGAGTCTAATTGAATACAAGAGAAATCACTTGAACGGTACCAAAGACCAATGTTCAATGATCAATCCATTTCAATCAACAACCAAAGGTTGGATTTCCCAATTGATCGATTCAACACACAACCTGTGATATTTCAATTATATACAAAAATAAAATGCGGAAAGAAATAACACAGACACCAGAAGTTTTGTTAACGAGGAAACCGCAAATGCAGAAAAACCCCGGGACATAGTCCAGGTTAAACACATACTGTATTAAGACGCTACAGACACTAGCCTACTACAAACTAAATTCGTTCTGGACTGTAGTTGAACCCCAATCAATCTCACACTGATCCAAGGTACAGTTGCGCTCCTTACGTTTCTGATCCCAGCAGGATACTACGCACTTGATTCCCTTAGCTGATCTCACCCACAACTAAGAGTTGCTACGACCCAAAGTCGAAGACTTTAATAAACAAATATGTACCACACAGAAAAGTCTACGATAATAGATAAATCCGTCTCCCACAGAAATACTTACAAGTTTTTGTTTCGTCTTTTGATAAATCAAGGTTGAAAGGCGGGGGTACAACAACCACACCCAATATTTCGCTTAACAATCTGTATGGACAAACTCCGATATACTTTCTAGAGAATCAACTAGACAGTCAGACTCAATCTAGATAAAAAGTATATCAAAGAGTTTATATCTCAATCTCTCGATTTGATATATACTCAAATAAATATAAATCTGCGAGTCTTTATCAAATACTAGAGAGATAACTTGGATGGTACCAAAGACCAATATCCAAGTGTGAATCAATTTAAATCAACAACCAAAAGGTCGGATATTCTAATTGATTGAACAACGCACAACCTGTGATATTTCAATTATATAACAAATATAATGTGGAAAAGAAATAACACAGACACTCGAATTCTGTTAAAGAGGAAACTGCAAATGCAGAAAAACCCCGCGACCTAGTCCAGATTGAACACACACTGTATTAAGCCGCTACAGACACTAGCCTACTTTAAAATAACTTCGGTCTGGACTGTAGTTGAACCCCAATCAATCTCGAACTGATCCAAGGTACAGTTATGCTCCTACGTCTCTGATCCCAGCAGGATTCTACACACTTGATTCCCTTAGCTGATCCCACCCACAACTAAGAGTTGCTACGACCCAAAGTCGAAGACTTTAATAAACAAATTTGTATCACACAGAAAAGTCTAAGGTAATAGATAAATCCGTTTCCCACGAATATACCTACGAGTTTTGTTCCGTCTTTTGATAAATCAAGGTGAACAGGAACCAATTAATAACCCGGACTTATATTCCCGAAGAACAGCCTAGTATTATCAATCAGCTCACAATAATCTTAATCGACGCGGCGAAAGAAGATATTGTGGAATCACAAACGATGAGACGAAGATGTTTGTGATTACTTTTTATCTTGCCTATCGGAGATATCAATATCAAGCCAATCTTTACGATTGTACTCGTACGATAGAAACAGCAAAATCAGATCACACAACTACGAGAAAGTAGTATCGGTCTGGCTTCATAATCCCAATGAAGTCTTTAAGTCGTTAACCTGGTTGGGTGAAGAAACCAAAGGTTAAAGGAGAATCGACTCTAGCTAATACAAATAGTATCACGCAGGAGGTGTGGGGATTAGGTTTCCCATTTTCTAGAGTTCTCCCTTATATAGTCTTTCAAATCAGGGTTTGCAATCAATGTTAGCTTGGTGTTGATGGTGGTTTTTAGCTCAAAGATAAATTTGTAAAAGTCTATCTACCTGACCCGACATTGGATGTAGTATACATTGATATGTCTATATTACGCAGGGAATTTGGAGAATATATCAAAATCTGATGAGTACCTATGTCTCTCTTCATATTATATCGAAACTCAAGCTCCCGTATGAACTGTTCACTAGTATAGAGCCTAACGAGTGTATAAGCTCCTAGTTGCATTACTCACAAATGTCGAAGCCTGCTGAGTACTTTTCTTGTTCTTATGTTCCCTGGCAGAACCTTTAATATTGGTATGGCATGACGGAGTTTTGTTCACTCGCAGCAGAGTAGCACGGACCTCCAAGTACCAAGGTTAAGGCCCTTGCACAAAATACTCAGTCAGAAAGAAAAGAACAAACAGAGCCGCGGAGTAGGAGAAACAATGAGGGAAGCGCGGCCATGCCATAGGCCAACCGGCGCCACTTGGCCACGTCCCATGCTACCTAACCGGCCCTTACTCCTTTGTAGACCAATCAGGTCGCTTTAAACCTTCCACACTCCCATGAGTTGTGGCTGGTCCCATACTTGCCGACCCAATTTCCCATCGACCAATCAGGTCGCTCTAAAGCCGCCACACTCACATTTGAAGTGTAGCCACGCCCATGCTTGGGCGGCCCCCCTCCTTCCTACCGACCAATCAGGTCACTTTAAAATGCGCCACGAGCACTAGAGGTGTGGTCACGCCTTATGTTTGGCCGGCCCCTTTTCTTGACCAATCAAGTCGCTCTAAACTCGCCACCATACATTAAAGGCCAAACGCAGCCTGTTGCGCCACCATACTAACTGGCAAGCCAAACGCGCCTTGCCACAACAACATATTAATCGGCATGCCAACATGCCACTCTGTCGCAGTAACATACCAATGTGCCACAAATGACGCCACTATGTGCTAATCCATATTCTGTTCGTGGCCAATGCCATAACGGACTCCAATTAGGATTTCATGACCGAAACAAGACTTTTGCTTCAGTAGCATCAGCCGAAACCCTAATTTTTGATCATAGTCCACAACATGCCACGATCCACTTTAACCTTGTCATGCCGCCAAGCCCTAACTTTGGCCACGACGCCAAATCCTGACCTTGGCTATGCCGCCAAGTCCTAACTTTGTCCACGACGCCAAATCCTTACCTTGGCCATGCCACCAAGCCCTAACTTTGGCCACAACGCCAAATCCTAGCCTTGGCCATGCCGCCAATCCCTAACTTTGGCCACGGAGCCAAATCCTAGCTTTGGCCATGCCACAACGCCACATGCGCGACTATGCCACCATGACGTAGGCACATGCCACCACGCCGCGGCTATGCCGTTATGACACTAACAGGTGCCAACAGAATGTGGCCATAATCAACGACCACCCTCTCTCCTTAATTACAATCTCAGCCATCCAAGTTTGCCACCGAACTAACATACTTGTGGCAAGTTTTAGGTGACCAACCGCCTAAATCTAGTGGCCATGGCTACGCCAGGCGCCACTTGCACCATCGTGCCACTGGCATGCACGAACCATGCCACATTGCCACTGGCGTACACCAAAACGTCACTGCGCCATTATCAGGCGCCAACACAAGGTATCCATAACCAACAGCTACCCTACTTCATGAGATGCGATCTCAGCCATCGAAGTTCGCCACCGAACTGACAAACCTGTGGCAAGTTTTAGGCGACCAGCCAAAACGAGCCTAATAACATCACATGCTATTTTCCTGCGTTAAGTCCCTTGACTTTGACTTTCCACACGTAGCAAAGTGCTACATGTTTTCCACGAAAACACTCGAGACAACAAACATGTCACAAACTGGGGGATACTCATCAGGGTATTGGTCTGGCGGTTTACAACGTGCGTCATGAAATACGCTCGTTACCAGAATGTGTCATGAAGCGGGATGGTTAATGGTGGCAAGAAGTAACATGTGTAAACGGATCCACTTCCTTCATAATGGAAGCACGGTTTCTGACGGTTACACAGTCTCCCATCACTCAACCGTTCCCACTTCCTACGGAACTAGGGTACGTTTTATTATGACTTGTATAAATAAGTTTCACCTATTTCCACCAAACAATAAGTTTTGGTCAGAGAACAACACAGTATCCAGAAATCACCAAAGAACTGATAACTTCCATTCTGCAAGCCAGTTCCACTTTCTGATACAAGTCATAAAACAACCAAACCTTCAGAATTAACCATTCTGGTCTCAACACTTTCTTCGATTTCCCTAAGACCAACCCTTCTCCTTCACTTTGTGACCGAAGCAAGCCTGGAACGGCTATTTCTTGGTTTAGGCCAGGATTGTACAGATTGATCTGTCGAATCAAAAGTACTCTCGTGCAGTGCATTGTTTAGGGTTTAGATTTGTTTCTCATCCACACACCCAAAATTACCAAAGCCAGCAGAAACAGTTTTCACCCACAAACAATTGGCGACCACAGTGGGAGATTCTCTCGGTTGCAAATTCAATTCCATATTTCATTTCCATCCCAATTGGTCTTAGGCAAAATTCAAACCCATTTTCAATTTCCTAAATTTCTCTAGATGGTTGATCTTAGGAATGGTTCAGAAACCCTCCATCCCAATTTTACTTCTCCTAGCACCGAAAATACTCCACATGTTATCCCTGAATCTGTTCTTTCATTCAAAAACATTGTCGAGGCTATGGAATCTCGATATTTAATAACTATTCATGATTTGACGAAAATCCTGAATGATATTGTCGTGAATCAAGCTACTATTGTCAAGACGCAGGACGGAGTATTTACGCTTCTGAAAGCACTCACGGATCAACTGTCAAAGGAACCAACACATATTCATTCTGGAGGAAACTCCATAAACCATTCATTTTGGATCAATGTTGATGGTGGTGGTCCTTTTTCCAAGATTCCTGATGAGGACGAAGCCTATGGTCACCCTAAATGGAAAGGTATCCACCAAGCTAACTTGTCTGCTCATGAAGATCAAAAGATGTTTCCTCAAGATCAGAAAGAAGACTCGTGGGATTTATCACCTTCTCATCAGAGTCCTCGCAATGAAAAGGTGATTTCATTATGTACGTCATTCCTGGAAAATATCAATTCCCATATTGCATCAGAAGCTGCTAAGAGATCCGCTGCTGCTTTACTCAGTCGATCCGAACTGTTCCAGAATGAAGAAGCTCGTCAAGACGTTCAAGAAATCATGCATCTTTCTAATAAAATATCCAACCTCTAGTCAATCGCTAATGAAGGAAGAAAGAGAAAAACTCCAGCAGCGGAACAACAACCCAAACGTGTGGCACCAGCACATCAAACGGCTTCACCCTGGAAGGTCGCAACTAAGATTCTTGTGCAACAACAAGAAACTGGATATGCTGCTCCAAACTTCCCGTTTCCGATCGAGAAAGTAATTGAACTCCTGGAAGTATGGATTCAAGACGATGCCATCGAACTACCTCATGTTAGGCGCCTACCAACTGAAGAACAAAGGGAAAATCCCAAGTATTTCCATTACCACAGGTTCGTCAATCATCCTACCAGTGAATGCAATGCTCTGAAGCGCATCGTCCAAGAAAAGATAGATTCAGGTGGATTGCTCATGGGTACTGGAGATCCTCCGTCTTTTCGTGGATCGGCATAAAGATGTTACACAGACAATAAAGGACGACTGGGGACTTCTTGCGACCAGGATTGCGTCACACAATAAACTCGGATTTGCAACCTGAAAATTCAGTTTTGTGGAGTGACCCCTAAGCGAATAGAGTATGCGGTTGTATCAGACGAGAGCAAAAAAGGGAATGGCCAACACCAATGCACCATCCGCAAATGCATTCAACACGTCCCATGGCGTTACATCCTCTACCACCAATACCAGCAGCATCGGAAGCATCCCCTCTGACGTGATGCCTCTTATTACCAGAGCCAGAGCCGCCGCTACTCATAATATTTCTTCGAGCATGACGCCTCCAATCATCACCAGGGCTGCCACTACTTCTTCGTCAGGACGAGAGACAGAGGGAGCCAGAGGGAACCAACCTTCCCATTACCATTATCGATTTAATGGAGAGACATGAAGTTCTTGCCAAAACTTAGACGGATATGGCCATAGCTCAGAAGGAGCCTCTTCAACGTTTCGCTCCAGAAGCTACTCCACTTCAACGTTTCGATCCAGGGGCCGCTTCAACGTTTCGTTCCAGGAGCCGATCCGCTTCAACGTTCTCTCTAGAAGTCATCACTCCTCCCTGCCAAGAATCGTGTCGTAGCCGCCACACTCCTCCCTGTCAAGGATCGTGATCACAGCCAGCCAAGGTTCGTAGTTGTGGCCACTTTTTGATCCATCTCGCCAAACCTCGTGGTCGTAGACAGTTTACTCGCTTACGCATCCAGCCAATCCTTTTGCTTCCATGGACGCCCATGCAATTTCAGCCAACCTATTTTGGTCCCCACGACGATGTAGTATCTTCTGATCACATCTGCTGCCAAGAACTGTTGCTTCTCGTTTGTCGATACCATCCAGAGCTTTATCATAGCAACAACCACTACAAAGAAACATGTAAACCACACTTGGGGACTGAGGCTCTACACGAGATCCCTTCACTGTCAAAGCTCAGAAGATACGGTCAACCAAAAGTCATAGCCACGACAAGGCCCTCCACCCTTCAAAGGTGTAGCGTAATAATATCATCACCTCTCTGTCTAGAAGGCGCCTGCAACACTTTACGAGGTCGCGGAGGATCCCAAGCCTAATCAGAGAAAACAACTTCAACAACCAAAGAGAAGTGCGACTGGGGACTGCTCATCACGGTTCATCCCCGACAACAATCAAGCATTCATGAGATAACTCCAGAGACGCGGCTGAAAAAAATTTCTTGAAGAGACATAGGGAGCCACGATTAACGGCATAACTCTCTCACTTCTACCTCTTCGTTATCCAGAATGTTTTGTCCATTCCAAGCATCCCAGCATCACATCCAGGAGATTATGATAAGATTGTATCAAATCCCATAGGTGTGGATTCAAGGCGATGCAATTAAATTAGGCTACACTTGGGGACTGAAGCCTCCTTCATGTTTAGAAGCTTAAACGCAGTCACCACCTTACCAGTGAACGCAGCAGGAGCACATCTTCCACGCGAAAATAGGCTCTGGATAATTACACATGGGGACTACCATAATGGGATGCCTTCACTGCCCTCAACCATGTTATTTACGATTTCAACATCATCACTGTCGAAGTTTTACGAGCCGCAAGAATTTCTCAACATGAAGCCGTACACGTGCATCAAAGACCCCAAAAGCACGCCACAGAGATACATGCACATATCCGGCCACGCCATCGGATCTAACAGAAGTATAACTGGGGACTGCTCACCGCATCCCATTCCATACAATAGTCCAAGATTCAGAAGATGTTTCAAAGTATGGTGCTTGGAATGAAGTCCTGGTAGAATCACATCGGCAACGGAGCGCCTCTCAACTCATCTATTTCGCCCGATGGTTCCAGAAGATTTCGACCATACAAGCATCCACGACATATCATCATCGCAATCAGAAAGTCCAGGCACCAAATAACCTAAAGTCAAGCATGGACCAACAATGCAACCACAATCTCCAAGATTAGCCCTGACATGATCATTGCCGAGCATATATTTCATCCATCCATCCCAAGAGTGTAATGGAGTTTGGTAAATTTTAAATCCATTGGAGAGGTTAGATACTCATTCTTCTGGAGTTATAACCTTATTACACATTCTGGAGAAGATCGATGGTACTGTTGGGTGGCTACATGCGAGAGCACATACCTTGAGTTCTCCTGGATCGCCTTGCTGCTGATTATAACTATTGGAGATTGCTTTGTTGCCGTTAATGCTCGCTCTACCACCGCTAACAAACGACGAAGAGGATCCAAACGCTGCAGACAAAAGCACAAAGCCAGACGAGCAACAAAAAACAGAATAGGGTCGATACCCCTTTTCATACGAACAGAGTTTCTAAGGTTTGAATAGAATAAGGATTCCTCATGCTCCATGAACGGGAATAGATGACTGGGCGCACCACACTCATGCTCCATAGCCTAACAAGTAGTGTGTCAATATCTCCGCTCCATGACCGAACCAGCAGCGCGCGAGCACGAGGAACACCAGTCGCTCAGCCTACAACGCTCCATGGCACCAGCACTCCGTGGTCAAGCCAACTCTCCATGGCTCCAGCACTCCCTGTTCAAGCCAACTCTCCATGTCTCCAGCACTCTATGGTTAAGTTAGCGCCAACGCTCTATCATCACAATTTGGTAGCCAAAGTTCCAGCGCCGCCATCACCATTTGGTAGTCGAAGTTCCAGCGCCTTCATCACCGTTTGGTAGCCAAAGTTCCAGCACCATATTTTCTCCATTCCACGGACTGAAGACAGTTTCCACCATTCCACGGATTGAAGCAAGTTTCCACCATTCCCCGGACTGAATCCAAGCGACATCTCCATACGTTTCGTGACCTAGACAGCTAGCGTCATCCACCGATCCGAGAACCAAGTTGCAGCGCCATCTCTGCCCAGCACCCTATGGACAAGATGGAGTTATGCAAAGTCGCCAATACAAGGATCACAGATTCCTCATGCCTCCTGCCAAAGGTTAGCCAAATTTTCCTGGCAATCTCTTCATGACTTGTCACTTTAATTTTTATCCTTGTCTGTCACCATCTTATGCTTACCCCGCAACAATGCCACTGTTATGAGCTAAGCAGGGGACTTAGTGTTGATGGTGGTTTTTAGCTCAGGGCTAAATTTGTATAATTCTATCTAACTGACCCGACATCAGATGTAGTAGACATTGATATGTCTATATTCCGCAGGGAATTTGGAGAATATATCAAAATCTGACAAGTACCTATGTCTATCTTCATATTATATCGAAACTCAAGCTCCTGGATGAAATGTTCACTAATATAGAGCCTAATGAGTGTATAAGATCCTAGCTGCATTACTCACAAATGTCGGAGCCTGCTGAGTACTTTTCTTGTGCTTATGTTCCCTGGCAGAACCCTTAATATTGGTATGGCATGACGGATTTGTGTTCACTCGCAACAGAGTAGAACTGACCTCCCAGTACCAAGGTTAAGGCCCTTGCACAAAATACTCAGTCAGAAAGCAAAGAATAAACAGAGCCGCGGAGTAGGAGAAACAATGAGGGAAGCGTGGCCATGCCATAGGCTAATCAGCGCCACTTGGCCACGTCCCATGCTACCTAACCAGCCCTTACTCCTTTGTCGACCAATAAGGTCGCTTTAAACCTGCCACACTCCCATGAGTTGTGGTTGGGACCATACTTGCCGGTCCCATTTCCCATCGACCAATCAGGTCGCTCTAAAGCCGCCACACTCACACCAGAAGTGTAGCCACGCCCATGCTTGGCCGAACCCTCTCCTTCCTACCGACCAATCAGGTCACTTTAAAATGCGCCACGAGAACTAGAAGTGTGTCCGCGCCTTACGTCTGGCCGACCCCTTTTCTTGACCAATCAAGTCGCTCTAAACTCGCCACCATATATTAAAGGCCAAACGCACCCTGCCGCGCCACCATACTAACTGGCAAGCCAAACGCACCTTGCCACAACAACATATTAATCGGCATGCCAACATACCACTCTGTCGCAGTAACATGCCAATATGCCACAAATGACGCCACTACGTGCTAATCCACTTTCTGTTCGTGGACAATGCCATAACGAACTCCAATTAGGA
Source organism: Papaver somniferum (assembly GCF_003573695.1). NCBI lineage: Eukaryota > Viridiplantae > Streptophyta > Magnoliopsida > Ranunculales > Papaveraceae > Papaver > Papaver somniferum. The sequence goes on from NC_039360.1 coordinate 175,858,266, forward strand.
TTTCATGACCGAAACAAGACTTTTGCTTCAGTAGCATTAGACGAAACCCTAATTTTTAATCATAGTCCACAACATGCCACGAGCCACTTTAACCTTGGTCATGCCGCCAAGCCCTAACTTTGGCCAGGACGCCAAATCCTGACTTTGGCCATGCCACCAAGCCCTAACTTTGGCCACAACGCCAAATCCTAGCCTTGGCCATGCCGTCAAGCCCTAACTTTGGCCACGGATCCAAATCCTAGCTTTGGCCATGCCACAACGCCACAGGAGTGGCCATTCCACAACGCCACAAACGCGGCTATGCCACCATGTCGTAGGCACATGCCACCACGCCGCGGCTATGTCGTTATGCCATTAACATGTGCCAACAGAATGTGGCCATAATCAACGGCCACCCTCTCTCCTGAATTACAATCTCAGCCATCCAAGTTCTCCACCGAACTGACAGACTTGTGGCAAGTTTTAGGCGACCAGACGCCTAAATCTAGTGGTCATGGCTACGCCAGGCGCCACTTGCACCACCGTGCCACTGGAATGCACGAGCCATGCCACATTGCCACTGGCGTACACCAAAACGCCACTGCACCATTATCAGGCGCCAACACAAGGTATCCATAATCAACGGCTACCCTCCTTCATGAGATGCGATCTCAGCCATTGAAGGTCGCCACCGAACTGAGAAACCTGTGGAAAGTTTTAGGCGACCATCCAAAACGATCCTAATAGCATCACATGTTATTTTCCTGCGGTAAGTCCCTTGACTTTGACTTGCCACACGTAGCAAAGTGCTACATGTTTTCCACGAAAACACTCGAGACATCAAACATGTCACAAACTGGGGGATACTCATCAGGGTATTGGTCTGGCGGTTTACAGGGGCTGCGTGCAATACGCCCGTTACAAGAAAGTGTCATGAAGCGGGATGGTTAATGGTGGCAAGAAGTAACGTGTGTAAACGGATCCACTTCCTTCATAATGGAAGCACGGTTTCTGACGGTTACACACTCCCCCATCACTCAACTGTTCCCACTTCCTATGAGACCAGGGTATGTTTTATTATGACTTGTATAAATAGGTTTCACCTATTTCCACCAAACAACAAGTTTTGGTAAGAGAACAACACAGTATCCAGAAATCACCAAAGAACTGATAGCTTCCATTCTACAAGTGATAGGTGTTTAAAAACACCTCTCTAAGTATCAATTGGTTATGCTTTCTTAGCTAGTTTTCTTGCAAAATTGTATTATTATCTTTCTTTTATATTTTATGGGAATTTTGGAGCTTATTCCCGAAAAGAACAAGAAATCGTCCAATTGGCCACAAAAAAAAGGTAGAATTGTCACTGCATGGAATCTACTACGGGAAGTCGCGTAGGCATATCAGACGGTAGAAGCTCGTGTCAGTGAACTCACTGATTTGAAGGTCACAAGACATTGGTGGTGCCTCTGTAGCTAAAGAGAGTAGTTCTCTTGGTAGATGTCCCGAATCAACAATTGACAATTATGAGCTATTGGGTTGTATGGAGACGTGCAGGAGACAAGCCCATTAAGAGCAACAGTTTAAACCAGTGAGAAGCCTGGTTACTCTTGGCAGGCGCATTCAAAATGGGAGAAATTGTGTGTAAAACATCAACAGAGAAAAGGGATTTGAGGCTGCTGAAATAATCGGTTTTAATGGCTGTATCAGAAGCTCGAGAAGAACACAGAAAGGGGTTTGGAGCTGTTTGCTGCGGTATTCTCGAATGAGAAGAGGAACTGGAGTTGGTTTTGGCAGAAATAATCCTTGCTGCCATTGGAGTCGACTGATGGAGCTTGACCGAGTAAAAGAAGGGTCGTGAATCTGTAGTAGCTATGGGGTGTTGTCTGTGAAGATGTAGGTGTGGAACTAATGACTACAGTTGGTGATCAGTAATGGAAGAATGATGGTAATGTGTGCTGTTAATGGTGACTGTCGAAGATGAATGGAGTTGGAACTGTTACCAGTTTGTCATAGTTTGACGCAGTAGAGCTCGAGCTGAAGAACAGATGGAAGGACTCGGCTATGATGGAGAAGATATTAAGCTGCTGTCATTGAGTAAGTGGAGATAGTCGATGCGATGATGAAGAGCAGTGGTGTTTAACGAGGAAGAAGTCAGTTGAGATCGAGAGAGAGTGAGTTTACTGGCATGAGGAGAAACTGATGCCATTGCCGTTGGAGCTGATATATATATATATATATATATATAGGACGCCTGAGTCGTGATGGATATGAGCCGCAGAGAAGTTGAGGTGTTGCATTGATCGAGCATGGCAGTGAAGATGGTGATGTTTTAATGAAAGCAACTCGAGTTTGGTTGCTGTTGGTGACTATCGGCAGTAGATTACGGATCATAATGAGAACTTCAGCAAAACTGTGATGATGAAGTCTAACCTAATGGGTATTGCCAGTAATGACAGTGATAAAGAGTTTGAGGTTCCAGGGGTATGGTACGGTGGTGTTGCTGCTATTATCAAAGGTGCAGTCGAATGGAAGTTTGATGGCAGTGACGAATGAATTTGATCTGTGCTGGTGTTTTTCGAGTCTGCTGCGATTAATGGAGCTGCTAACGTTGAGGTGCGGTCTGTTGGGTCGAGTCTGAGAAGAAGATGAGAAGAAGACGAGAATGGTTGGACTCCGAGTGAGAGAAGAACGAGATTATCTCGTTTAGGAAGACTGAAAGGTATACTGTGAGTTCCATAGAACTGACAGTTGAACGACTTTAGGTGGGCTGGACTTGTCCACAGCGCGAGCCCATTAGCTGTTGTCAGCTACTTCTTTATACGCAAGCCCACTTGGCTGTTTCAGCCATTCTATGTGCGGCCAGCTTTGGCGACTTTGGTGACCTATTTTGCACGGGGTATGATGCACGGGACACAATTTTTCCTATTTTTACTAGCTTTCCTAGTTTTCTTCAAGAAGAGGTTACAAAACCTTATATATAGGGAAGCTTAGATACAATTTGAGGATCTTCTTTTCAACGTTTTTCTCCCCCTTAGGGGGGAGAACTATCTCTTTTCTATATTCTTTTTATTGTTAAGGATGAATTCAAAGTTCTAATTGTGAAGCTCAATTATTTATAAGTTTGTTTCAAGTTTTAAAGTTAATCATTGTGGATTTTTTTTACCATGTCGAAGGTTTATGATTGATTCTTAGATTGGTTTGGGTGGCCAACTAGATTAGTCTATTAATCATTCTAATGCTTGTAGAGAGTTGAGTCGATCCGTAATTGTCGCTTACCTCCTACACAAGTAGAAATTGCAAGACCTTGAGGAGGGATTTTGTGGAGCAATTGCGAGTAAAGACAACACCAGTAAGTGGACCGAGCGTACCGAGTTTAACTGCTGTGATCAAACCTAAATTCATAAATCTTAATGCATTCGGGGAATTACATCTTGTAAGTGAACCTCAAGGTGGTTCTTTTGAATAGAATCTGGTAGTCGAGCGCTTCCGTATCCGGTGATACAAGGAGTTTTGGGGATAGCTAAGTGTACCTGCTTTCCTACGGTTGGTGACAATTGATTCTAACAAGAGATAAACGGGTATAATGTTGCGTTAACGGTTAGTAACGGCAAAGTCTTCATTATCTTTTTCTTATTATCCTTTTTATCCTTATTTTATATTCTCCCTGATTTAGATAACATATCAATTGCATTACTCTTCGTGGGAACGATCCGTACTACCACTATATTATTATTTAATTAGTGGGAAACATCTTATTATTTTGTTAAGTAAACGACGCTCACAAAATTGGCGTCGCTGCCGGGGAGGCAGTGACAAGTTTAGTTGTTATTTTTATTCTTAGTTTATACTTTTGCTTTTATTTTCAATTTCAGTTTACTTATTCAATCTCTTAGAATCTGATTTTCAGGTACTATTTCTTTGGTGAATGCGTGGAGAGGGCAGACCAAGTCCAATTAGTATACGTCTTCGTTCGGGTACTCTACTAAAATATTTCATTAGAGCAGTGAACACTCCACTTCCTCCTAGTTCTACACCAAGTGAATTCTCGGACTCGGACAAAGAGGAAGATAACACAATGGGAGGTCGACATCTGCTCCAAGAACACTCAAGGAGCTCACTTCTCCAAACATTGACCAGCAGCCTTTATGTATTCAGCTGAATGGAACCATTGAGTTGAAGCCGCAATTGATTCACTTGCTGCCTAAATTCAGAGGTTTAGCGGGAGAGGATCCTAATCGTCACTTACAACAATTCCATCATGTTGTGACTAGTTTGAAGCAAGCAACTGCAGATGCCGATGACAGCTTTTCCTTTCTCCCTTATAGATGCTGCAGGAGAGTGGTTTTTTTGCTTACCCTCTGGAAGTATAACCACATGGAATGGAATGAAGAAGTTATTCCTTGAGAAATATTTTCCGGCATCAAAAGCAGCTGTGATTCGCAAGGAGATTTGTGGTATTAGACAAGTATCGTGGGAGACTCTCAATGAGTATAGGGAGCGCTACAAGAAGCTTCTAGCTAGCTGTCCACACCATCAAATTAGCGATCAACTCATTATTCAATACTTCTACGAGGGGTTGCTTTCTAATAATAGAAATTTGATCGATGCCGCAAGTGGTGGTGCACTCACCAACAAAACCATTGATGAAGCTACAAGCTTGTTAGAAAACATGGCTGCAAACACTCAACAATTCTACACTCGAGGTGAATCAGTGGTAAGGAAAGTGAATGAAGTTGGTGATTCTTCACATATGGAACAGCGGATGGGTAACATGGAGAGGATGATGCAACAAATAGCAGCTGCCGTCATACCATCATCATATACCGAAGATGTTGAGCAAGCAAGTGCCATGTACTAAAATCATCAAAGGCCAAGATATGATCCATACTCTAGCACATACAATCCGGGTTGGCGAGATCATCCCAATTTCAGCTACGCCAACAAGCAAGTGGTAGTCTCCAATCCTCCTTTTAATCAACAAGGTGGGTACCAATTCTTGCAAAAGCCACGTCAAGAAACTCAAGGCACGAGTATATATGACAAGTTGAACCTCATTCGCAACACAATGGCGCAAGATAAGCAAAAATCAGAGATGTATATGAAGGACATCTGAACACAAATGGGTCAACTAGCTACTACCGTGAGCAAATTGGAAGCACAAGCAGCTGGAAAACTTCCTTCGCAACCATTAAATCATAAGGATAATGCCAATGCTATTGAGCTACGAAGTGGGAACCAAGTAGAGAAACCGGCATCATCACCGGTGTCCAATGAACATGATTTGGCGAAATAAGAGGGTGAATCAACCCCTAAAAAGGCTGACCCGGTAAAAAGTTCTAACTCTAAAACTCGTGTTTGTACTTATGTTACTCCTCCTCCTTTTCCTAGCAGGTTTGCAAAGTCGAACAAGGAGACATTGTACCAAGAGATTTGGGAGATCTTTAAGAAGATTGAAATGAACATTCCACTCATTGAGGCGATAAGACAAGTTCCTCGTTATGCAAAGTTCTTAAAGGAAATGTGCACTAACAAGCACAAATTGACCGGTAATGAGGTAATAAGTGTGGGGGAGAATGCTTCGGCATATCTTCAAAAGAAACTCCCACCTAAGTTAAAAAATCCCGGTAGTTTCACCATACCATGTACTATTAGTAAAATCAGGTTTGAACGTGCTTTGCTAGATTTAAGAGCATCCATTAATGTCATGCCCGCTTCAGTTTATGAATCCTTGAAACTTGGTCCTCTTAAGAATATCGGTATTGTTATACAACTTGCTGATAGATCTAATACTTACCCGAAAGGGGTTGTTGAAAATATTTTGGCGTAGGTCAATGAGCTTACATTTCCTGTCGACTTCTATGTTATTGATATGAGTGATGAAAACTCATCCTCGTCTATACCTTTGTTGTTGGGTAGACTATTTATGAGAACCGCTAGAACAAAGATAGATGTATTTGAAGGTACCTTGACAATGGAATTTGATGGAGAGGTCGTTCGCTTCAACATCTTTGAGGTGATGAGATACCCGAGTGATGTGCACTCATGTTTTGCTGTGGAGGAAACTGACGCTGGCTAAGAATGCAAGCGAGATGAAAGTCGGGCTGACAACTTTAAACCAAGCGCTAAGTGGGAGGAAACCCACCGGTTTTGTATCTTTACCTTTATCTTTTTATTTTTCAGCATTTTATCTTTGTTTTTGCATATCATTTGCGGAATTTCCCACCTTGAACTTTACTTTGAACGACTAAATTTTACATTGAAGACAATGTAAAGTTTAACTGTAGGGAAGCATTTATATGTTTGTAGTTTTATGCCTTTAGTAAAAAAAAAATTGCTTTGTAAACTCCGAAATCTAGAAACTTGTTCCTTTAGGATGACACTACCAATATAAGTGGATGGAACCATTTTGGTTGCAGGAGTTGAGGAAACCATTAACTAAAAGGACGAACAGAGCTCATGAATTACAAATAATATGATAGTTGTTACCATATCTCGGAATATCACCATATCACTTTCTGTTTTTATTTTTATTTTTGCAATATTTTCTTGTTTAACTAAGTGATTTGATGGGTCACTAATATTGAATTGTTATTACTGCTAGGATGAAATAGAGTGATTGAGTTACTAAAAAAAACAAAAAAAAAGACCAGACAAATTAGACCAACCGGAGTGTTTATACAAAGAAGAAGAAAAAATTGACACTTTGATGCAATATGTGTGTGTTCTCCCTGTCTCCGTCGCCTAAACAAGTGTGGAACGCAGGATCCATGGGAATTACCATGTAATCTGCTGACAAGAAGCATGCGCTTGGATCCAAAAGACCTAATCATGTTGTCAATTGAAAAAAAGAGAGAGAGAGAAAAAAAGTGAAAAAAAGAAAAAGAAAATATTTTATCGTTCAATAAAATCGACTGTTGGTTCGCTTGTATATGCCAGTTGAGTTGATCTAGAATTAAGATTGTCGACTGCTGGTTCCCTTGTATATGACAGCTGAGTTGATATTAGAATTCAGACCAGTATCTCAATCCATTAGGTCATAGGTTCATCTTGGCGGTGACCTTCAGAAAGATATGGGAAACATCGATCACTTTAGTCAACATTCGCAAACATCTACCTCTATGCCCATCTTCTTAATCTATTCATATGTGATTGTGGTTAGTTATATTCCGAGTATTGTGGTTTGTTCGACTTTCTAAGTAGAGCTCTATTTACTTATATATGAATTGAATTTGCATCAAGGTGCCTCCTCCTGTAGTCATTTTGGGTTCGTTCATACACAGGTAGTTGGAGTTTGGAGTAAAATATTTTGTAGGTACACCTCTTGCAAACCTTCACGAGACTAAAACTCGTCCACTAGGGACACCTAGGGGTTTAAAGGCCTGTTATTCATTCTAAGAGTAACCGCAGCCTCGACGACACGGAGTTGTTGTATTTTGGTTTTGTTTTTTTTGCTCGAGGACTAGCTAAGTCTAAGTGTGGGGGAATTTGATAGGTGTTTAAAAAAACCTCTCTAAGGATCGATTGGTTATGCTTTCTTAGCTAGTTTTCTTGCGAAATTGTATTATTATCTTTCTTTTATATTTTATGGGAATTTTGGAACTTATTCCCGAAAAGAACAAGAACTCGTCCAATTGGCCACAAAAAAAGGTAGAATTGTCATTGCATGGAATCTACTACGGGCAGTCGCGTATGCAAATCGGACTATGCAAATCGGGCGCTAGAAGCTCGTCTCAGTGAACTTACTAATTTGAAGGTCACAAGACATTGGTGGTGCCTCTGTAGCTAAAGAGAGTAGTTCTCTTGGTAGATGTCCCGAATCAACAAGTGAAAACTACAGTCACACCCATTTTTTAGATTTCCTCCACTGTCAAACCCACCGCCCCAAAAGTTCAGGGGCGCACCCATATTTTCGTGAAAAATTATTTGCAAACCCATTATTAAAATGACAGTATCGGGAACGATCTCACTGAAGACCGATACCGCATCTAGTTCAATACTGTTGGAACCTGCAATTATTTATATCATCCAAAATTTGACGATTAGATAGATCATCGATCTCTATCAGTAAAGACAGAAAGAACAAAAGGAGAGAGATAAAGATAAACCTGTTTGAATAGAGGATGAAGAACTCCCGGTGGAAGCAGCAACACAGATTTGAGGGAATGATCTTCTAATCTTTTGAAATTTGAGGTGATTTGGTTGGAATTTGATGAGTCCGCTACATTTTCTTGATTTGAGAAGAGATAGTGATGGGGAAGATGATGATTGTAGATTTATAGACATTTTTTATTCAGAGAAAATGTGGAAATGGATGAAGAAGAAGACTGAGAGAGTAGTTATTTATATTGGTATCGTTAGTATCGAATTAGATTCCACGTGAAGACTGAAATAGGATAATGTTTGTTTAATTTACCGACTGACATTATTTGGTTTCATTTTAAGATGTTGATTTTTGAGATTCCCTTTGTAGCTGAACTTGATGATAAACTTTACAAGAGCAGAAGTGAAATCATGACGAGCTCAGTTTTATAAGCCTTTGGCTAATGAAATCAGCTAACACAACTGAGAACCTAATAAGCTTTAAACTACGTGTCGCGTATGTAAATCAACTCAATTTTGATGCATAAGACCCTACTAAACTAAAGTACAAAATGTAATGGATAAAATACTATATCTTATCAAGGTGACACCAATCATCTAGCGCATGAAAGAGTGTGTTGCTATGTGTCGAAACTAGTTGAAGAAATAAATTTGGAAAAGGAGATGGAAGTGTAGATGGGTTTTGTGTGCGTGTGACGTGCATTTAGAAGAAAATAGGGGTGTGAATAGGTGATGCATAACCAAAATTTGTTGCATAACTTGTTATGCATTCTCGAAATTGGTTGCATAACACGTTCTGCGACTTTTTTTTGTTTGCATAACTTGTTATGCAGTCTAGAAAATGGTTGCATAATACGTTATGCAGCTAGGTTTTTCTTAGTATTGAAACGAACAAAAAATAAGGTTGCATAACTTGTCATGCACCTACAATAATATCTACATAACATGTTATGCAGTCGTGAAAATAGATGCATAACCTGTTATGTATCCGAAAATATGACTGCATAATGCATTATGCTTCGAGAAAATTGTTGCACAATCTTTTATGCATCGAGAAAATAGATGCATAACCTGATATGCATCCGTAAATATGGATGCATACTGCATTATGCATCCATTTTTTATGTACGCACTAAAATCAACCAAAACAATGGTTACATAACTTGTTATAGATGCATAACTTTGTTATGCAGTCGAGAAAATGGTTGCATAATTCGTTATGCGTCTGCAAAATGTGTTATGCATCTTTTTTGGTGGTTGCATAATGGTTATGTAGACAGTTTTCGAAAATTTTGCCTAAAATGATGATCACCTCCGACTTTTTCGTGAAAAACAAAAATTTGATATTGTTGTTTGTACTCGTTGCGTAGCTTTCTTAAAAAGATTTCCAACGATATAAAATTTGTTAAATTCCAAGGCCCGGATTTTTAGATATGTTATATCCAAGTTTGCTTTACAATTATACCCCTGAAAAAATAGTATGCATAACGAGTTATTCCTGAAAAATTAGTATGCATAACGAGTTATGTATTGATTCTTAATAATTTTGGATAATTTTGGGTGTCACCGTACCTAAAATTAATTGTGGGCCTGACAATGAGAATATTATTTCTTTTGGGTCTGCGCCTAAGTTTCCCAGTCAACAATTGACAATTATGAGCTATTGGGCTGTATGGAGACGTGCAGGAGACAAGCCCATTAAGAGCAACAGTTTAAACCAGTGAGAAGCCTGGTAACTCTTGGTTAGGGGTGAGCAAAAAGTCCGGAACCGCGGATTTCACCCGTATCCGTCCGTAAAATTGCGGGTGAAACGCAATCCGCAAGATGTATGGGCCGGACATGGGTGGGCTTCTAAAATCCGCACTTTTAACGGTTTGGTTGCTGTTTAATTTTGAAATCCTCGATTTCACCCGCACCGTAGACTAGTAACGGAAATAGATAGAGATATTAAGGATAATAATGTGTGTGCTTGATCAGTATTTTTTTTTTTTTTTTTTTTTTTTTGTAGATAAAATAGAGCCTGTTAATTGGAACTATACACTTAAAATGGGGACATCAGTCATGAGTCTCATGATGACAACAACCATGACAATCGCCTCCTGGATTAGGCCCATGGGGAAGGCATCACGATTGGGCTTAAAGTTGTTATAAGCAAGCCATTATACAGACAAACGAGACGAACACGATAGTTGAACAGGAAATCAATTTCTACAACTTGTTTTTGATCGGTGAAGATGTATTTTAGTTCTTGACTTATAAGAGTCGAGGCAAGTGAACAGAAATCCGTGGTTAATCGGCATCCGGTCCGTATTACCCGTTGATTCGCGGATATCAAATCGGCGGATAATTGGGCTGAATACGGTTGGATTTTTCAAATCCACAACTTTGACGGTTTGGACGCTAGTGACCCGTAATCCGCATCCGTCCGCCCGTTGCACACCCCTACTCTTGGCAGGCGCATTTAAAATGGGAGAAATTGTGTGTAAAACATCAACGGAGAAAAGGGATTTGAGGCTGCTGAAATAATCGGTTTTAATGGCTGTATCAGAAGCTCGAGAAGAACACAGAAAGGGGTTTGGAGCTGTTTGCTGCGGTATTCTCGATTGAGAAGAGGAACTGGAGTTGGTTTTGGCAGAAATAATCCTTGCTGCCATTGGAGTCGACTGATGGAGCTTGACCAAGTAAAAGAAGGGTCGTGAATCTGTAGTAGCTATGGGGTGTTGCCTGTGAAGATGGAGGACGTGGAACTAATGACTGCAGTTGGTGATCAGTAATGGAAGAATGATGGTAATGGTGACTGTCGAAGATGAATGGAGTTGGAACTGTTACCAGTTTGTCATGGTTTGACGCAGTAGAGCTCGAGCTGAAGAACAGATGGAAGGACTCGGCTATGATGGAGAAGATATTAAGCTGCTGCCATTGAGTAAGTGGAGATAGTCGATGCGATGATGAAGAGCAGTGGTGTTTAACGAGGAAGAAGTCAGTTGAGATCGAGAGAGAATGAGTTTACTGGCAGGAGGAGAAACTGATGCCATTTCCATTGGAGCTGATATATATATATAGGACGCCTGAGTCGTGATGGAGATGAGCCGCAGAGAAGTTAAGGTGTTGCATTGATCGAGCATGGCAGTGAAGATGGTGATGTTTTAATGAAAGCAACTCGAGTTTGGTTGCTGTTGGTGATTATCGGCAGTAGATTACGGATCATAATGAGAACTTCAGCAAAACTTTGATGATGAAGTCTAACCTAATGGGTATTGCCAGTAATGACAGTGATAAAGAGTTTGAGGTTCCAGGGGTATGGTACGGTGGTGTTGCTGCTATTATCAAAGGTGCAGTCGAATGGAAGTTCGATGGCAGTGACGAATGGATTTGATCTGTGCTGGTGTTTTTCGAGTCTGCTGCGATTAATGGAGCTGCTAACGTTGAGGTGCGGTCTGTTGGGTCGAGTCTGAGAAGAAGACGAGAATGGTTGGAGTCCGAGTGAGAGAAGAACGAGGTTATCTCGTTTAGGAAGACTGAAGGGTATACTGTCAGTTCCATAGAACTGACAGTTGAACGACTTTAGGTGGGCTGGACTTGTCCACAGCGCGAGCCCATTAGCTGTTTTCAGCTACTTCTTTATACGCAAGCTGTTTCAGCCATTCTATGTGCGGCCAGCTTTGGCGACTTTGGTGACCTATTTTGCACGGGATATGATGCATGGGACACAATTTTTCCTATTTTTACTAGGTTTCCTAGTTTTCTTCAAGAAGAGGTTACAAAACCTTATACATAGGGAAGCTTAGATACAATTCGAGGGATCTTCTTTTTACCGTTTTTCTCCATCTTAGGGGGGAGAACTATCTCTTTTTTACTCCCTCCGTACCACATATATAAACGGAGGGACCAATTCTCTTAGATTAAGATTTTTTTTTTTGATTTCACAAATATCCATGTTTTTTCCTGTTTTGCCTTAATTGTATTTCCAATGTTAGAGACATATACCCAACTATGATGATTCCCAAGCAAATAAATAGGGGTAGTAGAAGTAAAATATCGTTTTGAAATTTGCACTCCGCCTATATAGTGGTACAAGGAAAAATGAAAATCCTGCCTATATAATAAGTATGGAGGGAGTATATTTTTTTTATTGTTAAGGATGAATTCAAAGTTCTAATTGTGAAGCTCAATTATTTACAAGTTTGTTTCAAGTTTTAAAGTTAATCATTGTGAATTGTTTTTACCATATCGAAGGTTTATGATTGATTCTTAGATTGGTTTGGGTGGCCAACTAGATTAGTCTATTAATCATTCTAATGCTAGTAGAGAGTTGAGTCGATCCGTAATTGTCGCTTACCTCCTACACAAGTAGAAATCGCAAGACCTTGCGGAGGGATTCTGTGGAGCAATTGCGAGTAAAGAGAACACCAGTAAGTGGACCGAGCGTACCGAGTTTAACTGCTGGGATCAAACCTAAATTCATAAATCTTAATGCATTCGGGGAATTGCATCTTGTAAGCGAACCTCAAGGTAGTTCTTTTGAGTAGAATCCGGTAGTCGAGCGTTTTCGTATCCGGTGATACAAGGAGTTTTGGGGATAGTTAAGCGTACTTGCTTTCCTACGGTTGGCGACAATTGATTCTAACAAGAGATAAACGGGTATAATGTTGCGTTAACGGTTAGTAACGGCGAAGGATTTCTTCATTATCTTTTTCTTATTATCCTTATTTTATATTCTCGCTGATTTAGATAACATATCAATTGCATTATTCTTCGTGGGAACGGTCCTTACTACCGCTATATTATTATTTAATTAGTGGAAAACATCTTATTATTTTGTTGAGTAAACGACGGTCACCAGCAAGCCAGTTCCACTTTCTGATACAAGTCATAAAACAGCCACACCTTCAGAATTAACCATTCTGGTCTCAACACTTTCTTCGCTTCCCTCCCTAAGACCAACCCTTCTCCTTCACTTTGTGACCGAAGCAAGCCTGGAACGGCCATTTCTTGGTTTAGGCCAGGATTGTACAGATTGATCTCTCGAATCAAAAGTACTCCCGTGCAGTGCATTGTTTAGGGTTTAGATTTGTTTCTCATCCACACACCCAAAATTACCAAAACCAGGAGAAACAGTTTTCACCCACAAACACTTGGTAACAAAGCATTCAATATTCACCGTTAGATGAAAACATGATTAGATTCAAGCTAATATTTCTCAACCGTTAGATCGAAAACTTAGTTTGTTACACACAAATGAAATGTACTATTTTGGGTTTATGTAACTGCACCCAAACATGAACATTTGTTGGTTCAACAATAGTTAACCAAATGGTTAGCTATATGAGCAATTTCATATCAACCATATTCTTCTTCACCATAACTAGTTCAAATCACTCAAATGAACTAGTTAGAGAGTTGTTCAATTGCTTAGATCTTATGTAACTACACAAGACACAATCGAAGCAAAAACGATTTGATTCAATCGAATCGGTTCATGAACTTTATAGCCATGGTTTGTAAAAGCATTCCTTTGTTTATATAAACATGAGTTCAAGAACAACCGTCTTTAGATATAACCAACTCAAGTTCGCGGACTGGGTTCGCGGACTTAAGTTCCCGGAAGGAGTTCACAAACTCCAGCAGATTTTCTCGGGTCGAGAACTTCCGCCAGTTCGCGGACTAAGTTCACGGCTCTTGTTCCGGTTCTCTTGATCAACAAAGTTCGCAAACTTCGGTTCAAGGAATAAGGACTTATACATATATGTGTTTCCACAACAATGCTTATATCCACCAATGGTTATATAATCTAAACTCTCATTTCAATCATTGAAACATTCTTAGAGGACGTTATATAGTTTTCATTCACAAACAATTTCTCGTCAAAGCAATTTTCAAAGTCATTGAAACATAACATGACTTTCATCACTAGGTAAAGATGAATTTGGCTAAAGCGAAAGCTTACCAGCACATATTTCGAGAAATAGATAGGCGAGATAAACTCAGCTCGAAATAGCTAATGTGTATAATCAAAGTCTATATAGCAAAACGACTTTTGTCTCAAGAATAGGAGATAGAGTAAATAGACTTTTGAGTGATAGATAAGTTCAAGTCTCCACATACCTTTTAGTCGATGAAGTTCCACCAGTTCCTTGAGTAGTCCTTCGTCTTGTATGATGATTTCCATGGAGTTCTTGAGCTCAACTACACTTTCTATCCTAGTCCGAGACCTTAGCTATAGTATGCTAGAAATTAAGACTTATAGTTTTGATCACTAACATTGAAAAACATGCTTGAGATAGCAACGCATGCGAGTTTGACCGAGCAATGCTCTAACAATTTCCCCATTTGTCAATTTTAGTGACAAAATTATTAATACATATGGAATACAAAAAATAAATTAATTAATTTTTATAGCTCCTATTCCACATGTCTAATCTTCAACATTACTCAAAATCTTCGTCACTTCCAAGTACTCCAATGATCCCAAAGGTTGTAAGTTCAGCATCATCGTTGTTGAAAATCCGTAGCTATAACAATGAGAAAACATAATTCTCGATCATTGTTATACAGTGTCATAGTATCATTATACAACGTCAAAGTTCATTTGTATCACAACTTCAACAAAAATACTATGGTGATATGTATCATTCCCCCTTAGTCAATACTCCATCTCACATGGAAACCACTCCCCCTTACATAAATATCCGAAAACCATATGTATTTGTAGTCTGAACTACATATTAATTCTCCCCCTTTTTGTCAATAAAATTGGCAAAGGTACAAGAACGGGATCCTAATGAAATTTTCGAATGAGATATTTCATGACCAAAAGAAAGCAAATATCAACTTATTTGGATGCAATCATATAGCCTAAGCTAAATGCATTCATCAGGGAGTTTAAAGATACAAGATAACCCCTATAATATTCCACAGCCGCACTCCCCACAAAGATTTGGCAATTAAGCACAAGTTCAATTAAGAACTCTCCCCCATAATATGTCATTCACGAAAGAACAACAAGAGCGACCTTAATTTCAAAAGAAAAGAAGGATTTCTTTGGACATAACAAATTACATACAAGTATGAATTTGAATCCAAAAAAACTCAATTAAATTAACCACAAGAGAACCCATGATTAATTTAATCGGAAATGCTCAACATAAGTGAACTTATGGAGACTCAAAAATACACAATTAGATTAATCACAAGAGAACTCGTAATTAATCTAATCGGAATACACAACCAAATTGACCACAAAAAGTAATCAATTTAATTGGTCATGCTCGACATAAGAGAACTTACGGAGCAACAACTAAATAACCAAACGAGAATGATTAATGTAGTTGAAAATGCTCGACATAAAGTACCTCATGGAGCAATAACTAAGCCAAATAATAACTCAGTCGATAGTGCTCAACATAAGACACCTTATGGAACAACACAGTACACACACAAAAATTGTGGATCAGAGGTCGACCTAATACCGTGGAATAAGCAAGGATTCATTCTATTTTCCATCACCATTTGCACAATGACATACAATAGACATAATCCTTGAAAACAAAAGATTTTAACCCATCTTCCATCAATAATTGACATAATAGGCTTAACTATTGTATTTGTCAAAAGTCCATTCATTCTTTTATCAATACATGCACATCGACATACGAAAGACTTTACTTTTGACAAGGTATGGGACAATCATAGTTCACGGATGCAAACACACATATACCATAAACAATTTGCAATATATAAAACCATAAAGATTAATACTGCAAAAACCATCTTCCAAACAAATTTAGGATTAAAACCAATAAATCTAAAAACATGAAGATGAGAACGTTGGACATAGCTATGTGTAATCACAATAATAGATATTCCAAACTCTAGTTATTCTTCTAAACAAAACAAGAGAAATAGAAGATTTATTAGGCGAACTAAATCAAAAACAGAATCCTATCCCAAAACCGGACACGAGCTAAAGTCAAACAGACGGTTCTGGAACTTCATGAGTCTTGAGGACTTCGAGCTTGCGAAGGACAGCTTCCTCTGCCCCTTTGGAGAGAAAATCCTTGTTGGGAAGTTCTTTAACACGAGTTTTTATGAGAACAAGGTCAGAATTAACCTTTTTCAACTCAGTTCTTACTACATCAAGACACTTCATTGTATCAACAATTTTTTGCTTTGCATCCTCAAGGTTCTTTAGGAAGTCAAGAACTACATCAGACAAAATCTCTTCAACCTCCTCAATATCCGAATAGGAATCAGGAGATTGAGGAAAAGATCCTTCAACTTCAACAAAGGTTCCCTTCTCTTTATCAAATTCGAGATATACCGCATTATCAACGAAGTCTTCAGGTAAATCCCATGAGCAGGAGGAAGAAGCCATTGATAATATAAAACCTAGAGTGAAAAGCTCAACTCAATAGGATAGGTATATAAATAGGATTTGAGAGACTTAGGGTTTACAAGATTGGTTTGAGAGAGAACCCCAAAACCGTACGTGTACCCGTAAGAGGAGGGTTCACAAAGCTTTGCACGGAAAAAGTCCACACTTTTATTTTTCAAAAACAAGTTTGAAAGCAAAAAATAAAAACTAATAAATAAGGAAGGATTTAAAAAAATACTCATGTAAAGTGTTGACTAACTATCCATCTAAGAACGATAAGAAATTAGCTAGATAATCAGAGGCACTTTGCCAGGAGTATACCTATTCAATTCTCACACAACTAGGTTTTTTGTAGGTGAGATATCAACCTTGTGATTAATTTACACAAGTATGAGCCTTTATCTCATTAAATGAACGTTGCTTTTGTTTATCCTTCTTCTTACGAAAAGTTGGAGGAAAACCATTATGATGTGAAAGATAATCATAAAATTTTCCCTTACAAAAATATGACTCAGAGAAATGATTCTTACCTGAGGGAAATCGGCTTCTTCCTGATATCTTGTTCACATCAAATGTATTATTAACTCCCTTTTTGAAGATGGAATGATTCTGATCTTCTCTTAGACTGTTAAGACATTTGTTCTGAATCAAAACATTTGAGGAACTCATAGAACTGACTTTCCTGGTAGCATACACGGGGAAAGTATGAAAACTAATTGGTTTAGACATACGAATGTCAGTTACACCTTTGAGGCTTAAGTCTAAGGCATGTTGAGGTTGAACAATGGAATTGTTGTTCAACCTAGAGTTTCTCTTTTGCTTGAGAGACCCTTCCGAAACACAAAAGGGACATTCTCTAGAGGATATCATCTTAAAAATATAAGGAGATTTCTTCCTCTCATGTGATGTGCAACATTCTTGAATAAGAGAGGCAAAAGGCACATCTTTTCCACTAGAAGGGAATACAGATTTTACTTCTGGAATATCTGTTACAGAGGTAATTGATGAAGATGATCTACAGGACTTTCTGAAACATCCTTGAATCGAGAGTTTATTTAAGCGATGTTCAAATTCCAATATATCCTTTTCAAGGTTTTCTTTAAGACGGATAAATGAAGGCTCGGCTTCAGTATTTTTGGAATTGTAGTCTCTTACTTCACCAAGGGGAACATCAAAATGATGTTTCAACCGATTAAATTTATCAGCTTGGATTCTAACAAGATTTAGATTCAATTTACTCTCTTCAGCTGTTTCCCGTTCATTTAGAGAGATAGACTCTTTTGAATGGTAATCGGGACAACACATGTTGGGGAATGTCTGCCTAGTTTGAACACACGGTTCATCTATATTTGAGATTGGAGAATATTTCTCTTTAAGACATAACTTTTATTTCTGGTGACGCGTTTATCAGAGATAGTACTCTTGTCCATAGAGTCAGATCGCTACAAACACAGACTTGTAAGGTCTTGAACGTGTTTGCCTGCTCTGATACCAATTGAAAAAGCGGGGGTACAACAACCACGCCCAATATTTCGCTTAGCAATCTGTATAGACAAACTCCAATATACTTTCTAGAGAATCAAATAGACAGTCAGACTCAATCTAGATAAAAAGTATATCAAAGAGTTTATATCTCAATCTCTCGATTTGATATATACTCAAGCAAATAGAAATCTGCGAGTCTTTATCAAATACTAGAGAGATAATTTGGATGGTACCAAAGACCAATATCCAAGTGTCAATCAATTTAAATCAACAACCAAAAGGTCGGATATTCTAATTGATTGAACAATACATAACCTGTGATATTTCAATTATATAACAAAATATAATGCGGAAAAGAAATAACACAGACACCAGAATTTTGTTAACGAGGAAACCGCAAATGCAGAAAAATCCCGGGACCTAGTCCAAATTGAACACACACTGTATTAAGCCGCTACAGACACTAGCATACTTCAAACTAACTTCGGTATGGAATGTAGTTGAACCCCAATCATTTTCGAACTGATCCAAGGTACAGTTATGCTCCTACGTCTCTGATCCCAGCAGGATGCTACGCACTTGATTCCCTTAGCTGATCTTACCCACAACTAAGAGTTGCTACGACCCAAAGTCGAAGACTTTAATAAACAAATTTGTATCACACAGAAAAGTCTACGGTAATAGATAAATCTGTCTCCCACGATTATACCTATGAGTTTTGTTCCGTCTTTTGATAAATCAAGCTGAACATGAACCAATTGATAACCCGGACTTATATTCCCGAAGAACAGCCTAGTATTATCAATCACCTCACAATAATCTTAATCAGCGCGACGAAAGAAGATATTGTGAAATCACAAACGATGAGACGAAGATGTTTGTGATTACTTTTTATCTTGACTATCGGAGATATCAATCTCAAGCCAATCCTTACGATTGTACTCGTACGATAGAAACAACAAGATCAGATCACACAACTACGAGAAAGTAGTATCGGTTTGGCTTCACAATCCCAATGAAGTCTTTAAGTCTTCTCATCGTATGTGTTTCCACAACAATGCTTATATCCACCAATGGTTATATAATCTAAACTCTCATTTCAATCATTGAAACATTCTTAGAGGACGTTATATAGTTGTTACTCACAAACCATTTCTCGTCAAAGCAATTTTCAAAGTGATTGAAACATAACATGATTTTCGTCACTAGGTAAAGATGAATTTGGCTAAAGCGAAAGCTTACTAACAAATATTTCGAGAAATAGATAGGCGAGATAAACTCGGCTCGAAATAGCAAATGTGTATAATCAAAGTCTATATAGCAAAACGACTTTTGTCTCAAGAATAGGAGATAGAGTAAATAGACTTTTGAGTGATAGATAAGTTCAAGTCTCCACATACCTTTTAGTCGATGAAGTTCCACCAGTTCCTTGAGTAGTCCTTCGTCTTGTATGATGATTGCCATGGAGTTCTTGATCTCAACTACACTTTCTATCCTATTCCGAGACCTTAGCTATAGTAGGCTAGAAATCAAGACTTATAGTTTTGATCATTAACATTGACAAAAATGCTTGAGATAGCAACGCATGCGATTTTGACCGAGCAATGCTCTAACAAAGGTAAACAAGAACCAATCGATAACCCGGACTTATATTCCCATAGCCTAGAATTATCAATCACCTCACAATAATCTTAATCGACTAGCGAAACAAGATATTGTGGAATCACAAACGATGAGACGAAGGTGTTTGTGACTATTTTTATATCTTGCCTATCGGAGAAATTAATCTCAAGCCAATCTTTCGATTGTACTCAAATACGATAGAAACAGCAAGATCAGATCACGCAACTACAAAAAAAATAGTTGGGTCTGTCTTCACAATCCCAATGAAGTCTTCAAGTCGTTAACCTACGGGGTCTCGATAGAAACCTAAGGTTAAAGGAAAATTGACTCTAGCTTATACAACTAGTATCATACAGGAGGTGTGTGGATTAGGTTTCCCAGTTGCTAGAGTTCTCCTTTATATAGTCTTTCAAATCAGGATTTGCAATCAATGTTAGCTTAGTAACAAAGTATTCAATATTCACTGTTAGATGAAAACATGATTAGGTTCAAGATAATATATTTCAACAGTTAGATCGAATCTTAGTTACACATAAATGAAATGCACGTTTATTTAGGTTTGTGTAACCGTACCCAAACATGTACATTTAGTTGGTTCAATAGTAGTTAACCAAATGGTTAGCCATATGAGCACTTTCATATCAATCATATTCATCTTAATCATAACTAGTTCAAATGACTCAAGAGAACTAGTTAGAGAGTTGTTCAATTGCTTAGATCTCGTAGAAGTATATAAGACACACTCGAAGCAAAAACGATTTCATTCACTCGAATCAATTCATGAACTTTATAGCCACGGTTTGCAAGTATGCATTCCTTAGTTTATATAAGTTTAAGTTCACGAATAATCGTTTTTAGAAACTAACCTACTTAAGTACGCGGAATTAAGTACCCGGAATAAGTTTGTTTACAGTTCACAAACTCTATAAGAAATTCACGGGATGTGACTTCCGACAGTGCGCATACTGGTACGCGGACTTCAGTTCCGGTTATCCTGAGCAGCAAAGTACGCATACTTTGGTTCAAGGAATAAGGACTTACACACGTATGAGTTATCACACAATGTTTATATCCTTTCAAGGTTATATTCTAAACTCTCATTTCAATCATTGAAACATTCTTAGAGGACGTTATACAGTTGTTGTTCACAAGCTATTTTTCATCAAAGCGATTTTCAAGTAATTGAAACTAATATGACTTTCGTCACTAGTAAAGATGAACTTGGCCAAAGCGAAAGCTTACCAACACATATTTCGAGAAATAGATAAGCGAGATAAACTCGTCGAAATAGCAAATGTGTATAATCAAAGTCTATATAGAAATACGACTTTTGTCTCAAGATAGGAGATAGAGTAGATAGACTTTTGATTGATAGATAAGTTCAAGTCTCCACATGCCTTTT
Source organism: Papaver somniferum (assembly GCF_003573695.1). Classification (NCBI taxonomy): domain Eukaryota; kingdom Viridiplantae; phylum Streptophyta; class Magnoliopsida; order Ranunculales; family Papaveraceae; genus Papaver; species Papaver somniferum. The sequence goes on from NC_039360.1 coordinate 175,879,229, forward strand.
AGTTGATGAAGTTCCACCAGTTCCTTGAGTAGTTCTTCGTCTTTGTATGATGATCGCCATGGAGTCTAGAGCTCAACTACACTTTCTATCCTAGTCCTAGACTTAGCTAATAGTAGACTAGAAATCAAGACTTATAATTTTGATCACTAACATTGACAAACATGCTTGAGATTGCAACGCATCCGAGTTCGACCGAGCAATGCTCTAACACATGTGAAAATCACCTGGTAACGTCTTACATGATTTGTGTGAGACAGTCATTTGATGTAGGCTCAGAATGTTTTGTATTGATCATTCAATCACTTGAAAATTTCTTTGAAGCTAATAGTTTGTGTGAGGCATCTTTTCCCGTCTTCTAAGAATGTTTCAATGATTGAAATGGGAGTTAAGACCTAAAACCCATGTCTGGATACTTTACATTTGTGTACTTGGTGTATGAACTGTTTTGTCGGAATTCAGGACCGTAACTTTGCATACCCGTTCGCAAACTTATTCAGCTGTTTAAGTCAGGGTACTTAAGTTTGCATACCCATTCACAAACTAATTTAACTATTGAAGTCTAGGAACCAAGTTTACGTACCCGTTCGCAAACGGTTTCAACTGAGTTCAATCCAGAGATAAAGTTTGCGTACCCGTTTGCAAACTGTCGGCTTGTGGCCAACGTCCGGAACTTAAGTTCGCATACCCGTTCGCAAAATTAAGCGGTTCAAGTTCTTTAATCGGTTAAATATAATTTCATACTCATGAACAAATACATTTATAAATTAAGGAATGCAATCTTTGCAAACCGTGGCTAAATTGTTCATGAACTGATTCTTTTGAATCAAACCGATTTTGCTTCAATTGTGTCTTGCAAGGTTGTGAAATCGTAAATCGCAACGCAAATCGTTTTTCTAATTTTAAGAATCGAATCGTGAATCGTAGATTCATTGTCATTTTTTTTACCTTATGTTGATATAATATGTGTGATATATAGTGAACTCTTACAGAGAGTTTATATTTGGGAAACTCAAATTATAAAATCTGTATATATTTACTTGAAGTTAGCTATTTTCAAACAATTTGGAGTGGCATAGTGGATAACTCCAAAGCCTCATGGACAGTATGTGTTTGGTTCGAACCTCCCTGCACTTACTTTTTCGTTCACATTTAAATCTATCACCTTTAGGAAGGAAAATTGGTCGGTCAAAATTGGTTTGACTGGTCAAAAATTGCATCTTAATAAGAATCTACCCGATTCTAGGTAGGATACGATTCACCTATGCGAGTTGAACCGAAAATCAAAATTTTGGAGCGAATCGTACGAGTCAACTCGTGACTCGTACGATTTTAAAAACATTGGTGTCTTGTATACTTCTACGTGAATATAAACAATTGAACAACACTATGAGTAACACAATTAGATTCGTAATTTGATTATCAATTGATCTAGGAGTCTTAAGATGAACAAAGTTAAGAGAAAAGTGTTCATATGGCTAACTTCGGTTAACTGTTATTGAGCCAACTCAATATACACGTTTAGGTATAGTTACCCATATCCAAATGAAAGTATATTTTATTTGCGTTTAACAAGCTAAGACAATCTAACAGTTGAAAGATATTAACTTGAATCTTAAATCAGGTTTCATATAGCGGTGAATATTGATTGCTTTGTTCCAAAGCTATCAAACCCTGATTTGAAGATTATATAAGGGAGAACTCTAGCAACTAGGAAACCTAATCCCCACACCTCCTGTGTGATACTAGTTGCGGCTAGAGTCGATTCTCCTTTAACCTAGGTTTTCCATAAAACCATTATAGGTTAACGACTTAAAGACTTCATTGGGATTCTGAAGCCAAACCCAACTATTTTCTCGGTAGTTGCGTGTTCTGGTCTTACTTTGTTCTATCGTATTGAGTACTATCTTCTCTAAGATTTTCTCGAGATTTATCTCTGATAGGGAAGATATAAAAAGTAATCACAAAGCTCTTCGTCTCATTCTTTGTGATTCCACAATAACTTGTTTTACGACCATATAGTTAAGTTATTGTGAGGTGATTGATATTACTAGGCTGTTCTTCGGGAATATAAGTCCGGTCTATCTATTGGTTCTTGTTCACCTTGATTTATCAAAAGACGAAACAAAAACTCGTAGGTATTTCTGTGGGAGACAGATTTATCTATCCAATAGACTTTTCTGTGTGAGACAGATTTGTTTATCAAGTCTTCGACTTTGGGTCGTAGCAACTCTTAGTTGTGGGTGAGATCAGCTAAGGGAATCAAGTGTGAAGAGTCCTGCTGGAATACATAGGCGTAAGGAACGTGATTGTACCTTAATCATTGTGAGATTGGTTAGGGATCAACTACATTCCAGTCTGAAGTTAACTTGTAGTAGGCTAGAGTCTGTAGCGGCTTAATACAGTGTGGTGTTCAAATATGGACTAGGTCCCGGGGGTTTTCTGCATTTGCGGTTTCCTCGTTAACAAAACTTCTGGTGTCTGTGTTATTTCTTTACCACATTATATTTTCTATATAATTTAAATATCACGGGTTGTGCGTAGTTCAATCAATTAGATAATCCAAGCTCTGGTTGTTGACATAAATTGATTGACACTTGAACATTGGTCTTTGGTACCGTTCAAGTTGTTTCTCATAATAATCAGGCTCGCGGATTTCTATCTGTTTGATTTGCTGATTACATTAAGAAATAAAGATACAACTCTTGTATATTTTCCTTGATTAAGTATGACTATCTAGTTGATTCTCTTGGAATTATATTGGAGTTAGTCCATACAGATTGCCGAAACGAAATATTGGGTGTGGTTGTTAGACCCCGGTTTTTCACCAACCGTATTTTTGCGGATGGATGCCCGGACCATTCACTAGTGGATTAGATGCAGAGGTAATTTTGGGGATCCGACGGATTTTGGATTGGATGCGGAGGCACTCTTAAAAAACCGTTGGATATCCACATCCGTTAGATTTAAAATACTCATAAGATTTTAATAAAATATGATATTAATTATGTATTTTTAATAGTCCACCGTATATTCGATTTATCTCTTCATTTTTTTTCTTCCATCAAACTTTTAGGAATTGAGCTTAAGGCGCAAAATTAAGTCATATTTTCCTCTTTTTATTCCTTGATCGGTGATTATTCAAGTCATTTTTGTTAGTTTTAATTATAAAAGAAATCTTTTGGATCATCTGTATCCAATCTATTCATCAGTACATTTATTGGATGCAAATTCGTTAGATGTTGGATTGGATGTGGGTGACAAATTTGAAATTCATCATCTATTGGATTGGAAAAACCATCTCATACCCACCCATACTCACCCCTAGTTTACTTGTGTCCTTGGGGTTTTTGCGTAGTCAGTAGGGGTGAGCATGGGCCAGTTTCTAACTCATCCCCATCCAATCCAATTCACTACGGATTTCAAATTTTGCATCCGCATCCAACATCCAGCGGATTTGCGTCCAATGGATGCACGGATGAACGGATTGGGTATGGATAATCCAATGGATTTGTTTTAGTTAAAATTTATAATGAAGAAATAAATCCAACATAAATGACTTCTTATAGAGCCTACACATTTTATATATGTATATAAATATAGAAGTGTCATGGACAACACTCCAAGCAAACACCTTCAGAATTCCTAAACTATCTATATATTTTCTAAAAAGTATATAAATGCTCTTAATTAGGGTTGCACATGGTTCGGTCGGTTCGGTTTTTAGGAAAAACCGTCGACCAAACCGTACATACTACGGTTTCCAATTTCAAAACCGTAACCGGACTATAGTAAGATCGGTCCGGTTTCAAACCGGTGTTAGTCGATTCCGATCTTTTCGGTTTTCACGGTTTTAACCGATAGATTGTAAATTTAAAAGGAAAATGCTCTCACGCGCGGCAGTGCAGGTAAGATATATAAGCTAGCGCGCTCAAGCCGTTGGATACTAATCTTTCTCTATTTTCAGTCGTTGATGATGAATAGACAACCATCAGTAAATACTTTTTCAAACACACCCTCCTTTTAATTTAATAAAATTAAAACAACACTTATAGAATTTTATGTTTCATTTGATCCTTTGATTGTTAATGGTGAGAAAATATCACAACCTTGTCACTATTTTTGCTCGGCTAACCCCATATCATAGGAAAAACCGAATAAACTCTCTGTTTCTTATTTTGTAAAATGATTATGGATAGTAACTTTACATCTATTGTTTTTCAGTTTGATGATCCATTTGACGTCTTAAACCAGACATAAAACAAGAAGGTTGGTGTTGAGTTCCAATAAACAGATTCTAAGTGATTAAGTACAATAGGGGTTAGACTTCAATTTAATTTTCAATCCGATCAAAGATTTAAACCCAAATTCAATTTCACATATTAAAAGATAATACAGTGAATAATTAACTTAAGATCCATCGAGACTATTGATTGGCCAAAAATGAAACATTATATGTTGATCAGTACAAACAAATAGCAACTCAACGTTGAGGATGAAAAGATTTTGTTTGTTTCGTGATCAAAGAATTTTCAAACTGTCTCACCAAGTACTGAAGTAAATCTGATATCAAATTCGTTTCATATTCCATAATGTAACAACACTGAACTTGCAAATTGGAGAAAGAGGGAATGTTAATCATACTATTGCGAGTCTTTCTCAAGACTCTCAACCGAATCAGTCTGCAACAGAATCTAGTCATTAGGCTATTATGTAGTACTTCTTGTTAGTTGTAGCTCAGTCAAGAGTTTGTTTTGTTTAACAGTATTTTGAAATGTTCTGTAACCTTAATAAGCGCATCTCTCAATATAAATAAGACAATCAATCTCCACTAGTTTTCTGTGGAAGATATTCACCCATATCATGTGTTCTAAGTTGGTATCAGCTTGTCGATCCAATGCTTCCGCACATACCCACAAAAAAAAAACATCAGAAACCCTAAACATCTTTAATGGCTACAACAACTAGTCTTCGTCAAATCCAAATACACCACCTTGTCACTCTCAAACACACAGAAATAAACCATCTTCTTTGGAAGACGCGGTTCAAGCCTATCCTTAAGGGATATTGACTCACTGGCTTCATAGATGGAACCAAACAAAAACCTGCTAGAACCCTCCCTGAAAGTGAAGACATTAACCCAGAATTTACAGAATATGAAGCATGTGATTCATTGTTGGTAGGATGGCTAAACTCTACTCTTACTCCTGAAGTGTTAACTGAAGTTAGTGGACTGGAAACGTCTAAACAAGTTTGGGATAAGTTGGAAAGCAATTTTACTCAAAAAACTCTTGCACATCAGATGAATCTGAAAAAGCAACTTCATTCACTGCAAAAAGGTAACAAAACTCTGAAAGTTTTTTTTACAAGAGGCTAAGAGTTTGTTTGAACAACTAGCTGCGTCTGGATACACTGTCGCTGACGATGAGAAGAAACAGTCCATTAGCAATGGTTTAAACCAAGCTTATGACTCAATTGTCACTTCTCTAAGTACGGTAGAAAATATGACTATCGATAACTTTTATTATCATCTACTAACCTTTGATATGCGGTTAGAACAGCAATTAGCTTTGTTGCAACAACCATTGGCTAATGTGGCTATCACCAACAACACACAAGCATCTGGTAGCAGGCCTGATCAGAGGCGATTCAACAATCAAGGGAATCAGTATCAAAATAACAACAACCAGAACAATCATAGGAACAACAACTTCAATCAGAGAAACAATAATCAGCACTAACAAAAAGGAAACCAGGGAGAACAACTCTGTCAGATTTGTAAGAAGCGAAATCATGCGGATGATAGGTGCTGGTTTCGCTATGAGAAAGCAACAACAATCAACAACGACAGCCAGCCAGCAGCTTACATAGCACTATCAGGTGGACAAACTGAAAATAATTGGGTCACAGACACTGGTGTTGCGCATCATCTCACTGCAGACATGAGGAATCTCACAATCCCTCATGAGTATGATGGTACTGAGCAATTCCATGTTGGTAATGGTAATGCACTCAACATTGCTAATATTGGTAATGCCTCATTCACTTATAAGTCAAGATCTTTTTTACCGAACAATATTTATCATGTTTCACAAATTAAAACCAACTTGCTGTCAGTTTCTCAATTTTGCAAGGAAAATTATGTATATTTTCAATTTCACACATCTTTCTTTGTTGTAAAGGACAAGCAAACGGGGGCAACATTGCTGCGAGGGCTTAATAGGAATGGTCTCTACATGTTTGCGGGAATAGACATGATAGCACCTCCAATAAAGCCACAAGCACATGTCTCTTCTACACTCCCATTGTGGCACCAACGTTTGGGTCATCCGATGTTGCGTACGGTTTCAAAAATTTGTCATCAAAATTCAATCCTTGTTTTAAATAATAGCTTTGAGTTCTGTCACTCCTGTCATGTTAGTAAAAGCAGGAAACTTCCTTTTACTCTTAGTAAAATTGTTTATGACAAGCCATTGATCTTGATTGTCTCTGATATTTGGGTTTCTCCTCAATTGTATAAACTTGGTTTTCGTTACTATCTACTTTTATTGGATGTTTATTCTCATTTCACATGGATTTTTCCTCTTGTCCAACGATCTGATGCATTACATACGTTTATTCTTTTCCGCAAACAAGTTGAAAATCTTACAGATCATAAAATTAAGGTTTTTGAATCAGACAATGCCCTTGAATACAAAAAGTTCACATCTTACCTTAATGACAATGGCATCCAGCATAGGTTTTCTTGCCCACATACTTCACCTCAAAATGGAATTGCAGAACGTCGTATTCGCCGTGTAACTGAGTCTGGTTTGGCTCTTTTATTCCATGCTCACATGCCACAGTCTTTTTGGGCTGATGCATTCTCAACAACTTGTTATCTCATAAATAGGCCCCCTAAATCCAAGTCAGAGTCCAAAACTCCACTTGAACTCTTGTTTAACAAACACCCAGATTACTCTTTTTTGAAAGTTTTCGGCTGCTTAGTCTATCCCTGCCTTAGGCAATACAACAAACACAAACTAGAGCCACGGTCTCTTCCATGTGTTTTTATAGGCTATAATAGTGCACACAAGGGTTACATGTGTCTGCATCGTGAATCAAACAGGGTCTATATTACTCGTCATGTTCGATTTGAAGAAAGATCATTCCCATTCATGCCTCTCCAACAGCAGCAACCATCGTCTTGTCCAGGTATTAAACACTCTTGTACTAGTATGTTGTTTTCACATCCGTTCAGACAACGTAATGTGTCAGTTGGTCAAGAAGGTGGTATTCTGCAGCTACCAATCCAAAGTACCTCCGCGGATGTGTCATCACCAGCATTTTCAGTTGGTTATGAATCACCAGCAATATCAGGCAATCAAGGTACATCAGCTCAGATTATGGCGTCACCAGATATATCTCCAGCATCCTCAGGCAGTTCTACTATAACGGATAACCCACAGATACAACACATGGTTGAACAGCCAATTCAGCAAGATGATTCCATTCACCCCATGGTTACAAGGGCAAAAGATGGAATATCAAAACCTATTCAGAAATTATGTTTGACAGCAACGAAACATCCTCTTCCTGAGTCTGACTTTATGGAGCCAACATGTTTTTCTGCTGCAAACAAAAATCCAAAATGGAGGCGTGCAATGGATGTACATATCAATGATCTTATTCAAAATGGTAAGTACTCTCTGGTGAAATATGAGCCTGGGATGAATGTCGTTGGATCGAAATGGGTTTTTCGTGTAAAACAAAACCCAGATGGCAGTATAGAGCGTCACAAGGCTCGTTTGGTGGCGAAGGGTTTCAATCAGCAAGAAGGGATTGATTACGGTGAAACATTTAGTCCTGTCATCAAACCATGTACCATTCGACTCGTGTTATCACTTGATGTAATGAATCAGTGGCAGCTAAAGCAATTAGATGTCGAAAATGCGTTTTTACATGGCCAGTTAGAGGAAGATGTCTACATGCAGCAACCACCTGGATATGTAGACCCTAACTTTCCTAATCATGTTTGTAAGCTCCACAAGTCGCTTTATGGGCTTAAACAAGCTCCTCGAGCTTGGTTTTCTAAGTTAAGTAATTACTTATTGCATCTTGGTTTTAAGGCTTCAATTGCTAACAGCTCATTGTTTGTATTGCTATCTGAATCATGCACTATATATGTGTTAGTGTATGTCGATGACATTATTGTCACGGGATCCGATCCAGTACAGATATCCAAGCTAATAATTGATCTTGGTAAGGATTTTGCTATCAAGTACATGGGTGATTTGTCTTTCTTTTTGGATGTAGAGGTTTTCCGGCAAGGCTATGAGCTTGTTTTAACACAACGCAAATACGTCACAGATCTTCTGAAACTAACCAAGCTGGATGGGGTCAAACCAGTGACTACACCATTAGCTTCAAATGTCAAGATTCAGAGAGTTGGTTCAGAAAAGTTTGCAGACCCTACTTTATATCGTAGTGTCGTTGGAGCACTCCAATATTTGCATCTGACATGTCCAGATATATCAGTGGCAGTGAATAAAGTTTGTTCATACATGCACGAGCCATATATAGAGCATTGGGAGCTTGTGAAGAGGATTATTCGTTATCTGAAGCATGCAATTACCTATGGTTTACATCTCAAATCGTCGAGGGATTTCTCTTTACAGACCTATTCTGATGCGGACTGGGCTGGTAGTCTAGACGATCGCAGGTTTACCAGTGGATATTGCATATATTTTGGTGGAAATTTGATCTCCTGGAGTGCGAGAAAATAAAAGATTGTCTCTAAGTATAATACCGAGGCAGAGTATAGAGGAGTTGCCATTACCACTTCTAAAGTAATTTGGATTCAGTCGCTTCTTAAGGAACTCGGTATTGCTACTACAACTCCAATATTATGGTGTGATAATCTTGGTGCCACATATCTCACTGCAAATCCTGTTTTTCATGCACGCATGAAACACATAGAGATCGACTACCATTTTGTGCGAGAAAAAGTTGTTGAGAAGAAACTGCAGGTGTGGTTCATATGTTCTAAAGACCAACTTGCGGATATATTCACAAAGGGCCTATCTTCTCTAAGGTTTCACTACATTCGAACCAAGTTGCACATTCGTCAACTCCGGTACAACTTGAGGGGAGGTGTTAATCATATTGTTGCGAGTCTTTCTCAAGACTCTCAACTGAATCAGTCTGCAACAGAATCTAGTCATTAGGCTATTATGTAGTACTTCTTGTTAGTTGTAGCTCAGTTAAGAGTCTGTTTTGTTTAACAGTATTTTGGAATATTCTGTAACCTTAATAAGCGCATCTCTCAATATAAATAAGACAATCAATCTCCACTAGTTTTCTGTGGAAGATATTCACCCATATCCCGTGTTCTAAGTGGGAAGAACATAACTTTGACACCGGACTTAATAATCTAACAAATATAAAGAAAAGACGTGGCACAGAAATTGTCAAAAAAGCCCTTACGTGTTTTCACGTTTTAGCATGCATTTAAGTAATAATGTAAAAGTAAGAAGGTTATATATGTAAGATAGCGACAGAAAGGTGGATGGTTCGAATCTCGGTAACACAATTCTATTTTTGACTACATTTTTAGACTTCAATTTTTGTTCTCTCTGCATCTAATTAGGTTAGAACCTAATCATAGAGACGGAGTTTCGACGAATAAATCAAGGATCTTCATATCCTCTACTCGAGCCAAAATTTCAATCAGAGAAACAATCTCACAAAGGTATTGTATACTTCTCTCTTATTTTCTAGGTTTTATTAGGGATTGAGATGATTTAGCTTTAATCATCAGTCGAAATGTTTGTTTTTGATTGTCATGCTCAAAAATTGAGATGATTTTTGGGGTTTCGCTTTTTTAATTCTATGTTCGATTTGTTTACCAAAAATTAATTTGATAATGATTTGACAAGAATCGACCGATTTTTACAATGTTTTTTCTATGTACAATGCAGCCTGCGAATGTATATACATATATATGATAGATGAGCCAAATGCATATCTTGATTTGGAGCAGTGTATAGTTGGCTCAAAAGTCATTAAGAGGTTTATCCTCCATGGAAAAAAGATTGCTTTTGTTGTCGGCCATGATCATCTAATGACGACTTATCTTGCTGACTGATTGTGTATGATGGGCAGTCATCTATTTGACTGTACTGCGAATGTTCCTGAGTCTCTGTTAACTAGAGATGAACCTTTTCCTATCAAGTTGCAGTTCTAGCATGTTAAATTACTTTTCTATTTTTTTTTTCATTGTTAATGTTCAGCAACTCATGTTTCATACATTTTCTTTATGCGCTTCAAAATGTTTCTCAATTTCTTAAATTTAATTTAATGGTCACCACAATAAAAGATTTTGATCTAAAAAGGATCAAGAGAAATGTCAAAAACACTTTGTGTAAATGGATATTTGTGATTCAATTTTAGTTGGAACATAACGGCAGGCACATCGTGTGTAATTCAGCATTTTGGGTCTTTGGGTGTAATTCATTTTCAGTTTTTATATAATTTTTTTTCTTGCAGCTAAGATCCTATTCCGTTTCTTCTAATAGGGGTGTAGGTAGGTTTGGCTTTCGTGATTTTGAGTGATCAGAACGACAGGCGCATTGCGCATGCGTGTTATACTAGTAAATATAAAATAAATGAAAGGATTTGGTTGTATTTATAATAATGTTTACAGTTGTAACTTAATCCTACTTACTTTTAAAACACGATCTAATAGGATCCAACGGCTGGTGACCCACTAGCTTATAAATGAGTTGTGCGGAGCCGCGTGGGACAACACATCTCAATTCTTAAAAAAAAACAGTAAAGTACAGAAAATCCATTCAGTTTCTAAGGTCGGTTCCTATGGGGGTGGCTAACCCACCCATTTTCCATGCCAGCTGGCCTGGCAAACTGGCTGCGCCACTATGGTAACAACGTTAAGCGATCGAGTCTCCACCGTTCGGTTGATTTTAAACCTCCAAAGACTCTTTCTTCACCGCTATAAAAATGTGACATTCAACTCAAAAATTAAACCAAATTTTGTACATAAAAAATTTCTATCTTTATTTATCTTACTTTTCAAAAAGGCAAAGTTTGAATCCCAACTTGACTTGGCTACCCAACTTGATTTCTCCGGAGTGGTGCTTAAAGCCGCCGTTAGTAAGATATGTGAAGGTTATAAAGAAATAGGTAAAAACCAAAGAAGTCTACAAGTTTTGGATATTAACCAAATCAAACCTCCAACTAAGAAAAGACAAAGAAAAGTTCAAGGGAAGGAAAATTTGAAGGCAAAGAAGAAGATAAAAAAAGGAAACTCCGTTCATGAGCGCATTGAAGTTTGGTGAAATGAAGAAGATAAACACGATGAAGAACATTGTCCCAAATTTTTACTTTTAAAGTCTTTATTGTAATAAGTTATGTCATTATCTAGATGAATGAAAGAGGCAATAATGTAAATTAAAATTCTAAACTTTTAATGAAATATGCACTAGTTTTATATTAATAATATCTGAAAATTAAAATTTGATACAAATGATAGATGCATCATATTTGGGAAACACCCTCAAGATAAGATAACGACCATCAAATTGAAAATCTTTTCCCACTCTGTTGCGCCATTCGAGCCGACACATTTTCTCTACATCAAATGCGTTTTAGTCATTTTGTCGGTTTCGATAGCCTTCAGTTAGTGCAGCAACAAACAACTTCACATCCTTGTTGATTATTCTGAAGTGATGACACAATCCATTTGCATTTCGATTATTGAGGTTCAATGTTTCTTCCCGAAATCTATGAAATATGCGACTCCATACAATCTCTTTATGTTGATATTTTCCATCATTGGCTATATCTTGCATAACAAAAACATAATGCCTGCAAATGGATTCATCTTTACCTATGCTAAATTTGCGAGCTCGAACTCGAACTGACATATTGGATTTGTGGAGTGAAAGAATGGATATTGAAGAAATGGTGTGAGTTAAAATGAAATTTGATATTGTATTTATAGGATGATGAAATTATGACCGTTAGATGAGATGATACGAGCGGTCGAGTCTAGAAACTACACCTACCGGTTTTTTCTACACCGAGCGGTCGAGTCAACTGGCCTGGCTAAGTGGCAATTTGCTTGTTTGCCAGCTCCATAGTGGGTGAAAAGCTGTAAAATCTGTTGATTTTCCACACCCATAGGAACCGACCTAACATTACAATCAATACAAGTTTAGCCATTCGTCCACAATCAACAGTTCAAGCTAACTTCCAACTTAATTAGTACATGAATAGAGAGAATTGTTGATAATTTACAATTCCTCCATATCCTTCGACACCCCAATTATGTATCCAATTCTTTATATTCTCATTGCAAGTTAAATAGGCCTTAGTACAATCCTATTCTTCTTGTTATGTCTTGCCGAATTTCCAGCCACTTCCAAGATCTGAACAGAAAAATTAACAAAAATATTCTCTCTATCATACATTTTATCAAACACCTCACTGAAAGCAACGACAATAAAAACTCAAAAAAAAAAAAATCTTTCAAATAAAGAAAACTATAGAAAACCAAAAACCCATTTCAGAAACCATTTCAAAATCAAAGTTAAAGAAAGTAGAACGTTACCTCAACATCGAGATATACAAGTATGGCGGTGAGATAAACAAGAGCATCACCACCAACACGTTCAGGAATTTACTAGTTGTTATTCTGAATCTTATTAATCATGTTAATCTTGAGAAGGAGAAGAAGAACAATGAGGTGGTGGTGGTGGTATTCATGGTGAACCGGTGATGGAAGGGGTTAATTGTGGCTGCGATGCTGTGTGGGGAGTGGAATAAAGAAGGAGAAAAGAAGAATATTAACTGCTGAAAGATTAGGGTTTCGATATATATAGTGTAGGTTTAATCTATACGGCTAGGATTGATCAAGATAAAAATAAATCTACGGTCTGTATTATTCGGTTTGGGGTTTGGTGTGGTTTATGGGTGGAACCGTTGACCGATCCGAAGATCTGACGATTATCAAAATTAAAACCGTGACCGACCATTGAATTATCAGTTCAGTGCGGTTTTATCGGTTTCGGTGCGGTTAGAGGTTTCTTTGCAGGCCTACTCTTAATCTAACGGGTATGGATGTCCAACGGATTTTCAAGGTTGCATCCGGATCCAATCCGTAATTCGTTGACTTTCAAAAATCCCATCCGCATCCAATCCATTAACGAACGGTCCGGGCATCTATCCGTAAAAATATGGTTGATTTCGATTAAATCCGCGGATTACGGGCCAAATGTGCACCCCGTAGTCGGGATTAACGGTCTGTTCGGAATTTTTTAACTTAACAACTTAAAGTGGATTTTTTTTAGAGGGAGAACAAAAACGGATCTGAGGAGAGCAAAAAACGTAGTCAACTCATTCATCATAACCTTTCCAATATATATTTTTAACTCGGACCAAATTGTACCTACTTAATACACCCACAAACACTCTAAACAACTCCTCCACCACTAGTATCTAATCTCTCACACTCCCCAAACAAACTCATCCACCACTGGTATCTATCCCCGCCACCCATAACGAATAACAAACAAACAAACAAAAAACTATTCACTCCTTCCTTTAGCAAGTCATAACCCCAAAGGTGTCACTATCCATTGACAAAAACTCCAACAAAACAAAATGTTCACAAAAACCTCATTTAACATAAACTGTATGTATTACCCTTCTAATTTAAATCACCCAAAAAAAACAAATATCAACCTCACTTTAAATTTTTATTATATTATCACCAACAACAACCCACCATCCGCCGTCGACCACCACCATCGATCGCCGCCGACCACCACCATCACCGACCACCGGTCGCCACCCACCACCGCTCCACCACCGCCACCACTGCGCCTCCACCGCCACCAACCACCGTCGTCGTCACTGTTCACCACCACCGTCGCCGACCACCACCACAGACCACCGCCGCCGACCACCACCACTGCGCCACCGCCGACGACCACCACCACCGCCGCCGACGACCACCACCACCGCCGCCGAGCAACACCACCATTATTGTTGGCCACCACCACCACCAACCAGCCGCCATCTCCATAAAAATTGAGTTTCATTGATCAGTATTCAACAAAATGGGAAAAAAATGATGAAACCAAACAAAAAAAATGATGAAACCAAATTTGGTTTCATCATTTTTCCACATATTGTTATTTCACCAACACAACTTCAATGATGAAACCAAACACGCTGACTTCCAAGTCAGGCCGAATAAACTAGGAAAAAATCAGGTGAAACCAAAATTTGGTTTCATCGTAAAAGAAAGGAGATCACCTTGATTTTATATCTTAAGACAGAACAAAACTTAGGGTTTATCTGTGGGAGACTGATTTATCATTTGATAGACTTTTATGTGTGAGATAGATCGGTTTATTATCAAGTCTGTGATTTTGGGTTGCAACAACTCTTGGTTGTGGGTGAGATCATCTAAGGGAATCAAGTGCATAGTATCCTGCTGGGATCAGAGGCGTAGGAGTACAACTGTACCTTGGATCGGTGGGAGACTAATTGGGGTTCAACTATAGTCCAGTCCGAAGTTAGCTTGGAGTAGGCTAGTGTTTGTAGCGGCTTAATACAGTGTGTATTCAATCTGGACTAGGTCCCGGGGTTTTTCTGCATTTGCGGTTTCCTCGTCAACAAAATTTCTGCTGTCTGTGTTATTTCTTTTCCGCATTATATTTTATATAATTGAAATAATACAGGTTGTGCGTTCGTGATCATCAATTGGAAATCCAACCTTTGGTTGTTGATTGATATTTATTGATCCTTGGACATTGGTCTTTGGTACCGTCCAAGTTATTCCTTGTATTTGATAAAGACTCGCTATTTTTTTTAGCTTGAGTAAAAATCAAATCAAGAGAGAGATATTAACTCCTTGAGATACTTTTATCTAGATTGAGTCTGACTTTCTAGTTGATTCTCTAGCAAAGTATTTCGGAGTTAGTCCATACAGATTGCTAATCGAAATATTGGGTGGTGTTGTTAGACCCCCGCTTTTTCAATTGGTATCAGAGCAGGCAAATACGTTAAAGACCTTATAAGTATGTGTTTGTAGCGATCTTATTATGGACGAGTCTATCTCTAATAACGTACTATTTCAGAAATTACCAGATGATTCTAAAAACTTGGATTCACCTGAGAGAATTGTCACATCTAAGTCAATATCCAAACATTCTCTTGATGTAAAAACTGTTGATTGGGAAACTCTCCTAGAAGAACATTTGGATGAACTTTCTGATGAAGGTGATTCAGATATTGATATAGATGTTGATGAGGAAGTTTCAGAGTATGTTAAGTTTTTGGATTCGTGGAATATGAAGAAGATTACAACTTCTCATGTCACACCTCTTCTGACTCCTCTCTGTCGAGAAAACAAGAAATTGAGAAGATGTTACGCAGGTGTTTATTTTTCGAATCGTTCTACCGAATCGATCCTCAAGGATTATGAGGAAAACCTACGTATGAAGTCACTTGAATGTGATAATCTTTATCAAAAGTACTTTTTGTTGGAAGAGAAACTTGCAGAATCTGAAGCAAGGTTTAACTTCCAGCAAACAAGTTTTGACAACAGAGAAAGCGCTTATCTCACTCGAGAAAAACGCCTTGAGGCTGATTTAGCTGCTGCTCTTGATAAAATCAAGATGTTGGAAGATGACTTGAAAAAGTTCAATACTAGTTCAAGAAAATTAACCACTATGATAGGAGCAAGTAAAAATCATCGTGATACACAAGGATTGGGCTATAAGGGAATAGATGCTCCAAGTACTAGCAAAGAGGTAAAATTTGTCAAGGCTAGTGATTCTTCTCAACAAAAGGTTTTCACTGATGGAAAAAGTGAAATACCTTCTCCGGCAGTTAAGGTTCAAAAGAGCAAAGTTTATCAACCTCCAAAGTTCGCACACACTGATCGAGGTAAGAACATTCCTTATGTTTGTCACTATTACGGAAATAAAGGTCACCTGTAAAGGAGATGTCGTTTCCGTATAAGGAATGAGAAACTTCATGATGTTCTTGTTTGGGAATCACAAGAAGTTGTGAAACCAAGATCATACGTTAAAACTGATCCTCCTAACGTTACAGGTTGTAATTGTCCAACCTTTAGGCAAAGGAATCAGTGTTATGATAGACCTAGATTTTCCTATAAACGTCGTAAGAATCCTTTTCATAATCGTAATGGTTATCAAAAGGATAACTTCGTAAAGACGAAGACAAGACCCGATGCTCCCAATTGGAGAAAGACTAACTTGCAAAAGAATAGTCAATCCAATTCTCTTCCAAGAATTCTAGAAGAGAGTATGGGAAGAAGGTTCCGACTGTTCCTAAACGCACTCAGAAGTGGATACCGAAGAAAGACAATGATGTTTTGAGTGTGAAAAGGAATGATCTTCCAGAAAACTCCATGACTATGGAAAAGGCAGTATCCATGATGTTGGAACTTAACAAGTTTTTTGAAAAAATGGAATTGGATGTGAAAGGTTCTAAAAGTGATCTCTTTCATGATAATCCAAAGGTCACTTGTGGTGAGCAAGACTTTGTTCACCCCAACGCAACTTGATTGTGTTAGAAGTGCATCCTCACCAAGGAATGCCCTGCTTTGTATACGGCGAGGGAAGTACAAGAATTGGGGCACATAAATTATGTTCGGTAAGGCGGAAGAATTCGATTGGATTCATCTAAAAAGGTATGTTTATAAACTTGAGCAAGATTTGTACTTTTATTTGCTTAGAATACTTATAATAATTTTGCTTATCGTTCATTTCTACCTAACTTGATATGTGTTTAAGATTCTTAAATGTTTAGGTATGAAAATAATAGTTTGGGATGTTTGGACTACATGGTACACATACCAAGTATGCATAAAAACATTCAAAATCAAAATCCAGGGGTTTAAGTTCGCAAACCCGTATGCATACTTAACGTCGATATTCGGTAAACTTGTTTTGGCCGTAACTTCTTCGTCCGAACTCGGATTTATCTCATTCGTTTTGCATTCTCTTCCTTATTGAATCCCCTTCAAAATGGAGATGAGAATTGTTGAATTTGGATGAGTTAATATTGGTCTTTGTCCTGTCTCTTGTTTTCTAGTGTTTGCTCCATTTCGTTGCACTTGTTTTATTCTCTTGGACTTGGGCACTAGGATTCCTAGAGAAATCCTATTCTAAGCTATTTTGTGGCTGTTACAATAGTGATGTTGGTGAATCACAAAGAAGGAAGTTCGAGAATGTGTAGTAGTTCACATTGCTATATATTCTTGAGCGTTCACAATCATCTCATGTGACTATGGTGCATAGTCGTCAATCACTTTGTATGTTCTTCTTTGTTAAGGAAATCTTTTTATACGCTTTTGGTAACCACTCTTGGTATAAATCCGTGCGAAAAAGATTGATTCTACCTTCTAAGGGCAAAGATTGTTATTGCAGTATTAATCTTTATGATTTTGTGATATTGCAATTGTTTATGGGATATGTATTGTTTGCATCCGTGAACTTGAAGGTCCCATATGTTTTCAAAAGTAAAGTCATTCATAAATTGGTATTCATATTGATGAAAGGACGAATGGACTTTTGACAAATACAAAAGTTATACCTATGTAGTCATTTATTTGATGGAAAATAGGATAAAATCTTTTGTGTGACAAGGATAAAGTCTATTATGTCGTTATGCAAATAGTGATGGAAAAATAGAATAGATCCTTGTATGTATTCCACAATAATGATCATCACTGATCCATATCTTATGTATTACTGTGAGGCTCCGTAATGTGTCTTATGTCAAGCACGATACAACTAAGTTGATTACTTTGTGATTAGGTTTATTGGTTGTTCCGTAAGGTACTTTATGTCGAGCATATTTGAACTAAATTAATCATCTTGGTTGGTTATTTAGTTATTTGCTCCGAAAGTTTTCTTTTGTCGAGCAAAACTTTTGACAATTAAATTGATTACCTTCGTGATAAGTTTGGTTGTTTGTATTTCAATTAGATTAATTATGGGTTGTCTTGTAATTAGTCTAGTTGAGTTTTCATACATTCCACAAGTTCTTGTGCTGAGTATATGAACGGCTATACTAACTATGTTCTATTGGTTGATTTAGTCGTATATTCCGTAAGGTTTTCCTTATGTTGAGTATCTGAACGATTAAGTTAGTCATATGTGTATGATTACCTTAGTCGTAGCTCCGTGAGTTTTCTTATGTTGAGAACAATCAATTAAATTGATCACTTTTGTGGTTTGATTTAGTTGTGTATTCCAATTAAATTAATCATGAGTTTGCTTGTGATTAATTTGATTGAGTTTTGGATATAGAAAATAATTTCCATGGTTTTTGGTGTCCAATTAAAAAATCCTTCTTTTCCTTCGAAATTAAGGTCGCTCTTGTTGTTCTTTCGGGAATGACATCAAATAGGGGAGAGTTCTTTTGAAGTCGTGCTTAATGGTAATATCTTGCGGGAAGTGAGGCTGTGAAATCTTCTAGGGGTTATATTGTATCTTAAAACTCCTTGATGAATGCATTTAGCTTCGGCTTTATGATTGCATCTAAATTAAGTTGGTATGTATTTTTCTTTTAGTCTATGAAATGTCTCTTGTGGAAATTTCATTATGATCCCGTTCTTGTATCTTTGCCAATTTTATTGACAAAAAGGGGGAGAAATAATGTAGTTCACACTACAAATACATATGGTTTTCAAATCATTGTGTAAGGGGGAGTGGTTTCCATGATCGAGATGGAGTATTGACTAAGGGGGAGTGATAAATATCACCGTAGTATTATTTTTAAAGTCGTGATACAATTGGACTTTGATATTACATAATAATACTATGACACTGTATAATAATGATCGAGAATCTCGATTTCTCTCATTGTTATAGCTACGGATCTTCAACAACGGTGATGCTAAACTTACAACTTTTGGGATCATTGGAGTACTTGGAAGGACGAAGATTTCAGGGAACGTTGAAGATTAAACTATGGAATAGGATCCACTAAAGTTTATATTTTTGTATTCCATATGTATTAATAGTTTTTCACTAAAATTGACAAATGGGGAGATTGTTAGACCATAGCTCGGTCGACCTCGCATGCGTTGCTATCTCAAGCATGTTTGTCAATGTTAGTGATCAAAACTATGAGTCTTGATTTCTATCATACATAGCTAAGTCTCGGACTAGGATAGAAAAGTGTAGTTTATCTCAAGGACTTCATGGCGATTCATCATACAATGACGAAGATCTATACAAGGAACCGTGGAACTTCATCAACAAAGAGGTATGTGGAGACTTGAACTTATCTATCAATCAAAAGTCTATCTATTCTATCTCCTACTTCTTATGAGACAAAAATCGTATGATATATAGACTAGATCATACACATTTGACATTTCGATCTGAGCATTCAATGCTTATCTTTTATCTCGAAATCGTGTGTTGGTAAAGCGGTACGCTTTGATCAAGTTTATCTTCACCTAGTGACGAAATTAATGAAAAGTTTCAATCACTTTGAGAATTGCTCTGACGTGAATCGGTCTGTGAATAACGGCTACATAGCGTCCTCTGAGAATGTCTCAATGATTGAAATGAGAGTTTAGATTACATAACCATGTATTCCTTGAACCGAAGTTTTCGAACTTTGTTGATCAAAAGAAATCAGAGGATTGTGGAATTGGCTTGCCAAGTCCGCGAACTCAGTCCGCGAACTGTCGGAAGTTCTCGACCGAGAATTTTCCAAAACTCGTTTGTCTGCTAAGTCCGCGAACTGGCGGAAGTTCTCTTTCAGAGAATTTCTGCTGAGTTTGGAAAACTCAACCGATTAACTTAAGTCCGCGAACTTGTTTGTGAACTTAAGAGGTTATGATCTAAAGATGTGCTCTGAACATGAAACATTAAATTACTAAGGAATGTTTTATGCAAACCGTGGCTATAATGTTCATGATCCGATTCAATCGAATCGAACCATCTTTGTTTCAATTGTGTCTTGTGTAGTTACATAAAATCTCATAGCAATTGAACAACTCTTTAACTAGTTCATTTGAGTCAATTGAACTAGTTATGGCGAAGAAGAACAAGGTTAATATGAAATGCTCATATGGTTAACCTTTTGGGTTACTATGTTGAACCAACATACACGTACACGTTTGGGCATGGTTTTCACAAACCCAGTAAACGTCTACCCAAGTATGTGTGACAAGCTAGTTTTCGATCTAACGGTTGAGAAATATTAGCTTGAATCTAAATCAGGTTTTCATCTAACGGTGAATAAGGATTGATTTGTACCTAAGGAAAAATCCTGATTTGAAGGATATATAAAGGAGACATCTAGCATTGTGAAAAACCAATCCCCACACGTCTGTGTGATACTAGTGCGCTCGCTAGAGTCGATTCTCCTTTAACCTTTGGTTTTCTTCTCTAAAACCAGGTTAACGACTTAAAGACTTCATTGGAATTGTGAAGCATACTACTTTTATCGTAGTTGTGTGATCTGATCTTACATCTTTTATCGTACGAGTACAATCGATTGATTGGATTGAGATCGTGAGAGTTCTCCGACAGGAAAGATAAATAAGTCACAAACATCTTCGTCTAACTGTTTGTGATTCCTTGACAAACCGCAGGTGTAGTCAGGAAGGATTGTAGAGAGGAGATTGATTAATCTAGGTTGTTCTTCGGGAATATAAGACCGGATTATCAATTGGTTCCTGTTCACCTTGATTTTATATCTTAAGACGGAACAAAACCTAGGGTTTATCTGTGGGAGACAAATTTATCCTTTGATAGACTTTTATGTGTGAGACAGATCTGTTTATTATCAAGTCTGTGATTTTGGGTTGCATCAACTCTTGGTTTTGGGTGAGATCAGCTAAGGGAATCAAGTGCGTAGTATCCTGCTGGGATCAGAGGCTTAGGAGTACAACTGTACCTTGGATCGGTGGGAGACTGATTGGGGTTCAACTATAGTCCAGTCCGAATTTAGCTTGGAGTGGGCTAGTGTCTGTAGCGGCTTAATACAGTGTGTATTCAATCTGGACTAGGTCCCAGGGTTTTTCTGCATTTGCGGTTTCCTCGTTAACAAAATTTCTGGTGTCTGTGTTATTTCTTTTCCGCATTATATTTTATATAATTGAAATAATACAGGTTGTGCGTTCGTGATCATCAATTGGAAATCTAACCTTTGGTCGTTGATTGATATTGATTGATCCTTGGACATTGGTCATTGGTACCGTCCAAGTTATTCCTTGTATTTGATAAAGACTCGCTATTGTTTTTAGCTTGAGTAAAAATCAAATCAAGAGAGAGATATTAACTCCTTGAGATATTTTTATCTAGATTGAGTCTGACTGTCTAGTTGATTCTCTAGAAAAGTATTTCGGAGTTAGTCCATACATATTGCTAATCGAAATATTGGGTGGTGTTGTTAGACCCTCGCTTTTTCAAAGTTGCATTCCATTCACTGGATGCTCATACTTCCTATCAAGGCGTTCGACATAGGCTAAAAACCCGAGTGTCATAATTTAGCTCAAGAGGAGTCCATTTTGATGGGAAACGGCCCAATGATCAAGACATGTTGATCCACATGGTCACCAAAATTGAGCAAAATTTCATCGTTTAGGGCCTCAAAAGGCCGTTTTTGCCGTTTTAGGAAAGTTTTTGTTTTCTTAATAAAGCCTTCGCGGAACAAGGTAAGTTGGAACGGTGTGGAAGTTAAGTTAGCTGCATCATGCTCCACGAGCATGCTTGCAAGGGAAAATGGACATGCATTTGCCTAGCTTTGAGGCCCGGATCGTAGCTTCATCATGGCGCATCGGGGAAGTTATGGCATGCGGGACAACGCGTCACGGGCGTAATTTTCTGGTCAACCACAGTTGGTATCAGAGCAAGTTCGGAGAAAAATCTAGGGACTGTGCGGAGTGGACTTGTCCAAGAGTATTTTTCCTTAATGGAAACTTAAAGTTGGAGAGTAGGACAACTTTTGCGTGGAAAGGAGTTTGTAACTGCTATGGCAGTTACTTTGCGAATCGAGTTGAGCTTGTTTAAGTACTGTGAGTTTACCTGGCCTAAGTGGAACTCCACTTACGAGTGGATATCCGGAAGACCGTCTGGGATGGTGGGTAGACAATGGGACTGATCATCCCCACACGTTGGCACTGGCCAAGGGTTTGCGTTGTCAGGCCCGGCTAGCATCCCACTTACGAGTGGCAACCTGGATGACCGTCAGGGACGGTGGGCAACTGGAAACTGTTCCACACAGTACGCTAAAATCTTGTCATTTCGACGACACCTTTCAACTTGTGAACCTTAGGGATTCCTGGGTGGTAGTATGGGATGCCATCTAGGATACCTAGTCGAGATATCCTCTTGGCACTCGCCAATTGCGATTTTTGGTATTGTTGTGGGCACTTTTGGATTCCTGGGCAGGCGGTATGGGACGGTTGCTCAGAAGGTCTAAATTGTTGTTCACGATAACTTTAAGAAAAAACCCGTGATTTATGAGCATCTGGTATGAGACTTTTGCTCAGGAAATCCAAACCGAAGAGATTGTCCACAATAGCTTTGATTTTAAATTTCGAGGATGAAATTCTTTGAAGGGTGTGATAGTGTAACACCCCGTGTTTTTAGCATGGCGCATGCTAAAGGATGCGCCATTTGCTTGTGATGAAGCTTCATCCAAAGATTTCTTAGCATAGTAAGATGCATTTGGCCTGGGGCCATATCTGGTGCCAAGTAAGGCACATCGCGTAGGCATATTTTCTAAGGCCAATATGGCAATAGTTGGAAGTCACATTGGCAAAGAACCAATCTCGCGTCAGATGGTACATTAGGCCAGTTGGGTAGATGGCCCTGGTAATGTACAGCCAACATGGTTGGACATCGGGTTGGCAGCGGACAGTCAACATGGCTGGATACCGAGCTGGTAATGTACAACCAACATGGATGGACATCGGGTTGGAAGCGGACAGTCAACATGGCTGGACACCGATCTGGTAATGTACAACCAACATGGCTGGACATCGGGTTGGCAGTGGAAAGCCAACATGGCTGGATACCGAGCTGGTAATGTATAGCCAACATGGATGGACACCGAGTTGGCAACGGACATCCATCACGGCTGGACATTGGAGTGGCCTATGGGCCAAAGACGGAAGTACAACCATCACGGCCCTTCACGGGACCTGGCTCAGGAAATGTTCAGCCGTCATGGCCGGACATTAGAACTGACCTGTGGGCCAGAATTGAATGTACAGCCATCACGGTCATACATCGATGTTGGCCAGGATGGTGAGGTGCAGCCATCACGGCCTGGGGAGTTGATGACTGATTTTTGCTCCCCCAATCTAAGTTGTAAAAATGTCTTTTAAACATATATACAGGGAGGGATAGTTGGTTGAAGGTACATATGCGGACCATGTACCAAGTAAGCTTCATAGCTTAGCCGGAAGAGTATAAATGATGCTTAGGCCTTATTTATAGATATGTATACTTACCAATGGAGCGTGTTAAGCATGGGCATCACTATGCCATGCCGCAGACCAAGTATTCATCACTTGGATGCATTTTGACGGAACGGCCTATACGGACTATGCCATTACCATTATTTCTTGGCCACAACCATGCAAACGAGTTGGCTTAAGCTTCGGTCCTCTCATGGATGAACTACAGTCTGTGCTTGATCCCTTTAGAGTAGGGAAGGGTACGTAGGCAGCCGCAATGAGTTGCAGCATTTCCGGTCCAGCACTTTGTCGCTCATATCATCTAATTGTGAGATGATTGTGACATTATGGCCTCTCATATCACCTGGATCGGTAGCTCGACGCAAGAGATGATTGTGGCCAAACTTGATGAGGCAAGTTGCATCTCATTCACTGGATGCTCATACTTCATATCAAGGCGTTCGACATATGCTAAAAACCCGAGTGCCGTAATTTAGCTCAAGAGGAGTCCATTTTGATGGGAAACGGCCAAAAGATCAACACATGTTGGTCCACATGGTCACCAGAATTTAGCCAAATTCCATCGTTTAGGGCCTCAAAAGGCCGTTTTAGGAAAGTTTTTCTTTTCTTAATAAAGCGTTCGCGGAACAAGGGTAAGTTGGAAGGGTGTGGAAGCTAAGTTAGATGCATCATGCTCCACGAGCATGCTTGCAAGGGAAAATGGACGTGCATTTGCCTAGCTTTGAGGCCTGGATCGTAGCTTCATCATGGCGCATCGGGGAAGTTATGGCCTGCGGGGAAACGCGCCACAGGCGTAATTTTCCGGTCAGTCATAATTTAGATATTAAGAAAGAGTGGAATTTATCTATATCAATAGTGGCGTCCTCGGATGGCAGTAAAGTGATTGTTCTGATGGTGGATGCGTATTTTATGTGATCGAGTGTTGGAGACATGAATATCGGAATTGATTATGACTCGATGGCTGTTTGGAAACTCGATGGCGGTTGAAAAATCTTTTTTGTGGACAACATATCTGTGAACGTCTATCTGTACTAATTTTGATGGCTTCGGATTTGTCCTACCAGATAAGATGACTGAACATTTGAGAGGCACTTGTACACTTCTTCTAAATAGTTGTTGTGCAAGTAGCAACGTCACTGCTCCGGATCTTGTCTTCCCGATCAAGACTAAATGATGTCTACCGAAGAAGCAAAAGGTGTTAAATTAGCAAAATGATTTGATGATTGCAAGTGATAATTTCAAATCATAATTAATATTCAGTTTAATTTACAAGACCTTAAGCAGATTTTGTTTTGGAGTTTGTCATTGAAAACAATCAATTAATAGTTACAGTTTGATTGAGAGATTGAGGAAAGATGAAACTTATCTTTATAATTGTTTTTGTTGATTGAATCTCCGGATTTGATGTTGGTGATGCTGTTATTGACTTCGGCAATCGATAGTCAAGAGTAGTAGTGATTTCAGATGACGATGGTGCTATTTAGTTGGAGGCAGTTTTCGGCGTTTTCTCACCCAGGGAGATTCTATCAAATTGAAAATCCGAATAAAAAGCAAAGGGAACAGGTTATTTGGTGTGTTTTGTTGTTTTGGGATACGAAAGCATGATTCCTTTTTTAGAGGTGAAAGACATGGCTTCTTGCTAGGGGAAAAGAAGTTCTTGTGTTTTTTTCATGTTTTCGGCATCCAGATCTTTAATTGTGCTATCGAATAAAGTGGAGACCAGGTGGATACAATTTGTGCTGTTTTAAGTGGAGGTCTAGGGTATTTAGTTAGCGAAAAGAGCTAAAAGAGGAGACGCGGATGGATATTGGTAGTATTTCCTGATAAAAGGTAGGAGGAACAGCCAAGTATATTCTGAAGTGGTGATGCCTCCGATACTGGTATTGAATATTAGTCCCCGGTGAAGTCGCCCAATGTAAACACCCCGAAATGGATGAAGGGTTACAAAAGGACTAATCCCAATACACAGTACAATTCTATATAGAAATACTATTTCTCTCTCTTCTAAGATATCTTATTAGCTCTACCTTCTCTCATCTTGGGCAACCTCCTTTTATAGGAGAAGTTGGCTTACTGTGGACCTCAAGTGGACAACCTCCTTACAATATAAGCTTTACTATACAACAACAACCATTTACTAAGGGCGCATCACCTTTGTGACCACGTCATAGTCAATGATGGCTTCGGTTGGTCATTACCCGAAACCCCCATTCTCATGTCTTCGGCTCTGGACAACTCCATGTGCTTACATGTCTGAATGCATGGAGGGTCATTTAAGAACCGAAGTTTGCGATTAAAGCAAATAACTGCCGCTCCAAGAGCCATAAGTTGGAATTCGGGCACTCATACTCATGAAAGCACCTTAATTTAGGTTTCTTTATCAGTATCAAATAAAAAATTTAAGCTTTGAAACTCAAACGGGTTGTATTAAACCCGAGAAAAAGGTTTGGACTCTCACATTGGTATTAGCGTCTTGGAGAGATTGATCCCAATGATCTGTTGGTGGAGATTCAGTGTTGTCATCCATGACAGTGGCTTCATAATGCTCCATGTTGATTGTGCCTATTTTATTACGCTTCCGCTGAGAAGAACCTAAACTCGCAGCCCCACTTCGAGGGTTATTTCGTTGTCTCATAACATGTGAAGGAGTAGTCTGAGTGCGCATGGGGGAAGCATATCAATTCGCTTGTTGTGATGTTGACGGTACAGTTGAATTTCATCTCTAGGTTGCCGCTACTCTGTATTGAGTCGCAGAGCTTGTCCAAAATTCCTTACTTTACCTTTCGCTGCTAGATGGTTGTTCCCATGAGTAGAGCATATAGAAGAATCATGGAAATCACCATACAATTGGACAAATATTACGAAGCCGACCTTCATAAAAGAATCAATCTAGTGAGGCACCACTGCACCATATGTTACATGTATTCCTATTAGGTGGGAGGTCGTGAGAAAAATTTCAGCCAATGCTTAGAATTTGGTGCCACCTTTGGAAATAACCTAACCAACATTTTCACTGTGTAGTAGATGAGTGATCGTTACGACCGATAATTGGAGAAAATATAGGTCCAATTAAATCAACCCTGATATGAATTACCCAATTAATGGGGTGAGAACCACCGCAAAAATTTGACACCACCATTTGTAAAGCCTCCGATAAAAGAGCGCCAACGCCATAGCACCACCTTCTTAGCACCAAAATGATTATTCCGAAGTAACCACCAACATTAAAGATAGGAAAATGGTCGTAAAAAACTAAATCAAATAAGGATGAAAGAGTCTTAAACCTATCTAGTCGCAGTTAAAACCAATTTAAGAAAACAAACATCAAGGACAAAACTTGAATATAAATATAAATATATCAGACATTAAAAGGTTTGGATACTTCAAGAAACTGGACATCAAACAAGAAGACAAAATGACAAATAGTAGAAACCAATAAAAAATATCATATTGAAGAAAAAAATTTGGGATCCAACATTAGCAGAAGAAATAGAGAGAAATTGAGAGACCGTTGGGTGTATCCTTGTACTAAATTGTATGCTCTCAGCACATTTTATAATAATATTTCAGCATGTTGGAGCACGCGGTGAATATGTTGCCACGTTACACTCTAAGTAGTATGATGATCATTTTCCAAAAACAAGACTTACTTTTTTGTTGCACACGAAGTAGTTCTCAGAATCCACCCCAAACACACTGACCGACTTACTTTTGCTAGTGTGACGAGTTGAACCTTTAGGCTAAGTCTTATGGACTAGATTGAAGGTGTTGATTAGCAGTTAAGTGTTGCAATTCAAAAAAAAAGTGTGGCCTAAAAGTTAACACTAGTTCTCTCTCCTACCAATTGCTAGCATATGAACTAGCATCTAGATAGTTTCGTTGAATGATTCAGCGCTGGGAAAACCACCTTTTCGCGAAATGGTTCAGCGCTTGGCGATTTACTTTTTGATCTAACGTATGAGATTTAAAGCGATGAACGGTTCATCGTAGGGTGGTCCCAGCTGACGTGGACTGCTAATCTAGCTGCTAGATTAGTACTCCCATAAAACTTAGGTGGTTGTCCTAGCTAACGTGGACTGCCAATCTAGCTGCTAGATTAGCACCCCATAAGACTTAGCCTTAGCGGATGTTGACGGGAGAGAGAGGGGATTTTCAGAAGAAACCCTAAGCGAATTTCTGTACTAATGGAAACACTGCCACCAAAACAAGAAGCAGAAAAAGAGAATTTGTTGTTATTGAAGAAACTACAAGAACTGGAAGCTGAAAAATGTACATCTTTAACAAGGGTTCTTCAATATAAATAACCTCACCAACAGTTTCATTGTATAGTAGATAGGTGATCGTTGCGACTGGTAACTAGAGAAAGTATAAGTCCAACTAGATCACCCCTGATATGAATTAACCTAATTAATAAGGTGCGAACCACTGCATAAATTTGACACCACTATCTGTAAAGTCTTCGATAAAAGAGCGCCAACGCCATAGCACCACCTGCTTAACAACAAAATGATTATTCCAAAGTAACTGCGAACATTCAATATAGGAAAATGATCTAAAGAACTGAATCAGATAAGGATGAAGGAACTTTAAACCTACCTAGGGAGCAGTCAAAATCAATTTAAGTAAATAGACGTCCAGGACAAAACTTGAATATAAATATATTAGAGATTAAAAGGTTTAGATACTTCAAGAAACAAAACATCAAACAACAAGAGAAAAGAACAAGTAGTAGAAATCTATAATGTATCCATTCCTTGTACTGAATTGTATGCTCTCAATACATTCTCTATATAAAAACAGTGTTTTTTCGAGTGCTCTCATTAAACGGAGCTTTTGGTTGATTCTGTCCCTACCGTTATTTAATTTTTGGTAATATTATCAGATTTCAACCAATAAAATTCGAGGAAAATATCTAATGTCCTATCATATATTTTTCGGCCAATCACATGAAACAAAAACACAATTACCTAAAATAATTAAATCTTATAGAAAATCTTGCCAAAAATATACCACAAATTATTTTGAATATATTTATTTATACTTAAGTATGACATTAAAATGAATAAACAAATTGAAATAAAATCACATCAAAAGATGTATTGCTAATCATGATTTCATCATAAAATTAGACTGATCACAAAATAGAAAATGAATAAAAAAAGTCCAATGTCCAATTACACTTTCTTAAAATTAAACTGATTCTAATTACAATTCCAAACAACTATAATAATTAAACCAACTCTAAATGCGGTTTATAACTAAAATCACTTCCAAAAATTTAAAATAGCTTTGATCAAACTAAGATTAATGATTAAAATCTAAAAATAAAATACATAAAGTAGTGGAATACTTACACTAGATTGAAGAGTGCTTCCTTTTCGCAAAACGATTGATCATTAATCCTGTCGAAAAATACAAAATTCTAATAGAAAATTATGAAGAATAATACATGATATTGAGAAAAAATTTGAGAATGAGAGAAAAATTTTCAAAAAGTCCAATATACAAAGTGGATGAATTTGGACGTATTTTTTCTAATTATTGTAAATAAAAAATTTTACTAATAAAAAATTAAAATTTATGATATAATTTTTCATTCCTAAAGAAAAGGAAAAAAATAGAAAATTAGCACAATTTAAAGTAGAAAATCATACAAAATATTTCTCAACATATAAATTTACTTGGCATGTTACAGCGATAAAAACATATATTAGGTAAATGTAGGCGTATCTGTACCAACAAATAATCCTAATTTAGGTAACTTAAAATCTAAAAGAACTTATTTAAGGTAATATTTTTAAAACTGGAAACAAATCTTTTAAAGAGGGATTTTTTTCATTTTACCTCCTTATTAAATTAAAACTCAAATGGCTAACTATAGCGTTACAAGATATGGACGGACGCCAAAACATGGTCACAAAAACGTATGGATCTGTAATTTTGATTATTATCCATTTGTTACCTTTTGTAGCAATTCTACTGCATTTTTTTTCTTCATTTTATCCCCTTTGTTTTGTTTTGTTTTGTTTTGTTTGTATTAGATTTAAATTGTGCACTTATTAAATCATCTCGACTCAATGAATGCTCCAAGTTGACAATGCAATCTTTCAGAGAGATCCATGCATGCATGCTGGAGCCACCCAAAGATTATCCACTAACTCTTACTTCAGTAATTACATTTCCCGGGACTGAATGATACACCGAAGATAAGTAACCACCACAAATTGAATGTCGTTTTTACCTATCTTTATAATCACATTTTTTGTCATTTAATAAGTATGCGTTGAAGTCTTTGAATTTTATTAGGGTTGTATTCAGTTTTACGAATGCTAAATACTGAATGTTGAACTCTAAAAGGATCAATAACCAGAGGAAATTCATTTGAAGAACAAATACGATAGCCAGAACTATGAAGACTCAAATAGTCCTTACCACCTTGATATTTCTTAGAGTACTGTCTTACTGTCAGTTGTTCGTTTTTGCATCGGTTCTTTACCTGGGAGATGTATCCTGAATTCAAACCAGGGTTCTCCTTTATCCAGTTCTATTGATTTTAGTATTTTCAAGTTTTGGATTAAACTTTGTAAGTGTTGCTTGCATTCAACACCTACTATGAATTTCCACCTTATTGAGTACCGATGAACCTTAAGTAAGAAAATAAAAATTGTAAAAAAATCTTGTTGTAAATGTTTAGTTTTATAGCCGGTACGAGAGACAAAAATATAATAAGCCATTATGTCGAATCCCTTCAAACCATAAATACAAAACTCTATCAAAGTGATACGGTACACTGGATCATATTGGTCTGGTGATGTGTTGGTTAACATTTTTTTTCCTTCTGTTTCTCCTCTTAATTAATTAAATTACCAAATAACTAAGCATGCACTTTCTAACCATTTGTAATCAAATTATGATCTGATACTGAACTCTTTCGGACATGATATCTAAGTTCTTTTTGAAAAGCATTTTACCGTGATAATCCTAATACTATTGGAACATCTAATGGGCTGAAGGCGCGGCCGAACTCTAAAGTGCCATGTTACTATTAATTTACCAATACATCATGAGAAGTGGTATACGTGAAGATATTAAATGGTTAATCCTCTTAATCAATCAAATTTTTTTAATGTTTGCATCCTCTCGATGAGCTAAGATAATTAGTATTCTTAATAAATTATAATTAAGCAAGTGTAAACACGCAAAACAAATTTAGCTGACTAGATTATGCTTGAAGAACAATAGTCAAGAAGAGAGGCTCATACGTCTGTACGAAACTGTTAGTGCGGGAACAGTTTCGTACAGACGTGAGTTTTATGGAGCTCGATAAAAGTCGGGTAGGCATCATTGATGTAAGATGAATAACGTGATGGGTACTCAATAGAACTGAATGAGATTGACGATCTTGGTTGTGTTGTGGGATTGGCGCTGGTTGTGGCATTTTAAGTGGTGACAAAAGGATTTTTAAGTCTTTCATAAACAGAAAATAGGCTATTTAGCCAAAAGGGTAATTTTCCTGGGTCAAATGGACTGGTAAACATTCCATCTGGGTCAAATGGACAGGAGATATTTTAATGTGTAACTTACATAACTGCCCTTTAACATATCTTCGTAATACTTAGAAAGCATCGATATTCTTTTCTCTCCAGCATCTTAAAAGAAATTTTCCCTTTCTCCACCATCGTTCTCTTTCTCCATGGCGATCATCTTTCTCCGTCATTGAAATTGGTTTCTCCACCGTCAACGACATGAACAGTATTAACATATTTGTTCACTTTTAGTATCATCATCTTTCACCATCAACAATAACATCACAATTTAATATCATCATCTTTTTGTCTGCTCCATCAACAGTAAAATCTGAAATTGAAATTGGTTTCTCCACCAACACCAACTACATCATGAAAGATTTCTAGGGTTTGAATCGATCAATTTCATAAAATCTCTCATAGAACTCGTAAGTTTCCAAACCCTAATTTTGTTTTGATTTTATTTTCAGAATTGCATGATTGATTTGTTGAATTGGTTGATTTTATTTTCATTTCATTGAATGGGAATGTAACTGGATTTTAGTTGGTTATTGTAATGACTTTAAAGTTTATGTTGTGGATGAAAATGATTTGCATCTGGATATATCTATTGCATGGTTTGCATCTGGTTATCGAAGTCATGCGCAACAAGTGTTTGTAAGAAATTCCCGAGTGCGTTTCTATGGTTAAATGTTATAGGATGTAACTGGTTTTCATCTAGCACTAAGATAGGATGTAACTGGTTTTCATATGATACATGCATATTTGAAGTTTAATAAAGACGATAACAAGGAGGATGTAACTGGTTTTCATGTTATTTGACGTAATTAACTAAGTAATTTTCCCTAATTTCTTATGATTGATGAATTTAAGTCTAATTAGTGATTCTAAATCTAATTGACTTCATATGAACTTTTCTTGGTTACATGATGCCTAATATCCATAGCATGATACATATATACATTGTACTACTTCCTACAAGACTAATTTGGTTAAGTGAGAATGTTTCCTATAGTATTAAATAAGTTTCATTTAGGTTTAATTTGTGGTGTATATTTTTTCAGCATGTTTAAACTAGGATGAAAACTAGTTTCATCCAGGTTTAACATAATATAAACTAGGATGAAACCAGTTTCATTTAGATTTAATTTGTGTTGTATATTATTCAGCATGTTTAAACTAGGATGAAAACCAGTTTCATCCAGGTTTAGTATAGTACAAACTAGGATGATATTAATTCTATTTAGGGTTAATCTTTGGTGTATATTGTTTCAGCACGTTTAAACTAAAATGAAATTGGTTTCATCCAGGTTTAATGTGTGAGTATGTGTTTAAGTTCGCTAATGTATTTCTTTCACTTTAAGTACTCTAACATTTGAATGTGTCACCTCATACTTCTCATATTTCTAATTACGGTCATTGTAAACACCGCTGAGATATAAGTTTGTTGTAACATATTCAGTCATGTTAATTCTTTGCAGCATGGATTATGGAGATTGGACTGAGAACAGCGGGGGCACTTACAATAAGTAGGATGAGGTTGAGAACAACAAACCTTGATAGCTGATATCTTGGTCAGGAAACTTATATAAGGATCGTCAATCCAGAGGCTACCAATGAAACCAAATTAGCCCGTGGTGCTCGTGCTCTGAAACATAAGCAACAGTAAGTATACAAGCTTTAATTCCCACTTAATTGTTTTCTTATCTTGTTTAGTTTTCCAAAAAAAGGAACTTGCAATTACCATAAAATGGGAAATGTGGGTGGGGTAAGTAATTGTCCTGGGTTTTGCAACTACCTCAACTGAACTTCTACTATTTTTGAATTTGCGGGCCTTTCCACCAAGGATCTAAGTCTGCTGTAACATTGAATATATTAATTTGATGAGCTCACTATATAATATTGGTGGGATAAATTGGTAAAACTACGTGGTAGAAGAGATTGTCAGAGACAAAAGTTGGTTTCTGATTACAATAATGTGTGTGTGCAGTCTGCCTGCCCTGCCCATATATTTTACTGCGGTTTTGGTATCCACAGAAAGGTGCGCCTAGTGGTGGTGTGGCGTGTGAACTTATTCTTTTGTATTGGTACTGGAGAATAGTACTAGGCACCACATTGTAATTATTTTCATTTCAGGTAACCTTGTAGCTAGCACATGTAGTAGTGTGATTAAAATTGGAATATATATAATGTTGTAGCTTAGCAATGTAGTAATGTCATTAACAAACAAGATGGTTGTTTACCGTGAATAAGTAGTAATTAATTACATTAATTAAGCTGGTTGTTTACTGTGAATAAGGGGTAATTTAGGTAACAAGTTTTTCTCTTTTTTTTCTTTTTTTGGGTAGAATATCCAAAATGGATAATTGAAAAGTATTTTTTTTGATTCCTGTCTATTTAAACAGTATCAAAATCTATCTGTCTGTTTCACCCAGGAATTATTGTTTTTGATCTTTTTTAACCAATTTTGTGTTTCATAAATTAGCTAATGTAGCTGATATATTACAATTGTTTAGCAGGTAGTATTTGTTAGTATAATTTAATTTTTCTTGCATCACCATTTTGGTCTTTTGTACCTTTCTCGCGTATTTACATGTCCATCAAGATTTTTCATTTGCATACAAGTTTATATCTTTCTCGATACCATTCTGTGGAAGCAATTCAAACAATTATGTTTGTAAAGAATTCAAATATTGTGCCACAAATTGAAAGATATTCCTTGTGCATGTCCATACGTACGATCACTCCATTTATAAATAATTCACTCTACAATATACACTCAATCCTACAAATCAACAGTCATCCATTGTCTTAATTCGTTTATATAGATTTGAGTTTTTCTTTTCTTAATTTGGGGTCTTCATCCTAGAGTTCCAAGGTGCATCATGCGTGTGCTTATTAAATTTTTAATCATATAATTTGAATCTTTTTTTTTTCTTAATTTGGGACCTAATTTTTGTTGCACGGAGTCTTTTAAATATGTAACAACTATAATGATTCCCTCCATACAGCTCCATAGAAAATATTGATGCATATCAGACAAAATTAAGATATTAAATGTAAAGAAAAAAATAAAATATTATGACCTGTTAAAATATCTAAGTTAATTCGAATTTCTATCCTATTATGATTTTAATTTGTGTTATCGAAGAAAATCACTGCTCGAAATCCATTTTAACTTGATAAAATAACAAGAAAATCATGTGACACGATCAACGTGAAATAATTTATATAAGAAAAAAGAATCAAACACTGAATGAGATTTTTTTTAAAAAAATTATGATGTATCACGCTCAATGACGCTTTTGTTGATGAAGTAAGGCATCAATGATTGGGTGGACAAAAAGAGAGAAGACTATATAAGAAACACAAAGGCATGAACTCCAATAATTTAAAAAATATCAAAATTCAGATAAAAAATAGGACAATATAACTTTTAATCGGTTTATGAAGTTGGAATAAATATCATCGACTTTGAAGATGTTGCAATGCATGTCATATGCTTTTTAACATATTTTTTTGATTGCATTAGTTTTTTTTTTGTTTATTAAAATATTTTATTAGTTATGTGTTTATTGAATTTTGTTTTTTTATTTTTTATTAAAAAACAAAATTCGAACGCAATTAATTCTATAAAATGGACCAAATGTTCCATAAGCGAGAAACATACCCGTGCTATGCACGGGTGATACACTAGTTATAATAATATTTCAGCATGTTGGAGCATGCGGTGAATATGCTGCCACGTTACACTCTAAATACACGTACGATGATCATTTTCCAAAAGCAAGACTTACTTTTCGGTTTGCGTGGGAGTTAATGAAACATGAAAGAAGATGATGATGTGGTTATGACTGCATAACATGTCATTCAGTCGAGAAACTGTCTGCATAACATGTTATGCATTCGTGAAAATGGATGCATAACCTGTTATGCATCTACAAAATTTGTTGCATAACTTGTTATGCAGTCCAGAAAACCTGCATAACCTGTTATGCGTCCGAAAATATGGCTACATAATGCATTATGCATCGAGAAAATAGATGCATAACCTGATATGCATCCGTAAATATGGATGCATACTGCATTATGCATCAATTTTTATATGTACGGCTAAAATCAACCAAAACAATGGTTACATAACTTGTTGTAGATGCATAACTTTGTTATGCATATACATAACTTGTTATGCAGTCGAAAAAATGGTTGCATAATTCGTTATGCGTCTGCAGAATGTGTTATGCATCGTTTTTGGTGACTGCATAATGGTTAAGTATCAAGTTTCCAAAAAATTTCCCTAAAATGAGGATCACTTCCGATTTTTTCGTTAAAAACAAAAATTTGATATTCTTGTTTGTACTCGTTGCCTAGCTCTTTCAAAAAGATTTCCAACGATATAAAATTTGTAAAATTCTAAGGCGCGGATTTTTAGATATGTTATGTCCAAGTTGCGCTGCCAATTATACCCCTGAAAAAGATAGTATGCATAACGAGTTATGCCTGAAAAGATAGTATGCATAACCAGTTATGTATTGATTCATATAATAATTTCATATA
The DNA here is from genome assembly GCF_003573695.1 of Papaver somniferum. Lineage (NCBI taxonomy): Eukaryota > Viridiplantae > Streptophyta > Magnoliopsida > Ranunculales > Papaveraceae > Papaver > Papaver somniferum. The sequence goes on from NC_039360.1 coordinate 175,914,797, forward strand.
ATTATGGGTGTCACGGTATACAAAATTAATTGTGGGCCTGAGAACGAGAATATTATTTTTTTTGGATCTCAGCCTAATTTTCCCTTTAAAGAATATCAAAATTCAGATAAAAAATAGGACAATATAACTTTTAATCAGTTTATGAGGTTGGAATAAATATCATGGACTTTGAAGATGTTGCAATGCATGTCATATGCTTTTTAACATATTTTTTTGATTGCATTAGTTTGTTTTTTTTTGTTTATTAAAATATTTTATTAGTTATGTGTTTATTGAATTTTTTATTTTTTATTAAAAAGCAAAATTCGAACGCAATTAATTCTATAAAATGGACCAAATATTCCATAAGCCAGAAACAGACCCGTGCTATGCACGGGTGATACACTAGTTATAATAATATTTCAGCATGTTGGAGCATGCGGTGAATATGCTGCCACGTTACACTCTAAATACACGTACGATGATCATTTTCCAGAGGCAAGACTTACTTTTCGGTTGTACACGAAGTAGTTCTCAGAATCCACCTCAAACACGCTGGCCGACTTACTTTTGCTAGTGTGACGACTTGAACCTTTAGCGGATGTTGGCGGGAGAGAGAGAGGAGTTTCGGAAGAAACCCTAAGCAAATTTCTGTACTCATGGAAATTCTGCCACCAAAACAGGAAGTAGAACAAGAGAATTTGTTGTTATTGAAGAGACTACAAGAACTAGAAGCTGAAAATGTACATCTTCAGCAAGGATTCTCCAATTTGGTTCATCATAATCCAGCATCCCACGCAGTTTCTCCTCACCAGTGGAAATTAGCTGACCCTAGAAGAAAATACAGTAGATGTGATCCAAAAGACCCTAGGGAAGGAGTTGGAGTTGAATCATCTATTGGTTTTTGTTTTAATATTTGCCAGTCGGTAGGTCAATCACTCCATGTGTTCGATCTCAATGACCGTATTATTTACTGGTATGTCATAATTTAGGTTTTTTTTCTTAATACATTTTCATGTTTGCTTGATTATGTTCATTGGATTAATCTAGTTTTACTAGATTAGTACATTTTCATGACTTCCGTATTCCAAGGTTTTTTCTGCAGCTTAATAATTCAGTTTGGAATCTGTGAATTCTGCTGTTTCTCATAGAAGTTCAGTTGACATTTATGAATTCTGACCAATTAGGATTGTTATCAACATCAATTGTACAGGAATCAAGGGGCTGAAAAACTTTACGGACATTCTGCTTCGGAAGCCCTTGGTCAGAGAAACATTGAACTCCTTACGGATGTCCAATACTATGGTGCAGCAGCTGAGATAATACAAAACAATACCATTGGGAATACCTATACTGGGGTGTTCCCGCTAAAGAATAAAGCAGGGAACCTATTTGTAGGCATTATAACCAATAGCCCATTTTATGATGATAAAGGTAATTTGATTGGGGTTATTTGTGCCTCTGTTGATTCAAAACCATTTCGGCAAAACACTCAAAATCAGTCTTCTAGCTCCTATCCCAGCTCCAAGCAGCCTGGAAGTGGTGGTCAGGCAATTACACCGGATGTTGGTTCCCATATGCCTCTGCAGTCTGGGATTGCTTCTAAATTTTCTAATCTGGTATCTTCAATCCCAATTTGATTCTTTTACTTGAAACTTGAATATACCTATGCTTAAGAAGAAGATGCTGCCTTGAAACAGGCATCTCGGATTACTAATAAAGTCAGGTCGAAAATGAAGCCTGGTGATTGTACCTCGGATGGTGAGAGCCAGAATGCAGATGGCTATTATTTTGATCGAGGGATGTCGGAGACTATTTTCTGTGACTATAGGAATGAGCGAACTTTAAGTGAGGCGGTAGAAGACCTGCTCCCATCTCGCATTGGTGTTACTTTTAAAACTCCCACCGTGGAATTATCCACTGAAAAACTTTTCAGAGGTTTTGGGGGTGAGGGTAAATGCGAGATTGGTTTCTGCAAGAACATAACATCTAGAGCAGAGGCTTGGATTAGCAAGAAGAGGATGTCGTTGCAGTGGTTGAATCATGAATGTGAATCTGACTTTGATCAACAAAATAGGTATGATGACAATGATAAACCCAGAATCCAGGTTGTTGAAAATGATTTGTCTGGGAACGAAGCCTCTACATCATTGTCTTCTTTTTCTAATTCTAACAACAAAAGTAGCTTAGTTGGTAGCATCAGTACCAGCAGCAGTTTTCATCACACATTTGATATGGAAATAGACTCCACGCATTACGATATCATGTGGGAAGACTTGGCAATCGGTGCACAGATTGGAAGCGGTACTTAACATTTCCATATGCAGATATTTCTGTCAATTTTTTTTGTAAGGCAATTGGACGGCCTTTTCAAGTTTGGAGAGTTTCTGATCTTTAAACTTCAATTTTTTGACTCAGGTTCATGCGGAACTGTATATCGTGGTCTGTGGTGTGGCTCGGTATGTTCTTTACATTTACACTATGCATAAATCTGTGGAACAGCTGTATTATGGGGATTCTACATCTTGCCAATGTGTTTGAATGGATCTTGTACGTGTGTTTATGTTGTAATTATCTTGGATTGTCTTTTATCTCGCAGGATGTTGCAATAAAAGAATTTTCCAAGATTGAGTACTCGGATGACTTGTTACATTCTTTCAGACAAGAGGTGACTTTTGAACTCAAGCTATGTTATATGAAGATAATTATATACCTGATATGCCATGCTGATAGAGGTTAACAACAAATCAGTTCTACAAACTCCCATTATACATAGACAGAAAAAACCCTTGTGGATCTGAATGGTCATGTGTTGTAGAGATTTATTTTAATGCTTGTTAATATTCTGTTTTACTGTTATCTCTTTGCTAGGTTTCCTTACGTTGAACAAAGTGCTGCTTAACTTTTTAGCTAATTGTACTGTATAAATGGAGATATTTTCTGTAGTTCTTCTATTTATTTGATGATGATCTAAAGGGCTAATGGGTGATTTCTAGCGAGGAAGATCTTCTCGCCACATCACTGTAAAACCCATAAATATTGGGAGGCGTGATCGTCCTTCTTTATTAGAATTTACTACTTATTATTGAGGGTCATGAATTTCAACAATCTACACGGTGATGAGACCATCCTCATGCTACGAGTTTCTTTTTTCTGGTCCTGTGAGAATCTTTCTATGGCATTGTATGAATCCCTTACTTAGTTTCTAAATTTGATTAAATATTTTCTGGCACATTTGTTTGATTCTCATTAGATTTTACAATAAAATGTTCATGGAGAAAACATCTTTGCTACTGCAAGTTTTTGCATCACAAAGATGTTGGCACCGTGGTCTAAAATATATTTTGTACAAAGGTACTTCTTATGAAGAGGCTTCGGCATCCAAATGTACTGCTTTTTATGGGAGCAGTAACTTCACCCCAGCACCTGTGCATCGTCACGGAGTACCTTCCATGGTTCATTCTCCACTTGTACTTCTGAAAACTTAGAAATTTTAATGGGAGCTATCGAGTTCATTTCTTGTTTATGTTGCTTATATCCCATATATCATTTTCTTTTTCCTTCTGTTAATGTTGGTTGCTTTGTGTCATCTTTATTCTACTTACTTAGTTAAAAACGTTTTATGCTTGCAGTGGAAGTTTGTATCAGTTGCTTAGACGTAATTCTGCTAGATTAGATTGGAGGCGACGTGCTCTCATGGCTGTGGACATTGTATGTTGTTTTGACTATAGCTTCGGTAGAGCAAAAGTTAACTTCATTGTGATTTAAATCTTGATGCATGCCTTTTTTGATTTGGTAACATAAAGTTATATCATGCACCATGTATGAAACCTGGAATTCTATTATACTTGTTTGCGGACTAGTTAAAATAGGTCTCCAAGGCCGATTTCCAAGCGATTAATTGCTACTCTCTAAATGGCCTTTATGATTTCCAATTCCAAGCTGAATCCGAGTTTGAGCGATTAAATAGGTCTCCAAGGCCGATTTTAGCCCATTCCGAGCTGTTTTTTTTGTTGAGAATTTGAGAATTTGAGTTACTTTAATGTTGAATGCATGTTATGTTGAACTTATATATGGCAATACATGATAATGTTAAAATTTTGATTTTAAATAGGTATAAGTCATGTTAGTAACAATATATACGATCAACTCTAAGCCTCTTCCGAGTATTTGGCCGACTTTAAGCAAGTTGCAAGTCCGAACTCATTGCTCCAACCTCCCTAACCGAGTAGGATCTTGGAGCGAGTTAAACTACTTTGCTTGTCTGTTTATTGTGCACGCAAGCTGTTAGCAGCAGTTCCTGTGTTTTTCGTTGAAGTTGATATGTGAAGTTTGAAACTTACACATGTCTTTCACCGCTAGTCTAGCCTGGAATTTCTACTTCCGTTGGTTAAGCATAATTTTCGTCTGACTGGTCTTTAGGCGCACGGTATGAATTACCTTCATCGCTGCAAACCACCAATCGTGCATCGTGATTTGAAGTCCTCGAATTTGTTAGTAGATAAGAACTGGAATGTGAAGGTAACTCTTTTCCTTTACGAAGTTATACTCCTCTTGCTCCAATCCTTGGATTGCACATCTTATATTAAAAAGAAATATCATGTAATCTTTTTCTTTTTGTTTCCGTTAGGTTGGTGATTTTGGTCTTTCAAGATTCAAACATTCAACGTATCTCACAACAAAGATGGGGAAAGGAACGGTTTGCACTGTAACTTTGCCTCAAGTGCTATTCTCCGCCTTCTTTGGTTCTTAAATCGATTTGCCTCGGTAGTCTTTATATTCTAATGTTTGGGGTTACTGATTGAATTGCTTAATAATGCTTTGTTTTTTTTTTCTGCAGCCACAGTGGATGGCTCCAGAGGTGATTCGTAATGAGTCCTCGGATGAGAAGTAAGTTATACTTTGCTTTCAGTCACTTTTTTAACCCGTGTTTCCAGCGTAGATGTCCCTTTTCTCGAGCCCGACAACTATCTACCTTTTAATGTGTGCGAACTATAGGTCTGATGTCTATAGCTTTGGAGTTGTGCTGTGGGAGCTTGCGACGCAGAAGGTCCCTTGGGATACACTTAACACGGTGCAGGTATTTTTTTGCTACGTCCAATCTTTTACCTGGCTACTGTGAAGGCAGTAACAGTCACCTAGAGGGCACATATTCAAATATATATTATGGATTAAGAATGAAGATAATATAGTTTTACAAAATCAATACTTGTTCCGTCTCATTTATGTCTGACATGGATTGCAGAACATTTACAGTGTCTTGGTGGATTATTATTTTAGGTGATTGGTGCTGTGGGTTTCATGGACCGACGAATGGAGATCCCAGAAGACATTGATCCACATTGGGCTTCTCTAATTGAGAGCTGCTGGCACAGGTAACTATCTTGCGATATCTTCTTTTTGAATCATTTTAATTTGTACTCTACAAAAATTATTATATCATCGAAGTTGACAATCCAATATCCTGTATTCTTCTTCCCATTTTTAGTCTAGTGACCATCTTCTTTTCCATCTGTTACATTGGCGAACTAGTGACCCAAAATGTCGGCCATCATTTGAAGAACTTCTAGAAAAATTGAAAGTTCTACCGAGTCGTTACTCCTTTCAGAAGCCCGGAGCAAATACCAGGTTAACTCGAGGTGATTTTTAGTATAGAAGGTAGAAATTAGTAGGTGAATCCCCGCAAACAATCTAACGCACACAGAGAAGCTAGAAGAGAAGGAAGAGTGAAAGCAGCTAGAGGTGTCAAACTTGAGTAAGGTTCAGAGCTAAATTCTGAGGCTGTATCCAGAGCTATCGTTTAAAATTGCCTTTAAATTTTTATTTTTTTTGGAAGGTGTTAGCTTTTATATTTGGTGGTGTATCCGTCATAATCTCGTGTAAAAACCCCGTAAAATGCTTAATATCATCATCATTATAAAGTTGATGTAATTGTTCTCAATTCTCTTCTCACTAATTTGAGGTCAGCTGGTTTATAATAAACTTTGTTCAGTGTTTTTTCTTGTATAGTTGCTGTATGTCAGCTTTATGTATAGAAAATAATTGCACTGTGTGAATGTTCTTTTTTTTTTATTCAAAAATAAATTTATTAAGGATAATTAATTGCTTACATGCTGTTTCTCCTTAATGATCCAATGATTAATGTCAGGAGGAAAAGTTTCATAAAACTCAAAACTAGAGCAACTAGACTTTAGCATTTTTGGCTATGCAGTCTGCACAGTCATTTTTTGCTCTTTTATCCGACTTGCAAATCCATAATGGTTTGTCCTGTAAAAGAAATTCAATGTCTAATATAAAGGAGTGGTTTGTCCAATGAACACAAGGAGACGATTCGTTGACAGACTTTACTACAAGCTCGTTATCAGATTCGAAAACAATCCTCTCATAACCCCTCAAGGTAGCCCATTCCACTGCTCCCTTTAAAGATAGAACGATTTTTTGGGACTACTCAAAAAGGGTGGGGGACTACTTTGTGATACAAATGTCCATCCTACATTATAAAGGGTGTCCTAAAAGATTAGGGAAGGCTAATCTGCCCTTGTTCTAATTAAGGTTATAATAACCCTAATAACCCAGTAATCTAACCCACTACCAACTAATCCAACTCACTAATTAAAATCTAAATTAAAAGAAAAAAAATCAGTTTCAAAACTGATTCTATTCTTTTCTTTCTTCATCTTCTTCTTCTTCTTCGTAGACATCGACGTTAATCACGATTCGAAAAAATTTCATCGTCGATTAATCAATCTTTATAAGCAATGCGTGCCAAGCAAATTCCCAGACTTCCAGGATTGAGTCCGGGACTCCCACATATAATAAATCTCCCAAAACAATTGCTAATTCAAAAAGAACTTGAACCACCGTTCAGAGGCAAAATCAATCATCCAACAGCAACCAAGAAGTCCGATTCAAGTGAAATGCAAATCCGCGGGTAATTTCCTTCATACCCATTCTTTTCAATTCGTTATTTGTTGAAGAAATCGATTAGAAATCATCAAAATCCATTGAAAATGGTAGTTACAGTAGATATTTCGGCTAGGAGAATTTTTTTTGTAACTCTAGAATTGCTAACCGAACTTCCAAAAATAAGAACAGTTCGGTGTGCTCGCAAAACTTGAAAAATATCTGGTGACCGAACTACATAGTTCGGTCTGCGCGCAAAAAAATCTCTCGTAACCGAACTCAATTTTTCCTTTGAAAGAATGAGTTCGGTTTTGTCGATAATTTCTCTTGCTAACCGAACTTTTGAAATATTTTGTTCGGTGTGCTAACAAAAAAAACTTTCGTAACCGAACTAAATTTTTCAAAAGTTAAGAATGAGTTCGGTTTTGTCGATAATTTTTATGGCTAACTGAACTTTTGAAATATGTAGTTCGGTTACGATGCAAAAAAAAATTTGGTAACCGAACTATAGTCTGCTAATCACAAGTGTTGTGTTTACTTTATTCTTTAGTTCTATTTGATTTGATAACACAATAAGCTAATACTTTGGTTTTTGTTCATTAGGAACAAAGGAAAAAGATTGAGACTACAACTAGATGAGGATTTGAAAACTCCCACCCCTCGTGGAGCAAAACATTTAGATTTCCGAAAACATGGTGCCACAAATGCTAAACATGGAGGGGCTTGTTACCGGAAGTCAACCAAGATAATGTTCATGATGTAATCCAAGATGTCAATGAAGAGGTGATGGATAATACAATTGATATTGTTATTGAAGAAGAGAATGATGATGAAGAAGAACAAGGAAATGAAGGCCAAGGAAATGAAGAGGTTGAACAAGAGAAAGGAAATGTATAAGAACTAGAACCCGACAAAGAATGAGAAGGACAAGAGGAGGAAGATGAGGGAGACGATGAAGAGGAGGAAGAGGATGGAGATGAGAGAGAGGATGATGATGAAGAAGAAGAGGAAGAGGATGGAGAAGAGGGATAGGATGATGATGAAGAAGAGCAAGAAATTTTTCTTGTTAAAGAGAAAAAGAAGTCGAAGCCGCCTAGCAAAAGATACTCACACATTCCCCATCCTGATTTCTGTTTGCCACCAGTGGACCCAACTTATGGTACTCCAAATGATAGAGGGGAAACATTGTTTGGCTACAAACACTCATGGGTTGCGAAGATCTATGCGACAAAGGTATTCTTTAAGTTCATAGTGTTACGTTCTTTCGTATTAATAGTGTTTCGCCAAGTATTAATAGTGTTATGTTCTTTTCGTAGAATCATAACGATGCAGTTCGTCTTATTAAACGTCAAAAGGCGTCCACATGGGATATTTCTTTGGAGTGTGACGAGTTTGTAGCCAAGGTTAACGAATGTGTGTTACGGAGATCTATTGAGTTAACACATGTGGAATTTGACACTGTTGTTATATCCGCATTTCTCGAGAGGCACTATCCCGAGACATATACTATGCATCTTCCATTCGGCGAGATGGGAATTACTCCCGATGATTGCCATAATATCACCGGCTTACCAGTGGAAGGTAAATGTCTCCGAGAAGGCTACAACCCCTCAATGAGTTATGAAGCTCTTAAAGATTTGGCTCTAAAATGTCTAGGATGGAATGCAAGAAAGTCTCAATGTGAGTTTAGATGTGCTGTGAGGTCCCCTCAACGTGGAGATGAGTATAATCCAAGAGAGGCAAATTGAACATTGAAGAAGAAGGTCAAGAAGTTCAAGTTGGTAAAGTTAAAAGCATTTGGAGGGACAAAAAAAAAGATAGAGAAAGGAAAGTTGGTGATGGACAGGGAGACCCTTAGGCATCATGTCACCGCTTTTTGGTTATATATGCTAGGAATTGTCATTTTCCCCGATACTTCTGGAAATAGGGTGCATGCACATTATCTACAGCTTTTGGAGCATCTCGATGAGATGAACAAATACTCTTGGGCCACTGGTGTGCTTGCTTTTGTTTTAGAAGAGATGAGCAAAGGGTCGAGGATTAAGTGTAATCAAATTGGAGGTTACTTAACTCTTGTTCAGGTGAGTTTTTCTACATTGTTAATTAGCAAATTATTTGCAAAAAATTTCTGCTTCCAATTCAATTTTCATGTACGTGGATATTTTCGTATTTTCGCATAGGATAGGATTTACGACCACTTCCCTAAATTGGGATTGGCTAGGGCAAGAGACCCTTATCCCTATGACCAACCTACAGCAGGAAAATGGTTGTTTTTGGATGCACAAAAGAAATCTAAAGAAGAGCAGTTGACTTCGTTGAGGGAGAAATTGGATAAACTTACGGTGAACGATGTGGTATTTCACCCATACGCCGTACCCGATGATGTCTCCGTAGATGAAGACGACTTGAATGCTTTCTCTAGCGTCACGCCTTACTATGGACCAATTTTGCATCCTAACGGCTATGCAATATATAATCCAAGGAGAATACTAAGACAACTTTGTTGCGTCCAAATGGATCCCGACGTGGAGAAAGAAAATTTCACTTTGATGGTTCAAGGAACAAAGAACACCGAGAAGTATTTTGAGCAAAATCATGAACCAACTCCTGCGGTAGCACATTGGAATGCACTTACTAACTACCACATACCAAGAGGTGATTTGGTACCTTGTGAGGGAGATGTAAATGCATTTGAGGAAGATTATATGGAGTTTTATGAAGAGATTAGTCATCCTTTTTTGATAAATAAAGAAAAACAAGCTAAGGCTGATGCGGCAAAGGCAAAGGAGAGGGAGGCTAAGAGAGCTCAGAAAGAGATGCCTATTTGTGGAGAAGAAGCAAAAAGGTTATGGGATAATGTGGTAAGTAAATTTCTTTCTCTTATACTTTTCGGTTGTTTCAAACTATTGAAAAAATATTTGCTTGTGCTTAAAATTGGAATTAGGTATTGAAGGGTTCGAAATTGTTGAAGAAATGGATGGCTAAAATCAAAAGTGGAGAGTCGATGGAGACTAAGGAAAAAACCGCCTACTACAAGCAGTGGGAGGGTCTTATAACTAAAAGAATGGTGAAGCCAAGTAGGTGTAAGCAACTGAAGAGGGGTCGACAACTAGGAGAAGGTTCAAGTCGCGCTGTGGACGAAACCGGTGGAGGAGATGAAACCCCAAGTGATGAGGAAGTTCGACCTAAAATTCGTGCTAAACAAGGAGGTGGTAAAAGGGGTCGACAACAAGGAGAAGGTTCAAGTCGCGTTGTGGAGGAAACTGGTCAAGGAGATGATACCACAAGTAATGAGGAAGTTCGACCTAAAACTCGTGGTAAACAAGGAGGTGGCAAGAGGGGTCGTAAAACTGGTCGTTAGTGATTTCATATGATTTTAGTTTCAAAAGACATCTTAGTCATGGATTTCGTATGATTTAATTTGGTACGTTTGTGTGTTTTAAACAATTACTTGAGGATTTCGTAGTTTGGTATGTATAACACTTTTATATTTGTTTTAGAACCTTGTTTGTGTTTTCAATTTTTATTGGGTTTGTGTTTTCAATATTATAAGACTGAAATGTTGAAATACAGTATGTTTTCGGTGACCTGCAATTTTTAAATTTGTAACCGAACTCCTGTGATAAATTATTGGTCACCGAACTCTTTTTTTGGTTACCTGATAAAATTCTACCAGGTTACCGAAGTCATAGTTCGGTTGCCTCGCAATATTTTCACGGGTCACCGAACTTTCCTGTAGGCTGAAGCAGTTAGCCTTCATCCATATGATATTAGTTCGTTTAGAAAAACATAATTTGTCTTGTAACCGAACTGAGAGTTCGGTTAGCAGACCATTATTTCTTAGGTCACCGAAATGTTCCCTGGAGACTCAAATTTTTGCCATTGAACATGTTGGAAAACTCATTCTCTTGATTCAGAAATCACATAGACCAACTCTTAGGTTTGTTTTGGAGTGTTTTTGGAATCGTATATATATGCTTAGTTTGGCTGTGATCCTTCACAAAAAAGTTCGGTGACCACTTGTATTTGTCTTGTAACCGAACTCGCAGTTCGGTTAGCAGACTATTATTTCTTAGGTCACCAAAATGTTCTCTGGAGACTCAAATTTTTTCCATTGCACATGTTGGAAAACTCGTTCTCTTGATTCAGAAATCACATAGACCAACTCTTAGGTTTGTTTTGGAGTGTTTTTGGAATCGTATAGCCTCCACAAAAAAGTTCGGTGACCACTTGTATTTGTCATGTAACCGAACTCGGAGTTCGGTTGGATCGCAAGTTTTTCTCTCCTAACCGAACTTATAATTTTGAAATTTAAATGTCCTTTAGCTGACACAAATATAGTACATAATTTTAAAATTATGTACTGTATATCAAGTAACGGCTAATTTTATAGCCGTTATACACCCAAGTGGTATATATATGGTGTTTCATAGTTAACATTTTGTTACAAAATTTCCTACAAATGGCAGCTACTACTCCTAAATTTACTCTATATGAAGATATTTCTCTTTGCAGAAACTACATATTATACTATCCAAAGAGGGGTGAAGAACGAAGAATGAATGGTATTATGAGTCAATGTTATTGGGGGAAAATTCATGAGAAATTCATCTCCGACACAACAAACCCTTATAATCGTGATCATCTAGTTTTGTTCATTCGATTTGGAAAGATTGGAGATAGAGTTGTGGAATTTATGGATTTATTTCGTATTGTAAGGCGGTATCGTCTAAGGGGTGAAGGATTCGACGATATCATTTTAATATCAAAAAACGAACGACGAAGATGGAAGAGAAAGGATTTCAAATATGAATATCATTTCCGCCTCCTTAAAGAATTTTTCATAATGCATTTCGGATATTAGATGGTACGTAATTTTATTTTGGAAAGTCCTGTAAAATTTCGACATTGTCCTGTAATTTCGTTTCCTAACCGAACTTCTGTCTCGTACAGTTCGGTAGTGTCATGTAATTTCAGTTCCTAACCGAACTTCAATGTCAAATTCAGAAGTTAAAATGTTAGCTTCTGAACTACAGTTCGGTACCTGGTAAACTTTGTTTGGCTTCCGAACATGTGTTCGGCTACCTGCAATATTTGGGCAGCTAACCCTTCCTCTTGTGGCTTTTATCGGGATCACCGCTTCTCTCACAAACCATTTCAAAGCGAGTTTTGCTTTCTCTCCCATTCAATACTAATACGCACATGTATTTTTGTGCATGTTGTCTATCCCAACTCTTTGCATCTTCCGGATTTGTGAATACCAAGTCATTCATGTAGTGATGGGATGTGTCATCGCACAAAATACCAACTGGGGAAGGTTGGTTTTCCATTGGTTCTATTGGATCACATGGAACCTACAAGTAATAGCACAACGTCAATACCATAAAAAATTGCTTACAAGTTCGGCAATGTAAAAATTTTTATCGACCCTACCGAACAAAAAGTTCGGTTATGTAGTTTCCAGAAATAAATTGGGGCCTTACCGAACTTGATCTTTAGATTTTCTATGTACAAGTTCGGCAATGAAACTGAAAAACTCGACTAAACCGAACTCAAGGTTCGGTTAGAAACGCTGTATTTATATTTTCTGCGACCTTACCGAACAGAAAGTTCGGTAACAAAAGTGTTGATATCGACTCAACCGAAAAATGCACTGTAAACTATATAAAAATAGTTCGGTTACATGTTCTGGAAAAACATAACCGAACTCTTAAGAACCACCATTAACATGTAGTTCGGTTACCTGTGTCTGCTAAATTTAGTAACCGAACTACACATTAAGAACGGTTCGGTTACCTCGCAAGCTAAATTTGGTAACCGAACTAGGTTGACCTGACGGAATTTTTTCTAGAAATTTTGAGTTTAGCCAAATTTTTGCACAATTCAAGCTATATTAACTAAATATGAGGCATACCTGAGTACTCATAGCTTCATCTTTAGGTTGTGGCTGATAAAATCCATCATTTGTTTGGTTAGCTTGAGTTTGGGGCAAAAATCTTTCATCATCTAACAAATAACTCATTTCCGGATCATTAGAAGTATTGACAAATACACAATGAGGTGAAGGGGATTCTAATTCTGATTCTGAAGTATCATCACATGAATCACTCAAATCATAATTACTAAACTCAAAAAAAAAAAAATTGGGTTCACCCATCTTCTTCTTCATATTTCCTTCTTCTTCTCTCTCAATAATAATGTTATAACAAAACAATCCCACTAATATAACTCACTAATCACTAATTAATCAGTTACTAATCATAACACTAACATTAATTAATCATCACACTAACTAAGTTAATCATTAAGGGTAAAGTAGGTATTTAAAAAAATCAGATAAGGGGTGATTGGAAATTACTACCAATAACCACCCCAAAAACTTGAGAGTAGTCCCCCCCTCCCCCCACCCACCACCCACCCCATTTTTTGAGTAGTCCCCAAAAAATCGTTCTAAAGATATGCATTCCAGGGAAAGGTAGCCCATTCCAGTTTCTACCTCATGACCCACGTTCAGACCTCCATCCAATCATTGTCCTTTGGCTCCATAGCATGATCCTGCAAAATTACGAATAATTAAACCAATGCCTGCTTTACCAGTTTCTTTTCTGAAAGATGCGTCTAAGTTAATCTTATAAGAACCGACATTAGGTGGTTCCCAGACATTTGACTCTATATCAGGTAAACCTTGTTGTTGTAACCCTAACTAGGAGAAACATGACAACATTGATTAGTTAACAATCTAATCCTTTCAATAGTATGAACTATGTTTGGCTTAATGTTCTGGAAGAAAATATCACATCTATCTTTCGAAATCATCCAAGCTAAAACCATTAGAGTGTGTAAATAATGTTCCATTGTGTGAATGTTATCACTTCGAATTCCAGGGATAAACTGTGTTTGGGTTTTTTAGATTCAAAACCAGACTTGCTATGATAAAAATTGATAATACCCAATGCCTACAGTATGAAGAAGAGGATTCAACGTGAATCTCTTTCAAGAGCAATGGTTTACTCTAAACATTAGGATTGCCTACATTTACCTTGACATCTGAAAACATAGCTCTCATGATATATTTTTGTGCAAACCTCATAATTTCAAGTTAATATAATGAGGTTGCACACTTCACTAATTCTAAGTAGTGATGGGGCGAGTAGGAAACTCACCACTTGGTCACAAGTAGACACAACAAGGTTGTTTGTACATTTATGACCACGTAACTTCTTACCGTTTTTGGGCTTCTCTTTTCTTTTCTCTCGATGTGGCTTTGAGGTGCTTGTAAAGTTCTTCAAGCTATATTTATCCTTTGCATGTCATTCTGAAATTTGATAAGAATCTTGTCATTCTTCTTCTATCTCTAATACTTCCCTTTAGAATGTTCACTACTTCCACAGAACGCGCAGTGAAGTGAGAGAATCACTTTGAGGTACCGCTCATTTTTTTATCACCATAAATATTAACATCATCCTTAGATCATGTAAGAATGAAAGTGTTATTCTTGGTGAAAGAAATATTACTCTTAAACCCAATATATACCACTAGTGTTACCAAAGGATTTTTCACCGAACAACATGGCTGAGATCTTATCAGAACTTCCAGAGAGCCTTTGTAAGCCACACTTAAGGGTATCTATCTCATTTTTCTTTTAGAAATAGGGTTTTTGTGAATTTCTCATTGAGTTTTTCCAACTCCAGGTTTTTCACATGAAGAGATGTTTCGGCTTTTTACAAGTTTTTCTGTAGACGAAGGTTTTCACGATGAATTCCTTCACTTTTTCTCAAAAACTCAAGAATCTCCTTATCTGATTCGTCATCAGAATCAGAGTTAGGATTTACAGGCCGCAAAGGGCATAATTCTCCGTGTAATCTTCAGGAAAAAGCTCATCAGGCATATCATGAAGACAAACTATGAAAGATTATTTTTTGATAGTATTCCTTGCTTGAGGACTCCTTTTGCACATGTACAAACCTGCAACATTAAAGCATTGAAGAGGATTTTCATCTTGAAAAGAAGATTCATCCCGAAGGTTGGATCTATAGACCCGTTTTCCAGATCGCCTTTCTCTTTGTCTCTTGAGAAGATTTCTGAGATGTTGTATGATCATAGACATGGTAGTGTCTGATTCGTCGTTATCTTCACAACATTCATCAGTCCAAGATAAGCTAACCTTTGGAGGAGGAGAGCTTGATTTGGTCACAGTTTTAGAGTGGAAGTCTCCTCCTTAGCTGTGAGTTGCTCATGATCAAAGATCTTTAGCTTTCCAACGAGATTGATTTTGGAAAGTGTATCAAGATCGTTTCCTTCGAGAATGGCATATTTCTTAGACTCTTATCGAGCTGGAAAAGATCTCATAATTTTCATCACAATATCCCTTTCAGGAATAGTCCTACCCAATGCATGACAGGATTTATTATTTCAGACAACTTGTGGTTAAATTCCTTAAATGAATCCTCATCATCACGAAGGTTTTCTCGGTCAGAAGTTAGGTTTTTAAGCCTTGCTTCTTTCTCTGCGGTATATCCTTCAAAGACAGTTTCTAAGATATCCCAAGCTTGCTTCGACGTAGTGCACGTAGACACATGATATTGAAGATCTTGGCTTATGGCATGGATAAGGCGTTCAGACCATCAGAGTTGTATTTATCATCACTGATTTCGGCCTCACTATATGTAGCTATGTCTTTTCACTACACCATTTTTCTCGATTTGCAACAGAACTGGCGCATTAGGAATCGGGGTTGTAAAGGCTTTTATATGTTGCGAAAAATGCGTATTACAATTTTTTTGTAACGACTATGGGGTCGTTACGAATTTTGGATCGTAACGGTGTTTATAACAAAGAAGAGTCGTTACTACGTGTCACGTCGTAACAGAGGACAGTCGTTACGATATTTTTTGTAACAGGAGGGTCGTAACACCTCCAAGCCGTTACTACGTGTCATTTTTGTAACAAGCCTAAGCCGTTACTACATGTCAGGTTGAAACAGTCTTAAGCCGTTACAATTTTCTTTGTAACAGCAAAAAAATTACTGCCAATCAACATTGACCTGGTCAAAATTGGTCAATATTGGAATCGTTTATTCGATTTTAGGCAGTGTTTTTCATGAACCCCGAAGGCTTGATTCGTGAGAATCAGAAGTTTACTATCCAAGTCTTGATCCAATCTTGTGTGTACAATCCCAGTACATGACAATTGGTATCAGAGCAATTCTGATCTTTGGTGTTTCTGCCATGAAGGAGCTTGATGCTGCAATAATGGAAGAAAAGATAGTAAGGGATGATCTACTTAATCTTTGATGGTTATGTGATACTCACTTTCGAGAAGATGACTTTCCAACTCGAGAGTATAATCTTCTGTAATTTTTGAAGCTCATCAACAGGGCAGAGAAGAAGTTGGAGTCAAATAATTGGGGTTATAGAAGCAAAAATGATTGAGGGATAAATTACCAGCAAAAAATCTTTAACTCAATCAGAAGAGGAAGATGAATCTCTCGGTGAGTTGATTATTCTTTATTTTTTATTCTATGAAGAACATGATGATTCTCAAATTATCGTCAAAGCTGAAGTGATTGATTTCTACAGTAACAAACATATCTGAAAATGCGGGGGTACCAAAATACACCACCAACTTTTTCTTAGGCAATCTGTATGGACAAATTCAACACAACCCCGAGAGTTCAACTCAATCCTATCTCTCTCTCTCTCTCTCTCTTGTATTTAGAACGTTTACAGAATCGAATATGTGAACCTAATTACAAAGAGATTACTTGGACGGTACCAAAGACCAATGTCCAAAAATCAATCAAGTTGTATCCAACAAACAAGGTCGGATGTATCTACCATGATTGATTAATGCACAACCTGTGATATTTTAATTATAAAGATAACAATATAATGCGGAAAAAAAAAACAGACATCAGAAGTTTTGTTAACGAGGAAACCGCAAATGCAGAAAAACCTCGGAACCAAGTCCAGATTGAACACCAAACGGTATTAAGCCGTTACAGACATAAGACTACTACCAATTAACTTCGGATTTGAATGTAGTTGATCCCTAATCGAGTCTCCCACTGATTAAGGTACAGTTGCGCTCCTTACGCCTCTTGAATCCCAGCAGGATTCTGCGCATTTGATTCCCTTAGCTGGCGTCACACAAACTAAGAGTTGCTTCAAATCAATTGAAGACTTTAAACCAATCTTCCTCCCACAGATTAAGCCTATATGTGATTTCCTTTACGATCAAAAAGTTTGATCAAGGTGATGGAAATCGATAGCAATAGACAGAGTCTAGCTAACCTCAAAATCCGAACTTATGCAACACGAAGTGCAGCCTAGCTTATTATTCATCTCACAAGTATAAACCTTGTGGAAACAACAAAGTTTGAGACGAAGAGAACTTTGATTATTTCTATCTATCTTAATCGATTTAGCAGCTCAACAATCGATCAAGATCATGATACTCGAGTTATCAAGATAAAAGATAACTGGACCTGGACCTGGCTTCACGAATTCCTATGAAGACTTTGTAATCGCTAAACCATAAAAAGGTTAAGAAGATGACGACTCTAGTTACAACTAGGACACACCAAAAAGTAGTGTCGGTATCCAAAGATCCCAATTGCTTGAAGTTCCCCTTTTATAAACATTCAAAGCATAAGTTTCTTTAGGTTTAAGATAAGATAGCTTTGGAACCAAGCAATCAATATCCATCGTCAGATGAATCTTTGTATCTGATTTACATAAATAAGATATACACTCTGGTTAGGTGAAACCGTAACCGAACCGTGTATAAAGACTATGTTCAAGGTGGTTAACCGTAACTAGCCGATTTGAACTTATAAACTTAATATTCATTTTCATAAACACTTAACACATTAACCTTGTGCCACAATCATGTGATCAAATATCTAGTATTTTTAGTGATTTGATCAAATCCTAAGTATCTCGTAGAAATAATTTTATCACATTTGAAAATAATCGACATGGTTAGTAGATGTACAAAGTACAAACACCATAGCGTTCGTGAGTCAGGTTAGTCACAGTACATGTTCCGGTTTGTGAAATTTTAAGCACAACCGAGTTCCGGAGTTCACAGAACTATTTAGGTATGCGTACTGGTATGTGTACCTTAAGACTATAACCGGTTTCGAAGTCCACATAACTATTTTGGTATACGTACCAGTATGGATACACACACGAGTTCTGGAACACATAACTTTTCTGATACGTGTACCGGTATGGATGCTCCGGTTCCGTGACCACAATTCCTTTTCTGTTTGCATACGGGTATGCGTATCGATCCGGTTCATGATTCAAACAGATTTTTACATGATGTGCATAAGGATATGCGTACCACAAATCTGCAAGTCGACATATAACTACTCCGCTATGTGTACGAGTACATGTAATACGGCTTCAGACCTATAGCAGTTTTCCTAGTTTGTAAGACTGATAACGCTGTCTTATATCCGAATCTATAATAGTTATATATTTCTCTCTAAATCGATTCGAAACATTCCTGAATAACATCAATTACACATATCACTGTTTCAGGCTATTTTCGAACGATAAAACTTGAATCATGATTTTGATTGCGAAAAATAAATTGTCGGTCATTATATTTCGAGGGCTAATTATCTGGATAAACTTGATTCGAAATTCTTGAATATGCTTGATAGTATAATTAGTTATGTGACATCGTCTCATAGACAAAAAGATGAATATAACTTGAGAAATAGGTGGTTCAGTCTTCACTTACCTTTTGTTGATGAAGCTCTCCAAAAGCTTCGGTTGATCTTTGCCTTCAAACGGTAGAACGCAATGATGACTGTCGTGATCCAATGTTTCTCAACTACATTTCTATCCTAGTCTGAGACCTAACTAACTGTAGACTAGAAATCAAGATATAGTTTTGACAACTAAATTTGACCAAAAGCTTGAGATAGAAACACTTGTGAGTTCGACCGAGCAATGCTCTAACAATATGCTCACGGAAGGAGTTATGCTGCAGTTTGCTATTTTTACCCCTTTCTTTTGCTAGGAAAACTCTTTTGGAACGTAAAAAATGATCATAGAAATTTCTGTCATTATACAGTAAAACCTCTCCGAAGGAATACTCCATATAGGAATAAACTCCATATAAGTATAAAAATTTATGGTCCCGACTTGGGCTAGTTATATTTAAGAATAAACTCCATATTGGAATAAGTCATAATTTTTTCTGTTCCCATCTTAAGGAACCTATCTCCATATAAGAATAATTGACATCATAATATAGATATATAGTACTTGTCATACATCAAAGTTTAAGATGAAAAGATTCTTATAACCATATTACATGTACGTTTTGCTTCAAAATGTATTTTTTGATTTTTTGTGCACAACTTAATACGAATATCTTCATACTCATTTGATTTCATTTGTCAATTTTCGATGTGATAATTGTGATTTATGTGAAATATTTTATTACAAATTTTGTATATACATAAATATAAAAGAAATCCTCATTTAAATAGTTTTTGTATATCCTTAGACATATTTTTGTGTTTCCTATGCATATGCATGAATATTCCCAAATACACATATGAAAAAACATTCTTTTGGTCTATTCAAGTTAAACCTCCTCATAAGAATAACCTCCATATAAGAATTTTTTTTTGCGGTCCCTAGGCTATTCTTATACAGAGGTTTTACTGTAATAAGAAACGTGATTAGAATCCTTACTTGAGATTCTTTGTCTCTATGAGAATGACAGTTTATCAATAAGGTCCTTATATCTTGTAACGATCAAGTTCATGTTAGCTTGTTGAGCTGTTTCAAAAACATTAACCCTTTTAGGAGGCGTATAAGTTCGAACCCATATTTGAGATGGTTTCACCGAGTTCTTTTTAGACCAATTTTGCACACTACCCTTTTCTAGAAGCAGATTTGCTTGAATGTGATTTCACCTTGAAAGGTTTAGACAATCGAATATCAGTTACACCCTTCAGAATTAAATCCAAGGTGTCTTGAAGATGGTCAAACTGATAGTTTTCCAACCTCATTTTACACTTTCTTTGAACGTGTGAAAAAGCGAGGGTCTAACAACCACACCCAATATTTTGATTTCGGCAATCTGTATGGACTAACTCCAATATATATCCAAGGGAATCAACTAGACAGTCAGACTCAATCAAGGAAAAAACATCCAAAAGTTATATATTTGTTTCTCAATGTAATCAGCAAATCAAACAGATAGAAATCCGCGAGCCTGATTATTATGAGAAACAATTTGAACGGTACCAAAGACCAATGTTCAAGTGCCAATCAATTTATATCAACAACCAAAGGTTAGATTATCTAATTGATTGAACTACGCAGAACCTGTGACATTTCAATTATATAAGCAAATATAATGCGGAAAAGAAATAACATAAACACCAGAATTTTTGTTAACGAGGAAATCGCAAATGCAGAAAAACCCCGGGACCTAGTCCAGATTTGAACACCACACTGTATTAAGCCGCTATAGACTCTAGACTTCTACAAGTTAACTACGGACTGGAATGTAGTTGAGCCTTAACTAATCTCACACTGATTAAGGTACGGTTGCGTTCCTTACGCCTCTGAGTCCCAGCAGGACTCTCAGCACTTGATTCCCTTAGCTGATCTCACCCACAAATAAGAGTTGCTACGATCCAAAGTCGAAGACTTGATAAACAAATCTGTCTCACGCAGAAAAGTCTATTGAATAGATAAATCTGTCTCCCTCAGAAATACCTACGAGTTTTTGCTCCGTCTTTTGATAAATCAAGGTGAACAGGAACCAATTGATACACCGGACTTATATTCCCGAAGAACAACCTAGTAATATCAGTCACCTCACAATGATCTTAACCGTATGGAAGCGGAACAAGATATTGTAGAGTCACAAACGATGAGACGAAGATGTTTGTGATTACTTTTTATCTTACCTATTGGAGATTGAATCTCGAGAAAATCTTAGGGAAAATAATATTCAATACGATAGAACAAAGTAAGATCAGAACACGCAACTACAGAGAAAATAGTTGGGTCTGGCTTCAGAATCCCAATGAAGTCTTTAAGTCGTTAACCTATAAACCTAGGTTAAAGGATAATCGACTCTAGTCGCAACTAGTATCCCACAGGAGGTGTGGGATTAGGTTTCACAGTTGCTAGAGTTCTCCCTTATATAGTCTTCAAATCAGGGTTTGCAATCAATGTTACCTTGCTACAAAGCATTCAATATTCACCGTTAGATGAAAACTTGATTAGATTCAAGATAATATCTTTCAACCGTTAGATTGAACTTAGCTTGTTACACATGAAAATTCGGGGGGTCTAACAACCACACCCAACAATTCGTTTGGAAATCTTAGAGGACTTACTCCAATACACTTTCTAGAGAATCAACTAGACAGTCAGACTCAATCTAGAATAAAGTATATCAAAGAGTTTAATATCTCTAACTCTTAATTCAATCCGCAATCAGCAAATAGAAATATGCGAGCCCGATTGAATATAAGAGAATTACTTGAACGGTACCAAAGACCAATATTCAAGTGTCAATCAATGTAAATCAACAACCAAAGGTTGGATATTCAAATTGATTGATCTTAACACATAACCTGTGATATTTCAATTATATAACAAAATATAATGCGGAAAAGAAATAATATAGACACCAGAATTTTGTTAACGAGAAAACCGCAAATGCAGAAAAACCCTGGGACCTAGTCCAGATTGAACACCACACTGTATTAAGCTGCTACAGACACTAGCCTACTACCAATTAACTTCGGACTTGACTGTAGTTGAACCCTAATTAATCTCACACTAATTCAAGGTACAGTTGCGCTCCTTACGTCTCTGATCCCAGCAGGATACTACGCACTTGATTCACTTGGCTGATCTCACCCAAAACTAAGAGTTTCTACGACCCAAAGTCGAAGACTTGATAAACAAATCTGTCTCACAAAGAAAAGTCTATAGGATTGAATAAATTTGTCTCCCACATAAATACCAAGATTTTTGTTCCGTCTTTTGATAAATCAAGGTGAACAGGAACCAATTGATAAACTAGACTTATATTCCCGAAGAACAACCTACTATTATCAATCACCTCACAATAAACTTAATCGACTAGCGAAATAAGTTATTATGGAATCACAAATGATGAGACGAAGGTGTTTGTGACTACTTTTCTATCTTGCCTGTCGGAGATATAAATCTCAAGCCAATTTTACAATTGCACTCAATCATGATAGAAACAACAAGATCAGATCATGCAACTACAAAGAGAATAGTCGGGTCTGGCTTCACAATCCCAATGAAGTCGAGAAGAAACCTAAGGTTAAAGGAGAATCGACTCTAGTTATGCAACTAGTAACACACATGAGGGTGTGGGGATTATGTTTCCCAGTTGCTAGAGTTCTCCTTTATATATTTTTCAAATCAGGGTTTGCAATCCAAGTTACCTTGGTAACAAAGCATTCAATATTCGCAGTTAGAAGAAAAACCTGATTCAACCAAGGTAATATCTTTCAACCGTTAGATCGAACTTAGCTTGTTACACACAAATGAAATGTACCCTCATTAAGGTTTATGTAACCGTACCCAAACGTGTACACCATGTTGGTTTACAAATAATTAACCGAGGTTAGCCATATGATTACTCTCATATCAACCTTATTCATGTTTACCATAACTAGTTCAAATGACTCAAATGAAACTAGTTAAAGAGTTGTTCAATTGCTATATTCTCATGGATTTATACAAGAACACAATTGAAGCAAAATCGGTTTGATTCACTCGAACCAATACATGAACATTATAGCCACGGTTTGCAAAGATTGCATTCCTTATTGATAAATGTTTTAGGTTCATGTACAACCGATTTTTAGAAAGTAACCTACTTAAGTATGCGTACGGGTATGCGTACTTAAGTAACCGGATTTGAGTTTGTTTTAGTTTTCGAACTCAGCAGAAATTCACGGACGTGAACTTTCCGCCAGTATGCGTACGTGTACGCGTACTTTAGGTAGCCAGATGAGTTTGGTTTTGGTTTTCAAACTCAGCAGAAATTTACGGACGTGAACTTCCGCCAGTACGCGTACGGGTACGCATACTTACCCAGTCTCCTACAACCTTTTTGTATACATACAAGTATGCATACTTTAGGCTCCCGGTTTTGGACTTATACACTAATGTGCGAACACACTATGCTTATGTCCAAATATGGTTACAAGATTCTAAACTCTTTATTTCAATCATTGAAACATTCTTCTATAATGACAATAGCCGTTTTCACACACTATTAGCATCAAAGCAATTTTCAAGACATTGAAATAATCATTATCGAAACATTCCAAGTCTTACACCAAATGATTGTATCACACAACCATGTAAGATGTTACTCGGAAATCTTCTCATGATATAAGATGAACTTGGTCGAAGCGAAAGCTTGCCAACACATATTTCGAGAAATATGTAAGCGAGATATACTCAGCTCGAAATCTCAAATGTGTATAGAGAAAACTATATTGTAACACGACTTAGATCTCAATATAGGAGATAGAGTAGAAATAGACTTTCCAAGTGATAGATGAGTTTAAGTCTCCACGTACCTTTTGTCGATGAAGTTCCACAGGCTATCCTTAGTAGTTCTTCGTCTTCAAGTGGCTCAACTACACAAACTATGTCCTAGTCCGAGACATCTATAAATAGGCTAGAAATCAAGACTTATAGTTTTCATCACTAATATTGAAAAACATGCTTGATACAGCAACGCATGCGAGTTCGACTGAGCAGTGCTCTAATAATCTCCCCCTTTTCAATTTTACTAACAAAACTATCAATACATATGGATTACAAATTAAATAAAATTGTAGCTTGATAAGTGCATATTTCACATATATTTGGTGTCAATTCCATGCTAGTAATTGCTATCTTTTTGGTGAATTATTGTATATTACGCTTGTTTTCTTGTATTTGGCTTTCATTAGGTGAATCATGCAAAAGAAGTGAAATAACACTTAATTGTGCAATAAAAGAAGCTAGCTACAAGTGGAGAAGGGCCAAAGACCAATTGAGACTCGTTCAAGTACAAGACAAGGGCGAAAGAACGGAGTCATTCTGAGTTTGTACGAAGAAGTTATGAGCAAAACAAGAACTCGGAAGGCTAAAAGGGAAAAATGGTTATTTTACAGGACAAGTGCTATTGGAACCCTCACCATTCGTTAAGGGGCGCATTCCTGTTAAGGCTTAGTCAAGTTCAAGGGAACTTCTAAAGGCGGTTCAGTCTTTCACAAAAGGGGAGGCAGGAATTCAAAATCCGTTGAAGGCACCCGACGTATTTACTCGGAGCACTTCGTCTTCACTATTGCAAAACATCACACAATCAATGGTCGCTGTTCTTGATGCCGATGATCATTATTTGATGATGATTTCTGATTGATAAGAGTTCGAGCCAGAATCCACATCATTGGGTTTCTATTGTTATTAAATGAGATGGTCGATGTCTGATTCTCGAGTTGGCAGAGCTAGGAATGATAGCAGCGATGGAGAGAAAGATAAGAAGAAGATGGGTTTTGAGTCGAGCTAAAACAGGTGTAGATGGTGGATTTTCGACAAGGGCTAAAATAATAAACTCATAATTATACGAAGCTCTGATCCAGCAATCAGACATGAGTATCGAGACATGGGTCTCTCATCGAATTCTCAACGGAGAGTACTTTCTCTCAGAGTACATGTAAATATGTAGTCTCACGACTGGACAACGGCATATCTCATGAATACTGAATACTTTCAATGATTAATTCTATATAGTATCACGAGATGGACGGCTCCTAGACAGATTTTATCTGCTAGTATAGAGCGATAACGTCTTCAGGAACAAACAACGATAACGACAAGCTCATATCGGGATAATTAATGTTCCTAGACATCTTGCTCTGCTAGTATAGAGCCACAAAGTTAATTATTCCTAATTACAATTGCTCCTGTTCCATGGTCGAATCCACGACTGGTCCCATGGAATGGCAATAACAATTGCTCTTATTCCATGGTCGAATCTGCGACTGGTCCCACAGAATGGCAATAAACAATTGTTCTGATTCTATGATCGAATCCACAACTTGATCTCATAGAATAGCAATAACTATCTTATCTCATTACTCCGATTTCATGATCGAATCCACAACTGGTCTCATAAATGGTAATAGATAAATCTTAATTACTCCGATTCTATGGTCGAATCTACGATCCCATGGAATGGTAATGCTCACTTTATTATTATGAATTCGTAGTCGAATCCTCAGCTGATCCTATGAATTAATAATAAACATCTTATTACTCAGTTTTGCGAATTATTCTTCACTGAATTCCACAATTAGTAATAAATAATCAAGAACCGAGCGTCTGAGCTACCTCTAAGTAAGCCCCGATTCAAATGGTGAAAGTGTATTCAACGAAGATGCACTAATAGTCACCGTACGAACGAGTATTTCAAAATACAACGAAACGATGAACCTATGCAAAATAGGGAAGAAAATAATAAATAATTAAAAATATTGACCAAGGTGCTGGGAACACGGACACACGACCTACCGACCGTGCCGTGGTCAGTTCCACGCCAGTTTTATATTTTTAATACATTTTATTATTTTCCATTATTTGATGAAAATTCTCTCATCTGATCAAATCTCCTTCGTCTCGAGGAAGCTCCTCGGTTTCATGGTATCTCCATAAATCCATAACAAATAATATAAAATTAAGAAAAGGAGTGTGGGGAGTGACCATTGGCCAACCGGCCATGCCTTGGTCCCAGCCGGACCTACACCCCACGGTTCCTTATTATTTTATTATGATTATTATCATTTCTCTAATTTCATGAAAAACTCCTTGATTTAATGGTATTTTTTGCACAAATCATCATATAATAATAAAATAAAATAAAATAAAATAATGAAAACTTGTGGGACCGGGCCACTAGCCGGCCGGCCATGCCCTACCCGGTCCCACACGCCCTTTGCTTTATTATTTTATTATTATTTTTCCTATTTTTCCTTGAATTCATCAAATTCCTTGATTTTATGGTATTTCTCTCAAATTAGGAAAAATTCCCTCAAATCATCAAAAATACCTAAAAAATATTAAAAACTCGTGGGACCGGGCCATAGCCGGCCGGCCATGCCTCCATGGTCCCACACGCCCGTGTTTTTATTATTTTAATATTTTGCTTCCATGAACTCATGAAAACTCCATCAATTCATGGAAACTCCCTAAATTCATCAAATTTCTCAAAATTCATGAATTTTTCATAAAATCATCAAAATATTATAAAATTAAGGAAAAGACACCACGGGACCGTGGTCACGACTGGCCGACCATTCCTTGACCATGGCAGTCCCACGCCTCCTCATTCCTTATTTTATAATTATTTTTCATAATCTCATGGTGTTTTCCTCAGTTTCGTCGAAACCCTAATTTTGGCATATTTTCTCGAATAGATGCTCAATTGCACGCCAGAAAATATCAAAATTCTCAGGATTGAGACGCGGATGCCTTGGGGACACGAGCACGCTATCTTGACTGACCAAGATTGGATCTTTTTCTCACGGAGGCCGGTCCCATCAATTTTCACAGTTTTGACCTAATTTGCACAATCGCTCGTATTAGGTCCAAAACTCTTCCAACCACTTTGGATTTTCATGAAGTGATCGTCAGGCGGTCACGTGAAAACCCAGTGCCGGTTTCATGACTCCATGGTCGGTCCCTCGCCTCGTCATAATTAATTAGGTTTTCTCACCTAAGGCTCAGACGAGCATTTTTGAATAAATGATTAAGCCAGCATTTAATCATTCTTCCACCAACAAATCGTCAACTCTTCAGGAGTTCTTCGTATTTGCTCACGTGAGCATGTGGACACTACATGGTTGATCTACGGTCCCTTGTAGTCGCTCCCTCCTTCGTCCCATGGTTAAACTTCTGAAGAACCATGAATTGATCATCAATTGATCAAATTAGGGTTTCTGAATCCAAGGATCATCATTCCAGATTCCAACCTTAATAATTTTACGACGGCCTCATGGTCATTAATTTTATTAATTATGCTCGGTTCAACGACCAGTATTCTAATTAATATTTTTGGTACGCTGCCAATAATCCATCAGATGAGCAACACATGCTCAGACGATCAAATATTCAATAATTCATCACATGAGAAACACTTGCTCAGATGATAAATATTTGCTCAAACCAAGGAATATTGGTTCAACAATCAATATTCAACGATCCATCGAGTGAGCAATACTTGCTCACTTTATCGTAAGAATTATACCTCTGTCTCATGACATGTTCAATTCATGAGTTTCAGAACATCATGTTCGACACTCAGCAACTACATGGACTCATCGTCCCATCAAACCACGAAGTCATCAATTGACTAACAAACCACGAGACGTCAATCGTGTCACTTAGGGGGATATTACTTAGGTTTTTGGTCTGGCGGTCTACGGCACGTGTGTTCAAACACACGATGGAATGTGAGAAAGTCGTGCAGACAGTTGAAGGAATTCACGAGGTAGTGGGTGAAAAATCGACCAAGTCTCCACATGTTGAGCAACTGGTTTCAAACACGATCTCCACTTTCCCACCCCTTGAGTCCATCAACTGTCACACTTCATGGGATCATGGTGTCTAAAATTCCAGCAATATAAATAAGTCTCTGAATCATGATTGAATCATCAGCATCAATAGTATCATCAATCTCACGTCTCATCGACAACACGAGATCATCAACTCATCAATTGAGCAACTACTCTCAATTGAGCAATTTCAATCATTCAGAGCTTATCATATTCAGAATTCACACACCCACAATCTTTGATTACCATTGATTCCACACATTTCCCAGCTTCCCTCCTACAGATCCACCCATCCTCTCTTGTGATCGAATTTACTCTCGAACGGTCATTATCTTGATCAACCCCTCACCATTCGTTAAGGGGCGCATTCCTGTTAAGGCTTAGTCAAGTTCAAGGGAACTGCTAAAGACAGTTCGGTCTTTCACAAAAGGGGAGGCAGGAATTCAAAATCCGTTGAAGGCACCCGGCGTATTTACTCGGAGCACTTCGTCTTCACTATTGCAAAACAACACACAATCAATGGCCGATGTTCTTGATGCTGATGAGCATTATTTGATGATGATTTCTGATTGATAAGAGTTCGAGTCAGAATCTACATCATTGGGTTTCTGTTGTTATTAAATGAGATGGGTCGATATCTGATTCTCGAGTTGGCAGAGCTAGGAATGATAGCAGCGATGGAGAGAAAGATAAGAAGAAGATGGGTTTTGAGTCGAGCTAAAACAGGGAGGTGCTGCCATTGACGATGGAGTTGGTGGAATATTGAATGAAGATCGATTTGGATAGATAATGGCTTGCTGCCGTTGATAAAGGCAATAAAGATAAGATGAACTCGACAGTGGTTGCTGCCATTGTTGATCGAAGCTCGGAGCTGTGGACGATGGAAGTGCCGAGATGGATCGAGGTGAAGATGCAGAGAAGAGCTCGAAGAACAACATGGAAGAAGGAACGGCAGTTGCTGCCATTAACGTTGGCTGAGCTCGAGAATGGCTGCTGCTACTGATTGAACGAAGAAGAGAAGAAGTCATGGAAGAGTTGTTATATGACGTCACCATGGGACCCGCTTGTGCTTATGATGGAAGTCTAAAAGCCGTACAAATCAGAAGAAAAGAAAAAGGCGAGCACCTGGTGGAGCTTGGCTGCAGTACTTCTGCAGATTGTTGACGCGTTTTGGAGAACAAAATGATTTGGTGTAACGCGGATCACTGAAGCTGGATATATCGACGGTGCAGATGAAGATACAAGGGTTTCTCAGAGGATAGAACGGATAAGAAACCATGTACATGCTACTAGAGTCCACCGCGCTGCACCCAATTATCAGTTGGATAAACTCCACCGACTTTGCATCTTTATCTTGGACGAGAATTTTGGATCGACTAGGGTATTTGGAGGCTATAAATAGATCCCTAAATCCAAAACAAAATCACTTCTTCTTTGACACAACTTTTGGGAGAGAAGAAAAATAGATAAAATAAAGAGAGAGGAGGAGTTTTATTCATCTTAGAGTTTACCCCTTTAGGGGGAAACCAAGTTTTCTTCTTCTAATTCTTCTTTCTTATATTTTTATGGGTTTTCGTGAATCCATGTGTAGCTAATTTCACTGATTAAGGTATAATTTCAAAGTCCTGCATAATGGAATTATAATTCTTTTTACAAGTTTATTTTAAGTTGATTTTTCTTGTCGATTGTCTCTATTGTTTTTAGTATCTTAGATTGCTATTGGGTTGTTCAACTGACCATTTGAATTAACGTGATAGTAATTCTTCTACTAGTATTGGGGTTGGTGATACGTGTAATTGTCACTCAATTCCATACACAAGTAGTACATCGCAAAAGCTGACAGAGGGATTCTGTTAAGCAATTGTGTATAGAGATGTGCGTCTGATGCTAGGATCAACCTAATTCACAAAACATAATACATTCGATGGGTTACACCTTGAGAGATTATTCATGGTGGCTCAGATGGATAGAATCTGGTAGTCGAGCGCTTCCGTATCCAGTGACAACAGGAATTCCGGTTATAGTAGAGCTTATTGCTATTCTATGGTTGGTGATAATAGAAAATTAATAAGGAATAAAAGAGTATTTTATGTTCAGTGACGGCGAATGATTCCTTAATCATCTTTGTTTTCTTATTATCTTTTTATTTTACTTTAATCAAACAATCCCTCATTTGCCTTTTTACTTTATTTTTTCTCATTCAAATAACATATCAATTACACAACTCTCTGTGGGAACGATCCTTACTACCGCTATATTACCAGTTAATTAGTGGGAAATATCTTGATTAATTTGTTGTGGTAACATCACGCATCAATTTTGGCGCGCTGCCGGGGAGCAGTTGCTAATTAATTTGTTATTTGTTTAGCTTGTTTTTTTTGTTTTTAGATTTTCTTTTTGTTTTGATTTTCTATTTCTTGTGAGTCATCATGTTTTCTTACGAAAATAACATGTACCGATCACAAGATCAGACATATGACAGTGGTAATCAATATGGATTTCAATCTCATTCTTATAACAACTACCAACCATCCTATGGGTATAATCAAGACCAATTTTTTGGCTATGATCAATATCCCATGGAACCTTATGGATATTCTCATACATGTCAACAACCTTATGACGGGCATGTAAGTGAACAATCGCGAGGATGGAAGGATAGTTATGTTTCTGATCAATTGTTTTCTAGTAATGTGCAGATGACGGAAAGTTTTGAACTCAAAACTTATGATAGTGTAACCAAACCCACTCATATTGCTCATATTTCACCCATTTAAAGGGAAGAGTTGCGGTCTAGGTACTCTATTATGAGTAATGATAGAAAACGTGTAAATATCAGAAAACTTTATAAGAGATACAATCAACTGGAACAAGATGGAGCATCAGAAGAGACTCTTCAAGAAATTGAAAGGGTCATAAAAATGGAATTCCGGCGTCATTGGGATAGTGAAGATTATGAGGTTGACGAAGATTCTGATGAAGATGAGAAACCTTTAGAAAGTTCGTGCAATAACGGTGAAGTTATTCCAACTCCGGATCATAATAATGATCACTCGCTTATTCAAAAGGAGGAGAATGGATATGACTTTACCGTTGTTATCAATGGTGTAACGTACATAAGTAAAGATTTTAGGATTTGCACCAATGAACTAGACTTCCTAGGAGAGGATTCCGATTCCGATGATGTGATTGTTGAAGAGATAGAGATTGATAATGAAACCAAATTGATTGAAGTTGTGGAAGACCCAATTGAACTTGTCAAGGAATATAATGATGCTGAGATTTCGATTGAAGCAAAAACTAAGAGTTCGATAGAGGACCACGATATACTTGAGGTAAATAATTCACTAGAGTTAAAAGATGAGGATCTCGAAAAAGGTTTGTCTAATCCTTTACATAATTTATATCTATTGATTCTTTCCATCCAATTAAAGTAGATTCTAAAAGAGTTGTTAACCCAGCTTTTAGGAAAATACCTCACTAAGGATTGGAGTTATGTGCTTCCAAAGTTTTAACGGATTATTTTGCTTCTAAGTATCCACCACTTGATGTGTTTGATTTTAGCAGTGTGCAGGTTCACCAAGCCGAGGAACCTTTTGAAGTTCCCGAATTCTATGTTCTCTATTCACTTCCGAGTGTAGAAAGGACTAAGTGTGGGGGAAACTTCAATAAAGTAATAGCTTCAATATTTATATCTTGTGTGAATGTTTTCATGAAGCCGTTATTAGAATTACTATTCTTGGAAGACTACCAGATTTTCAGATTATTGGTGTATGGCCGATAACCAGCGAGTCAGGCTGAGGACGTTAAATTAAGCGCTGAATGGGAGGCAACCCATAGGTTTTGTATTTTCTATCCTTTTCATTTTTCTTCTTTTGCATATCATATTAAGATTTCCTACCTTGATTTTACTTAGGATGAGTCAATTACATTGAGGACAATGTAAAGTTTAAGTGTGGGGGAGTGTTTGGATATATTTTGCATATAGAGTTTTTAGCCTTTTTGAGTCGTTTTTTCAAAAATTTTGCATAAAAACCTTCAACTTGTAGAGATTTTAGAGTCACTAGCATACTTCTAGGTATGTTTACATAGAGATTTCTGACCGACATAACTGAACTTGGAAGTGTTAGAGAACTACGTTCGGATTTCTTGCTTGGTATAGTGTTAAATAATGGATTTAATCATGTCGGTGATGCAAATGAGGAGCAGGGAGAAATGCATTATTAGAGTTGCTGATCAATCATTAGTGGAGACTACCTATTTTCATATCAACCGAGGCACCAGACCAAATTTTCTTAGTAGCTGACTAAAAATATTTCTTTTGAGTGTGTGTCACCGTACGTTGATTCCGGGTAGAATGGTGAGCTACCCAACCTCCCACCAATAGAAGCACTACTCTTTGATCTCTTGAGTGCTAATTTTGTCAATCATGAGGGTGACGTCTATAGACGAAAACCATTTTCTTGTAGTTTGATTTGTAGTTAGCACTATTATCTCTCTCGCCAACAACATGTCCATAGAAACACATCATCATCAACAAGGGAGCGACATCAAAATTTACAAGCAAAGTTGAAGACGTTTGAGGTTTATAAGCAACAATACAAGTAAGAGCAAATTTCATATCCAAATAAAGCAACATACAATGAGCAGAATTCTATATCTAAGTTGAAGACTTATTTACAAGAGTGAAGAAAATCAAATGATGGGAGTTATTGAAGTTTATAAAACGAAGACAATACAATTTGTGCAGATTCAAGTGGTAAAGTACTTCTCTCATGGCCATGTTAATTTTATTTCATATTTATTGTTTTAGTTGCAATCTTTTTACAGAAAAATACAAAAAATACAAAAAGATTTGCATTTAGGTTGTTATTTGTTCAATAAGGCCATGGGGAAGAAAAATATATAAAGAAGTTTCAAGCAACAAGGAATTTGAGGAAAAGAGTTGAAAATTGTCAAAGTTTTATGAAGTTCAAGAGTTTATCATCAATAGTTGAAGACTGAAGACGAAGACTAAGAAGATGAAGAAGACGAGCTGAAGGAATATGTTTCTATTGGATGCTATGAGAGTGGTGCTTTCATCATTGCAATCATATGTGAATGCGGTAAGTACTCTCATCCTCGATAATAGTGGTTGATTTCCTTTCTTAGAGATCATCAGAAAAAGTTTTTTATTTTCCACGAATTTGTGGAGTCTCCAAGATTATTTCGGAAGGTTTCCTTCCCACCATTTAACGTGTGTAGGATTTCTCTCTTCATTCCTACCTTCACACATGTGAGACCCATAAAAAAGCCGTCTTATTGAGTGCAACTATCATAAAATCCTTTTAAGTGAGGCAGAAGTCGAGGCGAAATTCTTATTGGTCGCTCTCAAACACGCATTCTCTCATTATGGTGTGGTTATTTCTCACTCAACATTTAAGAATGAGAATATATTCTTTGGTATTTCTAACTTCTTATTACTAGCATGCAGAAACTCTATGTCCTCATAGCTCTTTGGATGATTGGGAAGCTGGAACGCTTTGAAGTTGGAGTAGATTTTGTGGGTATATCTCTGGTAAACCCTCACGAGACTATAACTCGTCCACTAGGGACACCTAGGGGTTTAAAGGCCTGTTGCACATGCTAAGTGAAACCGTATCCTCGACGACATGGAGTGGTTGTATTTGTTTAAGATAGTTTGCTCGAAGACTAGCAAAAGCCAAGTGTGGGGGAATTTAATAAGTGCATATTTCATATATATTTGGTGTCAATTCCATGCTAGTAATTGCTATCTTTTTGGTGAATTATTGTATATTACGCTTGTTTTCTTGTATTTGTCTTTCATTAGGTGAATCATCCAAAAGAAGTGAAATAACACTTAATTGTGCAATAAAAGAAGCTAGCTACAAGTGGAGAAGGGCCAACGACCAATTGACACTCGTTCAAGTACAAGATTTCTACTTTTCATTCTGTAAAGGACGAGAAGATGAAGACAAGGGCGAAAGAAAGGAGTCATTCTGAGTTTGTATTAAGAAGTTATGAGCAAAACAAGAACTCGGAAGGCTAAAAGGGCAAAATGGTTATTTACAGGATAAGTGCTATTGGCACCCTCACCATTCGTTAAGGGGCGCATTCCTGTTAAGGCTTAGTCAAGTTCAAGGGAACTGCTAAAGGCAGTTCGGTCTTTCCCAAAAGGGGAGGCAGGAATTCAAAATCCGTTGAAGGCACCCGGCGTCGGAGCACTTCGTCTTCACTATTGCAAAACAGCACACAATCAATGGCCGCTGTTCTTGATGCCGATGACCATTATTTGATGATGATTTCTGATTGATAAGAGTTCGAGCCAGAATACACATCATTGGGTTTCTGTTGTTATTAAATGAGATGGGTCAAGGTCTGATTCTCGAGTTGGCAGAGCTAGGAATGATAGCAGCGATGGAGAGAAAGATAAGAAGAAGATGGGTTTTGAGTCGAGCTAAAACAGGGAGGTGCTGCCATTGACGATGGAGTTGGTGGACTATTGACTGAAGCTCGATTTGGATAGATAATGGCTTCCTGCCGTTGATGAAGGCAGTGAAGATAAGATGAACTCGACAGTGGTTGCTGCCATTGTTGATCGAAGCTCGGAGCTGTGGACGATGGCAGTGCCGAGATGGATCGAGGTGAAGATGCAGAGAAGAGCTCGAAGAACAACATGGAAGAAGGAACGGCAGTTGCTGCCATTAACGTTGGCTGAGCTCGAGAATGGCTGCTGCTACTGATTGAACGAAGAAGAGAAGAAGTCATGGAAGAGTTGTTATATGACGTCACCATGGGACCCGCTTGTGCTTATGATGGAAGTCTAAAAGCCGTACAAATCAGAAGAAAAGAAAAAGGCGAGCACCTGGTGGAGCCTGGCTGCAGTACTGCTGCAGATTGTTGACGCGTTTTGGAGAACAAAATGATTTGGTGCAACGCGGATCACTGAAGCTGGATATATCGACTGTGCAGATGAAGATACAAGGGTTTCTCAGAGGATAGAACGGATAAGAAACCATGTACATGCTACTAGAGTCCACCGCGCTGCATCCAATTATCAGTTGGATAAATTCCACCGACTTTGCATCTTTATCTTGGACGAAGATTTTTGATCGACTAGGGTATTTGGAGGCTATAAATAGCTCTCTATTTCCAAAAGAAAATCACTTCTTCTTTGACATAACTTTTTGGAGAGAAGAAAAACATAGAAAAGAAAAAGAGAGGAGTTTTATTCATCTTAGGGTTTACCCCTTTAGGGGGAAACCAAGTTTTCTTCATCTAATTCTTCTTTCATATATTCTTATGGGCTTTGGTAAATTCATGTGTGGCTAATTTCACTGATTAAGGTATGATTTCAAAGTCCTTCATAATGAAATTCTAATTCTTTTTACGAGTTTATTTTAAGTTGATTTTTCTTGTCGATTGTCTCTATTGTTTTTAGTATCTAAGATTGTTATTGGGTTATTCAATTGGCCATTTGAATTAACGTGATAGTAATTCTTCTATTAGTATTTGGGTTGGTGATACGTGTAATCGTCACTCAATTCCATACACAAGTAGTACATCGCAAAAGCTGACAGAGGGATTTTGTTAAGCAATTGTGTATAGAGATGACACTAGTAAGCAGACCGAGCTTATGCGTCTGATGCTAGGATCAACCTAATTCACAAAACATAATGCATTCGATGGGTTACACCTTGAGTGCTTATTCATGATGGCTCAGATGGATAGAATCTGGTAGTCGAGCGCTTCAGTATCCAGTGACAACAGGAATTCCGGGGATAGCAGATCTTATTGCTATTTTACGGTTGGTGATAATAGAAAATTAACAAGGAATAAACGAGTATTTTATGTTCAGTGACAGCGAATGATTCCCTAATCATCTTTGTTTTCTTATTATCTTTTTATTTTTCTTTAATCAAACAATCCCCCATTTTCCTTTTTACTTTATTTTTGCTCATTCAAATAATATATCAATTACACAGCTCTCTGAGGGAAAGATCCTTGCTACCGCTATATTACCAGTTAATTAGTGGGAAATATCTTGATTAATTTGTTGTGGTAACGACACGCATCAAGCTTCTCATCCAAATGCTTGATCTCCTTGGCATCTTCAACGCGACTCGAAATCTTCGTCACTTCCAAGTAATCCATGATCATAAAGGTTGTAAGTTCAGCATCATAGTTGTTGAAGATCCGTAGCGATAACAATGAGAAAACAAAGTGTTGTCAATCATTAAGTTATACAGTGTCATAGTATTATTACACATCATCAAAGTTCAATTGTATCACAACTTTGACAACAATACTATGGTGATATGTATCACTCCCCCTTAGTCAATACTTCATCTCGACATGAAAACCACTCCCCCTTACATAATGATCCGTAAACCATATGTATTTGTAGTATCACACTACACATTAATTCTCCCCCTTTTTGTCAATATAAATTGGCAAAGGTACGAAAACTAGTGGGATCCTCCTGAAATTTTTATAGAGATACTTCATGACCAAAAGAGAATATCATATCAACTTATTTAGATGTCATCATAAAGCCGAAGCTAAATGCATTCATCAAGGAGTTTATAAAGATACAAGATAACCCCTATAATATTCCACAGCCGCACTCCTCACAAAGATTTGGCAATTAAGCATAAGTTCAAAAAGAACTCTCCCCCATAAAATGTCATTCCCGAAAGAACAACAAAGGCGACCTTACTTTCACAAGAAAAGAAGGATTTCTTTGGACATAAACAAATCACATGAAAATATGAATTTGAATGCAAAGTATTCAATTGAATTAACCATAAAATAATCCATGATTAATCCAATCGAAATGCATAACTAAATTAACCACAAGAAAACCCATAATTAATTCAATCGGAATTACACAACTAAATTAACCACAAGAAAGTGATCAATTTAATTGGACATGCTCGTCATAAGAGGATTTACGGAGCAACAACTAAACTGACCACAAGAGAATGATCAATTCAATTGGTCATGCTCAAACATAAGAAAACTTATGGAGCAACACAGTATATGCACAAAAATGTGGATCGGAGATTGACCAATACTGCGGAATAGACAAGGATTCATTCTATTTTTCATCATTATTTGCACAATGACATATAATAGGCTTAATCCTTGTAGACAAAAGCTTTATCCTTTCTTCCATCAAACTAATGACATTAAAGGGTTAAGTTTTGACAATGTATGGGACAATCAAAGTTTACAGACACAAACACACATATCCCATAACAAGTTGCAATATATAAAACCATAAAGATTAATACTGCAAAATCAATCTTTGTCCTTAGAAGGTAGAATCAATCTTTTTCGCAAGGATTTACACCAAGAGTGGTTATCAAAGGCGTATAAAAATATTTTATTAACAAAGAATAACATACAAATCATTAAAGACCATGCATCATAGTTCACATAAGATGATTGTGAACATTCAAGAATCTCAGAGCAATGCGTATTAATGCCCATTCTTGAACTTCCTTCTTTGTGATTCACAAAAATAATTCTTGTAAATGCTAAAAATGATCTTAGAAGAGAATTGCTCCAAGAATACAAGTGCCAAAGTCCAACAGAAGTAGAACAAATGCGACGAAACTGAGCAAAACGCTCAAAAACAAGATATGGGACAAGGACTAACCTCAACTCATCCAAATTTAGGATGTATCATTACCATTTTTAAGAGAATTCAAATAGGAAGAGAATGCAAAAATAATGAGGTTATTCCGAGTTCAGACGAAGACGTTACGTCCAAAACAAGTTTGCCGAAAAATGACATCTACAGGCCAGTATGCATACGAGTCTGCAAACGAATTTTCATGTCCTGGAGCAGTATGCAAACGGGTATGCGTACTTAAACCCCTGGATTTTGATTTTAAATGATGGTATGCATACCTGGTATGTGTACCATGAAGTCTAAACATCCCGAACTACTATTTTCAAACCTAAACATTTAAGAACTTTAAACAAAGATCAAGTTAGGTAGAAATGAACTATAAACAAGGTACATGGATCATTCTAAGTATTATAAGCAAAATAAAAACACAAATCTTGCTCAAGTTTATAGACACACCTTTTTAGAAGAATCCAATCGAATTCAACAACCTTACCGAACATAATCTGTGCGCCCCAATTCTCGTGCTTCCCTCACCGTATACATAGCAGGCATTCCTTGGTGAGGATGCACTTTCAACACACTCAATTTTTGTTGAGGTTAACAATATCTTGCTCACCACAAGTGACTTTTGGATTATCATGAAAGAGATCGCTTTTAGAACCTTTCACATCCAAATCCATCTTTCCAAAGAACTCTTTAAGTTCCAACATCATGGATACTGCCTTCTCCATAGTCATGGAATTTTCTGGGAGATCATTCCTTTTCACACTCAAAGCATCATTGAATTTCTTTGGAACCCACTTCTGAGTGCGTTTAGGAACGACCAGAACCTTCTTCCCATTACTCTTGTCAAGATTTCTCGAAAGAGAATTGGATTGACTATTTCTTTGCAAGTTAGTCTTTCTCCAATTGGGAGCATCAGATCTTGTCTTCGTCTTTAAGAAGTTATCCTTTTGATAACCATTACGATTGTGAAAAGGATTTGTATGACGTTTATAGGAAAATCTAGGTTTATCACAACACTGATTCCGTTGCCTAAAGGTTTGACAGTTACAACCCGTAACATTAAGGGGATTAGTCTTAACATATGATCTTGGTTTCACAACTTCTTTTGATGCCCTAACAAAAACATCATGAAGTTTCTCATTCCTTATACGGAAAAGACATCTCCTTTCCAGGTAACCTTTATTTCCGCAATAGTGGCAAACATAAGGAATGTTCTTACCTCGATCCGTGTGTGCTGACTTTGGAGGTTGATATACTTTGCTCTTTTGAACCTTAACAGTCGGTGAAGGTATTTCACTTTTGCCATCAGTGGAAACCTTTTGTTGAGAAGAATCACTAGCCTTAACAAATTTTACCTCTTTGCTAGTACTTGGAGCATCTATTCCCTTATAAACCAATCCTCGTGTATCACGGTGATTTTTACTTGCTCCTAGCATAGTGGTTAATTTGCTTGAACTAGTATTGAACTTTTTCAAGTCATCTTTCAACATCTTGATTTTATCAAGAGCAGCGGTTAAATCAGCCTCAAGGCCTTTTTCTCGAGCGAGATAAGCGCTTTCCCTGTCATCAAAACTTGCTTGCTGAGAGTTAATCCTTGCTTAAGATTCTGCAAGTTTCTCTTCCAACAAAAAGTACTTTTGATAAAGATTATCACATTCAAGTGACTTCATACTTAGGTTTTCCTCAAAATCCTTGAGGATCGATTTGTTAGAACGATTCGAAAGATAAACACTTGCGTAACGTCTTCTCAATTTCTTGTTTGTATGACAGATTAATCTGAAAAGGTGTGACATGAAAAGTTGTCATCTTTTTCTTTTCCAGCGAATTTAAAAGCTTAACATACTCTGAGACTTCCTCACCAACATCTCTATCAATATATGAATCACCTTGATCAAAGAGTTCATCCAACTGTTCTTCTAGGCGTGTTTCCCAGACTTCAACAGATTCTACATTAAGAGAATGTTTAGATACTAACCTAGATGTGACAGTTTTCTCGGGTGAATTCAAGCTTTGAAAATCATCTGGTAATTTCTGACCTGGTACGTTATTAGAGATAGACTCGTCCATAATAATCAGATTGCTACAAACACAGACTTATGAGGTCTTAAACGTGTTTGCCTGCTCTGATACGAATTGGAAAAGCGGGGGTCTAACAACCACACCCAACAATTCGTTTGGAAATCTGAGAGGACTTACTCCAATACACTTTCTATAGAATCAACTAGACAGTCAGACTCAATCTAGAATAAAGTATATCAAAGAGTTTAATATCTCTAACTCTTAATTCAATCCGCAATCAACAAATAGAAATCTGCGAGCCCGATTGAATATAAGAGAATTACTTAAATGGTACCAAAGACCAATGTTCAAGTGTCAATCAATGTAAATCAACAACCAAAGGTTTGATATTCTAATTGATTCATCTTAACGCACAACCTGTGATATTTCAATTACATAACAAAATATAATGCGGAAAACAAATAACATAGAGACCAAAATTTTGTTAACGAGGAAACCGCAAATGCAGAAAACCCGGGGACCTAGTCCAGATTTGAACACCATACCGTATTAATCCGCTACAGACTCTAGCCTACTACAAGTTAACATCGGACTGGAATGTAGTTGAGCCCTAACCAATCTCACACTGATTAAGGTACAGTCACGTTCCTTACGCCTTTGAATCCCATCAAGACTCTGCGCACTTGACTCCCTTAGTTGATCTCACCCACAACTAAAAGTTGCTATGACCCAAAGTCGAAGACTTGATAAACAAATCTGTCTCACACAAAAAAGTCTATTGAATATATAAATCTGTCTCCCACAGAAATACCTACAAGTTTTTGTTCCGTCTTTTGATAAATCAAGGTGAACGGGAACCAATTGATACACATGACTTATATCATCGAAGAACAACCTAGTAATATCAATCACCTCACAATGATCTTAACCGTATGGAAGCAGAACAAGATATTGTGGAATCACAAATGATGATACGAAGATGTTTGTGATTAATTTTTATCTTACCTATCAGAGATTGAATCTCGATCAAATGTTAGAGAAGATAATACTCAATACGATAGAACAAAGTAAGATCAGAACACGTAACTACAGAGAAAATAGTTGGGTCTGGCTTCAAAATCCAATGAATTCTTTAAGTCGTTAACCTATAATGGTTTTATAAAAATATAGGTTAAAGGAGAATTGACTCTAGTCGCAACTAGTATCATACATGAGGTGTGGGGATTAGGTTTCTCAGTTGCTAGAGTTCTCCCTTATATATTATTCACATCAGGGTTTGCAATCAATGTTACCTTCGTAAAAAAGCATTTAATATTCACTGTTAGATGAAAACCTGATTAGATTCAAGCTAATATATTTCAACCGTTAGATAGAACTTAGCTTCTTACACATAAATGAAATGTTCCTTCATTTAGATATGGGTAACCGTACCTAAACGTGTACACTTGGTTGGCTCAACAATAGTTAATCGAAGTTAGCCATATGAACACTTTCATATCAACCTTGTTCATCTTAATCACAACTAGTTCAAATGAATCAAATGAAACTATTTATAGAGTTGTTCAATTGTTTATATTCTCATAGAAGTATGTACAAGACATAATTGGAGCAAAATTTATTTTGATTCACTCGAATCAATTCATGAACATTATAGCCACGGTTTGCAAAGATGGCATTTCTTATTATATAAATATATTTGTTCACGAATAAACCGATTTTAGAACTTAAACCACTCATGTATGCAAACGGGTACGCATACCTAGAGTTCTCGGACCTGGTCTGTTCGCCAGTATGCAGACGGGTACGCATACTGTCGTTCACGACCAACCTCAGTTGAATTAGTATGCAAACGGGTACGCATATTAAATTCCCGGACTTGAACTGTTAAGCTAGTACGCATACGGGTATGCATACTAAGTTCCGGACTTCAACTGTCAAACCAGTACGCTTACGGGTATGCTTACTATGGTTACCGGACTTGGAGTAACTTGCAAAAGTTAGCATACAGGTACGCATACTATGTTATATACAATCAATGGTTAATTGTTCTAAATTCCATTTTAATCATTGAAACATTCTTAGAAGACGGGAATAGCCGTCTCACACAAATTATTAAGCAATTTTCAAGTGATCAATAGATCAATACGAAACATTCCGAGTCTACATCAAATGATGAACGCACACAAATCATGTAAGATGTTACCAGGAGATTTTCACATGATCATATTTTGAATTTCGTCAAGAATAAAGATGAACTTGGTTAAAGTGAAAGCTTACCAACACATATTTCGAGAAATATGTAAGCGAGTTAAACTCAGCTCGAAATATCAAATGTGTATAATATAAAGTCTATATAGCTATATGAATTTTGTCTCAATAAGAGATAGAGTAGAAATAGACTTCTGAGTGATAGATGAGTTCAAGTCTCCACATACCTTTTGTTGATGAAGTTCCATAAGCTCCCCTTAGTAGTTCTTCGTCTTCGATCGATGAACGTCATGAAGTCTAAAGCTCAACTACACATTCTATCCTAATCCGAGACATAGCTATAAGTAGACTAGAAATCAAGACTTATAGTTTTGGAAACTAAACTTGACAAACAAGCTTGAGATAGCAACGCTTGCGAGTTCGACCGATCAGTGCTCTATATCAATATATATGGATTACAAAATAAATAAACTTTGTAGCTTCTCATCCAAATGCTTGATTTCCTTGGTTCTTCAACATTACTCGAAATCTTCGTCACTTCCAAGTACTCCAGTGATTCTGAACGTGTTCA
Source organism: Papaver somniferum (assembly GCF_003573695.1). Taxonomy (NCBI): domain Eukaryota; kingdom Viridiplantae; phylum Streptophyta; class Magnoliopsida; order Ranunculales; family Papaveraceae; genus Papaver; species Papaver somniferum. The sequence continues at coordinate 175,956,764 of NC_039360.1, forward strand.
ACTCAGCATCATAGTTGTTGAAGATCTGTAGCCACAACGATAACAAAACAAATGTTCTTAATTATTGTTATACAGTGTCATAGTATTATTACATAGCATCAAAGTTCAATTGTATCACAACTTTGACAATAATACTACGGTGATATGTATCACTCCCCCTTAGTCAATACTTCATCTCACATGAAAACCACCCCCCCTTACATAATGATCCATAAATTATATGTATTTGTAGTGTGAACTACACAATAATTCTCCCTGTTTTTGTCAATATAAATTGGCAAAGGTACAAAAACTAGCGGGATCATAAGAAATTCTCATAGAGATACTTCATGACTAAAAGATAACATATCAACTTTGTTTCGATGATTTCACATAGTAGAAACTTAGTGTATTCATCAAGGAGTTTATAAAGATACAATAAAACTCCTACAATATTCCACAACCGCACTCCCCACAAAGATTTGGCAATTAAGCACAAGTTCAATTAAGAACTTTTCCCATAAAATGTCATTTCCGAAAGAACAACAAGAGCGACCTTACTTTCACAAGAAAAGAAGGATTTGTTTGGACATTAACAAATCACATGAAACATGAATTTGTATCCAGAAAACTCAATTAAATTAACCACAAGAGAACTCATGATTAATTTAATCGGAAATGCTCAACATAAGAAAACTTACGGAGCCATACAGTACTTTCACATATAAGTGGACCAGGAAAAGATCAATACTGCCTAATATTCAATGATTCATTCTATTTTTCATCAATATATGCATAATGGTACCATAGACTTAATCTTTGACATCAAAAGTTCATTATATTTTCCATCAATATTTGTATAATGACATAATAGACTTTAACTTTTGACATATATGAGACAATCATAGTTCACGGACGCAAACACACATATCCCATAACAATTTTTGCAATATATAAACCAATAAAGATTAATGCTGCAAAATCATCTTCCAAATGAATTTTAGAATTTTAATAAATAAATCTAAAAAAACATTGCAAGATGAAAATCATTGGCAATAGCAATGTGTAATCACAATATAGGCTATTCCAAACCCTAGTCACCTTCTTAGAAAACAAGAATAAATTCTCATAAGAAGTTTCCTAGACATAAAAAAAACAACAATCTAAAAAAAAAAGACTCCTAAACCATCAAAACCGATCATGAACTGAAATCAAAGAGTTTTTCCGGAACCCTCACGAGTCTTGAGACCTTTGAGCTTGTGATTGACAACATCCACTGCTTCTTCAGAGAAGATATCCTCATTGAGAAGATCTTTAACATGTGTCTTCATGAGAACAAGGTCAGAGTTAACCTTTTTCAACTCAGTTCTTAACACATCGAGACCATTCAACGAGTTGCAGTTTTGCTTCCTTAAAGTATTTAAGAAAGTCATGAACCACTTCGGCTGAAACCATCTCATCATTCTCAACATCTTGATGAGTATAAGCATAGTATCATGAGACATCAGAATAATCCTTAGGATTTTGATATTTGACATCATCCACAACTACTAGGGTTCTTTTCTTCTTCCTTTTGGACTCGAAACCAAAATATATTGCATTATCAACAAAAACTTTTGGCAAATCCCAAGAGTGAGGAGGAGAAGACATTCTTGATAAGAGAAAACCTAGAGTGAGATAACTTAACTCAATAGGAAACATATATAGATGGTTTCAGGAAGATTTTAGGGTTTCTATAGTCGGTTCATGTAACACAGGTACCTGTAGGAACACAAACATGACCCTTAAACGGAAAGCACTCAACTGAAAATGAAAATAAAAAAAAACTGTTTGCAAAGAAATATTTTGCTAAGTGAGTACATTCACAATTCTTAACTCAAAAATTTTATATTCTCAAGAGAAATATTTAGAGCATAAGAGTAGCATCAAAAAAAAAATCATAAGAATTTAGAAATCAACACTGAAAAAACCAAACAAAAATACTTATGCAACAATGTTTGCGAATGATAATCCAGCCGAGAACGATAAGAAAATAGCTAGACAATTAGAGAAAAATTTTCCATCAAGTATACCTGATCATATCTCACTCAGCCAGTTTTTTTAGTGAGTGAGATTTCAACCTTGTGATTAATTAGCAAAAGTATGAGCTTTGTGCTCATCAAACGAATGTTGTTCATAGTTAAAACTCTTTTTCCTAACCTTTTGAGGAAAAACTTTTTGATGTGAAAGGTTATCATAAATCTTACTATCATCAAAATACGATGCACAGTATGAATTCTTACTTGAAGGGTTTCAACCATAGGAATTTGATAGACCGTTTATGAGCTATTTGTATCCTTCAATTATCAAATTTAAGTTGTCTTTCATACCTCCATTTTTGCTTCCTTCTTCTAGTGCCTTATTCACATCAAGAACAACATCATCTCATTTTTTAACCGAAGAGGATCCTTTTTGAAATCTTCTTGGACGATTTGTGTGAAGATTATTGTTACAAGCTTGAACATTCGAGGAGCAAATCGAGCTGACTTCCCTGGTAGGATTCACAGGGTGAGAACTAAAACCAATTGGTTTAGATAAACGAATCTCAGATACACCTTTGAGAATTAAATCTAAGGTGTGTTGAAGTCGAACAATAGAATTGTCATTCAACCTAGATTTTATTTTTCGTTCAACATGTCATTTCGAATCACAAAAGAGACACACTTTCTGATCACCTGAGTGATTAGATTGAACAGACTTAACAATATCGTCAGGAGATTTCTTCCTTATGAGAGATGTGAAGTTTCCTTGATTAGAGGAAGATATAAGCACATCTTTTCTAATAGGAAGGGATTATGATTTACCTTCTGGAACTGAATTTACAGTTGGGTTAGAAGCGATTGGTATAGTGGACTCTTTAGAACATCCTTGAATAGAGAGTTTACTCAAAAGATGTTGAATTTCCAAGGCATCCTCTTTGAGTTTTTCCTCGAATAAGGTTCGTGAGGAACAGGCTACGTCATTTTCCTCGCGAAGTGCCTTTAATTGAGAGTCGTGATCATTTACCATACCAACAAGCGCATTGACTTTGTGTTTCAACCGATTGATTTCATCTGCCTGGCCTCTAACAAGTTTTAGAATCGCTGCACTCTCTCGGGCTGCTTCCCTTTCTACTTCGGAATCAGCCTCGTCAGTAAGATAATCAGGGTAACACATATCAATATTTGTCTGTTTCGTAGGAACAAAATGTTCATCTATATGTGAGATAGACAAGTCTTTATATTTAATAGGTTTCACAGAAACAAAACTTTTGTCTCTGGTGATGCGTTTGTCAGAGATAACACTATTGTCCATAGAGTCAGATTGCTACAAACACAGACTTATGAGGTCTTAAACGTGTTTGCCTTCTCTGATACCAATTGAAAAAGCGAGGGTCTAACAACCATACCCAACATTTCATTTCGGCAATATGTATGGACTAACTCCAATATATTTCCAAGATAATCAACTAGACAATCAGACTCAATCAAGGAAAATACATCCAAGAGTTATATCTCTGTTCCTCAATGTAATCAGCAAATCAAACAGATAGAAATCTGCGAGCCTGATTATTACTCCCCCCGTCCCAAATTAGATGACCTAGTTGTAATTTTCACAATTCTTAAGGAAAGGAGGGAAGGAGAGTATATTTAAGTATTTTTACAATTATACCCTTATGGATAATAACTAGTAAAACTTAGAAATGATTTATCACTTAAACTATACCACGGTTTTTCGTAAACTTTATACCGTTGAAAAGCATTTTAAAACACCTATGAAACGAATATAAACATGCCTATCAAATTATACATATTTCTTATAGTAACAATAATCAATTAAAAGGGTAGTTTTAGAAGTACCCCCTTAATTAGTGAAATAACTCATCTATTTTGGGACAAAATTTAAAACCAATTAGCTCATCTAATTTGGGACGGAAGGAGTATGAGAAACAACTTGAACGGTACCAAAGACCAATGTTCAAGTGTCAATCAATTTATATCAACAACCAAAGGTTGGATTATCTAATTGATTGAACTACGCACAACCTGTGATATTTCGATTATATAAACAAATATAACGCGGAAAAGAAATGACACAGACACCAGAAATTTTGTTAACGAGGAAACCGCAAATGCAGAAAAACCCTGGGACCTAGTCCAGATTTGAACACCATACCGTATTAAGCCGCTACAGACTAGCCTGCTACAAGTTAACTTCGGACTGGAATGTAGTTGATCCCTAACCAATCTCACACTGATTAAGGTACAATCACGTTCCTTATGCCTTTGAATCCCAACAAGACTCTGCGCACTTGACTCCCTTAGTTGATCTCACCCACAACTAAAAGTTGCTATGACCCAAAGTCGAAGACTTGATAAACAAATCTGTCTCACACAATAAAAGTCTATTGAATATCTAAATCTGTCTCCCACAAAAATACCTACAAGTTTTTGTTCCGTATTTTAATAAATCAATGTGAACAGGAACCAATTGATACACATGACTTATATCATCGAAGAACAGCCTAGTAATATCAACCACCTCACAATGATCTTAACCGTATAGAAGCAGAACAAGATATTGTGGAATCACAAATGATGAGAAGAAGATGTTTGTGATTAATTTTTATCTTACCTATCGGAGGTTGAATCTCGAGAAAATGTTAGAGAAGATAATACTCAATACGATAAAACAAAGTAAGATCAGAACACGTAACTACAGAGAAAATAGTTCGGTCTGGATTCAAAATCCTAATGAATTCTTTAAGTCGTTAACCTATAATGGTTTTAGAAAAATATAGGTTAAAGGAGAATTGACTCTAGTCGCAACTAGTATCACAAAGGAGGTGTGGGGATTAGGTTTCCCAGTTGCTAGAGTTCTCCCTTATATAGTCTTCACATCAGGGTTTCCAATCAATGTTACCTTGGTAACAAAGCATTTAATATTCATTGTTAGATGAAAACCTGATTAGATTCAAGCTAATATATTTCAACTGTTAGATTGAACTTAGCTTCTTACACACAAATGAAATGTGTCTTCATTTAGATGTGGGTAACCGTACCTAAACGTGTACACTTGGTTAGCTCAACAATAGTTAACTGAAGTTAGCCATATGAACACTTTCATATCAACCTTGTTCATCTTAATCACAACTAGTTCAAATGACTCAAATGAAACTAGTTATAGAGTTGTTCATTTGTTTATATTCTCGTAGAAGTATACAAGACACAATTGAAGCAAAATCAATTTTGATTCACTCGAATAAATTCATGAATATTACAGCCACAGTTTGCAAAGATTGCATTCCTTATTGTTAGAGCACTGATCGGTCGAACTCGCAAGCGTTTCTATCTCAAGCTTGTTTGTCAAGTTTAGTTGCCAAAACTATAAGTCTTGATTTCTAGTCTACTTATAGCTAAGTCTCGGACTAGGATAAAAAGTGTAGTTGAGCTCTAGACTCCACGACGTTCATCATGCAAATACGAAGAACTACTTAAGGAATTGATGGATCTTCATCGACAAAAAGGTATGTGGAGACTTGAACTTTTCTATCACTCAACATTCTATGTACTCTATCTCCTATCTTGAGACAAAAATCGAATTGCTATATAGACTTCGATTATACACATTTGCTATTTCGAGCTGAGTTTATATCGCCTATCTATTTCTCGTAATATGTGTTGGTAAGCTTTCGCTTTGGCCAAGTTCATCTTTACTCGTGACGAAAGTCATGTTGATCATTTCAATTTCTTGAAAATCGCTTTGATGAAAAATAGTTTGTGAATAACAACTATGTAACATCCTCTAAGAATGTTTCAATGATTTGAAATGAGAGTTTATAATATATAACCTTGAATGGATATAAACATTGTATGTGAACTCATACTTGTGTAAGTCCAAAATCCTTGAACCAAAGTATGCGTACTTTAATGGTTTAGGATGACCGAAGCTAAGTCCACGTACCTGTACGCGTACTGTCGGAAGTTCATATCTCGTGAATTTCTGCTGGAGTTTGTGAACTGAAAACAAGCTCAATCCGGGTAGTTAAGTATGCGTACTGGTGTGCGTACTTAAGTGGGTTATTTTTTAAAAACAATTTAATTCGTGAACTAAGACATTTGTAAATTAAGGAATGTAATCTTTGCAAACAGTAGCTATAATGTTCATGAACCGATTCGAGTGAATCAAAACTGTTTTTGCTTCGATTGTGTCTTGTATACTTCTATGAGATCTAAGCAATTGAACAACTCTCTAACTAGTTCTTTTGAGTCATTGGAACTAGTTATGGTGAAGATGAATAAGGTTGATATGAAAGTGCTCATATGGATAACCATTGGTTAACTATTGTTGAACCAAATAGGTGTACACGTTTAGACAAACCTAAATGAACGTGCATTTCATTTGTGTATAACAAGATAAGTTCGATCTAACGGTTGAAAGATATTAGCTTGAATCTTATCAGGTTTTCATCTAACGGTGAATATTGAATGCTTTGTTACCAAGGTAGCATTGATTGCAAACCCTGATTTGAAGACTATATAAAGGAGAACTCTAACAACTGGGAAACCTAATTCCCACACCTCCAGTATGATACCAGTTGTATAAGCTAGAGTTGATTATTCTTTAACCTTAGGTTTCTATCGAGACCCTGCAGGTTAACGACTTGAAGACTTCATTGGGATTGTGAAGCCAGACCCAACTATTTTCTCTGTAGTTGTGTGATATGATCTTGCTGTTTCTATCGTGTTTCAATACAATCATAAGATTGGCTTAAGATTAATTTCTTAGATAGGTAAGATAGAAAAGTAGTCACAAACATCTTTGTCTCATCGTGTGTGATTCCACAATATCTTGTTTCGATAGTCGATTAAGATTATTGTGAGGTGATTGATATTTCTAGGTTGTTCTTCGGGAATTTAAGTCTGGTATGTCAATTGGTTCCTGTTCACCTTGATTTATCAAAAGACAGAACAAAACTCGTAGGTATTTCTGTGGGAGACATATTTATCTATTACTGTATACTTTTCTGTGTGATACATATTTGTTTACTAAAGTCTTCGACTTTGTGTCGTAGCAACTCTTAGTTGTGGGTAAGATCCGCTGAGGGAATCAAGTGCGTAGTATCCTGCTAGGATCAGAAACGTAAGGAGCGCAAATGTACCTTGGATCAATGTGACATTGATTTGGGTTCAACTACAGTCCAGACCGAAGTTAGTTTGTAGTAGGCTAGTGTCTGTAGCGACTTAATACAATGTGTGTTCAACCTGGACTAGGTCCCGGGGTTTTTATGCATTTGCGGTTTCCTCGTTAACAAAACTTCTGGTGTCTGTGTTATTTCTTTTCCGCGTTATATTTTGTTATATAATTGAAATATCACAGGTTCTGCGTTGTATCGATCAATTGGTAAATCCAACCTTTGGTTGTTGATTGAAATTGATTGATCCTTGAACATTGGTTTTTGGTACCGTTCAAGTGATTTCTCTTGTATTCAATCAAGCTCTCAAATTCATAATTGTTTTGACTGAATCGATAAATTGAGATATAACTCTTTGATATACTTTTTATTAAGATTGAGTCTGACTGTCTAGTTGATTCTCTTAAAAGTATATTGGAGTTAGTCCATACAGATTGATAAGCGAAATATTGGGTGAGGTTGTTAGACCCCCATTTTTTCACTTATTATATAAATGTATTTGTTCACGAATAAACCTGTTTTAGAACTTAACCCACTCAGGTATGCAAACGGGTACACATACCTAGAGTTCCCGGACCTGGCCTGTTCGCCAGTATGCAAACGGGTACGCATATTGTCGTTCATGACCAACCTCAGTTGAATTAGTATGCAAACGGGTACGCATACTAAATTCCCGGACTTGAACTGTTAAGCCAGTACGCATACGGGTATGCATACTAAGTTCCCGGACTTCAAGTGTCAAACCAGTACGCATACGGGTATGCATACAATGGCTCCCGGACTTGGAGTAACTTGCAACAGTTAGCATACAAGTACGCGTAGCGTACTGTGCTATATCCAATCAACGGTTAATTGTTCTAAACTCCATTCATTGAAACATTGTTAGAAGACAGGAATAGCTGTCTCACACAAACTATTAGCTTCAAAGCAATTTTCAAGTGATCAATAGATCAATACTAGGGTTGTCAATGGGTACCCATTACCCTGACCCGCTAGATTCGGGTCCGGGTCCTAAAGTTGGACCCGTTAACAACTTAGGACCCGACGGGTAATTACCCAATTGGACCTGAATCTTAACGGGTCCAAACAGGTAGTATCCGTCGGGTACCCGCGGGTATTGGGTACCCGGTTATTCATCCTTTTATTTATCTTGTTAGCAAAATTATAAGTATTTTGCTAGTTTTGGCTTTGATTTATTTTCATTTTTCATTGTTTTTTTACATTTAATCTTTATTTAGTATATTAATTAAGAAATAATAATAAACTTTTACAAAAATAATTTAGATTCAAGCTAAAAAGAGAAATAAATTAGGTTTTTAATATTTTTTTCATAATTTTCTTAATACCCAACGGGTACCCGGGTCTTTAAACGGGACCAGTTCTGGGTCCACAAATTTAGGAACCGGACCCGGAACTGTTAGGAACCGGACCCGTCTTTTATAAGTAGGGTCCGGGTACGGGTCTAGTGGTACCCGGGAGGACCCGGACCCATTGACAGCCCTAATCAACACGAAATATTCCGAGTCTACATCAAATGACCGTCTCACACAAATCATGTAAGATGTCACCAGGCGATTTTCACATGATCATCTTTTGACTTTCCTCAAGAATAAAGATGAATTTGGTTAAAACGAAAGCTTACCAACACATATTTCGAGAATATGCAAGCGAGTTAAACTCAGCTCGAAATATCAAATGTGTATAAGTATATATAGCTATACGACTTTTGTCTCAATAGGAGATAAAATACAAATAGACTTCTGAGTGATAGATGATTTCAAGTCTCCACATACCTTTTGTTGATGAAGTTCCACAAGCTCCTTAGTTCTTCGTCTTCAATCGATGAACGTCGTGAAGTCTAAAGCTCAACTACACACTCTATCCTAAACCAAGACATAGTTATAAGTAGACTAGAAATCAAGACTTATAGTTTTGGCAACTAAACTTGACAAACAAGCTTGAGATAGCAACGCTTACGAGTTCGATCGAGCAGTGCTCTAACAACGTGTCCTTTAGTATTTCATTAATAGCACGCTTTGTGAATTTCAATGAAATCAGAATAGGTAGTTTTCTCATACTTGTCTTGTAAAGAACTTTTCCTCCTTGGAGACACAGTTTGTTCTTGGCCAGAGATATTTAACTGATCATCTCTTATCAAAGTAATAATACTTTGTTCACCAGTTTTTGACTGCAATTTTGTTAGCATATCATGAACAACAGGTGTTCTTACCTTTACCAACTCATTGCAATATACGAAGACTGTATTCGTGGTAGTTTCTTTAGATTCACTATCGCAACGTGGAGTAGTGTTCTTACTTGAAAATCGTTCGATCTCTAAGGAATTATCTTTGAGTTCGTCTTCAAGTGAAATAATTTTCGATTTCAGTTTGGCATGTTCTTCAAGAAATATCCTTGTTTAAGAATCGTGTTAAGAAATAATACCAATAAGAATATTGACTTTGTGTTTCAGCCGAAAGACCTCAGAAGTTTGAAATTCTATACGCTTGAAAATCGCAGAGCTTTCTTTGGTTGCTTTCCGTTCTACTTCTGAGTCAGACTCATCAGTAAGATAATAGGGATGACACTTATCAATATCCAACTGTTTTTTAGAAACACAATGTTCGTCTCTAAGAGAGTTTGGAAAATCAGACTCCTCTACAGAATCCATAGAAACAGTTTCTTTTAAACTGGTGCGACGTTTATCAATTTTTTAGTCATATCCATATAGTCAGACTGCTTCAAGCACATGCTTGTTAGGTCTTAACGTGTGTGCCTGCTCTGATACCAATTGAAAACGCCGGGATACCAAAATACACCACCAACTTTTTCTTAGGCAATCTGTATGGACAAACTCAACACAACTCCGAGAGCTCAACTCAATCAAGGAATAATATCTAGAGTTATCTCTCTCTCTATTGTATTTAGAACGTTTACAGAATCGAATCCATGAACCTAATTACAAAGAGATTACTTTGACGGTCCAAACACCAATCTCCAGGAATCAATCAAGTCGTATCCAACAAACAAGGTCGGATGTATCTACTATGGTTGATAAATGCACAACATGTGGTATTTAAATTATAATGATAAATAGTATAATGCGGAAAAAAAAACACATATATCAGAAGTTTTGTTAACAATGAAATTGAAAATGCAGAAAAAGTCCGTGACCTAGTCCATATTGAACACCAAATTGTACTAAGCCGCTACAGACACTAGCCCACTACCAATTAACTTCGGACTGGAATGCAGTTGAGCCTTAAAAGGTATCCCACCGATTAAGGTACAGTCGCGCTCCTTACGCATCTTGAATCCCTGTAGGACTTCGCGCAATTAATTCGGTTATGCGTACTGATCCGGTTCACGAGTCAAAGATATTTTTACATGATGTGCATAAGGATATGCATAGCACAAATCTGCAAGTCGACATATAGCTAATCCACTACGTGTACGAGTACATGTAATACAGCTTCACACCCATAACAGTTTTCCCAGTTTGTAAAACTGATAACACTGTCTTATATCCGAATTTATAGTAGTTCTATATTTATCTCTAAATCGATTCGAAACATTCCCAAATAACATCAATGACATATATTACTGTTTCAGGCTATTTTCGAACGATAAAGTTTGAATCATGATTTTGATTGCGAACAATAAATTGTCCTTAACCAAAATTCATCAAGTATGAACAAATGTTATTTAAGCTTAGTTATTATATTTCGAGGACTAATTATCAAGATAAACTTGACTGAAATTCTTGAATATGCTTGATAGTTTAATTAGTTATGCGACATCGTCTTACATATAGAAAGATGAATATAACTTGAGAAATAGGTGGTTCAGTCTTCACTTACCTTTTGTTGATGAAGTTTTCCAAAAGCTTCGGTTGATCTTGGCCTTTAAACGGTAGAACGCAATGATGAATGTCGTGATCATCGAATGTCTCTCAACTATATTTTTATCCTAGTCCGAGACTTAATTAATTGTAGACTAGAAATCAAGGTATAGTTTTGACAACAAGCTTGAGATAGCAACACTTGTGAGTTCGACCGAGCAATGGTCTAACACTTAGCCGCAACTCCTCTCATGTTTTACACACGATTTCTATGGAATTTCTTGCCCATCACGTGACTCATCCTAGTCATACCCGTAAATAAAAGAATATTTCTCTATCTCAATCAAACGTCGGATAAAGAGAATATCGCTCCCCTACCGATGTATCATCAAAGGGTGACCCAATCACACAAATGAGGGATACCAATTAGGGTATTGGTTTGGCGGTCTACAACACGTGTAAGAAATCTGACTTGTTTCTCACCGTAAAAGAGAGTAAAGTAAGTCGAACGGAATCACAGGGATAAGGTCGGCCTAACTTATACTTAGCTATTCCTGAAAACACGGGAAGAGTGCTCCGCACAACAAGCAACCCCTATTTTTGTTGACTTGAGATTAGAGAGTTCAGATATAAATATATCACTAATCGTTCCTGCAAAACACAATTCTCATAACAATTTTCATTTGAAACCGTGAATACTCTGATTTCTCTCTTTCTCATATGTTTTCCTCCTTAAGAACATACATATATCCATCTTATATAATATAAACATCCTGTGTTGTATGGTAAAATTACTTTTACCCCAAACATGATTTTGTTGAAGATCAATCCGCTGTTTTGTTCTCCAATTTAATTGTGTGTGTGTGTTGGGGGGGTACCTGGAAAAAACCCTCCGATGTTTAAGTTAGCTAGAGATTTTTCACAGATAATTGTATGGGGAAGATTGCTTCCCTTTGTGGGTTATGAACCCATGTATTTATATGGTCCGAATTTGGTCCTCAACCTAATTCCGAGCTAAGCATGAATGGCATTAATTGGCCCCTGCATGCCTCCTGGTTTAAATTGCATTGACTGACCCTTGCATGCCTCCTGTCATGAATTGCATAACTGGCCCTTGCATGCCTCCTAGAAGTTTCCAGAAACTTCTCCTATGGCTATGGAGTGCAAAGGGTTAGCCCAAATAATTAGGTGTACACATGCCAAGCCCAAAGTGAGAAGTGCATAAGCCCACAGTGGGGCATAAATATCTGCGAGGCAAACAAGTGTGGGCTGAAATATCAGTGAGCCAATGGCTCAACTCGGCCAGAACTCGGTGAGCCGACTCAGTCCAAACAGGTGGTGGTAAATATCCGCCAGCTTACACGAGCGGGGTGCAAATATCCGAGGGCTACGCAGCTAAGTTACTCTGCAATGCGTTGAATCGGGACTACGAGATTAAGCTACGCCACAAAGCGCTGAATCGGGACTATTCAATTAAGCCGCGTCGTAACACACTGAATCATACCCAACTGGCCGCCGGTAATGGCGCCTGCTACTGCTGTCGTTAACTCCGTGACGGAATATTCCTATCTGACGGAATATGCTGTTGCCGTTAATTAGCCACGTCAGATGCTGAATGTATTTAATGCTGACGTGGCTCCATGACACATCAACAGATTGGCTGATGTGGCACCCATTTTGCTGATGTGGCGCTTAACTTGCTGACGTGGCACTATGACACATCATCAGTTTGTTGATGTGGTGTACTTTTGCTGGCGCGGCGACTGTCCACGTCATCACCCTTGCTGACGTGTCAATCTGAAATGGCACCCACTAATTGGTTCTCATGATGACGTGGCCATGATGACGTGGCACCTGCTTAGCCTTAAATGGCGCCCACTAATAAGTGACTTCAAATTAAGATTGAAGAAAAATGCATTTGGATTACAAAATGCTACTTATATTCCTTGTAATCAATATGTGTTACTTTTCAAACAATCAAGGAACTTGAGGAAGAGACCATCAGTTTTAGTAATGACTATCATAAAAGTCATACGACCAATCATCTTCCTACGCATTTAGAGGATTAATAATTTGATTTCTATGACAAGGAAGAAACTGTATTCACCTTGATCTCAAAGAATCTCTTCATGATTCTAGTACCAAAACTAGATTTTTGTTAAAGGGAAAGCCGAAATATTTGGGGGAAAGCTGACTTTCCGTCAAGTGTGTTTGACTTTGACTGAGTTAGAGTGTAAATATGATTCCCTGTATGAAACTACTAAAACTCATCCCTAACCTTAATTCTTCCTCTTAGTCTTTTACCTAATTGTTGATCAATACAACCTGAGTGTAAATTCAATGGAATGTGATTGAGCCCACGCTATTTGTGAAATAGCTTGTAGTTTAGGACCAAACATCAAAGCAAGTAATGATGGACATTTTTCTGACAGCACAAACACTCGTGCACTATCTAGTTCGATCGTTATTTTATACTCCCTCTGTTCTTTTTTAATAGACCAGTTTTGTTTTTAGGGAAATTTAATGAAATTAAGAGAATTAATCATTGAAAGTGGTCTTCATGATACTTGTCAATAAAAGAAGTGACATGAAATGGTCCCCATGACACTTGTTAGCAAAAGAATTAAAGTGAAGTGGTCCACATGACACTTGTCATCAAAAGAAGTTAAGAGAAAAGTGGTCCCAAAAATTAAAATAACATTTGACTTTCCCAATTAGGAAACTGACCTATTTTTTTGAAATTTTTATTTATAGAAACTGGCCTATTAAAAGAGAACGGAGAGAGTAAAAAATACAAGCATTATAATTTGTAATTGATCAAAGTAACGTGTTACAAGGTAGCTAGGCATTAATATACTAAGGACTAACATTTGTAATTGCCATTAACAACACTACTAATATTCAGATGACTTAGGTGATCATCATGACCTTATCCCAGGACCCAAGCATACAACTACGTATATATATCCCCTCTTATTAAGTTTGGACTAATTAACAAACACATCTAAGCAAACTCAATCAATAAAACATAACATTCAACTATCATTGATCCATCACAAGATGACAGTAGCAAAAGACTGAGGAAAAATCGAGGTTAGGGATGAGTTTTAGTAGTACTTCATATTTACACTGCAACTGGCTCAAGGTCAAACACATTTGACGAAAAGTCATCTTTCCTCCAAATGTTTTGGCTTTCCCTTTCACAAAAATCCAAAACAACTCATTCCGATCCCATAAGAACTCATAAATTTTGCTACTTTTGTAACTCAGAAGGACATTTTCGTAATGGGTGCAAATTTAGATCGAAAAAAAAAACTATGATCTTCAGAATATTTTGAATCTTATTCTTAAGAGCATGACTGATATTCGAAATTCTAAACCTTTCGGTTCAAAAATAATGTTTCGCAATAATCATCGTGTTATAAAGATAAAATTAATATTGTCAATTCTGCTATTTCCAATAAGAAACGAGTTGTTTCCCATAGAACCACAGTTGAACGAAGTATAAATTCTTTCAATATGTCATAAGAGAACTCGACCTAGAACACCAGTAGAGATCAAAAAGACTAAAAGAAAGTTTGTGTATTTTGTTGAAGAAAAAGTAAAAAATGTGAGAAGTGAGAAAAGCCCGAGCAGCTTTCTGCGTAAGTAAAAAATTTGAGGCCGGAAGCCCAATACTTGACCTGGTCAAGGTCAACCATTGATCATGTCGAGTACTGAGGTTTCACCCAATACTATTTGGACAGATACGAGTATATAGACCAACTGCAGCCAATGCTTATACTGGTTGCGCTTTTTTTAAGAGCTAAAGTCTTGATGCACTTTAAGATCTATATTCTTAGGAAGACTATTATTGGGTCGTCACATTCCAATTGAGGGGCATCACCTAATAGGACAAAAAGGGTCACTCATAAGTAAATCTAAAAACCCCTTATATGAAATATTTTCATAATGGATAACTAACCCTTAATTTTTCGATTAAATTACTGATTATGATTTATAATTGTCCGAAACATTATTATTTTTTGGATTACGGCTAGGGTATACCAATTTTCTAGCTGTAGATATATATTTTCTTACTATCTACGACTTGGAATAAGCAGCTTCCAACCGTAACAGGTTTTAAGATTTATTACGGTTAGGAATTTCTAACCGTAAATAAAGTTTGACGGCTAGGTTAGGTTGTCTAGTCAACCGTAAAATGAAATTTTACGGCTAGGTTAGGTTGTCTAGTCAACCGTAAATGAAGCTTTACGGCTAGGTTAGGTTGTAGATATATATTCCATCAGATGGATTTGATTTGCAAGGTTGTCTAGTCAACCGTAAAAAAAAGTCACATTGAAGGGTAACCTAGATATTTGATATTGCATCAAAACACCCCATAACCAACTTTTTAGTCACTAAGAATCCATATGAAGCCCCTCTACTGGAATGTGACGCCCCAATAATAGCCAACATTCTTAGCTCTTGGTTGCTGTTACCTTCGGTCCCTGCTCGACCGTGCTTGTAGTGAGATTTTAGGCCTTCTCTGAGATGGAGCGGAATCATTCGGATCGGACCAGTATAAAAATGTGTAAAGATGGACCAGAATCCGGACCCATGTTGGATTAACACAAGATTTTGGCGGGAGTGAGATAGACATTGCTGCCGAAAACAGCCAAAACCCTAAATCAAAGACAAATTTGAAGAAGAAGGAGGAGGAGAAGTATTTCTTCTTCTTCTTCTGAGATCGAGACGAAACCCTAAGCGAATGAAGCCCTAGACTTGCGGTTGATGGAAACTTCACCATCATACCCACCAACAGAAGAAGAATTTATTTTGTTAAAGAAAATCCAACAACTTGAAGTTGAACAAGTACGCCTTCAACGAGAACTCTCCAGTTTGATTCTTCATAAGGAATATCAAATACCTAATTTAGGTTACACTACTCGAAGATCTCACTCAAAATGGGGAAGTAATAGCAGCTGTACTAGTAAGAGTAGCCGTTATCCTCCTGCTCCAAACCCTAGAAAAGAGATCGGAGCTGGATTACAAAAGGGTGTGCATTTTATTGAGAAGCAGCATTTTGATATCTTGGATTCACTAGGTCAATCAGTTCATGCTTTTGATCTCAAAGGCCGTATAACTTACTGGTAAGCAGTTATGAACTTCTGTTTGTTGGAAATGCTTTTACATGTTTACTTGAACTTGGGTTGATAATTTCATGCGATTTATAAATTTATTCTTACGTGGAACTTGTTCTAGAAATTGTGGGATCTGTTTTACATTGGTAGGAGGTGGTGACCTGGTTAACTCGGTTTGACCAGGTCGAACCGAGTAATACTCTCCGTCTGAAATACTATGTCTTTGCACCTCGGCCATGTTCATTTGACTCTTATCCTTCATGTACAATAGAGGTTTAATTGGCATCAAGTAGTTTTCCTTGCACAAAATATCCAAATAATCTTATTAGATTATCATTTGGATGTGTGAAGTTCTTTGTTTATTCCAATTTGTGATTATTTCCTAGAGTTTGTCGAATAGAGCTTATGCATGAGTAGCTATCAGGTTTATCTCATTTTTAAATCAATACGGTTCTCAGATTGTGCTTGTTTACAAATTGGGGGATTGTCCAATTTTACAGGAATAAAGCAGCTGAAAAACTCTATGGGTTTTCTATTTCGGAGATTCTTGGGCAGAATCTGCTCGAGCTTCTTACTGATGTACAAAACCATGATGAAGCATTCGAAATAATACGAAAGAATTCCACGGGACAGAACTGGACGGGGATATTTCCAGTGAAAAATAGAACAGGGGAACGATTTGAAGTCATTGTAACTAATAGTCCGTTCTATGATGATAATGGAAATTTCGTGGGGGTTATTTGCACCTCCATTGATTCAGAGCCCTTTCGGTTAGAATATCGGCATCAGCCTTCAGGGTCCTGTTCCGGCTCTTGTCAGTCTAGAAGTGGTCCAATAACTGATTTTCGTTTGCCTCTGCAAGCTGGGATTGCTTCAAAAATGTTGAATCTGGTAATCTCAATCTTACCTTCGCTGATATTTGAAACTTGAGTACCCCCTTGTTCCCTGAAAAAGCTTATTGCTCCTGTGATCTCTTTACCTGTAGTCTCTTGATTAATATCACCATGTAACAGGCATCCCGAGTGACCGACAATATCAGGTCGAAAATGAAGATTGGTGAGAATATCTTCAAACCTAAATGCCTGAATGGAAATAGCAAGTATTTTGATCAACGGCCCTCAGAAACTGTTCTCTCTGACCATATGAAGGTTCCGAATTTCAGTGAAGGTAGCACACCAGGAGGAGGATTGCTTGCATCTCCTATTGGTGTTCATTTTAAAGCTACCCATTTGGAAATATCCCCTGGCAAACTTTCCAGAGAACTTGGAATTGGGGAAGGCAAGTTTGGGATCCACAAGAACATAAGATCTAGGGCAGAGGCTTGGATAAGCAAGAAAAATCAGACATGGGAATGGTTGAATCTTGCACAGGAACCTGACATACATCAACAAAATAGCTCCAATAACTCTGGAAAAATAGAAATCAGGACTGTCGAAGCCTCTACTTCCGGGTCCTCTTTTTCTAAAGCTAACAATACAAGTAGTTTAAGTACCAGCAACAATCCTCTTTATGAGTTTGACATGGCAACTGAGTCTTTGCATTATGATATCATGTGGGAAGACTTGGCAATCGGTGCACAGATAGGGCATGGTACTAATATTTTGTCTATAGCTAATTACTCTTCTAGAATAAATTTCATTTTCAACTCTGAAGAGCTTTCTGCTATTTAAGAACTCTTTATGCTGGTCTCAGGTTCATGTGGAACAGTGTATCATGGTCTGTGGTGTGGCTCGGTATGTTTGCATTTCCTTTATGTTTTCAGTGACACATTATTATGCTTATATTTGTGGCATTGAGAACTACGATATGAGCATTGCATTGTAGATCGTGCTAATGCAGATTACTGAAACTTGTACATGCCAGTTGTGATGAATGATGCAAATGGTTTTTATTGTCATTCATCATGCAGGAAGTCGCAATCAAAGAATTTTCCCTGTTTGAGTACTCGAATGACTTGCTACATTCTTTTAAACAAGAGGTAATTCTTTTACTGTAGCTATCTTGGCTATCTACAATCAGAATGATATTCCTTTTATGCTTTTCCACTAGAGGATAATAATAACTGATCTCGATGTGTAAAGCCCATTCAAGTTTAAGGGAGCTAGAAGAAAACCTTCCGAAAGGATTTCCAAAGTTATGCTTTGTAGATGAATAATTAACAAAATTCTGATCTATTTCCTGTTCAAGTTCCTTACAACGAATTTTGTGCTGTTCAACATGCTGATCATTTTTATCTCTTTTCATAAGTTTATCGCTTCATTATAAGGGGAGGCAATGATTTCATGCAATGTTGTGACAAGACTTTTGTGGTGATCATTTGGAGATAATGTAATGGGCTAATGGCTGGTTTTTAGTTGGCTGATCTTCTCACCACATATATCATTCCGACTGAAAAAGTGAAAACCCATAAAAATTGGCTGGTGTGATCTACTTTTATTATAAGTTCTCATTGATTATTAATGAACGACATGTATGAAGATACTCTGCACGGTGCTGAGATCATCCCATACTATCAGGCTATCATTATGTAGGCGCCTATCACTCTTGTTATTATATGAATCCAGTGCCCATTTACATAAAGTTGGGAAATCCGCATTAGCCACTACGAGATATTATTCATCGAGAAAATTCCCTTGTTATTGCACTGCAAAGACTTAGGCATTGGTCTAATTGTTCTTTTTCACAAAGGTATTACTGATGAAGAGGCTTCGACATCCAAATGTACTACTTTTTATGGGAGCAGTAACCACACCTCAGCATCTGTGCATTGTTACGGAATACCTCCCATGGTTCATTCTCCACTTGTTCTACTAAAAACTTGAAAGCTTGTTTGGAAGTAATCTAATTCAAGTGCTGTTTTCTTTTCTTTTCTTTTCTTTTTTGTCCCAACTGGCATTCTCTTATTTCTTTTGTTGATATCTTCTCTTGAATAAATTTTGAATGATTTGCATCATGTTTATCCGACTTACTTGATTTACGACCTCTTGGTGGGTGCAGTGGAAGTTTGTATCAGTTGCTTCGACGTAGCACTACAAGATTAGACTGGAGGCGCCGTGCTCTCATGGCTGTGGACATTGTACGTAGGTGCTTTTGACTATGGAATTCATAACGGAAAATTTTACTTTATTGGGTTTCAGATTGTTATACATGCGTCCCTTCCAACAAAATATTCACAATGCTAGTTTGCACTACTCACCGGCTATGAAACCTGGAATTCTGCTAATTACTATTCCAAACCCTCCCAATTTAGTGCCATGTAGAGTTACTGTGTTCTCTGATTCATTGCAGTCTAATTGTAAAGTTTGACTCTTCCATTTATACGTCTTTTTCCTCTATCTAGCCTGGAAAAGTAGGTCTTCTACATCCATCGATTAAGGCAAAGTTATGTTTGACCCTTCTATAGGCACGAGGTATGAATTATCTTCATCGCTGCAGACCACCCATTGTCCATCGTGATTTAAAGTCATCAAATTTGTTGGTTGATAAGAATTGGAATGTGAAGGTATAACTTTTCCATCATAGGATACTTTTCTCTCTTGTCTTTCTCCATATAATTAACCGTAAAAGAGAAACATTATGTGTTCCATTTCTTTTGTTTTCCTTAGGTTGGTGATTTTGGTCTTTCACGACTCAAACATGCAACATACCTCACAACAAAAACAGGGAAAGGAACGGTATGTGTTGTAACTTTCACCCAAATGCTAGAATTTGTATCCTGCTGTTTCTAGAAACTAATTTGGTTTCTTAAAGTTATACCTTTTCTAGTCTAATATTTGGACAAGTTATGCGTATTTTTTATTGGTTTACTTGTTTGGTCGTAGAAGGTGATCTTTTTAATTGTTTCCTCTTATTTCCCTTGCAGCCACAGTGGATGGCGCCGGAGGTTATCTGTAATGAGCCCTCAGATGAAAAGTCTGTTAAATTTCCCTTTTCAGCTAGTTTTTTAACCCGATATGGATTTTTGTAAGTTATGCATCTCTTTTTTCGAGCTCACAACTCTCAGTTTTGATGCATGGATAGGTCTGATGTTTATAGCTTTGGAGTAGTACTGTGGGAGCTTGCCACACAAAAGATCCCATGGGATACACTTAACGAAATGCAGGTTTTTTTTCCTTACTTTATCCAATCTTATATAGTGTTAGTGACTTACTGTGGAGCTTGTTCTTGAAATTTTTGTCATAACTGATTCAGTAGTAGGATTTACTTGTTCACAAAACGTATTTAAAAAACACCTCCACCTCCTGCAAACGTATTTAAAAAACACTAAGATAATACCAGTTAGCAAGTGAAGAAATTATACACTTACATTCTTTACAAGAGCATCAAAGTTTCACATGTCATCTACAAGTGATAGTTTACAAAGCATCCCCAGTTTTGTGGCTCTCCAGGTTATCGGAGCTGTGGGTTTCATGGACCGACGACTTGAGATTCCAGAAGACATAGATTCTCAATGGGCTTCTATAATCAGGATATGCTGGCACAGGTAATTGTTTAGTGGCGAATTCTTTTTTGATCAATTTAAATTTCTTTTGGTAGTCTCAATTAGACCAATTTAAAATTTAAAATTGATTTTGTTGTTTATCCATTTCGTTTTGACCTTTATATCTTTCTTGTCATTTTTTTCTTATTTGTATTTTTCAATTTGACAAACTAGTGATCCAAAATGTCGACCAACATTCGAGGAACTGTTGGATAAGTTGAAAATTCTGCAGAGGCACTATTCCTGCCAAAAGCCCAAAGGAGATACCAGGTTAGGTCATAATATAAAACAGAGAGAGAAAGCGCACCAAGAGGTGGTTGACTGACTCGGTCGTGTATACTCTATAGTTGATTGATGATTTTACCCTCTGGATGTAAAGGTTAAGAAAGTATCATACTAGTTTTTTTTGGAGTTTACCATCTTCTTACGTTTTTGCTTAGGCGGTTTCTGATTATATATTTGCTGTAATATAGCATAGTCGTTAAAATGTTGTTTTAATTTTGTTAACATCTTCACCAGTTTAATGTAGTCATAGCCTTGTTGTAACTTGTAAGGCTCAATCTTGTATTCATACAACATGGACTCCTATAGTTCCATTGTTCTTCAATAAGATAAAATGCCATAAAGTGTTTCTGTGTTGTTGTCTTTCGGTGTTGTCAGGTATGCCTTGCTGAGTAATCCGGTGAAAAGAACTAAGTTTTGAAAGAAGGAAAAATGAAAAACAAAAAACTTCGCAAAGTAATTGGTAAAACAAGTTTCAAGGTTCAGAACTTCAGATTCGGCACAAAGTGCGCAAGACAAATTTAACCGCCTACAACAACCAACGGCAGGAAGGACACAAAACGACAAATCAAAGAGTTAAGACCGACCTTGACCCTCCTAATGGGGTTTCGCTAGGAACAAAATGATTGATGTAAAGTGACCTTGGTCCTTGGCCTTCCTCATTGGGCACTACTTAATAAGCAGCCAGAGACTGGATCCTGTATGAGATTGGCGGGAGAGACGACACGAAAAGCAAAAAAGAACTTGGCAAATACACCGCTAATCCATCATCGTTCATCGTCTTTTTTTTTTTCTTTTTTTTTGTTTGCCTCTAGGATAATACATGGAAACCTCATCATCACAGCCGGAAGAAGAAGAAGATGAACATCTGCTTTTATTGAAGAGAATACAACAACTTGAATCTGGAAATGTTAGGTTGCGTCAATCCAAAATCTCACTCAATTTCACCTCACCATTCAGCCGATCCAAGAAGAATAATAGATGATACTCCGAATCCTAGAAGAAGATTTGGAGCTGGACCTGGATCATTAATAGGTTCAGAATTTACTCATTTGCAGTGTTTGAATATCCTGGAGTCAGTTGGTCAATCAGTCCATGCATTTGATGCATATGGCCGTATTACTTACTGGTAAGTTCATTTGACTACATTTTCATTTATGGCTGTTCAAGCGGTGGGAATCTGAGTTTTGGTTTGTTTTTGCCAGTTTTTAGATTTCTAGGGTTTCTGGATTGAACTTAGATTAAAACTGTTGATTTGAAACTTAAAATTACAATATAATTGCAACTAAATAATGCTCAGCAATTTGAGAATTTTTTACAGAATTTTGGGAATACTGAGGTGCATAGAGCAGGTTTTGCATATATGATTAATTTGGATTCAGTTTTGCATATATGCTCAACAATTTGAGAATTATCTTGCAAACTGTATATATCTGGTTAAATCTTCATTAGTCGTTGAAGACAGTATAAGAAAGTATCTTTGCTTTGCACCATAAAGACGTGGGCGTCGGTCTAAAAATAGTTTTTTCTATTTTTACGAAGGTATTACTTGTAAAAAGGCTTCGGCATCCAAATGTACTACTTTTTATGGGAGCAGTAACTTCACCTCTTCATGTGTGCATTGTCACAGAGTACCTACCATGGTTCTTTCTCCACTTGTTCTTCTGAAAACATGAAAAATATGGCAGAGTTATTTGATTCATGCAATTGGTTTTACTTTATCCGACATTGCATTACCTTTCCTCTTTTGTTGATTTTTTCTGTTGTTTCTGTCATGCATATTCTGTTAGAATTTTGGCTCTTAATCACCGTTACTAAGACCTAAACATGATTCTAGCTTAACCGTATGCTGAAAACATATTTGACCTGAGTATTAACATGTTTTACAGATCACATAAACTCCATATATACCAAGCATATTCAGTTCATAAACAACTTAACAACAACACCAAACATGTTTTGTAGCTTCAACACATTTGGCATGGAATGGTTTAGAAGAAGAAATAAATGATCTCTTTACTAATAAGTTAATGACTTGGACTTCTATTTCTATTGCCTCATCCTTCATGCTTGAAGGATGGATAAAACGGGTTCTGTTTTTACTGCAAAGCTAGAAGAGAGTCTGTCATGCTGGCCACATGTCTCTCTAATTTTTCCATCATGAGTTAGAGAGACGCACCTCATTGCTACATGGGGAAGCTCACTAGTTATCATTAACCTTAAGATAATCTTTAGTGCATGATTAAACATAAACACTCCTTGATACGGATTACTACTAGTCCAGCTTAACTTAATCTCATAAAGGATTAGCTTAGACTAATTTTCATTGTTGCAGCAAACCATAAAAAGCCAATATATTCAACTTACTTGATTTACGATCTGTATTGTATGCAGTGGAAATTTGTTTCAGTTGCTTCGACGTAAGACTGCTAGATTAGATTCGAGGCGTCGTGCTCTCATGGCTGTGGACATTGTATGTAGAGTGGAATTTTGTTGTTTGCTATATTCTGAAATCTGATACCTTTTCGTTTCATGCTGTTAACAGCTACTTCTGTATTTTTATGTTCTTTTCAATGCACTTCAACACATGTCTTTGTCTTCCAATCTAACTGGTAAAAATAGGTCTTCTTTATCCGTGAATCATGCGTCAGTTTTTTCTGAACGTTCAATAGGCACGAGGTTTGAATTATCTTCATCGTTGCAATCCGCCAATAATCCACCGCGATTTGAAGTCATCAAACTTGTTGGTTGATAAGAACTGGAACGTGAAGGTATTTATTTTTAGACTTCACTTTCTTGTCTTTCTGTAGAGATGTTACACAGACTTACAGTAGAGAGAAACGTCACATAATCACTTTCCTCATATTTTGATTAGGTTGGTGATTTTGGTCTCTCCCGCTACAAAAACGGGGAAAGGGATGGTATATATTGGAACTTTTCCTTGAGTGCTGTTTGTTTCCTCCTTTGGTTTTCTAAAACTAAGTTGGTTGGTAAGTTAATTATTTTTATTTGGGGTCTCAGAAGTCTATCACAACCTTACTGATTATCTCTACCTCCCCTCCCTGCAGCCACAGTGGAAGGCTCCGGAGGTTATCCGTAATGAGCCCTCAGATGAGAAGTAGGTTCACTTTCTTTTTTCCAGTTAATCTTCGTTAATGCGATATTTCTAACTGATCCCCTTTTTCGAGCTCAACAACGGTCTCTTTTATAATGCATGAGTACATGTTTATAGCTTTGGAGTAGTGGTGTGGGAACTTGCCACACAGAGGATCCATTGGGAGACGCTAAACACGATACAGGTATATTCTTGGTTGTCCTTTTTTTATAGGGCCACTAAGAAGCTTGTTCTTGGAAAAGTGAAATTCATTTCTAATTCAGTAGTAAGATCTGCCTGTTGATGATCGACTTTATAGTTACCTAGATCAAAAGTCTTCCAATATGTTATAGTAGCGAATGAAGAAATTCTACACGTTCATACTTCATAACAACATCGAAACTTTTTCCACATCTCATTTATGTGTGACGCTAATTACAGAAAATCTACTGTTTCATCGGGGATATGTAGGTGATTGGAGCTGTGGGTTTCATGGACCGACGGATTGAGATTCCAGAAGACACAGATCCTTATTGGGCTTCTCTAATTGAGAGGTGCTGGCACAGGTAATCGTCTTGTTACATGTTTTTTTGTTAATCAATCTTGATTTCACTTGGTGCTTTGGTAGTCCTTAGTACATGGGTTTAGTTTACTAGCCAAGTTGGCAAGATTTCATTCACCTATCCATTTTGACTTGGATATCTTTCTTCTCTTTTTGTACTTTTCTATTTGACGAACTAGTGATCCAAATGCCGTCCAACATTCGAGGAACTGCTGGACAAGTTAAAAGTACTACAAAAGCATTATCAAGTTCAAAAGCACGAGCAAGTACCACGTTAGCCTAGGGCGACTAATTAAACACCAAATATTGACATTTTGGATTGAATCTCAACACACATTCTAACACATCCAGGAGCAAGGAACAAAAAAGGGAAAAGAAAAAGAATAGAGAAAGTAGCAAGATGTAGATGAATAATTCATTCTTATACTTCATCGTTGACAATTTCAGAGTTAATGGATTTGCATTCATATTGATTGTATTGCAAAATGATTGGACGAATTATGTTAACATCTGTGTCGGTTTTAACGTAGGGCTATGGTCCTTGAGTCTTGTATATGACTTCAAAATGTACTCTTATTCTCTATCCATGATCAATGTAGGATTCGTTCTTCCTGAGATAAAATGAAATCACAATGTGGAACATTTTTCTTTCTTTCTTTGGTCTCGTGTCTTTCTCTTGAGCCTTGACATCGTATATGAGAGAGTCTTCCATCACCCGAACACAAAATGACACTGTAGCTAATTAACCACGTGGCATGGGTTCCACAAACCACTGTAAACGAGACAGACAGACAGACGGATGAGTGTTGGGAATGGCGGGAGCGACAGAAGATTACTGGTAAAGAAGTTGATAAGCAAAAAAACGGCAAAAACATCCAAAACAAGAAACCATACAAAATCTGAAGAAGAAAAAGAAGACGGAGATCTAGGTCTTCATCTTCTTCTGAGATCAACACGAAACCCTAACATAACTTTTTTTTTTTTTATTCTTTTTCTCTCCCTCTCCTTCTCTAGTCTTTGGATCGATGGATGGAGTTCCACGATCTCCAAAAGAAGAAGAAAAACGTTTGTTGCTTCTAAAACGGATACAACAGCTTGAATCTGAAAATGCACATCTTCAACGACAATTCTCCAATTTGGCTCATTCCAGAGTACCAAGATCTCACTCAAATTCACCTCACCAATGGCAATTGGCTCACCCAAACAGAAATTATGCCGGTAGCAGTCGTGATTCTCGAACTCTACTACCAGCAAACGGTTTGTTGAATTTTAGTCAGAAGCAGTATTTTGATATCTTGGAGTCATTGGGTCAATCAGTTCATATTGTAGATCTCAGGGACCGCATTGTGTACTGGTAGGTTTTACTTCCTCATTTTTTTTCCTAATTGAATCTTTGATTATACCACTAGAAGTTAGAATGTCAGTTAGTCCTTATCCATAACACATTGGGGGATATCTCATTGTACAGGAATAAAGGGGCGGAAAAACTATATTGTCATTCTGCTTCTGAAGCGCTTGGTCATAGTAATGTTAAGCTCCTAACTGATGTCCAATACTATGATGATGCAATTGAGATTATATCAAATAATAACGCCGGCCAAAAATACACTGGGACATTCCCTGTGAAGAATAAGCTAGGGAAACGATTCGTAGTAATTGTAACCAATAGCCCATTCTATGACGATTTTGGAAATTTAGTTGGGGTTGTTTCTTGCTCTGTTGATTCGAAACCCTTTCACCGAGAAGCTCAATGTCAGTCTTCAGAGTTCTATCCCAGTCCCAGCTCTAGCCAGCCTACAAGTGGGTTGGCAAATAAATCGGATGTTGATTCTCATTTGCCTCTGCAAGCTGGGATTGCTTCTAAAATATCAAATTTGGTAAGTTTAATCTTAATTTGATTCTTTTACATACATGAAAATGAATATTTATGTGCATGTTCTATGGCCTCGTTTATTTTGGCGTCTCCTAATTGATCGAATAATAAAACAGGCATCTCGAATGACCAACAAAATCAGGTCAAAAATGAAGACTGGTGATAATGCCTTGGTTAATGAAAGCCGGAGAAGAGATGGCCAGTATTTTAATCAAAGCCTCTCAGAAACTGTTCTCTCCGACCATAGGAAGGATCCAACTTTTAGTGAAGCTGGCTCGTCTAGAGGAGACATTCCACCATCTCCCTTGGGTGTTTCTTTTGAAGATACGCCTAGAGAAAATTTCAGTACTTCTGGGGGTGAAGGTGAAGGTGAAGGCAAAATTGGGATCCTCAAGGACATAAGTTCTAGGGCAGAGGCTTGGATTAGCAAGAAGAGCATGTCATGGCAATGGTTGGATCATGAACGCGAACCTGACTTCGATCAAAAAAATTGTTCTGGTAACTACGAAAAAACAGAAACCCAGGTTGCAGAAAATGACCCATTTGGGAATGAAGCGTCTACTTCAATGTCCTCATTTTCTCATGCCAACAGCACCAGTACTGTAAGTAGCAGCATCAGTACTAGCAGTAGTCCTCTTTATAAGTTTGACACGGAAACAGATTCTTTGCATTTTGAAATCATGTGGGAAGACTTGGCAATCGGTGCACAAATAGGGCATGGTAATGAATATTTTCACTACTGCTGGTATTTTTGTCAATGTTATTAAGGAAGAGTTTTCTTATCTTTAAACTCTTAATGCTGGTCTCAGGTTCATGTGGAACTGTGTATCGTGGTTTATGGTGTGGCTCGGTATGTTTATTATTCCCTTAAACTTCTTTTGCAATTGCACATTATTGTTCCTATATTTGTGGCTCAAATGGCTATTTTATGAGCTTTCTAAATCGTGCTCACGTGCATAAAGGTGATGATGGTGCAAATACTTCCGGTTGTTTTTCATCTTGCAGGATGTTGCAATAAAAGAATTTTTCAAGTTTGAGTACTCAGATGACTTACTGCATTCTTTCAGGCAAGAGGTAGTTTTTGGACGAACTATAGTTGATATCTAAAAAAAATAAAGGTACTGTTTATATGCCATGCCGTTAAAGGATTAAAACCTGTTCAGATATAGATTTCCATTCAAGTGCATGAGAGCAAGAAGAAGACATTCCAAATGGATCAAGATAGTAATATGCTACAGAGAAATACTTAATAATATTTTGTATTAATATAATATCTTGTTCAGATTTCTTACTGCCAACAAAGTGTTGGTTGGAGTAGTTGCACATTTTGTGCATTCTAATCATATAGTGTAAGGGGAATATAAAGGACTAATAGTTGATTCCCAGTGAAACTCTCACCCCATATCCGTCATCAGCAGAAAAATAATGGCGTGATTGATCTTTTTTACTACGGGTAAAGTTTTACTAATTGCTAATGGGGCGATATATGAGATATTTTTTGCTACGGGGATAATTGACAAGGTGATAAGATCGACCCATACTATCAGATTGCATGTATGTGGTCTCCAAAGATCATGGCATTATGTTAACCGATTGCTCATTACAGAAATTTGAGTAATACTCGTAGTCATAAATATACTTTTGATGGTATCTTCAATGTTGCACTACAAAGTCATGGGTCTAAATCTAAACTGTATTTGATTTATTTCACCAAGGTGTTACTTATGAAGAGACTACGACATCCGAATGTGCTACTTTTCATGGGAGCAGTGACTTCGCCTCAGCATCTTTGCATTGTCATGGAGTACCTCCCATGGTTCGTTCTCCACTTGTTCTTCTGAGAGCTTGGAATTTTTATAGAGTAATTTGATTCATGAGTTTTTGTCCCATTCTTTGTAAATTGTTTCAGTTAACTCAGTTCAGGTGATCGTTGTATTTATGCTACTAAGTACTAACTTGGTTTACGGTTTATGAATCTATGCAGTGGAAGTTTGTTTCAGTTGCTTCGATGTAACACTGCTAGATTAAATTGGAGGCGCCGTGCTCTCATGGCTGTGGATATTGTATGTGCTGTTGGCTATTTCTATTATAATGGATAATTCTTACGTTATTGGGTATCAGATTTTAATAATCTATGTTACCATGGAAGTGCAATAGTAGAACCTGACACTGCAATATATGTCTTCTACCTCTAGTCTAGCTGGAACTTTTACATTTATTGAGCATCATTTGTTGTCCAACCCTTATGTAGGCACAAGGTATGAATTACCTTCATCGCTGCAACCCACCAGTTATCCATCGTGATTTGAAGTCATCAAATTTGCTGGTTGATAAGAACTGGAATGTGAAGGTAGCTGTTTTCTTCTTACCAATTTATACTTCTATGTCCTATCTTTCTCAATAAATTACTCGTCTTATAGTAAGGGTAAACGCCATGTATTCAATTGCCTTTTGTTTGCGTTAGGTTGGTGATTTTGGTCTCTCACGACTCAAACATGCAACATATCTCACAACAAAGACAGGGAAAGGAACGGTATGCTGTGTAACTTTTCCTGAGATGCTATCCGGTGGCTCTATTGGATCTTAGCACTGAGTTGGTTTTATTGTCTAAGATTCTAATTTGGGTTTGTTTACTCAATCACAATCACTTTCCTAAATGTCAATCCATCCTTCTATTCATGTCCTCTTTTACCCTTGCAGCCACAGTGGATGGCTCCAGAGGTTATTCGTAGTGAGCCGTCAGACGAGAAGTAGGTTCAAGTTTGTTTACTACTACAGTTCCTTTCTCAACCTGATTAGGTTTCCCCGTTCTTGAACTTAATAAGTATCATAGTTTTAATGCTTGAGCATTGCAGGTCTGATGTTTATAGCTTTGGAGTAGTGCTATGGGAGCTTGCCACTCAAAAGATCCCTTGGGATACACTGAACCCGATGCAGGTTTTTCTTTACTCCGTCCAATTTTTCTAGTCTTAAAACTGTATTCAGTTAATGATTTAATAGTAGATCTGCTTGTTAACGACTGAAGATGCAGTCACCTAGAGAACAAGCATTTGAGTAAATCAAAGTTAGATATGATAAAATAGCAAATGGAACTGTTAAGCACTTTCATACTTGTTCTACATGTCAACAAGTATGAAATTTTTTTCAGGTGATTGGAGCTGTGGGTTTCATGGACCGACGGCTTGAGATTCCAGAGGACTTAAATCCACTTTGGGCTTCTCTAATTGAGAGCTGTTGGCACAGGTAGTTATATTCCAATATTGCAACTCATTTATATTGACTTGATTTGAATTTCTCGCAGTAGTCCATTAAAGTTGCAATTTGATATTATTCTGTATTCTATCGGTTTTTGACATAAAGTTTTCTATGTATCCTAGTGATCTGAAATGCCGGCCAACATTCGAGGAACTGCTGGAGAAGCTGAAAGCTCTACTAAGACAGTACTCAATTCAAAAGCCCAAAGCAAACATTACGCTAGGTCAGGGGGATTGATAAAAGAAAAGGTAATGTCATGATGGATTTGAATCACCACATACATTCTAGCACGTATGCCCAGAAAAGGAGATAAAGGAAACAAGAAAGGATAGCAGCAAGAAGTGGGTTCATATAATTCCATAATGCTTTCAACTCCGGAACTGAGATTCAAAGGTACTTTTTTTTTTGGATCCATGGTTCAGGTGGTTGGATTTACTTTCACTTTATCTTTGTTTAAGCAGTTTTGCTTTTATGTTTTCAGTATTATAATCATCATATAGTGTAGGTTATAGGCCTCGAGTCTTGTATGTATTTAAATTGCAGAATGTGACTATAGAATACGGAAGTATCTTGGTCAATCTGTGATTCTGTGTCTTTGTGTTTGGTTAATTCTGAAATTTCTTAGGTAAAATATGCCTATTGTCTGGTGAAGAAAACTGAGTTTGAGAAGAGCAACTTCAACCCACTATTATTTGAAAGCAGTGGCTGAATTGAGCACCCACTTAAAGAAGGTAAGAAAGAGGTATCAGGTCTGAATCTTGTGGTAATATCTGTTGGCTTCATGTGCTAGGTAGTAGGGTTGCTTATTGGTTTAAATATTGAGCAACTAGTTTAAGATTCTATTAATTACACAGAGCAGCTAGTTTGCTAAGACTCAAGTATAGAGATGGCTGATTTTGTCATTTTTTTTAAATGCTAGTGTGGGGAGGAAAAATCAAAACATGATTAGGCAAATTTGAAGAAGAGGACGAAGTTCTGAGTTAACAGAAATGAAAATGTCAAGACTGAGTAAAGCGCAGTTGCATCATATTTTGTTTGACCCTTCTTTAGTCCCGAGGTATAATGATCTCATATGTGCACCCCACCAATTGTCCCCTATGATTGAAGTCATCGGATCGGTCCAGAGGAATTGGGCTGTGAAGGTATATAAATTTATAATTTTTTGTAGTTACTTCTCTTCCTCATTGTGCTAATTTTGTAGTAGTAACTAGAAACATCCTTTTTCTTTTTTTTTTCTTTTTCTTTTGAGGTTGGTGATTTTGGTTTATCGCAAACATGCAACTTATATCACAACAAAGACAGCAAATGTAACGGTATCTAGAAACTTTCTCAAGTCCTACTTTATTCCTCTCTAATTTTTGAACCATGTTGCTTTCTAGTTTCTAGTCTAAATATGCGTCGTGGTTTTTTATTGAATTACTTACATGTCTGGATAGAAACTTACCCTTTTGTTCTTATTTTTCCCCTGCAGCCACAGTGGATGGAGTTTATCGTTGGCGAGCCATCAGATAAGAAGTACGATCTAAATTTTCAATTGTCCATTAATGGCAGGTTCAAATTCTTGTCGTAGGTTATTCAGTTTTGCAAGGTCAAAGTTCCTTTAAACAACATGGAGTAACTGGTCTGATGTATATAATTTTGGAGTTATACTGTGGGAGCCTGCCACGCAAAAGATCCCTTGGGATACCTCTTCAATTCTCAATCTTTACTGAGTAATTTTGAAGCTTACACATGAATTTGTTTCCATCAGTAATCTATTAAAACAATGAGGAGGTTAAAGATATAGTTATCTGAATTATCAGTAAAAAAAAAACTCGCATCAAAATTTACCAACGTCACAACTTTTTCCGCATCATATATCTGCCGGAAATAAGTGCCATGTTGTCTAATAAATTAACAGGATGTTTATCGTTTTAATGATGGGTTATGCAAGTGATTCGAGCTGTAGGATTCATGGACCAATAACTTGAGATTCCAGAAGATACGGAGCCGCAGTAGGCATCTCTAACTGAAAGCTGTTGGCACAGGTACTTTTCTTGCAGTAAGTTTGGTTTAAATCAATACATAAGCCTACTATAGTAACTTTTTCTCTATCATTTTCACAAAAATAGTGAGTTGCTATGCCGATCAACATCATACGATTTACAAGGAAAGTTGAAAGTTCTATGGAAACTCTATGCCATCTAAAGGCCCAATGCAGATACCTGCTTAGCTGAGGGTTGTAGATAATAACACAATATCATCAGCGCAAATTCAAATGTCAACACATCCACTAAAAGAAGAAGATAAAAGAGTAGCAGCTGAAGTTAAGGTGGATGGATTCATCATTCATATCATTTGCTGGTGCATGGTGGTGAAGTTGTATGTGTTAATCTGTTTCCTTTTGGTTGCTTGGATTTTAAAGCATTCTTTGACCACCTATAATTTTCCTGAACTATATAATTGAAAACACCGAGTTTTAAGAATAAGAAATTCAAAGCTTTGGAAGAGGTGTTAAAGCTAAATATTGTCGGTATACTCTATTAATTTTCTCACCTGCTTTTGTGGTTCTAATATTGTACAACCCTGCTCAACTGTGCCACCTCACACCAACCATGAGGTAGGCTGTTTACATGGTTGATATTGGTGTCTTCTTTTTTTTGGGGAACATATTTGTTACTATTTATTTATTGATGAGTTTGGGCATAGGAACTTGAATCTTGAAAGACCTTTATTGTGAAGCTCTTAGAACTCTGAAAATTCACATGAATGCACAGCAGACTTGAGTTTGAAAGATTAAGAAGAGAACATAGAACTGGCTGAGTCTTATAAGAATTTAGAGAAGAGGACTTCAGAGTTAATCTAATTAATGAGTTTCTGTAAATTTCTAAATTTCTGTTATTTCATTATATCTTTTTGAAAAGTGGATTGTTTCAAAGAAACATCTGTTCTTTGAACACTAACTCTCTAACATTTGATGGAAACCTCACTATCAGAACAGCTACGAAAGAGGATTCAAGAACTTGAAGCTGGGCAAGCCAGGCTTAAACAAGAACTGCGTAAATTTACCCTTGATGAAGCAAGGCCTGATTTGGGTTGCATTAACCAGGAACCTCCATCAATATCATCCCAGTCGTCGAGACTGTCTGATTCGAGAGCAAAAGGCGGTGGCAGTGGAGTTCGAGATGGAACTTGGAGCAATAAGGACTCGGGTTCATCCAGAAGATTTTGTGATCCTTCGATTCCTAGAAGTGGAGTTGGAAACCCACAAATGGCTAAGGATCTCGCTGAACAACAATATTTGAATATACTGCAATCAGTGGGTCAATCTGTTTACGTGTTTGATTCTGCTGGTCAGATTCTTTACTGGTAATTCTTAGGCTTCTGATGTTCAATTTGATTTTTCTAATTACTAGTAATGCATTAGTGTCTTATGTGTTTAGTTTTATGGGTAGCTCGTATATACTTGGTTTATCAGCTATAACTTGGTTTATCAGCCATGCATTAATATATTCCCTGTTACTCATTTCGGGATATGCTTATGATTTTGGCTACTAGGGTTTTTTAATTTGATCTTGTTAGTTCTTGTTTATTTTTTCCTTGGTACATCCTTCTTTTGTAGTCGAAGTTCAATCATCATGTCTCATGTGTAAATGCACTAATATCACCAGATTGAATGGAAGTTTCATTAATTTTCCATATAGGCAGTGACGGGTGTTTTATATTGATTCGGTGTAGAGGTTGCTTAATGACTCATTTATTGATGTTCAATTATGCAGGAACCGATCGGCTGAGATCCTGTATGGCTATTCTGTAGCAGAAGTACTTGGTCAGAATGCCCTTCAGCTCCTTACTTGTGACCGTGACAAAGATGAAGCTCGTCATGTCATAAACATGATTACCCTGGGGGAGATGTGGTCCGGGACAATCCCTGTCATGAATAAGCTAGGGAGACGATTTGCAATATTTGTAACTAACAGCCCAATTTATGATGATAAAAGTGATTTTCTAGGAGTTGTTGGGGTAGTTGTTGATTCACAGTCTTTTCTTCGAAAGACACCATTTCCATCTTTGGAAACCTGTCCCAGATCTTGTCAGCCAAAAAATGTCACTTCCACTAAAAATCATATCAACTCGCAGAAACCTCCCCAAGTTGTGGTTTCCACGAAGATATGGAACATAGTAAGTTTGGATCTATTACATGTTACACTAGATAAGCAATGAAGCATCAAATGTTATACGGTTCCTCCATGTAGAAATTTATCGTCTTTATAATCACTTTTGCTTCAGCTTCTCTTGATAAATAGAACCATGGACAGGCATCTAAAATTACCAACAAAGTCAGGTCGAAACTAAAGACTAATGAGAACACCGTGGAACATGAAGTCCGTCTCAGAGATGGCCCTCATTTTGACCAAGGTTTTTCAGAAAATGTTTTTTCTAATCATACGGAGTCAGCAACATCGAGTGAAGCTAGCTCGCTTGGAGGCGACATACTCCTTCCGGAAAAGTTCCAAGAGAATTTTCTAAGGGAGTCTGGTAACGAGGGTGTAGGCAAGATTGAAATTCACAAGAGGAATACCGATGGTGTAACCCAAGCTTTTCAATAATACGATGGTATTCCTTTAGATTTTAGAGATCATACGGAGTCAGCAACATCTATTTCTGTTTAAGTTTTCTTTTCTAAAATCGGTGTTCAACTTTACAAATCTTTTATCCACTGTTCTTGCAAACGATTTGATAATCGCTTTTCTTTCTGGAATTGGTATTCAATTTTATACAAGCTTTCAATTTACTGTCCATGAAAAGGGGTTTTCACCTTTTTTATACATTTTATCCAAAAATAGCTTTTAGCTGAAGTTTTCTTAGTTGCAGAGCTTTATTCTTGTGTATTGAATGGTTCTTGAGGTGCTAAAATATACAGACTCATGAGATTTGTTCCCTAATGATAAAAGAGCTTTGTATTCAGTTTTGAACATACCTTTGGCCTGTTTGCAAAAACGGTTCGATGGACCATCGTGTTAAGATTTGATCTGTACCTAACCGGTGGATTTATTTCTACTAAGTTTGGATTCGCTTATAGTAGCGGTGTTGGTTTCTAACCCACCACTCTTTGATTTCATTGTTCTATCCGGAGTTATTTGTTTTCACGATGTGATCGGCAAATTTACTCTTTGATTCTCAACCTTATAATAACTTACGTTTCAGTTCTTAGTGTCTTGTTTTCAAATACACCTCATTTTACAGGGATTAAGCGCATACTAGTCTAATCTAGTGCTAGAGCAGAGTCTTGGATTAAGAAGAAGAGGGCGGTATGGTCATGGAAAGGAAGTGAACTTGATGTGGAAAGGACTAGTCATGGCCTCTTTGACTGGATGAATTGTAAACAAGAGGATGAATTTGATCATCAAAGATTTTTTCGGGATCATCTAAGCCAGAATTTAAGGTTATGGAGAGTAACCGATCTGGAGATGAAGCCTCTGGTTCGAGGTTCTTTACTAGTAACGCTAGCAGCACAAGTAGTGGACGATGTACTGGTAGTACTAGTACCAGCAGTTGTCCTCCTCATAAATTTGATATAGGAGTAGACCCAGTGCATTATGATATCCTGTGGGAAGACTTGAAGCTTGGCGAGTAAATAGGGACAGGTAAACATTTTATTAATTTCAAAGCTTCCTTTGATTATGTTTAAGGAATACATATTGGTGTCTTATTTGAAAATTCCGAAGTTCATTCTGATCTATAATTCTTATCATTGCTCTCAGGTTCATGTGGAATTGTGTATCATGGTTTTTGGTGTGGCTCGGTATTATTTCTGTTGCTTGTGAAAATTTATCTGGCAAAGGTGTTATCATGCCTAAATTGGTGCATCACATTTCTAAATGCATATGCATTCTACATCTTAGTATGCACATATATTCTGGGTGTAGCATGCCATTTGGCATGGGCAACACCTTAAAAGTCTCATCGTTTGACTAAATAGTTACTAGCATTAGCGTCAAACTTCCTTGTCAAAAAAAATATCAATTGTCTAATTATACATTTGGGGGTATTCTAATTGCGGCAAATGATGCTAATAATTTGGGTTACATGTCATTGGTTCACCGATAATGTTGTTTAGTTAGTAATTTGGTTACCTGGCATTAGTTTACCGATAATGTTGTTTGGTTAGCAGAAAATAAAAGAGGTAAAGACAAGGAACATATAATTCAATCTTTTATGTTTGCGATTTTAACAAGCATCTTTCACTATCTTGCAGGATGTTGCCGTAAAGGTGTTTTCCAAGTTTGACCACTCGGATGATCTCCTACATTCCTTCAGACGAGGTAATTTTTCAAGGTGGCTAAGTTTTGTTCTGTACAATACACCTAAACGCATCAAAGCACTTGCTCTTAAGAATTAAAAAATGACTAGACATCAGTCACCAGTGCATTTCTAAGATTTGTGCAAAGAAAACTAATCATTGCATTACATAGATAAACCCATTGGCCATTGGTCTAAAGTGTATTTATCATGAAGGTACTACTTATGAAGAGGCTACGACATTCAAATGTACTACTCTTTATGGGAGCAGTAACTTCCCATCAGCATCTGTGCATTGTTACAGAGTTCCTCCCTCGGTTGATTCCCCACCTTTTCTCCTGCAACCTTTAAAATTCGATGAGTAATCTGATTCCTGATCTTTTTTCTTCTTGTTCTTCTTGTTACCCTACTTTCTATGTAAACCCACCACTACAATTTTTCTCTCTTATCAGCAAAATTATTATACTGTATATAAATTTATCAAGTAAAGCATAGGATAATGTCAATCCTTCTGCAATGAAAACACGAAGATGTTTGTATTGATTTCTTTTTATTTTATTTTTGGCGTTAATATTTGTTTATTTTATCTGAACAATTTATTATATTAACGGAGTTTAGAACCTTTGTAGTACAGTGGGAGTTTGTTTCAGTTGCTTAAAAATACTGCATTGGACGAGACGACGTGTTCTCATGGCTTTGGATATTGTAAGTACTCTTGAATTGGGCGTTTGTAGAGGAGTGCATAACATTAGGAAATTAGATTATGTCCGTTCCAACAACTGTAGAAAATCTCTCTCGCATTTGTCAGTACAAACCATGTAAGAGACTGGGATAAGTGTGGCGAAGGCAGCTGGAAGCAAGGGTGTGCAATTGCACACCCAGCCCAGCTCACTTTCAAGCCTAAAATTTTAGAGAAATTGGAGTTGCAAGCCCATTTAAGCATACTTGCTACCCCTAAAAATATTTTGCTCCCCCATAAACAGATTTCTAGCTCCGCCCACTGCTTTTCTGATACCTCTTCATGTAGTGTCGTTAATCGCCCCTATAGTTACTATTCAAGTCAACTATGAATTGTTCAGTACGCTTGCAAACTTGATCTTCTACATACACTGATTATATGCATCAATTTATGTTTATCCTTTCTGTAGGCACGAGGTATGAATTATCTTCATCTGTGCAACCCACCGATTGTCCACCGTGATTTGAAGTCATCGAATCTGTTGGTTGATAAGAATTGGACTGTGAAGGTATGTCACATATGTGTTCATAATATCAGTATTAGTTAGTTCCTTTCTTACTATGCACATATTTTAGTTAGTTAAATCATAAACGGAAGCACCATATATTTATCTTCTTTTAATTTTTATCAGGTTGGTCATTTTGGCCTATCACGTTGTGTGTACATATTTCATCATCAAACACGTGTATGTGAGAAGACACGTGGAGAGCATGCGGACCAAGTCATCAAAACATGATGACACACGCCCACAGCCAAGAAACCCATCCCGTCGACGTCGGATCTTCGCCCAAACAAATCCAAGGGCAGAAGTTAAAGGATGTACCAAAAGCACGGTGTACTGCGGAGCACCAAATAACTCCCAAAGAGTTGCTTTATCTCATCCCCAAAAGAAGCCAAGATCAACGGTGAAGAGAAGGTTGACTGACATGGATGTGACAGGGGCAGAAGACACTTGTCTGACACGAGCATGCGTCTCAACTACCCGCATTAAACACTCTGAGCAGTGTACGTGTCGATCAACCCGTGGAACGAACGAGGATGACTCTGCGTGATCAAGCAATGAACGAAGACCCCTGCGTGATGGACACAAAGCACAAGAAGATAAGGTTCCAACGGCTCTAACCCTATAAATACCCCCTCTCCACCAAGAGAGAGGGGATGGAAAAAGAGAGAGATGTTCAGAGGGAAGTCGAGAGAGAAGAATTGTTAGTGTAAGTTTACCTTTTAAAATTCGCAGACCTATGTAAACTCCAAAGTCATTCGAATACCTCTGTAATCATCAAATGCATAGTGAAAACGACAACCCCGTGGATGTAGGCCTTAGTGCTGAACCACGTAAATCCCAGTCTTATTTACATTTCAGCACTTTACATCCATTTCATACTCCACGAGTATTACTTTTACACTTCGTTTTCTTTATCTTCCTCTATGTGAACGCCTCTGGTGATGATATTAGACGAGGCAATGATAAACCCGAAGGTTTTGAGCCAAGGAATCAATACAATCGTCTCATCAGTGCGAGCATGTGTATAGAATGCGAACATTGTTTGTGAACATATAGATGCCTTCGTGATTTACGTGTTCACAATCTGGCGCTAGAAACAGGGACTTCGTCCCGGTAAAAGATTTATCTTATCCTGTGATTTCAACTTAAACTAGCATATGATTGCCCTGCTTCATTAGCTTTAGCAGTATTTATCTTTTGTTAACTTTATTATCTTCAAAAACACACCCATTATCTTCATTAGCTCTAGCAGTATCTATCGATGCAGTTTAAACTGGTTAAAAGATTTATTGCTTAGATCCACGGATTTACATTTTTTAGATCTTGTACGGACCTGTTTCTTCGGTGGGTTTTCGTACATTTTCAATGGATCTACGTGCATCTTCCAAGGGATCTTCATGCGTTTTCATATATTTTCAATGAGTCCGCACTTTTAATAGACCTTAACCCATGTATTTTAACTCATATGTTTTAATCAAGTGAGCCTCCCTAAAGTTTTCTCTGTGGCCCTCGGGCAGTTTCTCCCCATCTTGGAATATGGTATTTTGCAAACTAACCAGATCCGCACGGACATTTCTGTTTCTCGCTGTTTGAAATTCCCTTGTGCAGAAAGAAAGCAACAAAAGGACCCAAGATGGAAAAGACGCAGGAGGCAGGAAAATCCAAAGCCTCGTCAAAGGAAGCACCAAGGACGACCCCGGTCATCACCCACAGCAAGCAGAAAGGAGACAAAGCCAAAATGACTAGTCAGAGGCAGGATACTGCGGAAATCACTTCGCCTATGAACGCTAACTCCGTTGCAGCCGCGGCTCTCAGAGTAGCGGAGACAAAAGTACAGTACGGCTGCGGCAGCCCCGAAGGCTGCAGAAACCATCAAAACTTTTGCTACGGGTCAATTCCATC
Source organism: Papaver somniferum (assembly GCF_003573695.1). Classification (NCBI taxonomy): domain Eukaryota; kingdom Viridiplantae; phylum Streptophyta; class Magnoliopsida; order Ranunculales; family Papaveraceae; genus Papaver; species Papaver somniferum. The sequence goes on from NC_039360.1 coordinate 175,995,891, forward strand.
AACCAAAAGAAAGGGTGTCTGAGTCCAGAACACATCAGCCCGCGCATCCGCCAACCTTCGGAATGCCATCAACAAACGATCAGAATCAAACTGTGCCGGCGGTTCTAACACCGCAGATGGGCACTCAGCCTGATTTGGAAATGCCAACAATCGAAGCTGATCCTCTACCACCTTTAGTGCAAACCATAGAAGAAGGCGGCACCATGGCTGTAGTAGCACGAGTTGGGACTCTTAATCAGGGGTCAAACCAATCACATCGACTGATGGCTGAGCTTGAAGAATTGAAGAAGAGCCAGCAGGTCTACGCAGATGCCGTAGCTTTGCTGGCCAGAGAAAATCAAGATTTAAAAGACCGGATTGCCCTAAGCACGAAGACCAGCCAACAACTTGATGAAGCAAATTCAAAGGCACCAGAACCTAATCGAGACCGAAGAGTCATCGTAGCAGACGCGGCTAGGGGAAATAGCGCATCCGACCTGGATTATAATGACGAAGAGTCATACTATCACGGGCAGGAGAGCGTAGGGCACCACCGCGCGATGGAAGAGCTGCGTGATGAAATGATGGCTGAGATCAGGAAGTTAAAAACTAGACAAGGCGGGGGAAGGTTAGAAGAGGTCATGAGAGAAGCTAACTCCACGCCCCTAACTCATCGCCTGGCCAACACCCATATTCCGCTGAAATGCCCTGTCCCGACCTTCGAATGCTATGACGGATCCAGTGATCCCGCTGCACATATTCGGTATTATAACCGTGTCTTAGCCAGATGGAGTCAGAACGACGCCGTACTCTGTAGATACTTCCCATCAAGCCTGAAAGGATCGGCTTTGTCTTGGTTTGATAATTTGCCGCCTGACTCCATCCACTCCTACGATCAACTCGCAGAAAAGTTCTTAAGAACTTACATGTATAACAAGGCTGTTAACACCGGAATGGATAAGCTCTTTTCGCTGGCAATTGGCTACAAGGAAAACACGAGGGAATACACTAACAAATGGCACAAGATCTGCCAAGCCATAGGGAGTGTGGACCCAGTAGTAAGTATCAACTGCTACAAGTGGGGATTAGACCGAATGAGTCTACTGTTTGTTGAGATTCATGGAAGCGTGCCTAAGACAGAAGGAGATCTTCGAATAATTATTGAAAAGTACGCTCGTCTTGAAGAAATCCAGCGTGAGAACCCGAGGGCATACCCGCAGAGGTCTCACCGTACCAATTCCGCAGAACAAACCAATGGGGCCAAAAGAAATATCTCAGTGGAACGGCCTCACGAAGATAGGAAGGAACGAAGAGATGAACGACGAAAAGACGATCGAAAATTCGAAGATCAAGTTTACACGAAGCTCAATGCTAGCTATGCTCGGATCTTGCGAGAGATCAAAGGAAGGGAAAATTTGGAGTGGCCGTGGTCTAAGGGAAAACATCCCCAAGAACCGAGAAGTCTAAAGATTACTGTGAATATCACTGCTTCAATGGACACCAGACCGAGAAATGCAAAAACCTCAAAATAATGATCCAAAAACTGATTGATGCTGGCGAACTCCAACATTACATACGAAAGGAGGCGCCGAGGATAGATCCAAACGGACCAAGCCAGTCCAACTTCCAGAGGGAAACCGCACAATCAACACCATCTCGTGTTCCGAAGCCGCGGGCCCTCCTTACAACGCAGATAGGAAAAGGCTACGGAAGCAGTTCGAGGACCACTGCGAATTATATAAGATTGATGGTGTAGAGGTGGACGAGCACGAAGAGTGGATGGACACCTATTATCTTCGATGCTGAAGATATCGAAGAAGATATGGAAGATCATAACGATCCCTTGGTCCTAACACTACCAGTGGCTGGATGTAACCTCAAAAAGATCCTCATAGACGGGGGAAGCTCAGTAAACGTTCTATTCTACGACGCATTCAAACGAATGAAGCTCCATGATGAACAGCTAATGACCTCTTATTACACCATCTACGGATTCAATGGAGCACCCACGAAGCCATTGGGAGACATCGTGTTGCAGGTTAACGCCGGACCCATGAAAGTAGAAACACGATTCAGCGTGGTTGACGCCCCATCCCCCTATAACGCCATTATTGGACGAAAGTGGTTACATAAACTCAAAGGAGTGGCGGCAACTTACTACCAATATCTCAGATTCCCTACACCTGAGGGAGTGATGGAAATCAAGGGAGATCGGGTCTCTGCAAAAGAGTGCCAAACCACTCAGGATCGTATCAACAACGAACAAGAAGAGCAGCGAAAAACCCGAAGAATTAAAAATAAAGAAGCCGCGAAAGAAAAGGCCATAGACCGTTCCTCAAGGAAACCACAGGGAGGGGTTTGACAAAAAATGATAATGTCCTAAATACAGAAACAGGTACTTCAGCAGCCAACGAAGGACATAAATATACCAAATAGCAATCAAAGAACGTCCCAGTCCTCGGGGATCCGAAGCCGGTTTTCACACCAGTAGAGCCCGTAAAAGAAATCAACATATGAACGGAAGAAAACCCGAAGATTATCAAAGTAGGGACCATAATGGACGAAAGAAGAGAATATTCCTTAACCAAATTACTTAAAGAATGCGCGGATGTATTCGCCTGGAAGCTAGGAGATATGCCGGGGATTGACCCGAAAATAATCCAACACGAGCTGCGCATCAAACCAGGCACGCCACCTTTCAGGTAGAAAATAAGAAAAGTTGCACCAGAGTATCATAAGGCAGTCGAAAAAGAACTTCGGAAACTACTAGAAGCAGGGTTCATCAAGGAAGTCAAGTACCCTACATGGATCTCCAACATGGTCGTTGTTCCTAAGAAAAATGGAGGGGTTAGGATATGCATCGATTTTACTAACCTCAACAAGGCATGTCCAAAGGACAGCTATCCCCTGACAAGCATATATCAGCTGGTTGAAGCAGTAGAAGGATACGAAGAGCTGTCATTCATGGATGGATATTCTGGCTACAACCAAGTAGCTCTGGCAGAAGAAGATCAACTACACACAACATTCTACACCCCACATGGCCTTTATTGCTACACTAGAATTCCCTTTGGACTTCGAAACGCAGGGGCAACGTACCAAAGAATGGTCGATGCTATCTTCAGGCCATGGGTTGGTAGTACCTTAGAAGTCTACGTTGATGATATGCTCGTCAAAAGTAAGCTGCGCAAAGATCACCACCAGGATCTGAGAGATATCTTCGAAGCAATGAGGAAACATCACATGAAAGTAAATCCAGAAAAATGCACTTTCGGTGTCACCTCAGGGAAATTCCTCGGATATCTGGTAACAAAAAGGGGCATTGAGGTAGACCCAAAGAAGATTCAGGCCATAGTAGAAATGCCATCCCCGAAGAATTTAAAAGAAGTGCAGAAGCTCAATGGGTCCACAGCAGCCTTGGGCAGATTTATTGCCCGATCCTCGGACAAATGCAAACATTTTTTCAATATTCTCAAAAAAGGGAGTAAGTTTGAATGGACCGCAGAATGCGAAGAAGCCTTCCAAAAAATCAAAGAACACCTGGCTTCAATTCCAATCCTGCAGAAGCCTGATCCTGATGAGGTTTTGGCATTGTACATAGCAGCGACAGAAGACGCAGTTAGCGCAGTATTGGTCAAAACCAATACGAAGATAGAACAACCTATCTATTATGTCAGTGAGACCCTCAATTCTGCGGAAAGGAACTACACGAAGATCGAACAACTTATCCTAGCATTGGTGTGGGCTACTCAAAAGCTGAGAACCTATTTCCTAACTCACTTCATCCGCGTCCCATGCAAAGCACCACTGGAAGCAGTCCTCAAAAGCGCGGGAAAAGCAGGCAGAATAGCCAAGTGGAACACCCACCTGGACCAATTCAACATCATTCATGAAATTCAACATTCCAAAAAATCCCAAGTTTTGGAGGATTTCTTAGCAGACCTCCCCCTGGACAACGACGAAGAGATTAAGGGAATTCCAGAAGCCGATGAAGAAAGCAAGGATCCAATTGATGTCCGCGAACCCGCGAGTCAAAGACAATGGGAAGTTTTCGTCGATGGTTCCAAAAATAAGGAAGGGGCAAGAATAGGCATTGTCATCACCACCCCAACTGGAAAAAGGATCGTACATGCACTCAGGTTAGAATTCAAAGAGCACACCAACAACATTGTCGAATACGAGGCAGTCGTACATGCCCTCCGCTTAATAATAGAGATGGGGGTAACCGATGTAAGACTGACAAGTGATTCGCAGCTTGTCATACGGCAAATAGGGCTCGAGTACAATGTGTACGACGACACCCTCTCAGCTTACATGGCCTTGGTCCAAACATTGGCATCACAAATTCCGAACATCAAGTTCCGGCACTTATGCAGAATGATGGATTTTCAAATGATGTTGTAGTTGTGGTAAAAACTGGGTTCTTTTCAGACTTGTGAAGAAAACAATTTTTATAGATTTAAATTAAACAGGCAACTAAATAAAATAATTCAAAGTTTTGGATAAAAATACCAAGACTAGGATTCCACCATTGACCAAATAAATAGTAAACTCTAAATAATATTCATGCAATTTTATCTTTAAACATAATTCTAATATTTGCCTCCAATATATTCTTGAAGTAATAATTGCAATCAAAGAGTATAAAACATCAAAAGTATTTAAAACCCAGCATGCTTCATCAAATTAATTCACAACTATTCAATAAGAACTAATATTTCAATTCAATCCCATGCAAATAATCAAATAATAATATTGCAAATAAATAGTAAAATTAGAATTATACCAATTAATGTGGAACAATGGCTTCCTCCGTCGCCTTGGCTAATGGGTTTAGCTCCTCATCCCAAAAACATAATCATAAGATGTATCCATGGCTTAATAATGTGTTTTTATTGATGAAAATGGTGTAAAAAGAAGTTTGCAACGCTGTATAAATGTTACAGCGTCACTGTTACAAAGTTGAAAAGGCTGAAAATAAACGATACAAGCCTCTGCTGTTGTAAAACAACGACAGTTGGGTGTTGAAATTAAGACTGCTGAAGAACGACGGACTCTGCGAGTCTGTTCTTCGTGTTCTTCAGGTTCTTCAATGGCAGCAGCAGCAGCAACACCAATTCTCTGTAACTTGTTTGTTTCGGCTCTCCTGGACTCCAAACTTTTTCCTCAACTTTTCTAAACTTTTCTATGACTTGAACCAACTCTTATATAGTCTTTTAATCCCCAAAAATCTCTACTGAATCCGACTTTTTCTTTTCTTTTTCTTCTCTGCGCTGTTGAGAGAATATCTCTCTCTGATCTCCCTGTACGCGTTTATGAGCTATTCTATTGCCCCAAAACTCTCCCAAGACTTGAACAGGACCAAGTAGAGTTTTCTTTAGCGTAAAACTCTCCCAGAATCTCCTCAAAAAACCTTTGAAACGTAAACAGAACCATATGTGTCCTATTTGGACTCTGATTTCTTCTCCCGGCTATTCCAGCCCAATGTGATCGATCAAAACACATGTACCAGCTCTGTTTAGTCCATTCACATCCAGCCCAACTGATTTTGGGGGTTGAATCTCTTTAGAAACCGTCCATTAATCGAATCCAACTCTGCCAGTAAACATGCATGAAGTTTCCCGCCAAAACATTAATTTGAAAACGTGAAGAAATGTGATCTCCCCCTATCCAGTTCTGGTGTCCCTTTAGCAGCTGCCTGGAAATGGGTCACCCCTTAGTAATTAGGTTACCCCTTATCCAAAATCGAGGGTCCGTATAGTGATTTCTCTGGGACATTTTCCGCACTTTTTTCGGGGTTCCTCCGGGTATTCCCGGGGTACTTCCGGTACAATTCTGGGGCGCTTCCGGCACGTTATCAACGGAGGTCCAAATGCCGCATTTCTAGCCAATTTCGCCACAAAGCCTTATTCTTCCAAAAACACCTACAAATAAATAAAATAACCAAATAAGTACGATATCGAGCACTAACAATATATACAAATGAGCTATATTAGACACATAAATGCGTCTATCAAATACCCCCAAACTTATTATTTGCTAGTCCTCGAGCAAATCTAATCTAAAATAAAATGACTACACTTAGCACGTGCAGTAAGCCGTTAAACCACTAGGTGGCCCTAGTGGCGGAGTGTTGTCTCCGGGGGGTTTACCAGAGGTGTACCCACAAAACCTTAATACTCCAGAGCTTAGCTATCTACGCAGAACCTTGAAAGGCACTAAAGAATCTCCTTGGTTGGCATACTTATTGACTACAGGAAGAAGTACCCTGATGCGAAATTCCAATTGCTGTACACGAGTTTGCACTCAAGCATACTAAAATTCATATAAAGTGACAGAGCTCTACTCAGATAGTTGCACTATGGACATCATATTCGGAGTCAAAACTAATCACATGGATAGATCAAGAAGATGGATATAGAAAAACATATATGGTTTTGATGTTTACTAAGTGAACGTCGTTTCCCATATCTGTCTGAAGGCCTCCGCCAAAATGAACCTATCCTAATGGATTGAGATACTAGTCTGACTAATATCAACACACTGGCATATACAAGGGTACCAGTGGTCGATAACCTAACTCTAGGTCAACACAACTGGCATATACAAGGGTACCAGTGGTCGACTTTATTGAATTTATTCCTTTTGGTCAAATGGTCTGGTCTCAATTTTTTTTTTTTCATCTTTTTTTTTTTTTTTTTTCATTTCTTTTTCTTTTTCAATTTTTTTTTCATGGTATCTCAATCACTCTAATTCACCCTAGCATTGGTAACAACTTGAATCGTGGGCCCCACCTATCACTTAGAGAAACATGGTTTAAAAACAAAATAAAATAAAAATAGAAGTGAAAAGGACTCAACGAGATATGGTGAAACTATCATGTTATTTCTAACACCTGAGCTCTGTGCTTTTATGAATAGACTCTTCTAGATGTTTCCATCTAATCATATTGGTTCCTCAACTCCTACAACCAAAATTCTTCCATCCACTTAGATTGGTTAGTGCCATCCTGAATACGCATAAATTTCTAGGCTCTGGAGTTTATTTATTGCAACTAAAAGCTAACAAAAAGTTTCTTCCCCACCCCCAAACTTAAATCTAACATTGTCCTCAATGTTTCTCATGGAAGAACAGTACCAAAAATATAAGTAACATGAGGAAATAGTAAAGAGAGAGTTCGGAAAGATAGTACCTGAGTGAAGTGAAACCAAAAACTGAATACAAAAATTATACAACATACAAATCGCCTCGATGGTCAATCAAGGGTAAACAGGGTCCTCCAGAGGGACCTTCTCAACATCACCTGTAGGAAAAGGCTCTAAAAAGGGCTTCAATCGCTGACCGTTAACCTTTGAAGAACTACTACCATCCAGTGTCTCGATCTCAACAGCTCCATGAGGAAAAACAGTACAGACCACAAAAGGACCGGTCCACCGAGAGCGCAGTTTCCCGGGGAACAAATGCAAATGAGTGTCATACAGAAGAACTTTTTGACCTGGAGAAAATGACTTCCGTAATATGTTTCTATCATATACAAGTTTCATTTTGTTCTTATACTCCTTCGCACTATCGTAAGCATCTATACGAATCTCGTCCAACTCATTGAGCTGGAGTTTCCTATGGGCTCCTGCCTTGTCAAGTGAAAATTTAGCTGCTTAACAGCCCAATAAGCTCTGTGTTTTAACTCAACAGGTAAGTGACATGCCTTGCCATAAACAAGCCAATAAGGCGACATTCCAATGGGGGTCTTAAACGCAGTACGGTAATCACATAAGGCATCAGTAAGCCTAGACGACCAGTCTTTCCGATTAGGATTAACTGTTTTCTCTAATATACGTTTTATCTCCCTATTGGGTTACCCCTTAGTAATTAGGTTACCCCTTATCCAAACGAGGGTCCGTATAGTGATTTCTCTGGGACATTTTCCGCACTTTTTTCGGGGTTCCTCCGGGTATTCCTGGGGTACTTCCGGTACAATTCTGGGGCGCTTCCGGCACGTTATCAACGGAGGTCCAAATGCCGCATTTTTAGCCAATTTCGCCACAAAGCCTTATTCTTCCAAAAACACCTACAAATAAATAAAATAACCAAATAAGTACGATATCAAGCACTAACAATATATACAAATGAGCTATATTAGACACATAAATGCGTCTATCACAGAAGGGATCTCAGGCACGCGGATTCCCTATCATATATATCATCCATGCTGAAGGACAAAAGCATCGAAGCTATTAAAATAACAAGGGTATACGAGCCTTCAATTGCATCACAATTCTCCTTTGCTACCAATCAAGATACAGTGGAAGAAAATATCGAAGATCAGGTAGGAGAAGACATCCATAACGATTTTGACGAAGAAGATATCCTGTCAAGAGCAAATCAAGACGAAGATTTCAGCAACGAAGATGATTGGAGAATGGTAATCCATGCGTTTCTCGAAGATGGAACCTTACCCGCGGATCATAAATAAGCCAGGAAAATACTCTCCAAAGTAGGAAGATATGATCTTCGGGATGGGGTCCTGCAACGTAGTAACGGTCCGATGAAGGATCATAAATAAGCCAGGAAAATACTCTCCAAAGTAGGAAGATATGATCTTCGGGATGGGGTCCTGTACAAGAAATCCTTCATCGGACCGTTACTACGTTGCTTGTCCAGAAAAGAGGGGCATCGAATTCTAAACGACATCCATTATGGTGACGCAGGGAATCATAGCGGTATGAGATCACTAGCCGACAAAGCAAAAATGCAAGGATATTACTGGCCCACAATGATACATGATGCCGCAAGAATGTCCCGACGATGTGAAGAATGTCAGCGTTTCGCCAAAAAGATACACGCGCCAGCAACAACGTTAAATTCTGTATATAGACCGTGGCCATTTGCAAAATGGGGCATAGATATCGTCGGGCCTTTCATCGAAGGAACGATTTTTGATAGTAGCCACGGACTACTTCAGTAAATGGGTGGAAGCTAAAGCCTTAGCCAGGATCAGAGACGTGGATGTGTTTACTTTCATATTCCAAAACATCATTTGCAGGTTCGGCATACCAGCGGAAATCGTGTCCGATAATGGTAAGCAATTACAGGGGAAAAATATAGACATGCTCTTCGATACTTTTAAAATAAGGAAGAACAAATCCACCCCCATATACCCTCAAAGAAACGGACAAGCGGAAGCCACTAACAAGACCCTCGCCCTTATCCTCAAAAAGCAATTAAACGAACATAAGGGGCGATGGTGTGAACAACTGCACAATGTGTTACGGGCATACAGGACAACACGAAGATCTGCCACTGGGGAATCCCCGTTTCTCCTCACTTATGGAGCTGAAGCAGTCACCCCAACAGAGATCCTCATGCCAACCACAAAGACCGAAGCATGGTAGAAAAATCTCACAACAGACATGATGTTAGAGAGATTGGACGACCTGGAAGGAAGGAGGGAAGCAGCATTGCAGAAGATGGAAAATTATCAACGAAGACTAGCGAGGGAGTACAACAAAAAGGTAAAGCTTCGAAATTTTGTAGAGGGGCAGTATGTGCTAAGAACAATCCCACAATATCAACGAGAGAAGAAATGGGTAAAGTTAGCACCTACATGGGAAGGACCTTTTATAATACACGACATTGCGGGAAACGGTTCCTACTATCTTCGCAATCTTAAAGGCGAGGTCCTCCGGCATCCTTGGAATGCTAAGTGGCTCAAACCGTACTACCCATAGGAGCAACGCAGCTTTGCATCTGCGTGAAGAATACCAGAAGAAGAAGGCAGCGTAACCGCTTTACATGTTTCTATCTCTGGACGAGGAGTAGCAGGCCTCAACCTATCAATCAAACAATCTTTCTGAAACCTTCAAGTAAACAAAACTTATTAACAATATTGGGGAAAGTAGTTAATCTATAATCTCTCAGGGCTCCCCCATCAGTGTCTATGAGTGTAAGACCAGGGGGAAGGCACCCATCAGAAATAGATACCCAACCAATCTTAAGGCAACGGGTCGACGGAATGGGTGTATGTAAATATTTTAACCCCATATCCTAGAACGTTGCCTCAGCCCCCACCGTCTGGGAATCCTCTGGCCCAGGGTTCGCCAGCGGGGTGACAGGTCTCAAGACGATCACGAAGGTACCTCCCTTCGGTATCGCACCCAAACACTTAAAACATTCTTCTTTTGTTTTTAATGTCTTTCCTCACAATGCTTAAAATAAAAAACAAACTGATACTGCAGGTATACCAAAAGAATGATCCATTTCATAAGGGTTGGTTACAAAGAGCGGCAAGGCCAATTCAAAGAAAAAAACACATCAAAAACATTCTCTTTACAAAATACTAGAAAAATCTAAATGAAGGATAATGCCGTGGTTTCTACTTGGAAGATGCCGCCCCATCAGCAGGGTTGTTCCGAAGAGTTGAAGGGACGCTCCCACCAGAAGAGGGTCCCGAGGAGCCAGGCAAGGAGGCAGGTACAGGACGACGCGGATAGCTCTTGACGAGGCCATGATCGGTCTTAAGGCCAAGCTCAATCTTCTCCAGCATCTTGTTTGTCTCCTCCGCCAATTGACACCGAGCCTTATGCATAATAACTGTCGTTCGCTGGTGGGCTTGAGATAACAACGAGGACGGACGATTCACTTCTTTAGAAGCAGCACCAACGACCTCCTCGCGTGATGCCACCAGACTCTTAAAATAATTAGTCTGTCCTTCCTGCTGCACTAAGGAAGATTGAGCCTTTTCAAAATTTTCATTTGCAGAGCGGAGTTGTCCCTCGAGCTCTGAAAAAGACAACACAAGGGATTTAGCACAGAAAAGACATAATCACACTCGATGAAATGAGGTTATACCTTCGACACAAGCCGAAGCCTCTTCATACTCATTAACAACCACGTCTCGCGCTTAGTCAAGATAGTCATATTCCTCGGATAGTTTCTTATAATCTAGTTGAAGGTTGGTGAGAGCAAATTGACTTGCATCTAATTCTACCTGCTTCATCGAATCCATGTGACGAAGATGGTTGACTTTGTTGTTTATCTCTGTTACCCCTCTGTTAAGTCTGTACATGCATACTTCGAGATTTCTCTCAGACTCAGCCTGGCGGGCTATTTCAGCGCGAGACGCAGCAAGGGCTTTGCTGAGAGCCCCAACCTCGGCTCTGGCATCGTCCCTTTCTCTGGTAAGACACATCATACTCTCCCTAATTCCCGGAAACGGAAGGGAGCGAGCCTTTCGTAATTCCTCTTCCAGAAGATGTATTCTAGCCTCTAATAACGAAGTACGCTCACGGGCCTCCCGCAGATTCTCACGTGTCCACAGCAGCGTACCATTGAACAAAATACAGTCATGGTTATACAGATTCTGTATATCAACCATCTGAACATGCCTTACGCACAATCCCTCAGCCTGAGCGTCCCACTTTTTGGCTTCGCTCTTAATTTTTTCGACCAACTCTTTGATACGAGATTTTTGTCGTGCCCTTTCATTCCAAAGCCATATCAGCTCGGGGACTCCACCCACTGAAGATAGGGTGGGGAGACTCAGACAGAACAACAAAGTAGTAGAAAGGAATTACGAGGGATAAAAGATGGAGAAGAACTAAACCTGTGAAAGCTGAAACTTTGCCGCGAGTTTGCTCTAACTCAGCGCGAACGGTGGCAAGCTATGAACGAAGACCAGCCTCCGCTTCACCCAGCCTTTCTTTCTCTTTAAGTATATTCTTCAGTTCTTCCATCTCCACCTCAGCCACAGATAATGCCTTTTCCCTGTGACGAAGCTTAGCCTCCAGCTTCAAAGATTTCGCTTTAAAGAATTGATATAGCACATGGTTACAATGCTCACTCCTCATCATCTACACATCAAACGGCAAGCATTATTACACCGAAGGATTCGAGTGTCACGAAGAGATATGTACGAGGACTTACCTCCAAGACACGCTGCTGGGGAAAACCATATTGGTACCCATCGGCTATGGCCATCATTTCAGCAACAGAAGATGGAGGGTCCGCTACGAGGGTAGCCTCTGGAACACTCAAGCTTTTCCCCCACATCTCGGCAACACGCGCCTCGGAAGATAGTTCCATCATCCGACGAGTATAAGCATCAAAATCTTTCTCGCCAGCAACCACCGGGGCAGGATGGGGAACAAACAACAGACTCTTTTTCTTGAGCCAATCCATTATGACATCCTCACCCTCAAACATCGGCGAGTGAGGGAAATCCTCGGAAGGTGAGTCAACCACAGACTTCCCCTTTGATGTCATTTCCCCATCAGCACAAGCCTCGGCATCACCACGCGCAATGTGATCATCTGCGCCCTCATTCTGAACAACAGCATTTTCCTTACCAAAAACCCCGAGCACATCCCAATCATCATTGGGGGAAAGCAAAGAAAAGTCTTCGGGAAAACCGAGAGCATCATCAAAGAGTTCCCTTGAGGAATATATCCTGTCAAAGGAGAACTCTTGAGAAATGGTGGGGAGAGTTTCCGCAGCCTCACCCCCTCCTGTAAATTCCGGACCACCAGGGTTATCACCAGCAGGAGCAGAAATTTCCGCGGTAACACTTCCCTCGGCCACCGCGGTATTATTTCCTCCATCAACTCCATCACAACCCGCACCAACCTCTTCCTCGACATCAGGAGGGGAAGTATCAGTGCGTTCTTCCCCATCAGACATTTCCTCATCCTCGGCAAACTCTTCGTTCACTGGACTGGTAACTTCTTCATGAACCTCAGCCTCACTAGTCACAATGGTAGAAGACTGCTTGGGCCCAATCTTTTTCTTTTTCGACACCTGCAAACCAATACACGTTCCACAAAAAGAGTTATTTCCTCATACACAAAGTTTGATTTTCAAAAAAGGAGGGGCGCGGCCAGAATCTGCAATAACATACCTTGGTAGTAGCGGCACTCTTCGGTGGAAGTATAGCACCAGAAACCTCTTCCTCGTCTCCATCAACAACGTCGAGAGCATAAGGAAAGTTCATGCCCTCGAAATTTAAACACCAAGGACAGAAATCTCCATAACGAGCAGGAGGAGATTCACGAGGCCTGCTACTCTCAGAAGGACGCCAACCGCGCGGACCGGGAATCCAACCATACTCCCAAGGACCAACAATTTCAATAACAGTGGCATGACACTCATAATCATGGTCACGCTTGATCCTTTCACGAGCAGGAAAAAGTTTCCGCTGAGCCGACCCCTCGGTGCCTGAAACGTATTTCAGTTTGGCATCGCTCACCTCACTTAAGAGACGAATTTCACCCCGAGGAGTTGCGAGGTTACGAAGACTAACACTCCACGGTTTACGGTTCTTACTATTGACATAATCCCCAAAGGAGTTGTTGAAGTTTTCAGGAGTATACCACTCCCTCTCAGCGGGATTTGGAACGTAACATGTCATCGTCGTCTCCCCCTTACTCCGCAGATAACACTCCCTCAGTGCACGGAGATAGTTCCCCGATAATTACGACACGGAACGACTATGAGTATTGGTGGAAGAGCCTTCGTGACCAGCCAGCACATCATAATAAAAGGAATCACCAGACTTATACAATGGCAGCATAAGACCCGCCTCGAAGGCTCCAACCGTAGTCAACAGATGAAACTCATCAAACTGATACTTCAAGATGAGCTCGTAAGTAATATCATCCTCAGGGGCATAAAAACGAACCTCGAAGGCTTGGAGCTCATGCTTTTCCTTGAAAACTTCAAGTTCAATGTGCTTAAACGTGACTTTCTTCTTGCTAACTGAAACGCTGCGTATCACCGGGATAACCTCCTCTTCTTCCGCGGGATCGGACGAACCAACAAAAGCTTCGGAAGCTTTTCTTTTGAAAGGAGGATTTTTAGATGATTCAGCTCTCGGCACAGCACCTTTGGAGTTCTTCCCTTTGAAAGAAAGTACTGGAGGCGGCAGCAGAGGGTTCTGCACGGGCACTATAGAACGAAAAAGGGGGAATATTGAAGGTGTCACCGCGAGGAGGTGTCTGCGTACACCTGGAGTCATCACGAGGACGAGAAGGAGCACGACTGGCAGCGTATCGAGACCCGGAAGGGCCCTTCGATGGATCCCCCTTCCTAGGAGGTGAATCCTTCGTCCCAGAAGAAGATGAAACTCTATTACCGCGGGTATCCATCTGCGACAATTTAGAGAGATCTCCCCCATGTGGAGATGTATCAGACTCTCTACGCGGAGGGGATCTCGGCAGACTGGAAGGCGGAGTTTGATAAGGAGCCGCGGACGGTCAGACATGGCTGCGAGGAGGTACAAAAAACAAGTTAGAAGCAAACACGAGGGCATCACCAAAGATCAAAAAAACCACAAAATTAACAGTTCATCTCAGCATAGCCCAGAAACCCTAAAAAAAAAAAATCAATACAATTGAAACACTGGCCTCCTCGACTTGAGAAGAAGAACAGGGGAAAACTAGCATACATGCATCGAAAGATGTTCTTCATCACAAACAAGGTACAATAGCAGCAGGAAATTTACAATCAACACAATTAACACAAAATTTAAAACAACAGAAACGAAGAAAAGAAACCTTACCACCACAAACAAAATCCCAAAAGAAGACAAATGAGAGAACAAACCAGAAACAAAGAAGAAACGAGCGTGATTAATGCTTGGGCAGAGAGAATTTGATGGTTGAAGAACAAAGGATGAAGTCTGACAGGGAGAATGAAATTAATTTTCAAGGAGAATGAAATTAATTTTTTCTCCTCTCCTTTATATACTCGAAAGAAAGAGAAGGAAGTTAATGGAGGAATGAGAAACGTGCCCATTAAATGAGCAGTTAATGCACGAGTGAGAAACGTACCCAAGTATCTAGGAGAAATTATTAGGAGAGAGGAGGAATATGTAACGTCTGTTTTCTTCAATGCTCCCACTAAACACTCAAGCCCGAAGAAAAGGGGCAAATTGTGTGTACATATTTCATCATCAAACACGTGTATGTGAGAAGACACGTGGAGAGCATGCGTACCAAGTCATCAAAACATGATGACACACGCCCATCCCGTCGACGTCGGATCTTCGCCCAAACAAATCCAAGGGCAGAAGTTAAAGGATGTACCAAAAGCACGGTGTACTGCGGAGCACCAAATAACTCCCGAAGAGTTGCTTTATCTCATCCCCAAAAGAAGCCAAGATCAACGGTGAAGAGAAGGTTGACTGACATGGACGTGACAGGGGCAGAAGACACTTGTCTGACACGAGCATGCGTCTCAACTACCCGCATTAAACACTCTGAGCAGTGTACGTGTCGATCAACCCGTGGAACGAACGAGGATGACTCTGCGTGATCAAGCAATGAACGAAGACCCCTGCGTGATGGACACAAAGCACAAGAAGATAAGGTTCCAACGGCTCTCAGAAACGGGTCCCACACTCTAACCCTATAAATACCCCCTCTCCACCAAGAGAGAGGGGATGGAAAAAGAGAGAGAGGTTCAGAGGGAAGTCGAGAGAGAAGAATTGTTAGTGTAAGTTTACTTTTTAAAATTCGCAGACCTATGTAAACTCCAAAGTCATTCGATTACCTCTGTAATCATCAAATGCATAGTGAAAACGACAACCCCGTGGATGTAGGCCTTAGTGCTGAACCACGTAAATCCCAGTCTTATTTACATTTCAGCACTTTACATCCATTTCATACTCCACGAGTATTACTTTTACACTTCGTTATCTTTATCTTCCTCTATGTGAACGCCTCTGGTGATGATATTAGACGAGGCAATGATAAACCCGAAGGTTTTGAGCCAAGGAATCAATACAATCGTCTCATCAGTGCGAGCATGTGTATAGAATGCGAACATTGTTTGTGAACATATAGATGCCTTCGTGATTTACGTGTTCACACACGTATAAAACGTGCAACATTTCTTACAACAAAGTCAGGAAATGGAACGGTATATGCTAATTTCCTTAAGAGTGCTACTTTCTTTCATCTCTGATCTTTATTACTTAGTACTTACTCCAAATATTTTACTTTTTTCATATCTGAGCTTTAAGAGTGCCACTTTCTTCATCTATGATCTTTAGTAGTTATTGGGTCCCTTATGTGAGCAGAAATATTAATCTCATTCTTTACCTGCAGCCGCAGTGGATGGCTCCTGAGGTTATGCGTGATGAGCCCTCGGATGAAAAGTAGGTCATAAATTGATGTTCGTTAAATGCAAGATCTAATTCTTCTGACTTCGATTATCCAATTTCTCAAGCTGAAAATCCTATATACGACATGAATTCCAGATCTGATGTTTATAGCTTTGGAGTAATATTATGGGAACTTGCCACGCAAAAGATTCCTTGGGATACCCTCAACTCATTCCAGGTATTTGTTCCTATGTCACGAAATTAATGTAAAGATTCACAAAATATTTTCGCTTTGATTATTACAAAATTAACAAAGAAAATGTGTACTTCATTTGTTGTACCTGCAAATTTTTTTTTTTTGATCGGTAAATAGAAATTTTATTAATGGAATAGTAGGTACATACAAACCCCAAATGGAAAATCCTTCTTACATTAGCTATGTAAGAAACCCCACAGTTACAGTTAAGTAGAACACCCACATTAGAAAATCCCGTACCCCCAAAGGGATGAAGGCCCTAAAAATATTAAGAAATCTCAGACCCAAGAGTCCAAGAAAAACCACAAATAGAAACCCTTGTAACACAATTTCTGAAACCCTAAACTGTAACAAATTCTTCTACCGCCGCTGAAAACCTAGCACAAAATCTACCTCAGATCTTTCATGACCAAGCCACCATATAGAAATCGCCGCCACTTCTTCCATATTGTAAACATGTATCTCTCAGATATGAAATTAGTGATTTCTTCTGATGTTGATCGAAAAAGATGAAGAACAATAGGCGGATTGACAAGAAATGTAACAATTAGGGGGAGAAAATCAGACTGCCAGGACCAAAAACACTGCAGCTTTGAGACATTTCCACCATCACATGCACCACCATCTTCAAACCTCACTGCAATCAACCCCCATTGAAACCGCTCAAGAAGAGTTAGGAAAGTTTTACACAATGATTTAACTGATAATGAAATAGAAAAAGATGGCAAATAAAGAAGAAGAAAATCACAACACCACAGAGATTTGGATGGAAAAAAACCCAAAAATAGAAACCCAAATGAACCTAGATCTAAAGCTGGAACTTTAAAATCCAAGATTAGAACCCCAATAACACCAAAGAGCAAGGCAGATCGAAGATTAAAATGAAATCCGAGCTCGAATCTGGTCCATAAGGACCAAATTCGAGCTCAGAGGAGAGCCGCCTCAGGTTGAGAAAGAAAGGAAGGGGAAAAGAAGAGAGGGGAGAAGAGACTTAAACGCATGTAAAAGGGGAGCCGCCTAAGGGGAGCCTCCTAAGGTTATACCTGCAATCTTGTTCCACTTTTCTACTCTAACATAAAACTAAGTGCCCAAGTCTACATATAAACACAGAACATATAAAAGTTTCAGTGATTTTGCAGGTGATTGGAACTGTAGGATACATGGACCAGCGCCTTGATATTCCAGAAGTTACAGATCCACATTGGGTGTCCCTAATTGAAAGCTGCTGGAACAGGTACTTACCTTGCAGCCTATCTGTTTTCAATCAATTTATATTTATCTGATATCTTATAACAGTTTCTTGAAAAATAGTGAGCCGAAATGCCGACCAACGTTCAAAGTTCAGTGGCGGAGTTGTGTGAGGACTAGGGAGTACAGTTGTCCTCCCTAGAATTTGAGAAGTCAAGCTAATAAGCTTAGAAAGCAAGGATATTTACAAAGTTGTCCCCCCAGTTCTTTCAATATTTCATTAAATAGTTTAGAAAATTTAGATATTTATACAGTTGTCCTCCTAAATTTGGTAAAATTATAGGAGTAGCTTAGAAATGATAGATTTTTATACATGTCCTCTGAAAAAAAAAAAAACCAAAAAAAATTGGGGGCCGCCAATTTGCATGTAGGGTAAAAATTGACGTTTAGTCCCTATATATATTTGTCCCCCTAGATAAAACTCTTGGCTCCACCACTGGTTCAAAGAGCTGATTGAAAAGTTGAAAGTTATACAAAAGCATTGTCGTTTGAAGGCCCGAAGAAAATAACCACTGAGCTCAATATTTTAGAGAAAACAATCGATCATCTACAACATAGAGTTGACCAGCCCGGCAGATAGCAAGGGAAAGAAACCAATAATAGTACATCTCACCAAATCTTCATGATGGGATTTATTCAAACTCACCTTCTCTGCCATAACTCTTCATGTTGCTCTTAAACTAACACACCAATGCAAAAAATAAGAAGATTGCATTTGGCAGATGTTGTCATCGTTATAAAAACCAATCACTTTATGCACCGAATATTTTTTTTCTTCTGAAAAGGTTGCATGAATTAAACTTACGGAAATTTTAGAAGTAGTGCTTTTTATGCACCGAATATGTATACATACTAGTGTAATTTGTGTAATTAAGTAGTGCATTTTACATGCGTTAGTTTTGTTATAGTATACAAGACTTTGCAAGCAATACCCAAAATTCATAAAGTGTCTTCTTAGAGCTTTTCCAATGGGATGTATGTGAGGATAAATGTCTAAGTCCACGTAGGATGCGATTTTCTCTAAAATCTTTCTCCAACCCTGATATCTTAAAGTATCGAACAACTTTTTCGCTATGCCCTCTTTCCTCTTAACGATTCTTTTTCTTCATCTAGTTCTTTCTTCTTCGTCTATACTTTCTCTGTTCTTATGAGTGTTGAGTAATCTCCCCATCTGGATTTCGATCCCAAGCCAGATGGGGATCTAGGAAAGGGGTAAATAACATCAAATATCGCCATGGTTCTGGTCGATCTTATTGTTAAACTAGGGAATCCGGGTTCTGAGTTCTATATAGTCATTCAATTCATCTTCTGCATCTATTGCGCCGGTTTAATGTGTTGCATACATAGGCTTGTTCTTTTTTGTCCTCTAATTCATCAATTCATCTTCTACATACTTCCGATTATTTTAGCATCTGTTAGGGTTCTAACCTAACTAAGAGCTGAGCAACACAAAACTTAGATGAAAACAATAAAATAACCCTTTTGATTTGGGATAAGCAACCTCAGAATAATAAACAGATTTAAAGAAGAATTTGTATATTGATTGAATGTACTAAAGAAACTCGAGTTCTGAGTATTTATAACTAAACTAGCTTGTGTAGCAAGCAAAACTAATTAAAGAAAGTACGTAAACTAATTATAGGTTATCATAAAGTAATTGTTCTAAATAAGGAATGGTGTCCTGAGAAGGAACTGGCATTGCAACATCCCACCCCGCTTGAAAAATGGCTTGCCCTCAAGCCTGAAATTCAGGGAAACGAGCAACAAGTTCATCAACATCCTCCCAAGTGGCATCTTCCTCGGAGTGATTTTTCCACTGAACTAACCATTTGGTTCCAGCATAAGTTCCTTTTTTGTACATCTTTCGCTCCAAAATAAGATCTGGTTCCCATTTATCGTAGTCAATAACAGTGGGCAAAATTGGTTCAATAGTTGTAGCAGATCCCAGCTTAAGTTTAAGTTGAGAAACGTGAAACACTGGATGAATGCGACTAGCAGCTGGTAACTCTAGTTTATAAGCAACATGTCCAATCTTTTCCAAAACTCGAAATGGACCATAGAATTTTGGTGAAAGCTTAGAGAAAGACTGATTTGTTGCAGTTGTTTGTCTATAGGGTTACAGACGAAGATAGATAAAATCATTAACTTCAAAGGTTCTCTCTGTACGATGAGAATCTGCATAAGTTTTCATCCGAGTTTGAGCATCAGCTAGGTGAAATTTCAGAAGTTTCAGAGTATGATCTCTAGCTTTTAAATTGAGTTCTACATCATTGACAGTAGTAGATCCTGATAAATAAGCTGAGATTGTTGGAGGAGAACGACTATACAATGCTTCAAATGGACTCATCTTGATTGCTGAGTGATGACTTGTATTGTACCACCATTCTGCCCATGGAAGCCATTTGGAACAATCTTTTGGTTTGGTTCCAGCAAAACATCGTAAATAACACTCCAATGTTCTATTTGTCACTTATGTTTGCCCATCAGTTTGTGGGTGATATGCTGAACTTCTACACAACTGAGTGTTTTGTAATGCAAAGTAAGCTTCCCAAAAATTGCTCATGAATATTGGATCTCTATCACTTGGAATTGTCTTGGGCATACCATGTAGTCGTACCACTTCTTTTACAATAACATCATCAATGGTGCTGGAAGAATAAGGATGTGACAATGGTATAAAATGAGCATACTTAGTTAAACGATCTACAACAACCAAGATAAAGTTTTTTCTATTGGATTGGGAAATCCATCAATAAAGTTCATAGAAATATCTAACCAAGCATCTTCCGGTATGGGTAGAGGTTGTAAAAGTCCAGGAGGAGCTAAGGCTTATGACTCATTTCGTTGGCAAATATCACAGTGATTAATAAATTCTTTGATGGTTTGACTCATACCTTTTCAGTGAAAATTGAGCTGCAGGCGTTTGAATGTACGTAGAAATCCTGAATGACCACCAAGAGGAGGAGAATGAAACTCACGAAGTAATTTGGTACACCAAGCAGAGGAAGGAGCTACTACAATACGCCCCTTATAACGAAGAATACTATCATTATAAGAATATTTCGACTCCCCATCTGTAGACTGCTGAAGTTTGTTGATAAGAGCACCCAATTCAGCATCATTATGACATTCAGTAATGATTTCATTAATTCCCTCAAACACAGAAGCAGCGATTGATAGTAATTGAATATCAACTAATCTTGAAAGTGCATCTGCAGCTTTGTTTGAAGATCCACTCCGATAAATAATCTCATAGTCATAGCCAATGAGTTTAGATAACCATCTTTGTTGCTCAATAGAAGATAATATTTTCTCCAAGAAGTATTTTAAACTTCTATGATCTGTGTAAATTTTAAAGTGACGACCAAGTAAATAAGGTGTCCACTTTTTCACTGAAGATACAATAACTAACATCTCCTTATCATATATTAACAAGTTCAAGTTTTTTCCTGATAATGGTTTGCTATAAAATGCAATAGGTTTACCAGATTGCATTAGTACTCCTAAACCATTCCCAGAAGCATCACATTCCAAATAAAATTCTTTAGAAAAATCTGGCAATGCTAAGACAGGAGTAGTAGTTAAAGCCAATTTTAACTTGTTGAAAGCTTATGTAGCTTCATCATTCCAAGTAAAAGAATATTTCTTCAAGAGTTTAGTCAGTGCAGCACTAATTTTCCCATAGTCACGCACAAATTTGCGATAATATCCTGCTAAACCAAAGAATCCTCTGAGATCTTTAATTGTAGAAGGAATGGGCCAATGTGTAATGGCTGAAATGTTATCAGGTTTTACTGCAATCCCATCAGCTTAAACAATGTGACCCAGATAACTGATTGATGTCTTAGCAAATTCACACTTAGACTCTTTGAGAAATAACTTGTTTGTCCTGAGTAGTTGAAAAAAAGTTGTAAATGTTGGATATGTTATGACATGGAATTGCTATATATCAATGCATCATCAAAAAGGACAAGAACAAACTTGCGAAGATAAGGCCAAAATATATCATTCATTAAGCTCTGGAATGTTGGAGGGGCATTAGATAAACCAAACGACATTAGTAGAAATTCGTAATGGCCATCATGAGTCCTGAAAGCTGTTTTTCAATGTCTGATCAAAAACTCTTATATGATGATACCCAAAACGCATATCTACCTTTGAAAAAACTTTTTTACCATGTAGCTCATCGATCAATTCATCAACCACAGGAATGGGAAATCTATCTTTCACAGTAACCTTGTTTAATGCTCGACAATCAACACAAATATGCTAAGTACCATCTTTTTTACGTACCAACAATATTGGGGAAGAATAAGGTCTAGAGCTTTGTCTAATGAACTTTGTTGTCTGAAGTTCTTTCACTATTTTCTCAATTTTCTCTTTTTGAAAGTGAGGATATTGATATGGCCTAACATTAATAGGAGTAGTGTTTGGCAGTAGAGGAATATGATGATCATGTGATCTTGAAAGTGGTAAAGAAGTAGGGGTGCAAAAAATATCAGAAAAACTAGATAGAAGTTCTGAAATTTCAACATGTACCTGAAGTAGTTGTGAGAGAATAAGAAGTAGAAACCAATTGTAGAATAATACCCTGATGTTCACGTTGAATAAGTTTCTGCATTGAGATACTGTCGAGCAACATAACTGAAGTGGAGTTATTACCAATAAGAAGATAATCAGAATCATCATATTTGAATCGCATATGTAGTTTCGGAAAATCCCAACTAATATTTCCTAGAGTTCTTAACCAATGAACCCCAAAAACTGCATCACAACTACTGGCTGGTAAGAGAAAGAATTCCGTAGAGAAACTATAATCTTGTATTTTAACTGGAATATTTGCACAAGATCCTTGAGTCTCAAGAAATCCACCATTACCCACCATTACACGGATAGAAGTACCACCAGATTGATCAACAAAACCATATCTCTTAGCAATTGTTGGATGTAAGAAATTATGGGTGGATCCAGAATCGATGAGAAGTGTAATAACTTGGCCTTTAATATGTCCTTGAATTCTCATTGTGTTGGGAAAATGAGAACCCACAAGAGAATTTAATGAGATAGTAGTTTCGGGTTCTTTTGGACATGAAACATCAGTTGCAGATATTTCATTAATGAGTTCAACAACTTCTTCAGAGTCTTCTGGAGCACCTTCCAAAATAAGTAATTTAGGCTTTTCACATATATGACCTGGTTTGTAGAACTGATCACAGTTGAAACAAAGACCTTGATCTCTTATTGCACGTTGTTCTTCTACCGTTAATCTTTTAGCTCCAGGAGGAATCACATTTCTTCTATTTTGCGTACCAGCTGAACTAAGTACTTGTCTGAACGGATTTGGACGAACAAAAGTCTTTAAGGGAGAAGAATTTGATTGCAATACCTCTTCCTTCTTAATGGCTTTTTTGAAAGCTAAAGATAAAGTTGGAGGCTCAAGTAATTCAAAAACAGATCGTATTTCAGTTTTTAATGACCGTATAAAGAGATCAATAATATGTTCTTCAGGTAAATCAGTAACAAAATTCAAAATTTGTTCAAATTCTGCAATGTGTTCACGTACTGAACTAGTTTGAGACATCGTAGACAAGGCCATACGTGGATTGGAAAAAAATTTATCTGCAAAACGATCACAAATAAGTGAACAAAAGTGCAACCAAGTAGGAGCTATTACCTTTCCTTGAACCCATCTATACCAAGCGTTAGCTTCTCCTTTAAAGTGAGCAGTAGCAATGGATATTTTGTAAGCTTCACCAATATTATGGAGACTGAAGTATTGATTATCTTGAAAAATCCATCATGCTGGATCAGTACCATCAAAGGTAGGAAACTCCAAGTTAATGGGTGCTGCTCGAAGAGGGGAAGTATTGTCGGAGATGTTAAAGCCACCAGTGTGACCATGCACACCATTGTTGCCATGGTTACCGTTGCTAGTAGAATCCATAAAACCAGGTGGAATGGAGTTGAGAGGAAAACGTGCCAAGAGAATGGAAGTCATATTCCTGGCAATAGTGTCAGCAAGTGTTGTTGTGTCTTGCTTGTTTGCTTGTATCAGTGTAGTCATGTGTTTTTTATGATCTTCCAATAATAGAGCCATATTGGTTTTATTGGAATCCTGTAGCTTAGTAAACAAGGCATTCAGAGCCGCTGATGTAGAGTCTATTTCTTCTTCATGAGTATCTGCAATAACCTCCATAAACTTATTAACTGTCTTGTTTAAATTGTTCATAGTGGTGGTGATCTTGTTCACCCCTTCAGTGATTGTTATGATGAACAACGGTAGCGTTGAGAATAATCGAACCTGCTCTGGTTCCAGATGTTAGGGTTCTAACCTAACTAAGAGCTGAGCAACACAAAACTTAGACGAAAACAAGAAAATAACCCTTTTGATTTGGGGTAAGCAACCTCAGAATAATAAACAGATTTAAAGAAGAATTTTTATATTGATTGAATGTCCTAAACAAACTCGAGTTCTGAGTATTTACAACTAAACTAGCTTGTGTAGCAAGCAAAACTAATTAAAGAAAGTACGTAAACTAATTATAGGTTATCATAAATAGAGTAATTGTTCTAAATAATGAATGGTGTCTTGAGAAGGAACTGGCATTGCAACATCATCTTTATATTTTGGTCATTTCTTCTTCCACTTAGTGGATTTCTCATATTTTTTCCAAGTTCTTTGTTTATTTTCTGCCGGCTTTCTAGTTCGAAGTTTGAATTCGATTTCTAGATCTTGTTTAAGGAATTTTCCTGTAGTTGGCAAGGGATGAAAGACAGTAGAACATGGGCAACTCTTTAATTAACTTTTAAAAACTTTGAAATAACACAAAAGCATTAATCTAAATAGAACAAGATATCTGGGAATTTAAAAGAAAACATAAACGACCTTCAACTTAATTTCTAAAAACATAAAACATGGAAATATAAAACAATAACCGTTACTGGCTTCTTCCCCGTGGCGCTTCCTACTTTCTGGACTCTCTCAGTCTTCGTCTTCTGATTCGTCCACCATTATTAAGTCTTCTCCTTGGATTTGCTGATAGATTGCCGACTTCTCGTGTACATATGCATAATCCATTCTCGGAGGATATTCAGATAGGAACTAATTGGCAGTTACCGGAACTCCGATGGCCAATCTAGTCATTGATATCTTGCTTTCCCAACCTTTTTTTCTCTTCTATGGTTAAATTGCATAGTGCCAACCTCTGTGCTTGTGTAGAATACAAGAAAGCTTCTTTTTGACAGACTGCACATCGATAATACTGCATTCGATGTATTTTCCCTTCCTGACATCGTATTACCTTAGTCGACAAAATTGGCGCCCCTAAAGGAATTCTAAAGTGATTACAAGCATTTCTTCTATTTTCCTTTGCTCCTCTCTCTATCTTCTCTGTTTTGGTCCTTATCGGTACCAGATTGTGGCTTTTATAGCATAGGTCACCACTTGGGTTTCTCATTGCATTTACATCCTTTAAAGCTCTTCGTTTTTTTTAGATAATCACAGACGCCTTATCTTCTTGTAATCTTCAACCTCTCAGAAATTTTTTGATTAGTGGCCTTTATGCATTAATAAGATGCAGGCTAACCTAGACAATACATGGTTTTTCTGCATTAATAAGATACAGGCTAACCTAGACAATACATGGAAATCCAATTGATTTAGACTCCTATCTGTTTAGTCTTTGTAGTTGCAGGAAATCCTAAAACACACCCCTTGTAATAATTTGTAGATCTAAACTTAAAAATGATGATAAGAATGCTAAAATTGTAAAGAGACACAAGGTTTACGTGGTTCGATCAATTTGATCTACATCCACGGGGTTAGGTTTTACTATGATTATTTGTAATTACATCTTGATTACATGGAGACTACATTAATGAGTATTTGAAGCTCTAGGTTCTTGAAGGAGGAAGAAGAAGGAGATAATAATAATACAACCAATCTACTTTCTCTATCCACAGAATGTATCCTCTCTTAAACTGTGTCTCTTTTTTTGATTATCTATCTCCTTTCTCTCTCTTGCCTTTCTCTTTATATAGGTGTTTACAATGTGGATGACAGCTAATATACAACTAACATTTCCCCTAATTTCGGATCTGGATTGCGGTATTTTCGCAAGCTTACAAATGTAACATTCACAACATTCCTAATTTTCGCAAGATCATCACACTTTTCTCATGTTTAAATTGATGTCATCTGTTATGTCGTTTCTGAAATCATCTGGCGATGTCTTCGCGATGTGTTGTTAATAATTTCGCAAGCATATTCTTCTGTGAGAGATTCTGATCCTACATCTTGCTTCTTTTTTCTTGAATATTGCTTTAAAAGCGATCTTTAAGAAAAAATCCACCTTGTTGTAGTTGTTGGAGGAACGAGCGAAAGAATATCGGACTTGAAAAGTACGTACTTGCCTCTATTCTTTTGTGAAGTTCTGGAACGTTGCGAAGTAAGTAAGAAGTATCAACCCTTGAAGTATGCGAAGTATGAAGTATCCTTGATGAAGTATAAAAAGTAATTAATCCTCGAAATATAAGAAGAACTCTGCGAAGTAAATAAGAAGTATTTGTCCTTGAATAATAAGTATTGCCTCTATTCGTGCGAAATTATTACTCCATTTTTGGTGAGGATTCTTATTGTTCATTAGCGAACGTCCACTTTGGGAATGATTATTGACGAGGAGATAAAGAACATAAAATGTTTTCTTGGTAATCCATAGTTGCCTCTGTTCTTTATCTATTAGGGTAGAATCCTTGAGAAAATATTGAATGTGCGAATTGTTTCCTTATTCTTATCTTTGCATCTGTCTCATGTTTTGTGCTCATGCAATAGTATAATCTCTTCAAGTTGCTTATAATTGTGCGAAATAATTGAGCGAGATAATCACATCATTCGGAAGAATCATATTCTGCGAAATTCTGACACATTCTACGAAATTTTGAATCATTCTGCGAAATTCTGAATCATTATGTGAAGTTCTGAATAATCTTGCGAAATTCTTGAATAATCCTGTGAATTCTGAATAATCCTGAATAATTCTGCTAAATTCTACGATATTATTGCGAAATTCTGCAATATTATTCCGTACAGTTTTGTACTTACGCGAATATAATGCTTATGTAATGATTATGTTATGAAATGTGTATGCGATGTTTATGCCATGAAATGCTTATGCAATGCTTTTATGATGCGAGTATGATGCTTGTATGATGAGAATGCTTATCTATTGCAATGTATAGTTAATGTATAGGACTAGAATCTCGCACAAAATAATATGCTTGCGAAATTATTAACAACACATTGCGAAGACATCGCAGGATGATTTCAGAAACGACATAACAGATGACATCAATTTAAACATGAGAAAAGTGTGATGATCTTGCGAAAATTAGGAATGTTGCGAATGTTACATTTGTAAGCTTGCGAAAATACCGCAAGCCAGATCCGAAATTAGGGGAAATGTTAGCTGTACATTAGCTGTCATCCACTATGTAGACACCTATATAAAGAGAAAGGCAAGAGAGAGAGAGGAGATAGATAATCAGAAAGAGAGACACACTTTAGGAGAGGATACATTCTGTAGAGAGAGAAAGTAGAATTGGTTGTATTATTATTATCTCCTTCTTCTTCCTCCTTCAAGAACCTAGAGCTCCAAATACTCATTAATGGAGTCTCCATGTAATCAAGATGTAATTACAAATAATCATAGTAAAACCTAACCCCGTGGATGTAGATCAAATTGATCGAACCACGTAAACCTTGTGTCTCTTTACAATTTTAGCATTCTTATCATCATTTTTAAGTTTAGATCTACAAATTATTACAAGGGGTGTGTTGTAGGATTTCCTGCAACTACAGTCTCTTCGCCTTGGAACATCACGACCTACAAACTCTTCTAGGGTACCTTTATCCTACCTTATAGCTTTTATTTTCCTCAAACTTAGTAAGCGTATGAATTTAGTCAAACTTTATTAGCATTTAATTCCTGCTGCTATTGATCTCTATCGTGTATTTCATTGTCTCTGATTAGAGTGTCTCTATTTTGTCTAATCCTAGGAATTTAATGAACCATGTATCCTCTCTGCTTGATTTATTCTATCCTTTTGTTGTCGTATTTTGATTGGCCGAGGTTTAATCTAAATTAGATCTTCCATTTTTTTAAGGTGAGTATTTCGAGAAATCTTAGCTACTGGAATAAAGTAGATAGTATATTAATTCATAGTTACGTTGATCCTCTTGTTCTTCAATGCCCCATATATCTCTTCTTCCTCCTCTCCGGCGGTTTTGCTATACTATCTTCT
Source organism: Papaver somniferum (assembly GCF_003573695.1). Classification (NCBI taxonomy): domain Eukaryota; kingdom Viridiplantae; phylum Streptophyta; class Magnoliopsida; order Ranunculales; family Papaveraceae; genus Papaver; species Papaver somniferum. The sequence goes on from NC_039360.1 coordinate 176,023,769, forward strand.
TTTGATTCTTGGATCCCTATTTCTTATTCAGTTTGAGTAGTTATAACTTATATAAGCACCTCAATGGTCTTTCTGTAGCTCAGAGATATGCAAATTACATGAATATTGGTATTCTACCAACTCCCCCAGCTTTAATGAGAGAATTTGGTATTAAAGACAACAACATTCTGGCTAGAATTTTCTCGACCGAAGTTTATAAAACTGAAGATATAAGAGGAGTACTGCGTCACTTTTAGGGTCTTAATATAGGTTTTCAAATCCGTGAAATTGATCCAAATTTGTTCATCATTACTTTTCGTACGACTGATGATCTAAAATGGATAGATTTAAATGGTCTATGGTACCCTTATGGTAATGTTTTATCCGCTATATCTGCTTTCCCATGTATGCAAATATCAACTGACGTTGTTAAGGTAATCCCACTTTGGGCTAGTATCTCGAACACAAGACATGAACACAGAGTAGGAGAACGCATTGGTTTAATTGCTAGTAGGGTAGGGGAAGTTAGTCGAGTAGAAAAGGGAAGCTTTGATTGCGAACCAAGAGTCGTGGTTTGGGTTAACATTGAAAAACCACTAGTTATGAAGCTTCTAGTTAAGGTGGAACAATACCCTGAAAGAGAGCTAACTTTCACGTATCACAATATCCCATCCAAATTCTGTTCACATTGCCACCGTTTTGGACATAATATCATTCAATGTGCCATTCTTCAGCATAGGACTTTGGAGGATATCTATGACATCTCTATGCATTCTACGGGTCCGGCAGACGACATCTTTTGGATGGATAATACACCTATCCAGATATGGAACCCTCAAGACAACACTGATGCTCATGACAACATGGAGTCTGTAGAACAATTTTTGGCTATCCCAGGAAATAGAGAAACATTGTATGAGTTATTTATATAAGAGCATCCCACTGTTGAGCAAACTAGTATTATTCCAGCAGTTACTGATCGTAACTACGAGGTGTTGGGTCCGGTAACTTATGATGAAGATATGTCGTTAGCCTCAAGCTCCATCTTAGGAAAGAGAACGTTCCCATTTAACCTGCCTGAAAACTTTATCCCTCTGCATGGTTCTAATTCTGAGTCAGCTGGATCGGATAACTCAGAGACTCACGAGTTATCAACTCAATGGTACAGATTGAAAACATCCTGGAACAAGATAATGCGCTAGAACAGGTCCCTGCCAATCCTAATAGTCCTAGGCTAGAACCAGAACCTCTCTTAGTTAATCAAAGATTGTCTTTCTCATCTCCCCCTTTTGAAGATGCACAGGAAAATCTAACTTCTCCAATCTCTTCTGAATCAATTGCGTCGTCCATTTTTGCATCTCATGATAGCTCTAGTCTGCATCCATTGTATACATCAGCTGCATCCCCCAAAACTCAGCCTAAATCTGCATTCAAATTGTCGGTCCCGGATTTTCCATCTTCTTCATCGTCTGAAGGGCTCCGAATCTTGGTTACGGATTCAGACAACTTTCTTAATATTGATCAATATGGTTCTAATCTCAAAGAGCAAAATCATGCAAGAAATGCTTATTTACCAGTTCCTTTCATTCTAGATTCCCCATCTGAGCAAATGGTCGAAATTCAGGTAAACCTATACTTCTGCATTTATCTCTTTTTTAAATAGATATATTTGCTGCTCAATTCAATCTGCCATGATAATTTTACTACTTACCTAGTCTCACATCTAAGATTCAATCTTTTATCTTAATTTGTAGTTTTGATGATCTAATAATCAACATGAAAATTATAGCATGGAACGTGCAGGGGTGTGGGAAACCCTTTTACCCAAAACCATCTAAATCAATTGATTAATGGTGATAAGCCTGAAATCCTATTTCTTTCTGAAACTAAATCTAAGAAACAATTAATGAAGAATCTTTTAAAAGATTATCCCAATACACATATTGTAGATCCTATAGGATTAGCTGGTGGTTTAGCATTAAGATGGGTAGATGGATTCTCCTTTGAAATAGTTCAATGGAACTTAAAAATGATTAATATCCTTATGCAAACTAATGCTGAATATAAGAAATGGTTGTTAACTTGCTTTTATGGTAGCCCTTATCCTTCTAATAGAAATCTATCATGGGATTTCCTTACTGACATCTCTGAACAAGTAGATAAACACTCTTTGCCATGGGTTCTGCTAGGGGACCTTAACATGATTTTCAGTCAGGAAGACGAAATCGGGGGATTACCCTTTAAGAAAACTGATAGTGAATATTATCAAAATATTTGTCTAAAGCTGGCCTTTTAGATTTAGGATTTAAAGCTTATGACTTTACTTGGAATAATCACAGAGAGGATGTGGCTAAATATTCAAGAGAGACTTGACAGAGCTGTAGCTAACATAGAATGTGATACTAATTTCCCAAATGCTGAACTCACCCATCTTGTGGATCTGACCACTGCCCTATAGCCTTAAACTTAGATACAACTTTTACCAAAATTTCTTACACTTTTAAATTCTATGACACTTGGAAAAAAGAAAGCTCTTGTGTCCAAACTATTAAAGAGTCTCGGGACCATGTTATTAGGGAGAACCCTACTAATTCTTTAATTTTGAACCTTCAATATTTGCAAACCAATTTAGATTTTTGGAAGAAAAACATTTTTGGTCTACCTTCTAAAGAAATCAAAAGAATCTTGTCTCAAATTGATAACCTGAATAATTCCAGTTTTGTGTACAAAAAAGAAGATAAAATTAAGGATAAGCTCTCTCAATTAGAAAACCTGTATGTGATAGGTGCCAAATATTGCATTATTTCTTATCATTTCATTGGCACTTATCCCATTTTGCATACCATTAGTTAGCCTTTTACAATGAATTATGTATTTTACTCTCCTCAAGGATAAATACTTAATATTGCTTAATTTTGCATTTTTAGGTACCAAATAAAGGCTAGATGAGTTGCGGAGCCAAAAGAGCAAAGACACGGGAAAAAGCCGGCAGAAACTCTAGCGGAAAAGAAGTGCAGAATGTGGTATGGAAGACTCAAGGATAGAAGTGGGCTTAAAAAGGAAGAAATTGTTCTTAAAGAAGAAGTGGGCTCAAGATTGTCTAAGCCCAAACCCATTTCCTAAATCCTGAAATCCAAACCCAAACCCGTTTTTCCCTTCAGCCATCAGATTGGATCCACTCCATCATCCAACGGTCGCTTCATCAGAGTTCATCGAGCTTTGATGTTCCTGTCTAACATCATAGCACCTAACTCCATCTTGGACCGTCATTTTTGATGTATCTCACATCCAACGGTCGATCCACACCCATTTCTATCGCGCCGTTGGATCACTCCATCACCTTTTCATCCTACGGATTCCCCTCACTAATCATCAAAACTTGATATCCCGTCTAACACCTAAGCACCTAATACCTATACCCCCAAACAAACAACCCCTAGCCAAACCTAATCGAGTTCTTCTTCCACCTTTTCCCCTCTCCACTGCTACACCCATGTCCGCCACCAACTCCGTCGCTGCCACCACCATAACTCCCACCAAAAGCCATCATGGCTTCCAACAACCAAAACCCATCACCCATATCACGTTCTATATCTTTCTCAACGACTAATTTTGCATATTTTCACGCCACTGAACCCTAGGAGTGAAGTTGGTGAAATTGGTTGATGAGCTAGACAAATTGGAGGCATGGGTAGCATCAGGAGAAGAAATAGATGCATGGGTCGAAGCTCTCAAGTGTTTTCAGAGATTAGGTATGAATTAATTTCAATTTTTATGAAACCCTAAATTCACTGTTTTGGGAATTTTGGGGGGAAACTCATGTAAACTATAAATAGATGCTTTGGGTGTTTGTATTGGGAAGGCTTGGACGAGTCAAGTACCAAATACTTGAGTTCTCAATAAAAATTTCATCTTATTTTCTTGTCCTGTTTTTGGAGAATTCTCCATGTTGTTCACAACTGCTAGTAACATGCTAGGAGATGTGTTCATGTTCTAAGCTTCATAGCTAGGGTTTAGATGAAACCCTTAACCTTAATTCTAGGCTGTTTATGTTTATTTCTTTTGTTCCTGCTATGCTTTACTGTCCAGGAAAGATTTAACCTAGTGTTCAACATATTACTTTCACCTTGAATGTCAAGCATCCTAGGTAGTTAGAATCATTCTATGTTGTACTTCACTTGTATTCAATTGAATGTTATTTATCTTTGATTAGGTGTTCTTTAAGAAGACAATTAATGCTATGACTTAATATATTAGTTGATGTTAAATTGTTCATCTAAGGAGCTAGAATAGTTTCAATAGCTAAACATTCTAGTATAGGTTAAGTGGTGAATTTAAAAACCCTAGTTCCCTTTTATCAAGTCTTTATACCCTCAGTTCAACCATCTTTATTGTTGTTTCAACCCAAAATACTCTTCTGTCACTGTTTAGAGTCATACTTTAGTAGAGAACAAAGAAATAACATATTTTGCATCCTCCAAGTCCCTGTGGACTTCCCCTTACTTGCACACTAGCTGCTCTTGGCCTTGTGCACTTGCAAGTATCAATTGAGCATAGTTTAGGATCTCTTTCTATATCTATCAAGTTCTTGGCGCCGCTGCCAGGGACTCGGTAGCGGTGTTGTGTTCTTTTTTTGTTTTTTTTTCTTGCATTCTCATCCATCTTAGCTTCATTCTTGCATCTTACATGCTGTTCTTGATGTCTTGTTCTTGCTTCCTGTACTTGCTGTTACATCTTGCAACCTCAGCTTGCATCCATCTTAGCTGTGAATCTCCTATCTTGTATTTGCACTCTTGTTTTCTTGCAGTTGCACTGACCTGCAGCCCTTGCTGCTGTTGCATTGCCCTGGTTCTGCTCCTGGTGTAGCTTCTCCTTGCTGATGCTTCTAGGCCCTGCCTTATTGAGATGCTGCTAGTGGTGTTGAGAAGCTGCTGGGCTAGAAGTCCTCTGCTGGGCTGTGCAAGCCTGTTGAGCTGTGGTCTTGTGAGCTGCTGGGCCTGTTACTGAAGGGCTTGTGCTATTGAGCTGCTGCTGAGAACCATCAAATCCCAACTGGGTTTCCCTCCAAAAAGGTAAGCCTAACCTTTTAGCTAAGCCCAACTGGGCCTCATTAAAATTTATTGGGTTTGTAATTAAGTGTTTATATTTGGGCTTGTAATAATTTTTATTTTTATTTTTTTCTGTGGGCTTGTAATTTAATTTAGACTGTGGGCTCCTAGCTTTAAAAAAAAAAAAAAACTCTTGTTAGGCTTCAAATTTTTGAGCCCAATCCAACTTCACCCAACTAGGCCCATCTCTCAAACAACCCAACTGGGCCTCATTTAAACCAAATTTTGGGCTCCTCTCCTTTTCATTAAAATCAAATTTTGCTCTCAATTCAAAACCAAATTTTGAAACCCAACAAAACAAAACTTTCTAAAAACCCTTTTAAAACCAAATTGTGGGCTTTGTTTTCTCCATTATATGTAGGCTTGTTATTTCATGATTAATTTGGGATATGATTGTAACATTTAGAGACCAATCAAATAGACTAATTAGAGTCAATCCAGTAGACCCAATTGACATACCCACAACTTCTGAGGAAAACACACCGGACCAACCTGAGACAATGGGAGAACCCCGTACTCTCAAGGATTACATGTACCCCACAAGGGCAAGCCAGCCCTCCTGTATTGTTTTTCCAGAAGCTAATGGTCATTATGAGCTAAAATCAAGCACAATACAAATGCTTACTGTGTTTAGAGGAGTCGACAATGAAAACCCTTACTATCACGTGAGAGAATTTGAGGAGATATGTGGAACTATACGTTTCACTCAAATGTCCGACGAGACCCTAAAGTTAAGGCTATTTCCTTTCTCTTTGAAGGAAAAATCCAAGGCCTGGCTGTATGCTTTACAGCCACAATCCATCATGACATGGGACGACCTCACAAAGGAGTTTTTCAAAAAATTCTTCCCAAATCACAAGACTGCGACAATTCGTCAAAGTCTGAATAACTTTGTACACTTGGAGGGTGAAACCTTAGCTAGATACCTGGAGATATTCAATGAATTATTGCTCCAATGTCCCCACCATGGTTTTGAAAAATGGAGACTTGTGCAAATTTTGTATGAGGGTCTAGATGTGTCCACCCGAACAACTGTAGAGTCAATGTGCAATGGGCTATTCGTAAACAAAACTGCTGATGCGTCTTGAGACTTCTTAATTGAAGTAGCTGAGAAGACTCAACAGTGGGAATCCATTCGTGAACCCAGGAAGACTACACCTGTAGCTAAGGTTCATAGGATTGAGTCAGATTTTGAGGGAAGTGCAAAAATCGCATCATTAATTAGGAGAATAGAAGAGTTGGAGATGCAGAAAAATATCAAACCTTCTAACACTACTCTCCGTGAACATGTCGAAATGTCCGTATGTGCTGCTTGTCATGATCCCGACCATCAAATCAGTAACTGCCCAGATTTGCTTGCACTCCAGGAATCTAGGCTTGAGCAAGTACACGCTATGTTTCAAAAACAAGAGTATAACCCCTATTCTCATACCTACAATCCAGGATGGATAAACCACCCAAATTTTTCATGGTCCAATGGCCCTGCTCAAGGAGGACCATCTCAACCCAATCAATGCTATCAAAACAATCAAGGCTATCAATACCCTAGAAATCCTCAGCAACAGTCGTACCCTCAATACACTGCTGAAAAGAAATTGTCTAGCATTGAAGAGAGTATCAATCAGTTGACCCAACATCTGCTGAAAAATGAGAAAGCGACTGATCAACGAGTCTCAGCTCTGGAACTACATATAGGTCAAATTTTCGATACACTGAACACAAGAGAAAAGAGTAAACTTCCTAGCCAACCCCAACAAAATCCAAAGAGAATATTTCAAGCAGGCACATCATCTCGCGATGAAACCTCACCCGATCAAGTCCATTCCATCACCACTCTCCGAAGTGGTAAAATTGTTGAGAACAATATAGGCACGCCACAAACAAATGAATCTGAGCCAAACTTAGCACTGCCTACACCACCAAAGGAAACCTCCAGTTTAGAAAAAGAGTCCGAGCACATTAGTGAAGCCGACAATCCCACTGCTGTGAATGTCCCTTTACCTCCTAATGCTCATGTTGCTCCATATCCTCAGAGGTTAGTTCATCAACAGAAAAGCACCCACTACAATGAGATGTTAGAAATGTTCAAAAGAGTCAACATCAACATTACTTTTCTTGAGGCAATTAAGCAAATCCCTGCATATGCCAAATTCCTCAAAGACTTGTGTAATCAAAAACGCAAGCTTAATGTGCACAAACGTGCTTTCTTAGATGAACAGGTGAGTTCCATCATTCTGAACAAAACTCCACCCAAGTTTAAGGACCCAGGTTGTCCAACAATTTCTTGCACTATAGGAAAACACACGGTCAGTAGATCTTTATTAGATCTAGGTGCAAGTGTGAACCTTCTGCCATATTCTGTTTATGAGCAGTTAGGTCTTGGAGAGTTGAAACCAACACCCATAACTCTCCAATTGGCAGACCGATCCGTCAAAGTTCCTCTTGGGGTGGCAGAAGATGTTTTGATTAAGGTTGAAAAATTCTACTTTCCTGTAGACTTCATTGGCTTAGACACTCAACCTGTACAAAACCCAGACTGTCACATTCCTGTCATTTTAGGACGTCATTTCTTGGCAACGTCCAATGCGATCATCAGTTTCCGTAATGGAGTGTTGAAACTGTCTTTTGGAAACATGACTGTAGAATTGAATGCGTTTAATGTTAGTCAACATCATGTGAGTCCTGATGATGAAGATGTACATGAGATTAATATGATGGAGAGTTTGATACAAGATTCACTGACTAGCATTTTATCAATAGATACCTTGCAAGCATGTCTGGAAGAAGTTAACTTGGAGTTGTATGATGATAAATACATTGGTGAAGTCCAATCTTTGCTCGAATCTGTACCTCATATGGACATCACTGAATGACAAACTAAAGTGGAACAACTCCCACTTTCTGAGAAGTCTGTTATATCTTCGGATGAGTCTCCTAAGGCCAAACAGGAATTGAAACCATTACCTGATACTTTGAAGTATGCATTTATAGGTCCTTCTGATACCTTACATGTTATCATTTCTTCACGATTAAACATAGAACAGGAAAACAAGCTTTTAGCAGTACTTAAGGAGTAGAAAGAAGCCTTAGGATGGACCATCTCAGATCTGAAAGGAATAAGTCCTACCATTTGCATGCACCACATTAATCTTGAAGAGAATGCCAAACCATCTAGGGAAATGCAAAGAAGACTTAATCCTAACATGAGAGATGTTGTTAAGAGTGAGATCTTGAAACTACTTGATGCAGGTATCATATATCCGATTTCAGATAGTAAATGGGTGAGTCCCATTCAAGTTGTGCCTAAGAAGTCAGGCATTACTGTAGTTCAGAACGAAAAGAATGAGTTAGTCCCTTCACGTACAACCACAGGATGGCGAGTATGTATCGACTACAGGAAGTTGAACACAGTAACAAGAAAATATCACTTCTCCCTTCCCTTCATAGACCAAATGCTAGAACGTGTGTCTGGACACAGTCACTACTGTTTTCTAGATGGCTTTTCCGGTTATAACCAAATTCACATTGCACCGGAATATCAGGAAAAAACTACATTCACGTGTCCATTTGAGACATTTGCCTTTAGATGTATGCCCTTCGAGCTGTGTAATGCACCTGCTACTTTTCAGGGTTGCATGATGAGCATTTTTTCAGACATGATAGATAGTTTTCTCGAGATCTTTATGGATGATTTCTCTGTGTTTGGTTCCTCTTTTGACGAATGTTTGGACCGTCTTGTCCTTGTGCTATCTAGATGTAAACAAAGGAGTCTGATTTTAAATTGGGAAAAATGTCATTTTATGGTGAACTCCGGCATAGTTCTAGGACACATCGTCTCAGAAAAAGGAATTGAAGTAGATAAAGCTAAAGTCGACCTCATTCAACATTTACCACAACCCCACTCTGTGAAGGGGATTCGATCATTTCTAGGTCACGCTGGTTTTTACCGGCGATTCATCAAAAACTTTAGCCAAATCTCAAGACCTCTGTGTAATCTACTTGCAAAAGATGTTGTCTTTAACTTCGATGCTGCTTGTGTGAAGGCGTGGGAAGAACTCAAGACTCTCCTTAACTCAGCTCCTATTGTCCAACCACCCGACTGGAAACTACCATTCGAACTCATGTGTGATGCCTCTGATTATGCCATTGGCGCTGTTTTAGGACAGCGCGTTGATAGACTACCATATGTGATATACCATGCTAGTAAAACTCTTAATGACGCTCAACTCAATTATTCGACTACCGAGAAGGAGTTACTTACCGTGGTATTTGCATTAGACAAGTTTAGATCTTATTTGATAGGATCTAAGATCATCATATACACTGACCATGCGTCTTTGAGATTCCTTCTTTCTAAGAAGGATGCTAAAGCTCGCCTTATTCGATGGATACTCTTATTACAGGAATTCGACATCGAAATCCGTGATAAGAAAGGTTGTGAGAATGTGGTTGCTGATCACTTGTCCCGATTAACTAGCGAGTCTATTGATGAATCTTTGCTGATTAGAGAATCATTCCCTGATGAACAATTGATGTCTGTGTCAAACCTTCCTTGGTTTGCCGACATTGTTAACTACCTTGCTATAGGTAGAATTCCCTCACATTGGTCAAGACAAGACCGCTCCAAGTTCTTGGTTGAAGTTAAACATTTCCTTTGGGACGACCCATATTTGTTTAAGTACTGCCGAGACCAAATCATTAGGAGATGTGTCCCCAAAATTGAACAGAAATAAGTGATATCGTTCTGTCATGACCAAGCATATGGAGGGAATTTCAGTGCCAAGAAAACTGCTGCAAAGATCTTGCAGTGTGGGTTTTACTGGCCATCGCTGTTTAGAGACTGCCATGAGTATTGTATTGCTTGTGAGCGCTGTCAAAATATAGGAAGTATTTCGAGGAGAAAAATGATGCCGTTGAATCCAATTTTGATCGTTGAGCTATTTGATGTGTGGGGGATTGACTTCATGGGTCCATTTCCTACTTCTGAAGGCAAATTATACATCCTAGTTGCTGTTGATTACGTTTCTAAATGGGTTGAAGCTATTGCAACCAATACAAATGACCACAAGGTGGTACTCTCATTTCTGAAGGAGAACATATTTTCACGTTTTGGTATCCCTAGAGCTATAATCAGTGACGACGGTTCACATTTCTGTAACAAGTACTTTGAGTCTTTAGTACGCAAGTATGGCATAACTCACAAGGTTGCAACTTCGTACCATCCTCAGACGAGTGGACAAGTATAAGTTTCTAATAGGGAGATTAAGCACATTCTGGAGAAGACGGTCAACCCGTCGAGAAAAGATTGGTCATTAAGACTGAATGATGCTTTGTGGGCCTATAGAACAGCTTATAAGACACCAATTGGCATGTCCCCTTATCGTCTGGTGTATGGAAAGCCATGTCATCTACCTGTGGAATTAGAACATCGAGCTTACTGGGCTATCAAGAAACTTAACTTTTCTTTCGACAAGGCAGGTGCTCAACGGAAACTTCAACTCAATGAGTTAGAAGAATTGAGGAATGATGCTTATGACAGTGCCAGCCTGTATAAGAAAAAGATGAAGTTGTTTCATGATAAGCGTTTTCTGCGCAAGTCATTCACACCGGGTCAGAAATTTTTGTTATACGACTCTCGGTTGCATCTTTTTCCAGGAAAATTGCGGTCCAGATGGACGGGCCTGTTCCTAGTACGCACGGTATTCCCTCATGGAGCTGTGGAACTTGAAGATGTCTCCAACAAGAACATTTTCAAAGTGAACGGGAAAAGATTGAAACCGTTCCTTGAACCAATTCCACCTGACAGTGAGACAACCGATCTGGAGAATCCCGTCTATGTGGACTGATTGGTCCACCCTTGTACATAAACCAGGTTGAACATTCCATTTTATTTTCCCTTTTCTGTACAGTTCTTTCTTTTGCACTTTTTAAACATTGAGGACACTGTTTAATTTAGGTTTAGGGGTGATGATCAGTATATACCCTTATAACATGCTATAATTGAAAACAGAACTCTTTCTTTTTGAAAAAAAAAATGAAAAATGAAAAATCAAAATTAAAAAATGATAAAAAATGATAAAAAACATAAAAATGAATCTCAAGTAGGCAACTATCAACTGACAACTATGAGATTCATAAATAGTCTCCTCCTATGAGAACACAGCTGAAACTCAATATAGATGCTGCTTGGATTTCTGTGGATACGCCTGCAGGTTTCTCTTTAATTCTTAGGAATGATGCAGGAGACTTTGAACAAGGCAGACCAGGACCATTCACAACTTCTACCTCTGAAGAAGCGGAAGCCTTAGAGCTGTTGCAGGGAGCTAAATGAGCAGTAGAAAGAGGGTTGTCCAACTTTACTGTGGAAGGTGATTGCAAGAACCTTTTTGATTATCTGAATGGGAAAGCGTCTCAAATTTCCTGGCAGAACCAGACTATAATGGATGAAGTAAAAAAAGAGTTTAATATATGTCATAATTTTTTAGGTTTTTATTTTGTGCCAAGAACAACAAACAATGTAGCTGATGTATTGGCCAAGTAAGCTAAATCTTTTAGAAACATCCTGAATTGGAGGAAGGAGCCTCCATCTTGTATTAATTCTGCTTTAGAAGTAGATAAATCAAATGTTAGGGTTGAATCTAATAACCCAACATTCGATGGCTCTACTCATCTTGATGTAAGGGTTACTAACTCCCTAAGTTAGTCTTTTGAATACACTTAACTTACAAAAAAAAAAAATCAACCCTGATATCTTAAACCAATGTATAGATTACTTTGGGTAGACATTGTCATGATGAATGTCATCCTAATACGTTTATACTTAATTAAGATGACTTTTATATATTAAATATTTACTTTTAGCTTTCATCAAATCTAATAAAATCTCAAGTTACTAAAAATAAAATTTTATACTAATCAAAAAAGATGTCAAAATACAATATCATTGGAGACGGGGTTTTTCTCCCAGTATTAAGGAAAAATAGAAAGGAAAATGTCTTGCTGGTGTTTTCATATAGGAAACACACACAATGACCATTGGAGAAGTTCTTAACTTGTATCCTGATTCCTGGGATACAAGTTAAGGAAGATTAACAAATTGATTTTTATTATTGGTGTTTGTGAATAGTTTTGGATATCTATTCTTCTTGGAAAGTTGATTTGGTGATATACAGAAAGTATAATTTTCTACTTTACCCTTAGAAAGACAAAAGTAAAAACCTATAACATTTAACCTAAATTCGTTCAAAATTTATGGTCAAAATCTAATTAGAATACAATACTCCCTCTGTCTTTTATTAACTGTCATGTATTCTATTTTGGTCTATCTTTTTTTTATGTGTCTGCTCTGTTTTTATAGACGTATTTTTCCCTTAAACTATCAAATATATCCTTTACTTTTTATAATCATAAAATCATTTTTAATATAAACTCAATCCAAAATATTAAATAATATCAACATATATAAGGAAAAAAAATTTATTCAGTATCTTTCATATTAATCGTCATTCCCTTTTTAAATAAAAATATTTACGGACATCTATAATAAAATTCCTAATAAATCTTCTACCTATTCGTACATAATTGTTTCATAATAAAACTAATATATTTTGCTTTAATTTTCTTAAAACATTTCCTAGAATAATAATCTTACCCAATTTATAGTTTTTAATATATTAATTTTAATTTTAGTAATAACATAACATTAAATAGGTTGGTCAAGGGTCAGTAGCGACATTTCGTACAATTCCCTTAATATTTTGACTTTGTCAACTAGGACTATTAATAAAAAACGGTGGGAGTAGTATGAGTAAATAAAAAAAGAAATACCTCAATAAGTAGGATAAAAGAATATGGAAGGTCATTTATATTTTGATGTATAAAAGGAGGAACGATCAGTTTCGCCATTGATGTCTGTGGATCCGTATTTCTACATTCATGAGTCCCATTAAATCTGATAGGCATACGATTTCCATAATATAAGTTTATTTTTTCTATTTTTATATAAGTTTTTCTACGATATGAATCCCATTCGTATTGTATTCCATTAAGAAAGGTTTTCATGATGGTTTTTAAGAAAAATAAGTACATTATAAACATGAAACAAATACATCGAAAGATGCAAAACGTAAATAAATCGCAAAGAGAATGAGCGATCTATAACGGTAGCACCCAAATCTTGTACAGATAGATTGGAGAAGGAATAGAACTAAAATCAAAGTTCGACCATTTTGATTGATTTTCTTCTTGTAAAAGAGATACTCCTATTAGAGAGGAGTGACTTTCCCAAAAACTCATGTTTAGCGAAAAGCCCGAAAAACCTAGATTTATTATTCCGTTGAAGAAGAACTTAATCTTGTCTCCGTCAAATCACCGATGCAATTGTATCCAAAAAGTCGAATCACGAACAAATCTATAGAAAGAAACATTATAAATGTGCAGATAAAACCGCTCTACTAGCGAAGAAAAAAATTCTCTCTAATAGCGGAGAAAATAATTCGAAACGATGATACAACTCCTCGATAAGATAAAACTAAAAATAAGTAATTTTTGCTCAGATCTAGCACCTAAAGGACTAAATCTAAGCAAAGAAGGAAGAATATGGTATGGTGTTTTTGTAGGTTTTTTGAAAAGGAGGAAGAGAAGAGAGCCACAATATAAGTTGATAGCTAAGTATATGCCATATATGCCCAATCTGAAGAGTCTGTTCATATTGTTTGTTATTTTTTTTAAGAGCAGATCCTTGGAAGTTATTTTAACAAAAACGAGATGTAGATTTGGCCTATAGGTCTTTTGAATCAATAATAGTCAATTTCAAACATTTGGAATCATTTAAGATCTGATGTTATGGTTAAAAAAGATAACCAATTAATTTACGCAGGAAAAATTCAAAAAGATGTCAGATTTTCCATTTTTTTAAAACTCAAACTTGGATTAAAATAAGATTTTAAATAAGAAGTGATACTTTCTAGAAATCACAAAAATAAGTTTTCAAGAAAATTAGATATCCAAGAATATTTACATAGACCAATGCAAAAAGACCAATATTCTAATAATCCTTACCTTGTATACTGGAATACAAGTTAAGAAATCATATCGGCAGTTAAATGTAAAAAGTATTTATTTATCTCTCTAAAATGTCACACCTAAACAAAAATTCTTGACAAACCATGGGATGGGACTACCCAAAAACGCACACACATCGAGTGGGACCCACCACATCCAAAAGTCCCCCTGCTAGTTTTGGTTAGGTTGGGACATGTTCTATGTGTGTGTGCGGTTTTTGGATAGTCCCACCCCACGCTCTGTAAAGAATCACTCTTTGGTAAATAAAACTCGAGGATTATTGGCATTTAGGTGCATTTCAAATTCACCGAATTGTGGATGAGTTCTGTTGGATTCTTACTTTTTATATTTTTCTTTTCAAGCTTCAATCACTAAATCCCATAAAAATTTGATTACACAAGTTTTACACTAACATAGCTTGTTGCCTCTCTTTCTATTTGTTGGACTAGTGTGATCTGTGTCAAGCACATGTGCGACTGTTAATTATCATTCTTTGTCTGCTAGTCATTGTTCAGTCTTGGTTAAGGGGTAGTCATGTTGACTGAATTATGTCTTTTTCTTCTCTGTATAAATATGTCATTATCTCTTCATTTAATATTAATGAGAAAACTAATTAGATCCTTGTCCACTGACTTAGAGCGTCCCACATGGTATCAGAGCCATCTATGATTTCCAAACCCTAAAAACAGAAAATGTTTTCAATCTTTACTATTTTCTTTACAAATTTTTAAGATCTTTATAAAAATTTTCTATCATTTCAACGTTCAATGTCGAATTCATCAACATTCTCTTCTTCGATTCCATCAAAACTCAGTATTTCTTCTCCAACAAAGCTTACTTCTATAAATTTCGTGTTATGGAAGTCTTAGATTGTTCCACTATTACGAATGTACAAATATGTGGATGGATCTACACCTGAACCTGCTGAGTTTGTTCGAGATCCAACGATGCAAGCTCTGATTCAAAATCCAGCATACTTACAGTGGATTCACCAAGATCAACTTCTTCTTTCGCGGCTTATCTCATGCTTATCTGATGAAACTCATTTTTCTGTTCTTGGTTGTACTGCATCTCTGAATCTATGGAAAACTTTTAAACATAACTATAATTCTACAGTAAAATATCGTCTAATGTAGTTAAGGAATAATCTTCAATACCTAAGGGATCTGAATCAATGCGAGATTATTTTAGTCGTGCTAAATCAATTGATCATCAACTTGCTCAAGTAAGTAGGCCTGCTCTTGATGACGATCTTTATTTTCACATCCTAAACGGCTTGCCTTCTGAATCCAAGCATTTTGATCTTGAATCAATACTCAACAGCTTAAGAGCTTAGAATCTATTACTTCATCAGATCTTCTTAGTTTGCTTTTAAGTAAAGAACATTAAGTAGTTGATTCTTCTTCGGAGTCATCATCTGCTTCTGCTAATGTTGCTTAACACTCTTCTGACAAACTTGATTCACCTGATTCTGTGAATCTCAATCCAAATTCCAATTATCGTACATCTTCTGATTGGCGTTCTGGTAATCCTGCTGGTAGATTTCATTCTCGAGCTCGTGATGGTGGTAGACATTTCAATAATTTTAAAGCTCGTGGTGGTAGATTTGACCGAGGCGGTTATCGTGGTGATTATGGAAGTAGACATTTTAACTTTTTTCCTCATTATCAAATCTGTACCAGATCAGGTCATAATGTTCTTGAGTGTAAATTCTGGTACAATAGAGGCATTTCGATCGTCCTCAGGCTAATCTTGTCAACTTTGGTGATTGTTATTATTGTAGATGATGGATTTTCGACAAGGGATAAAATCCTAAACTCATAATGACACGAAGCTCTGATCCAGCAATCAGGCGTGAGTATTGAGACACGGGTCTCTCATCGAATTCTCAACAGAGAGTACTTTCTCTCAGAGTACATGTAGATATGTAGTCTCACGACTGGACAAAGACATATCTCATGAATACCGAACACTTTCAGTGATTATTTCTATATAGTATCACGAGATGGACGACTCCTAGACAGCTTGATCTGCTAGTATAGAGCGATAACGTCTTCAGGAACAAACAACGAGTTTACCCTGACTATATAAAAGATATGACTTACCGACAAGCTCATATCCGGATAATTAATGCTCCTAGACAGTTTGCTCTGCTAGTATAGAGCCACAAAGTTAACTATTCCTAATTAAGATTAATTTTGCCGTGACATTCACTACTGAATTCCAAGAATAATCTATTATTGCTCCTATTCCATGGTCGAATCCACGACTGGTCCCATGAAATGGCAATAATAATTGCTCCTATTCCATGGTCGAATCCACGACAGGTCCCATAGAATGGCAATAAACAATTGTTCTGATTCTATGATCGAATCCACGACTTGATCTCATAGAATAACAATAACTATATTATCTCATTACCCCGATACCATGATCGAATCCACAACTGGTCTCATAAATGGTAATAGATAAATCTTAATTACTCCGATTCTATGGTCGAATCTACGATCCCATGGAATGGTAATGCTCACTTTAGTATTCTGAATTCGTAGTCGAATCCTCAGCTGATCTTATGAATTAATAACAAACATCTTATTACTCAGTTTTGTGAATTATTCTCCACCGAATTCCACAATTAGTGATAAATAATCAACAACCGGGCATATGAGCTACCTCTAAGTAAGCCCCGATCCAAATGGTGAAAGTGTGTTCAACGACGATGCACAAACAGTCACCGCACGAACGAGTATTTCAAAATACAACGAAACGATGAACCTATGCAAAATAGGGAAGAAAATAATAAATAATTAAAAATATTGACCAAGGTGCTCGGAACACGGACACACGACCAACCG
Organism: Papaver somniferum; assembly: GCF_003573695.1. NCBI lineage: Eukaryota > Viridiplantae > Streptophyta > Magnoliopsida > Ranunculales > Papaveraceae > Papaver > Papaver somniferum. The sequence goes on from NC_039360.1 coordinate 176,040,774, forward strand.
ACCGTGTCGTGGTCAGTCCTACGCCAGCTTTATATTTTTAATACATTATTTTCCATGATTTGATGAAAATTCTCTCATTTGATCAAATCTCCTTCGTCGCGAGGAAACTCCTCGGTTTCATGGTATCGTCATAAATCCATAAAAAATAATATAAAATTAAGGAAAGGGCGTGACCATGGGCCAACCGGCCGTGCCTTGGTCCCAGCCGGCCCCACACCTCACGGTTCCTCATTATTTTTTTATTATTATTATTTCTCTAATTTCATGAAAAACTCCTTGGTTACATGGTATTTTGCATAAATCACCAAATAATAATAAAATAAAATAAATTATGAAAACTTGTGGGACCGGGTCCTGGCCGGCCATGTCCTATCCGGTCCCACACGCCCCTTTGTTTTATTATTATTTTTATTTTCCTTGAATTCATCAAATTCCTTGATTTCATGGTATTTCTCTCAAATTAGGAAAAATTCCCTCAAATCATGAAAAAATATTAAAAATTACGAAAACTCGTGGGACCAGGCCCTAGCCGGCCGGCCGCGCCTCCACGGTCCCACTTGCCCTTGTTTTTATTATTTTAATATTTTTTGCTTCCCTGAACTCATGAAAACTCCTTCAATTCATGGAAACTCCCTAAATTCATCAAATTTCTCAAAATTCATGAATTTTTCATAAAATCATCAAAATATTATAAAATTAAGGAAAAGGCACCAAGGGACCATGGCCACTACCGTCCAACCATGCCTTGGCCTCGGCGGTTCCACGCCTCCTTATTTGTTATTTAATAATTATTTTCCATCATCTCATGGTGTTTTCCTCAGTTTCGTCGAAACCCTAATTTTGGCATATTTCCTCGAATGGATGCTCAATTGCATGCCAGAAAATATCAAAATTCTCAGGACTAAGACGCGGACGCCTTGTGGACACGAGCAAGCTATCTTGACCGACCAAGATTGACTCTTCCAAACAATTTGGACTTTCATGAAGTGATCATCAAGAGGTCACATGATTACCCAGGGCCGGTTTCATGACCCCATGGTCGGTCCCTCACTCCGTCATAATTAATTAGGTTTTCTCACCTAAGGCTCAGACGAGCATTTTTGAATAAATGATTAAACCAGCATTTAATCATTTTTTCACTAACAAATCATCAACTCTTCAGGAGTTCTTTGTATTTGCTCATGTTAGCATATGGACACTACATGGTTTATCCACGGTCCCATGTAGTCGCTCCCTCCTTTGTCCCATGGTTGAAATTCTGACGAACCATGAATTGATCATCAATTGATCAAATTAGGGTTTCTGAATCCAAGGATCATCATTCCATATTCCAACCTTAATAATTTTACGACGACCTCATGGTCATTAGTTTTATTAATTATGCTCGGTTCAACGACCAGTATTCTAAATTAATATTTTTGGTACGCTGCCAATAATCCATCAGATGAGAAACACATGCTCAGACGATCAAATATTCAACAATTCATCACATGAATAACACTTGCTCATATGATAAATATTTGCTCAAACCAAGGAATATTGGTTCAACAATCAATATTCAACGATCCATCAAATGAGAAATACTTGCTCACTTCATCGTAAGAACTATACCTCTGTCTCATGACATATTCAACTCATGAGTTTCAGAACATCATGTTCAAATCAACAACTACATGGAATCATCGTCCCATCAAACCACGAAGTCATCAATTGACTAACATACCACGAGACGTCAATCGTGTCACTTTGGGGGGATATCACTTAGGGTTTTGGTCTGGCGGTCTACGACACGTGTGTTCAAACACAAGATGGAATGTGAGCAAGTCGTGCAATCAGTTGAAGGAATTCACGAGGTAGTGGGTGGAAAATCGACCAAATCTCCACAAGTTGAGCAACTGGTTTCAAAAACGATCTCCACTTCCCCACTCCTTGATTCCATCAACTGTCAAACTTCATGGAGTCATGGTGTCTAAAATTCCAGCAATATAAATAAGTCTCTGAATCATGATTGTGTCATCGACATCAACCGTATCATCAATCTCACGTCTCATCGACAACACGATATCATCAACTCATCAATTGATCAACTACTCTTAATTGAGCAATTTCAATCATTCAGAGCTTATCGTATTCATAATTCATACACCCACAATCTTTGATTACCATTGATTCCACAGATTTCCCAGCTTCCTTCATACAGATCAACCCATCCTCCCATGTGACCGAATTTACTCTGGAACGGTCATTGTCTTGATTTAGGCCGGAGTACTACAGATTGATCTCTCGAATCTAAAGCACCCCCTTTGCAGCGATGCATCTGTGTGAGGTTTAACATTTCGCTCGGTTCGAGGAGTCTCCTCCGTACGGTCGTCTCCTCAATTCCTTAAAAACCAGCAAATCGTTTTTCTCCATCTACAGATTGGCGACCACAGTGGGAGATCATTCTCTCGGTTGCAATCTCAATTCGGAAGGATGGTCAGTCTTAGGTATAGTTACCAATCCGGGTTCAACACCCAACTCTAACATTGCAAGTCCTAGTGGTACTCCCAGCAAGTAATACTCCTATTAACGTCGCAGGCTCTAGTGGTAGCGCTAACACCACTCCTTCGGCCAGCAATATCACGTCACATGTTACTATCACTCTTTCAATCACTGGTACTCCAGAGATCTCCCCTGCAAGTGACGACACTGGCTCCATCAACAATACACTCTTCGGTTGGTCTCCTGAAGAAACCAGAGGAAATCATCTTGATCTCATGAAGATTCATATTAACGTGGCTGCAACACAGAAAGAGTTGTATGCTTATCTCAAAACTCTTACAGACAAGTTTGCGTCTGAACGAACTCATCCTCAGCGCGGAAAAGGAGAATCTAAAGAAACATCTTAAACTGCTGATCCTGAAATCTCTCCAATCCATGTTGTACAAGATGAAGAATTCCTCAAAGCTGTAGATGACTCTCCAGCAAAGGAACTTGCAGGCTTCATCGATCATGAGGACCTGGAATGCTTCATGGAGGATCGAGGAAAAGACAAATCATCATATGCTCATCGTTATCAACCTTCATACCCTGTTGCTACTCAAATACCTTCTTTCCCGAAGGGATACACTTCCCCAACGTTCGCATTATATAACGGAACATGAAGCGCTCGAGAACACGTCTCTCGATCACTGGAGGCACTAGGAGAGCATGAACAAAATGAAATGATCCCAATCTACAGAGCCTTTCTCTGCGACTCCAAACTCTCTCAGAACTTCATGAAGCAGCCAAACGATCAGCGACTACTACACCTGCTTTGCTGAGAAAAGTCTACAAGGTCGAGGAACCTCGGAGCAACCAATGCCTGATCAACAAACAATAAAATGTACAACCTTCCATGAACGTTATTGCTCAAGAAAAAGGAAAGCTCCTGCTAAAACATGAGACATCCAACACCTCATCCTACAAAAGCATCAAGAAAGGATAACCAATCTTACACAAACCTCGATCCGGCATTAACGAACGAGGAGATGATCGGACATACTCAAACTTATCATGAAGGAGTGATCGAGTTACTGGAAGTCAGGTTTCAAGATGGTGCAATCAAATCGCTTCTCATCATAGAGATCCAACTGATGAAAAATGAAGAAACCCAGGTACTGTCACCTTCATAGATTCATCAAATCATCTAACAAGTGAATTCAATATTTCGAATCAAATTTTCAAAGAGAAGGTTGATCCACAATAGCTTCAACGAGGGACTAAAGAAGTATGCAAGAGTCCTCTCCCAATCAGAAGCTTTACACTCTCTCTGAACAACCTATCAAAGAGGCAGTTCAATCCTGGTCGAACGTGAATTGCTCTATCTGTCGAAGGCACGAAGGAGAGACATGTTCACAGCACTGAACACATCATGTCAAGAAGTCCATTCCGAAAATACTTCTTGAGCCTCCATCCACGGACCAAGAGGTGTACGACTGGGGACTGCTTACCAAATTCAATCTCTGAAGAAACGAATTGGGAAGAACGTTGATCGATGCTGACACCGCCATCAACAAAATTCCACTGAAAACCATCGGATCCACATGCATCACTCGACAATAAGATACTCATGCTCCATCTCAATCAGAGACCTTGAAGAAGCGCTCGGAAATACTTATGGATACATCATTCTCAAAGTGAACATAAGTTCAACCTGGACAGAAACCAAGTTTCACATAATCAGGAAGGTCCAGGATATGACACGTCCTTCAGAAGAGCGTGGATCCACGCTGAAAAGATGGAGCACTTGGAGGAATTTCGAACTTTGACGAGATTGAAGCAAGAACCTGCAAAAGATGCATAGACATTCATCAACAGGTTCCACACTCAGGCAAGTCTCATTCCTCCCGTGTCTACGTCATTTATTTCCTCACATGCTATGTAGCATGGGGACTTAATTCTGCTAGCAACTCTGCAAGACGTTATGAATGGTAACTTCACCGCATTAGTATTTTACCAAGTGGTTGAATCCGACATTTCTCTGAATCGATCACTGAGACGTTCATTGCTGAGATGATGTCCAAACATGGAAAATAACACTTTGGGAGTTTCTACATAGCCTTGCAGGAGCGTCCATGTGTGCCACAAAATTAAAAAGCTCTGACCTCTGCACAAGTGTTGAATCCCACTGCTGCAACGAAAGGAATGCTGAATCAACAGAAGAAAGTTGGGGCCCAGATGATCAAACCTAAGTCATGCTCAAGGGGTATGACGCTTCAACGCTCAATCATCTAAGAAGCCTTCAAAATTGTACTCCCAATCAAAGAGTACACCTTAGATAATGGCGCCTCTAGATTCAACACAAATATCTCGACACTGATTCAACACCAGCACGACACTACATTCGATAAGTCTTCATTATCTCATTATAAGACTTCTGAAACGGATGCAACATCATTCACACATGAATGTTACCAACTCCTTCAACATACACTGGGAACCTGAGGTGATTCCGTGAAACTTCATCGACGTGACTTCTCTACATCACAAAACCCTACATGACTGAGGAACTTGTTCCCTTCACCGATCTAGAACGGAGAATTCTGCTGCTATCTTCCACAACAACGTGGATTCACTTACAAAGCCGCTTCACGATACAATCATGCTTTCAAGAGCACTCAGGTTGAACTCCCAGTATACCGGATTCTCAACTCACTAACTAGTTCGTGAACGTAAAAGGCTCACTGGATGAAGGAACAAAAATTATATCTATAATCATAGTTTTAGCATTTTTTCGGTCTTTAGAGCAACTTCAACCATGGTATCAACATCAACAATAATCTCTCGAGGAACACCATCCATGATCTTAGCATCGACAAGGATATCTGGAGCATAATAATTCATGGTCTCAGCACCAACGACGGTCTCAGGAGCAACATCCTCATGACAAGGCTCCATCAACTAACCATTCTCTGAAGTATTGCTCGAGGAAACTGACTTCTCGAAGCACTAATGATTCATATAAAGGCGTGTAGACATGAAATATGCTCACATGAAAGTCTTTTTGAAGATTGCACGATTGGCCGGCACAACACCAAAGTCTTCTACAAGATGTTCTCATCACCTCTACAAATGAGATACAACATACTTCAGCAAATGGGTTTACAAAAACGTACCAACGAGTGAGGAATGAGACGATACTTCCTCAACAAAGGATGTTCGTCTATGTCTCTTATACAACCTACCGAAAGGGCGCATCAATAGAACGTACGAGCTGAAAGATATGGCCTTTACCGTCAGGTCTACGAAATATGAAAAATTTGTACGGGGTTAAAAATTACAAATGTGCACGCTTTGTTGGATGACCTCTACAACTCCAAATTGAGTGGTTCTTGTATCATGGGATGACTCAGTCTCTTAGCTTCAAAAGTTGGGGTCAAGCATCAAATTCCGACGTCGTATGAGGTTCCTACATCTTCCAGAGCGTATAATATGAAAGCAGCAATTCTTAGGCGGTATTCATGACTTCCACAGTCGAACGGTGTCCACCAGGTCTTTCCACTAAGTACTTCATCAAGTTACCTCCAACTTCGACCATCTAGGTCTTTACATCAATTTTTCTACCTGGGTCCTCTATCCAAGTCTTGCCAGAAGAAGAGAAAGCGAAGAGGTGATGATGAGTGCCAAATAATGTATATTTTTATCCCTTTTTGTTGGCATTTTAACTCATCTTTTGTGCATTAATTCTACATTTTATCCCATATTCTGTATTTTCATTGTTTTCAAGAATAAATATTTTTCTTACTTAATTTTGCATTTTTAGGTAATAAATAAAGATTGGATGAGTTGCGGAGCAAAAAGAGCAGAAAAGTGGTGAAAAGCCGGGAGAAATTACGCAAGGAAGCCGCAAAGAATGGAGCGCACGTCCAAAAAGCTGGAAATGGGCTCAAGAAGAAGAAAGTTGTTCTTAAAGAAGAAGTGGGCTCAAGGTTTTCCAAGCCCAAACTCATTTCCCAAACCCATATTCTATACCCAAAAGCCTAAAACCCAAATCCATACCCGCTTGCGTCTTCAGCCGTCAGATCAGTTCTCAGGAGCATCCGACGGTCGCTCCCTTGCTGTGCATCGAAGTTTGATATCTCCGCCTTACACTACAGTACCTAACTCCATCAAGTACCGTTCGTTTCGTCGTATCTCTTCATCCGACGGTCGCTCATCGCCTGCCTCCGCATCGCCGTCAGATCCACCTACCATCTTCCCATCCATCGGTCCAGCTTCACGAAACATCAAAATCCTCTACACCTGCTCAACACCCTAGTACCCGAACCCTACACCCATTAGCCAAACACACCCTTCTCCCAAATCCATCGAAACCATCTTCCCCCCCCCCCTCTCTGCAACAGTACCACCATGTCCGTCTCCATCACCACTACCCCCCCAAATCACTCCACTATCTTCTCCCCAAATCACTCTATCACCACCACACCTAAACCCATCATCACTATCACGTTTTACCTCTTTTTCATCAACTAATCTCCTCAATTTCTCATCTCTCATCTGAAACCCTAGGTGAGAAATTGGGGATATAAGTTGATGTTAGAGCAGCAATTGGAGCAGGAGATGAACGAGAAGAAGTAATTGGAGAGTGGGTCGACGAGATGGAGCGAGTATCTCATCAACATTAGGTAAATCAATTTCACCTGATTTCTGATTTTGGGGAAAAGGGGCTGTGAACCCTAATTCTGATAGGGGGGGTATAAATTGGTGTTATGTGGAGTGTGTGAAAGACACTGTGTATCTCTCTGGACTAGCCAGTAGAGAATTATTTTAATTTTGCAATTCCAATTTCTGATTTTTGCATAACTGTTGACAGTTGAAAGTTGCATATGTTTTTAGTTATCTCAAATGTTGCTAGTTGTATATGAATTATCACATATGATGAATGTTATTGCTTTATCCATGTTTAGCATGAGCTAAATAGCATCAGGCCAAGGCTCAGCTGAAGCCTTGTGCACTGTCAAGTGACTAGAAGCTAGGATAGTTACTTCCATGCTCTGTTTTGCTTGAGCAAATGGGAGATACCAATGCACATAGTGCCTGTGATTGGCTGTGCTGTCAAAAGACAGCCAATGCTAGGGGCAGACTATTGAGCAATTTAGTATTCTTCTATTTCTAGATGTATGCATAGGATCAAACTCAACCTAGAAACATGTCATTTGGTTAGGACACAAGGTGGATCCTAAGCCTTGGCTTACCACCAATTCCTTCTCAGTCACTTACATTTTCAGTTCTGTGTGTTTCAATTCAGTTTATTTTCTTGCCTTTGTTTTCTTGCACTTTGAAGCCTTTTGTGCACTGAAGTCAGTGCACAATCCTCACCTTGCCTTGGCTTCCAAGCCTTGGTTCTTTGCTGCTTACCTTGCTGTTTTCTTAGCTGTTCTTTGCTGCTTTACCTTGCACCCTTGGTTCATGCTATTTACCTTGCTTTGCTCACTGCCATAGTGCATTGTCACCATTGTTAGCTTAGGTTTCTTGTATGCTCCCACCCTGTGGACTGACCCCCTGCCTACCTTCTATATCATAACTTGGCCTTGTATACTTGCAAGCTTTTGTGTGTCTTTGCTTGTCACACCAAGTTTTTGGCGCCGCTGCCGGGGAGTGGTGCTGCCATCTGCTGATTTCCTTTGCTGTCTTTCATCTAGCACTGCATAATCTGCTGAAAGTGCATATTACCTTGCTGTGCTTGAAGCTGTCTCCTGATATCATTGCACTCTTGTTCACTTGCAGGTGCCACTGAGCTGCTGCTGCTGTTGTTGCTGCTGCTGCTGCTGTTGCTGCTGCTGCCAAAGCCTGCTGCCAAGCCAAAGCAACTGGGCTGCCAACTGAAGCTGCTGGGCTCTGCCTTCTACTGGTGGGCTTGTACTTCTCTGAACTGGGCTTCACCAACTTCAACTGAACTGGGCTTGCCAAGTGCTGCTGGGCTCTGCATTCTTCTGTTGCTGGGCTCGTGGTCTTCTGTGAGCTGGGCTTCGCTGCAGACTCTGCTGGGCCTGTGTTGCTGAGTCACTTCAATTGCTGCTGGGCTTGAGCGTGAGCTGCTTAGGACGATCCTAAAGCCCAACTGGGCTGTGCAACTAAAAGGGGACTAAAAGCCTATTTTTGGGCTTCCCTCCAAAAACCAAGTAAGCCTAACCCATGAGTTAACCCACTTGGGCCTCATTTAAATTCAAATTCGGGCTTGTAATAATTAATTTAATTATTTATTTGGGATTGTAATAATTTTTATTTATTTCTTTTTTTTTTTTTTTATATTTGGGACTGTAATTATTTTTTTTTTTTTTTTTATTTTTCTTTTATTTTTCTTTTTCTTTTATGGGTTGTCTTAATTATTATTATTGTTTTTATTTTCTTTTATGAGTTGTGCTAATTTATGCTAGGTTTAGTTCAAAATTTTCCAAAGCCCAATTTTAAACCAAAAACAAAATCCCTTTACCAAACACCCATTCAAAACCAAATCTTCATAACCCTTGTGGGCCAAATTGTTTCCGATTGCTCTGTCTGACCAACATGTTAGTTAAGGTACCTACTAGGACATGATTGTGACCTACAGAGACCAACAAACAGACTTGTTAGAATTAACCCAGACGAACCTATCGAAATTCTAAGTTCTGAGGGAGACAGTCCAGATCAACCAGAAACAATGGGAGAACCCCGTACCCTCAAGGATTATATGTACCCAACTAGAGCCAGTCAACCTTCTTGTATTTGCTGCCCGAGGCTAATGGCCATTATGAGCTGAAATCAAGCACAATACAGATGCTTCCTATTTTTAGAGGTGTTGAGAATGAAAACCCGTACCACCACGTGAGAGAATTCGAGGAAATTTGTGGAACTCTGCGTTTCACTCAAATGACCGACGAAACCCTGAAGTTAAGGCTTTTTCCTTTCTCCCTGAAAGATAAGGCAAAGGCCTGGCTCTATGCTTTACAGCCTCAATCCATCATGACATGGGATGACCTCATAAAGGAGTTTTTCAAAAAGTTTTTCCCGAACCACAAGACTGCGACAATTCGTCAAAGTCTGAATAGCTTTGTGCAATTAGAAGGTGAGACCTTAGCTAGATACCTGGAGAGATTCAATGAATTATTGCTCCAATGTCCCCATCATGGTTTTGAAAAATGGAGACTTGTGCAAATTTTGTATGAAGGTCTAGATGTGTCCACCCGAACAACGGTTGAGTCGATGTGTAATGGTCTATTCGTAGATAAAACTGCTGACGCGTCTTGGGACTTCTTGATTGAAGTAGCTGAAAAGACGCAACAGTGGGAATCCATCCGTGAAACCAGAAAGACTACATCCGAAGCAAAGGCTTTTAGGATTGAAGCGGATTTTGAGGGAAGAGCAAACATGGCATCAATAGTTAGGAGATTAGAAGAGTTAGAACTACATAAAAATTCAAAACCTTCCACCACTACTCTCCGAGAACATGTCGCTTCGTCTGTTTGTGCTGCTTGTAACGACCCCAACCATCAATTCCAAAATTGTCCAGATTTGCTTGCAGTCCAGGAGTCTAGGCTTGAACAGGCACATGCCATGTTTCAAAAACCAGAGCATAACCCTTATTCACAGACCTACAATCCAGGATGGAGAAACCACCCTAACTTTTCATGGTCAAAAGGACCCACTCAAGGAGGACCATCTCAACCCAATCAGAGCTATCAAAACAATCAGGGATATCAGAACAATCAAGGTTATCAACACCCGAGAAACCCTCAACAACAATCAAACTCTCAACAACAATCATATCCTCAACACAATACCGACAAGAGATTATCCACCCTAGAGGAAATGTTCCAGAGTTTGATGCAAAGTCAGAAAAATCTAGATCAAAAGATGGATCAAATATGTGAGAGAGAAAAGGGTAAACTTCCGAGCCAACCCCAACAAAATCCAAAGAGGATATTTCAAACAGGCACAACATCCTGCACTGAAACCTCACCTGATCAAATCCATGCCATTACCACCCTCCGAAGTGGTAAAGTCATCGAGAACAACGTGGGCGAACCTAATGAATCTGATACAAATTCCACACTGTCTCCACAACCCCAGAAAACCAAAGAATCTGAGCAAGTTGGAAAATCTGACAATTCTACTGCTGTGAATGTCCCTTTGCCAACTCATCTCCTGTTGCCCCATTTCCTCAAAGATTGATCTATCAACAGAAAAGTACCCATTACAATGAGATGTTAGATCTGTTCAAGAGAGTCAACATCAACATTCCTTTTCTTGAAGCAATCAAGCAAATCCCTGCTTATGCCAAATTCCTCAAAGACTTGTGTACTCAAAAGCGCAAGCTCAATGTGCAAAAACGTGCTTTCTTAGCTGAGCAGGTGAGTTCCATCATTCTGAACAAAACTCCACCCAAGTTTAGGGATCCAGGATGTCCAACAATTTCTTGCACTATAGGAGAACACACGGTCAATAAAGCGTTATTAGACCTAGGTGCAAGTGTTAACCTACTGCCATATTCTGTTTATGAGCAGTTAGGTCTTGGGGAGTTGAAACCAACATCTATCACTCTACAACTGGCAGACCGATCTGTCAAGATTCCTCGTGGAGTGGTCGAAGACGTTTTGATCAAGGTTGACAAATTCTATTTTCCCGTAGACTTCATTGTCTTAGACACTCAACCTGTACAAAACCCAGACTGTCACATTCCTGTCATCTTAGGACGTCCTTTCTTGGCTACGTCCAACGCGATCATTAATTGTCGGAATGGAGTGTTAAAACTGTCTTTTGGTAACATGACGGTAGAATTGAATGTGTTCGATATTAGTCAACAACCTGTGAATCTTGATGATGATGATGTGCATGAAGTTAATATGATTGAAGGATTAATGCAAGATTCGTTGACTAACATTCTATCCGTCGACCCCTTTCAAGCATGTATGGAGAACTTTAACCCTTCCTATGATGATGCATACTGTAGTGACGTCCTATCTCTGCTCGAATCTGTACCTCAAATGGACGTCACTGAAAGGAAATATGAAGTGGAACCACCCTACTCTCTGATTCCAAGCTTATTCCATCCATTGTTGAGCCACCCAAGCTTGAATTGAAAACATTGCCTAGTACGTTGAAGTACGCATTCCTAGGTTCTTCTGATACTTTACCTGTCATTATTTCATCATGTTTAGACACGGAACAGGAAAGTAAGCTTTTAGAAGTACTTAAGGAACACAAAGAGGCCTTAGGATGGACCATCTCAGATCTCAAAGGAATTAGTCCCACCATTTGCATGCACCACATTAACCTTGAAGAGAATGCCAAACCATCGAGGGAAATGCAAAGGAGACTTAATCCTAACATGAGAGATGTAGTCAAAGGAGAGATCCTGAAACTACTTGATGCGGGTATCATATACCCAATTCCCGATAGCAAATGGGTTAGTCCCATTCAAGTTGTGCCTAAGAAGTCAGGCATTACTGTAGTTCAGAACGACAAGAATGAATTAGTCCCTACTCGTACAACCACAGGATGGCGAGTATGCATCGACTACAGGAAGTTGAACACAGTAACAAGGAAGGATCACTTCCCGCTCCCTTTCATTGACCAAATGCTAGAACGTGTGTCTGGACACAGTCACTACTGTTTTCTAGATGGCTTTTCCGGTTATAACCAAATTCACATTGCTCCGGAAGATCAGGAAAAAACTACATTCACGTGTCCATTTGGGACGTTTGCTTATAGACGTATGCCCTTCGGGTTGTGTAATGCACCTGCTACTTTTCAGCGTTGCATGATGAGCATTTTTTCTGACATGATAGATAGTTTTCTCGAGATCTTTATGGATGATTTCTCTTTTTTGGTTCCTCGTTTGACGAATGTTTGAAGCATCTTGCCCTCGTGATATCCAGATGTAAAGAAAAGAACCTTGTTCTAAATTGGGAAAAATGCCATTTTATGGTGAATTCAGGAATAGTTCTAGGACACATCATCTCAGAAAAAGGAATTGAAGTGGATAAAGCTAAAGTTGACCTCATTCAACATCTACCACAACCTTGCTCTGTGAAGGAGATCAGATCATTTCTAGGTCATGCTGGTTTTTACCGGCGATTCATCAAAGATTTCAGCAAAATCTCCAGACCTCTGTGCAGTCTTCTCTCCAAAGATGTTGCCTTCAATTTCGATGCTGCTTGTGTGAAGGCATGGGAGGAATTAAAAACCCTTCTCACCACCGCTCCTATAGTCCGACCACCCGATTGGAAGCTTCCGTTCGAACTTATGTGTGATGCCTCTGATTATGCTGTTGGTGCTGTTTTAGGACAGCGAGTTGATAGACTACCATATGTGATATACTATGCTAGCAAAACCCTTAATGATGCCCAACTCAATTATTCAACTACCGAGAAGGAATTGCTTGCCGTCGTTTTCGCATTAGACAAGTTTAGATCTTATCTGATAGGGTCTAAGATCATCATATACACAGACCATGCGGCTTTGAAGTATCTTCTTTCCAAGAAGGATGCTAAAGCTCGCCTTATTCGATGGATACTCTTATTACAGGAATTCGATCTCGAAATCCGTGATAAGAAAGGTTGTGAGAATGTGGTTGCTGATCATTTGTCTAGATTAACTTTAGAGTCTATTGATGAATGTGAGCTGATTAGAGAATCATTCCCAGATGAACAGCTGATGTCTATCTCAGACCTTCCTTGGTTTGCTGATATTGTTAACTACCTCGCTACAGGTAGGATGCCCTCACGTTGGTCGAGACAAGACCGCTCTAAATTCCTGGCTGAAGTCAAACATTTCCTTTGGGATGACCCATATTTGTTTAAGTACTGCCCAGACCAAATCATTAGGAGATGTGTCCCCAACACTGAACAGAAAGATGTGATATCTTTCTGTCATGACCAAGCATGTGGAGGCCATTTCAGTGCCAAGAAAACCGCTGCAAAGATCTTGCAGTGTGGATTCTATTGGCCATCATTGTTCAAGGATTGCCATGATTATTGTGTTGCTTGTGAACGCTGTCAAAAGCTAGGAAGCATTTCGAGGAGAAACATGATGCCATTGAACCCCATTTTGATTGTGGAGATTTTTGATGTTTGGGGGATAGACTTCATGGGTCCATTTCCCATGTCTGACAGCAAGTTGTACATCCTAGTCGCAGTTGATTACGTTTCTAAGTGGGTAGAAGCCATAGCAACCAGAACAAATGACCACAAGGTGGTACTTTCATTTCTAAAGGAGAACATATTTGCACGTTTTGGTACCCCTAGAGCTATCATCAGTGACGGCGGTTCACATTTTCGTAACAAGTACTTTGAGTCTTTAGTACGCAAGTATGGCATAACTCACAAGGTTGCTACTCCGTACCACCCTCAGACTAGTGGACAAGTGGAAGTGTCTAATAGGGAAATTAAGCACATTCTGGAGAAGACGGTCAACCCGTCCAGGAAAGATTGGTCATTGAGATTGAATGATGCTTTGTGGGCCTATAGAACAGCTTATAAGACACCAATTGGCATGTCCCCCTATCGTCTAGTGTATGGAAAGCCGTGCCATCTACCTGTGGAATTAGAACATCGTGCCTACTGGGCAATCAAAGAGCTGAACTTTCTCTGGACGAAGCTGGAATTCAAAGGAAACTTCAACTCAACGAGTTGGAAGAATTGAGAAATGAGGCTTATGACAGTGCCAAGCTGTACAAGCAGAGATGAAGATGTTTCATGACAAGCGTATTCTACGCAAATCCTTCACTCCTGGTCAGAAAGTCTTGCTGTATGACTCCCGATTACATCTTTTTCCAGGAAAACTGCGTTCCAGATGGAAGGGTCCGTACCTAGTACGCACAGTTTTTCCTCATGGAGCTGTAGAGCTGGAGGATGTCTCCAACAAGAACGTTTTCAAAGTCAACGGGCAGAGATTAAAGCCATTCCTTGAGCCATTTCCACCCGACATTGAAACAACCAACCTGGAGGACCCAGTCTATGTGGACTAAACTGGTCCACTCTTTCCCTAAATAACCAAAAAGTTTTCCAAATCTTTCCCTAAAAACCAAAATTTTCGTTTTCCCATCAAAACCAAATGTTTCCCAACAAAACCAAATTTTTTCCAAAAAGTCCAATCCCATTAAAAACCAAATTTTCTTGTAGATAATGTGTTAGTTAAATTTCCTTTTGTATATATTTTGTGCTCATCCATTGTGACTCCTAATATGATGGATTTTTGCCTTGAATAACGGAGTTTTAATCGAGCTGCCGTACAATCGGGTATTCTCTCTCCTTTTACTCTACTCAGCATGTTCCTCTTCATATATTGTTTTATAATTCTTTCCATTTTGAAACATTGAGGACAATGTTTAGTTTAGGTTTGGGGGTATAGAGTAGATACCATGATAATTGCCATAATTGAAAACGAACTCCTTCTTTTTTGAAAAAATTGAAAAATTCCAAAAAAAAATTGAAAAATCAAATTAAAAAAAAATTAAAAAAAAATCATAAAAATGGAGCTCATTTACCTTGAAATGTTGACTCTTGTGCAAATATGTTATTAGGAGTCTTAGTCTAGATATTTAGGCACCCTGATTCTAGCACAATTCACATAGTGATAAGAAATTTGCACGCGCACGATCTACCAATACATGTATGGCCTCGATCTTCAAGGTGTTTGATAGGAAGTTACGATTGCCAATCACTTTAGAATACTGAACGAAACTTGACTAGCTTGTTCTTTGGTTGGTTGGGATAGAAGGTGGAGGTTACATTAAGAAAGACAACCATCGAATTTAACTGGGTGCATCAAAAAGGGCTACCTCTTGCAAAGTGTCATGTAATCTTTTGTTTCTTTTGTATGTATCAAAAGTGTTTCCTTTCTAAAAAAAAAAAAAAAAAAAAAAAAAAAAAAAAAAAAAAAAAAACGATTATATATTCAGAAAAAAAAAAAAAAAAAAAAAAAAAATATCAAAAAATACAAAAAAATCAAGTATTTATCAATTCCATCATCTCTTGTTCCAAAAATAAAAGAGAATAGTCAATGTAAATAAGAGTCATGTAAATAGTCATTTTGTGTTTTATTGTAATAAGCAAGGAGGGTGTATGCCATTGATGTACAACGCGAGTAATTGTGAAATACCTCCAACTCATTCACAATTCTCGTAAAGTCCGGACAGCTAGCTAGATTTCGACCTCAGTTCTTAGCCTGAGAAACTATCTCTTGGTGATTAGTAGTCATAACTTCAGATCTTTCTTTACACATGTGTAGATACACTTTACACTCTTATCACATGTCTTTTTTGTTATCAGTGCTAGGATTGTGCCTTCGATAGCTAGATTGACATCTCCATTTTGCTGTGAGCTTAAACTGTTTTGCACATGTCACATTTGATGGAATCTGAGCTTATATTTTGACCTAGAACTTTGTAGGTACGTTCTAAGCAAACCTTCACGAGACTTCAACTCGTCCACTAGGGACACTTAGTGGTTTAAAAGGCTTAGTGCATACGCTAAATGCATTCGAGAGACCAGCGACAGTGGTATAGTTAGGATTTCCTTAGTTTTGTTTTACTTGAGGACAAGTAAAATTCAGGTTTGGGGGTATTTGATGAGTGCCAAATAATGTATATATTTATCCCTTTTTGTTGGCATTTAACTCATCTTTTGTGCATTAATTCTACATTTTATCCCATATTCTGTATTTTCATTGTTTTCAAGAATAAATATTTTTCTTACTTAATTTTGCATTTTTAGGTAATAAATAAAGATTGGATGAGTTGCGGAGCAAAAAGAGCAGAAAAGTGGTGAAAAGCCGGGAGAAATTACGCAAGGAAGCCGCAAAGAATGGAGCGCACGTCCAAAAAGCTGGAAATGGGCTCAAGAAGAAGAAAGTTGTTCTTAAAGAAGAAGTGGGCTCAAGGTTTTCCAAGCCCAAACTCATTTCCCAAACCCATATTCTATACCCAAAAGCCTAAAACCCAAATCCATACCCGCTTGCGTCTTCAGCCGTCAGATCAGTTCTCAGAGCATCCGACGGTCGCTCCCTTGCTGTGCATCGAAGTTTGATATCTCCGCCTTACACTACAGTACCTAACTCCATCAAGTACCGTTCGTTTCGTGTATCTCTTCATCCGACGGTCGCTCATCGCCTGCCTCCGCATCGCCGTCAGATCCACCTACCATCTTCCCATCCATCGGTCCAGCTTCGCGAAACATCAAAATCCTCTACACCTGCTCAACACCCTAGTACCCGAACCCTACACCCATTAGCCAAACACACCCTTCTCCCAAATCCATCGAAACCATCTTTCCCCCCCCTCTCTGCAACAGTACCACCATGTCCGTCTCCATCACCACTACCTTCCCCCAAATCACTCCACTATCTTCTCCCCAAATCACTCTATCACCACCACACCTAAACCCATCATCACTATCACGTTTTACCTCTTTTTCATCAACTAATCTCCTCAATTTCTCATCTCTCATCACTGAAACCCTAGGTGAGAAATTGGGGATATAAGTTGATGTTAGAGCAGCAATTGGAGCAGGAGATGAACGAGAAGAAGTAATTGGAGAGTGGGTCGACGAGATGGAGCGAGTATCTCATCAACATTAGGTAAATCAATTTCACCTGATTTTCTGATTTTGGGGAAAATGGGCTGTGAACCCTAATTCTGATAGGGGGGGTATAAATTGGTGTTATGTGGAGTGTGTGAAAGATACTGTGTATCTCTCTGGACTAGCCAGTAGAGAATTAGAACAATTTTAATTTTGCAATTCCAATTTCTGATTTTTGCATAACTGTTGACAGTTGAAAGTTGCATATGTTTTTAGTTATCTCAAATGTTGCTAGTTGTATCTGAATTATCGCATATGATGAATGTTATTGCTTTATCCATGTTTAGCATGAGCTAAATAGCATCAGGCCAAGGCTCAGCTGAAGCCTTGTGCACTGTCAAGTGACTAGAAGCTAGGATAGTTACTTCCATGCTCTGTTTTGCTTGAGAAAATGGGAGATACCAATGCACATAGTGCCTGTGATTGGCTGTGCTGTCAAAAGACAGCCAATGCTAGGGGCAGACTATTGAGCAATTTAGTATTCTTCTATTTCTAGATGTATGCATAGGATCAAACTCAACCTAGAAACATGTCATTTGGTTAGGACACAAGGTGGATCCTAAGCCTTGGCTTACCCACCAATTCCTTCTCAGTCACTTACATTTTCAGTTCTGTGTGCTTTCAATTCAGTTTATTTTCTTGCCTTTTTTTTCTTGCACTTTGAAGCCTTTTGTGCACTGAAGTCAGTGCACAATCCTCACCTTGCCCTTGGCTTCCAAGCCTTGGTTCTTTGCTGCTTTACCTTGCTGTTTTCTTAGCTGTTTCTTTGCTGCTTTACCTTGCACCCTTGGTTCATGCTATTTACCTTGCTTTGCTCACTGCCATAGTGCATTGTCACCATTGTTAGCTTAGGTTTCTCTTGTATGCTCCCACTCCCTGTGGACTGACCCCCTGCTTACCTTCTATATCATAACTTGGCCTTGTATACTTGCAAGCTTTTGTGTGTCTTTGCTTGTCACACCAGGTGAGATCTAACCAAAAATACTGGGGACTGACGATCCACTGATCATGACGACCAGTTTCACAGTCCAAGACTCATGGCACCAGACTCTCATGTGCTAATCATTCATAATAAATTAATGCTACCATCGGGACATGAAACCGTGGTCATTACATCATCCCCTCTCAAGAGCAACCTCAGCTATGGTCCCATGACCAGGGTTTCAGAAGCGATGTTTCTACGACTGACAAAAGCAAGATGGCGTTGCAAGCACCATGATGATGTATCAATCAAGGGGTCCTGATCTCAAGCGAATCAACGATATTAATATCCTTCACCAACCGTTCAAGACCCAAGTGAAAGGTCTAAGAACACAACATGAGTGTTTTACAGCAAGCTCGGCTGAGATGATTTTACACTGTCATGTACAAACCGACGATATGGGAGCAATTGGTGAAGAATCGAGGGATGGGTCATATACCATTCTCTTCACATGAAGGTCTTATACAACATATCCAAAATTCAAAACAATTGGAGAAAAGAGCAAAGAGTTGTGGCCAAAACATTGGACCACATGCCAGCTGAAAATTTTATGAATGTCTCCTGGAAGTTTACTATTTCGTCGATTTCACATTCTAAACATGCTCGGAACTCAAAAGGCTTCTTTGTGAAAGTTCGGAAATTTCCTGGGCATGAGGATACATGGGTCGACCGCGTAAATCGACATCGGACGAAGATTCTACAACAATTTCAACGAAGACCTAACTTCTGAATTTTCTGATGACGAAATTCTTCATTCATCCAATCAGGAGCTACACCATCAACACAAAGCCGAACTTCATCTTCAGCCAATAGTCTCACTTGCTGAAGTCGACGGTGCTTCTTCTAATGAGGGAAGACTCTCGGATGATCGATAGACATACAATATGTCAGCTTCCAGTGTCTCTGAAAGGTTGATTTTCCTCAGTATGAGCATCCGCAGAAGTCTTCATCTTTGACTTGATATTTTTGGAGCGCTCCACGGAAGATCCCGAAGAGTGGATGTAACCAGAAGTTACCACTATCTGAGGCGCAAGGCATGGAGTCATGGATATACCAATAACAAACACGCAACAAAAATGGTAATCCTCAACTCTTACTTATTTACGGTTTCAAGAACCTAGTGATAATAACGTAAAAACCTCGAAAAACTTGCTCGCTTCTTCAAACTTGCCAAGACGAGCAAAATTCATTATTTAAATTCAACACATGACTTTGCGTGAAACTATGAATAATTCACATAACCTTTCATGTGAACATTCGCTGATTTTCTACATGTGTGCATACACTATAAAATCGCAAAACTCATACATACATTATTTCATTACTTTCAGCAATTTCTCAAAAATCATGACTTGATTTTCATAAAGCCGTGAACAACCCACGTAAATTTTTACTATGTGAATACTCACTGATCTTCAAAAATTGTACAGACGTTCATTCTACAATTGTGAAAACTCACATATACACATTATTTTACCATGTATAATTGTCTGCTTTCAACAGTTTTTCAAAATCAAAACATTGATTTTACAAAATATATATATTCAACGTGAAACTCACGTAAATTTGAAAAATATATCTATATATTTTTACTCCCTCGCATGAGCATCTGTGTTTGAAGCGAGAGTATACTTTCAAAGATTTCCGAAAGCTCGAAGATAAATTTTTTCATGAAGGCTCACAAACAAAATTTTATTACTAACAGACGCACGTCTATCAAAAAAAAATTTTTTCTCTCGTATGAGCATCCACCTTTGAAACGAGAGTTTATTCCACTTTGTGAAATCTCACATGTTTAAAATATAAAATTCCGGTTTTCTTGAAAGCTCATAGACGAATTTTATATCATTAGACTCATGTCTATTTTGTTTGTTCCTTAAACTAACTAACGAACAAGCGTCTATTCATAAAACAAGGATTTCCTTTTTGGGTTCGGCCCGCGAATCCTAACCGACCACGGACCTCGTCGTCCAAACCAGCGGTTCAACACAAATTTATGCTCATCAAACGACGCTCCAATCATGACATTGAAGCCTTCATCAAGTCGTGGTTTGCTCATGCTCTCCAAATCCGGTAACGCCTCAACTTACGACTAAGTTCAATTACTGGTATTATTATTTATGGCCGGAAAATCACCATTTAATGATGACTGAGGAACACAGCTTTCCTCAGTAAGAAGGGGACTTAATGTAGATGGTGGATTTTCGACAAGGGCTAAAATCGTAAACTCATAATTACACGAAGCTCTGATCCATCAATCAGACGTGAGTATTGAGACACGGGTCTCTCATCGAATTCTCAACAGAGAGTACTTTCTCTCAGAGTACATGTAGATATGTAGTCTCACGACTGGACAACGACATATCTCATGAATACTGAACACTTTCAGTGATTATTTCTATATAGTATCACGAGATGGACGGCTCCTAGACAGCTTGCTCTGCTAGTATAGAGCGATAACGTCTTCAGGAACAAACAACGAGTTTACCCTGACTATATAAAAGATATGACTTACCGACAAGCTCATATCGGGATAATTAATGCTCCTAGACAGTTTGCTCTGCTAGAATAGAGCCACAAAGTTAATTATTCCTAATTAAGATTAATTCTTCGTGACATTCACTACTGAATTCCAAGAATAATCTATTATTGCTCATATTCCATGGTTGAATCCACGACTGGTCCCATGAAATGGCAATAATAATTGCTCCTATTCCATGGTCGAATCCACGACAGGTCCATAGAATGGCAATAAACAATTGTTCTGATTCTATGATCGAATCCACGACTTGATCTCATAGAATAACAATAACTATATTATCTCATTACTCCGATTTCATGATCGAATCCACAACTGGTCTCATAAATGGTAATAGATAAATCTTAATTACTCCGATTCTATGGTCGAATCTACGATCCCATGGAATGGTAATGCTCACTTTATTATTCTGAATTCGTAGTCGAAGCCTCAGCTGATCTTATGAATTAATAATAAACATCTTATTACTCAGTTTTGTGAATTATTCTCCACCGAATTCCACAATTAGTGATAAATAATCCACAACCGGGCATCTGAGCTACCTCTAAGTAAGCCCCGATCCAAATGGTGAAAGTGTGTGCAACGACGATGCACTAACAGTCACCGCTCAAACGAGTATTTCAAAATACAACGAAACGATGAACCTATGCAAAATAGGGAAGAAAATAATAAATAATTAAAAATATTGACCAAGGTGCTGGGAACGCGGACACACGACCAACAGACCGTGTCGTGGTCAGTCCTACGCCAGTTTTATATTTTTAATACATTATTTTCCATGATTTGATGAAAATTTTCTCATTTGATCAAATCTCCTTCGTCGCGAGGAAACTCCTCGGTTTCATGGTATTGTCATAAATCCATAAAAGATAATATAAAATTAAGGAAAGTAGTGTGGGCGTGACCATGCGCCAACCGGCCGTGCCTTGGTCCAAGCCGGCCCCACACCTTACGGTTCCTCATTATTTTATTATTATTATTATTTCTCTAATTTCATGAAAAAACTCCTTGGTTTCATGGTATTTTGCATAAATCACCAAATAATAATAAAATAAAATAAATTATGAAAACTTGTATGACCGGGCCCTGGCCGGCCGGCCATGCCCTAGCCGGTCCCACACGCCTCTTTGTTTTAATATTATTTTTATTTTCCTTGAATTCATCAAATTCCTTGATTTCATGGCATTTCTCTCAAATTAGGAAAAATTCCCTCAAATCATGAAAAAATACCTAAAAAATATTAAAAATTATGAAAACTCGTGGGACCGGGACCTAGCCGGCCGGCCGCGCCTCCATGGTCTCACACGCCCTTGTTTTTATTATTTTAATATTTTTTGCTTCCCTGAACTTATGAAAACTCCTTCAATTCATGGAAACTCCCTAAATTCATCAAATTTCTCAAAATTCATGAATTTTTCATAAAATCATCAAAATATTATAAAATTAAGAAAAAGGCACCACAGAACCGTGGCCACGACCGGCCGACCATGCCTTGGCCTCGGCGGTCCCACGCCTCCTTATTCCTTATTTTATAATTATTTTCCATCATCTCATGGTGTTTTCCTCAGTTTCGTCGAAACTCTAATTTTGGCATATTTTCTCGAATGGATGCTCAATTGCATGCCAGAAAATATCAAAATTCTCAAGACTGAGACGCGGACGCCTTGGGGACACGAGCACGCTATCTTAGACGACCAAGATTGGCTCTTTGGCTTACAGAATCCGGTCCCATCAAGTTTCACAGTTTTGACCTAATTTGCACAATTGCACGTATTAGGTCCAAGACTCTTCCAAACACTTTGGATTTGCAAATACAAACACTCTACCTAGGGCCGGTTTCATGACCCCATGGTCGGTCCCTCACTCCGTCATAATTAATTAGGTTTTCTCACCTAAGGCTCAGATGAGCATTTTCGAATAAATGATTAAACCAGCATTTAATCATTCTTTCACCAACAAATCATCAACTCTTCAGGAGTTCTTTGTATTTGCTCACGTGAGCATATGGACACTACATGATTGATCCACGGTCCCATGTAGTCGCTCCCTCCTTCGTCCCATGGTTGAAATTCTGAGGAACCATGAATTGATCATCAATTGATCAAATTAGGGTTTCTGAATCCAAGGATCATCATTCCAGATTCCAACCTTAATAATTTTACGACGACCTCATGGTCATTTATTTTATTAATTATGCTCGGTTTAACGACCAGTATTCTAAATTAATATTTTTGGTACGCTGCCAATAATCCATCAGATGAGCAACACATGCTCAGACGATCAAATATTCAACAATTCATCACATGAATAACACTTGCTCATATGATAAATATTTGCTCAAACCAAGGAATATTGGTTCAACAATCAATATTCAACGATCCATCAAATGAGAAATACTTGCTCACTTCATCGTAAGAACTATACCTCTGTCTCATGACATGTTCAACTCATGAGTATCAGAACATCATGTTCAAATCAGCAACTACATGGACTCATCGTCCCATCAAACCACGAAGTCATCAATTGACTAACATACCACGAGACGTCAATCGTGTCACTTTGGGGGGATATCACTTAGGGTTTTGGTCTGGCGGTCTACGGCACGTGTGTTCAAACACACGATGGAATGTGAGAAAGTCGTGCAATCAGTTGAAGGAATTCACGAGGTAGTGGGTGGAAAATCGACCAAGTCTCCACACGTTGAGAAACTGGTTTCATACATGATCTCCACTTCCCCAATCCTTGATTCCATCAACTGTCACACTTCATGGAGTCATGGTGTCTAAAATTCCAGCAATATAAATAAGTCTCTGAATCATGATTGAGTCATCGGCATCAACAGTATCATCAATATCACGTCTCATCGACAACACGAGATCATCAACTCATCAATTGAGCAACTACTCTCAATTGAGCAATTTCAATCATTCAGAGCTTATCATATTCAGAATTCATACATCCACAATCTTTGATTACCATTGATTCCACACATTTCCCATCTTCCCTCCTACAGATCAACCCATCCTCTCTTGTGACCGAATTTACTCTGGAACAGTCATTGTCTTGATTTAGGACGGAGTACTACAGATTGATCTCTCGAATCTAAAGCACCCCCTTTGCAGCGGTGCATCTGTGTGAGGTTTAACATTTCGCTCGGTTTGAGGAGTCTCCTCCGTACGGTCGTCTCCTCAATTCCTTAAAAACCAGCAAATCGTTTTTCCCCATCTACAATTATGAAGATTATTCTGACGATTTTTAGAGTCTTGATCCAGAAATTTATGCAGTATATACTGATGATAATCATTATGCGTCTTTTTTTATTAGTGGTGAAAATCAGACTCCTGATTATGGTGCTATTCACCATATCATCAATGACTTAAGTAATCTCATTTGGACGTTGAGTATCAGAGTGCTGAAAAAGTTAAAGTCGGAAATGATGTAGGTTTGTCCGATAATCATATTGGCTCTTCTCGCCTTAATTATGTAGTCGCTCCCTCCTTCGTCCCATGGTTGAAATTCTGAGGAACCATGAATTGATCATCAATTGATCAAATTAGGGTTTCTGAATCCAAGGATCATCATTCCAGATTCCAACCTTAATAATATTACGACGACCTCATGGTCATTAATTTTATTAATTATGCTCGGTTCAAAGACCAGTATTCTAAATTAATATTTTTGGTACGCTGCCAATAATCCATCAGATGAGAAACACATGCTCAGACGATCAAATATTCAACAATTCATCACATGAGCCACACTTGCTCAGATGATAAATATTTGCTCAAACCAAGGAATATAAGTTCAACAATCAATATTCAACGATCCATCGAATGAGCAATACTTACTCACTTCATTGTAAGAACTATACCTCTGTCTCATGACATGTTCAACTCATGAGTTTCAGAATACCATGTTCAACTCAGCAACTACATGGACTCATCGTCCCGTCAAACCACGAAGTCATCAATTGACTAACATACCATGAGACGTCAATCGTGTCACTTTGGGGGGATATCACTTAGGGTTTTGGTCTGGCGGTCTACGGCACGTGTGTTCAAACACACGATGGAATGTGAGCAAGTCGTGCAATCAGTTGAAAGAATTCACGAGGTAGTGGGTGGAAAATCGACCAAGTCTCCACACGTTGAGCAACTGGTTTCAAACACGATCTCCACTTCCCCACTCCTTGATTCCATCAACTGTCACACTTCATGGAGTCATGGTGTCTAAAATTCCAGCAATATAAATAAGTCTCTGAATCATGATTGAGTCATCAGCATCAACAGTATCATCAATCTCACGTCTCATCGACAACACGAGATCATCAACTCATCAATTGAGCAACTACTCTCAATTGAGCAATTCAATCATTCAGAGGTTATCATATTCAGAATTCATACACCGACAATCTTTGATTACCATTGATTCCACACATTTCCCAGCTTCCCTCCTACAGATCAACCCGTCCTCTCTTGTGACCGAATTTACTCTGAAACGGTCATTGTCTTGATTTAGGCCGGAGTACTACAGATTGATCTCTCGAATCTAAAGCACCCCCTTAGCAGCGGTGCATCTGTGTGAGGTTTAACATTTCTCTCGGTTCGAGGAGTATCCTCCGTACGGTCGTCTCCTCAATTCCTTAAAAACCAGCAAATCGTTTTTTTCCATCTACAGATTGGCGACCACAGTGGGAGATCATTCTCTCGGTTGCAATCTCAATTCGGCAGGATTGTCGGTCTTAGGTATAGTTACCAATCCGGGTTCAACACCGAACTCTTACATTTCAAGTCCTAGTGGTACTCCCAGCAAGTACTACTCCTATTAACGTCGCAGGCTCTAGTGATAGCGCTAACACCACTCCTTCGGCCAGCAATATCAAGTCACATGTTACTATCACTCTTCCAAGCACTGGTGCTCCAGAGATCGCCCCTGCAAGTGACGACACTGGCGCCATCAACAATCCTCTCTTCGGTTGGTTTCCTGAAGAAACCAGAGGAAATCATCTTGATCTCATGAAGATTCAGACTGACGTGGGTGCAACACAGAAAGAGTTGTATGCTTATCTCAAAACTCTTACAGACAAGTTTGCGACTGAACGAACTCATCCTCAGCGCAAAAAAGGAGAATCTAAAGAAACATATTCAACTGCTGATCCTGAAATCTCTCCAATCCATGTTGTACAAGATGAAGAATTCCGCGAAGCTGTAGATGACTCTCCAACAAAGGAACTTTCAGGCTTCATCGCTCATGAGGACCTGGAACGCTTGATGGAGGATCGAGGAAAAGACAAATCATCATATGTTCATCGTTATCAACCTTCATACCCTGTTGCTACGAAAATAATTTCTTTCGAAGGGCTACACTTACCCAACGTTCGCACTATATAACGGAACATGGAGCGCTCGAGAACACGTCTCTCGATCACTGGAGGCACTAGGAGAGCATGAACAAAACAAAATGATCCCAATCTACAGAGCCTTTCTCTGCGACTCCAGACTCTCTCAGAACTTCATGAAGCATCCAAACGATCATCGACTACTACACCTGCTTTGCTGAGAAAAGTCTACAAGGTCGAGGAACATCAGAGCAGCCGATGCCTGATCAACAAACAATACAATGTACAACCTTCCATGAACGTTATTGCTCAAGCAAAAGGAAAGCTCCTGCTCAAACATGATACATCCAACACCTCATCCTACAAAAGCATCAAGAAAGGATAACCAATCTTACACAAACCTCAATCCGGCATTAACGAACGGGGAGATGATCGGACATACTCAAACTTATCATGAAGCAGTGATCGAGTTACTAGAAGTCTGGGTTTAAGATGGTGCAATCAAATCCCTTCTCATCAAAGAGAGCCAACTGAAGAAAAATGAAGAAACCCAGGTACTGTCACCTTCATAGATTTATCAAATCATCTAACAAGTAACTGCAATATTTCGAATCAAATTTTCAAAGAGAAGGTTGATCCACAATAGATTCAACGAGGGAATGAAGAAGTACACAAGAGTCCTCTCCCAATCAGAAGCTTTACACTCTCTCTGAACAACCTATCAAAGAGGCAATTCAATCCTGGTCGAACGTGAATTGCTCTATCTGTCGAAGGCACGGAGGAGAGACATGTTCACAGCACTGAACACATCATGTCAAGAAGTCCATTCCGAAAATACTTCTTGAGCCTCCATCCACAGACCAAGAGGTGTACGACTGGGGACTTCTTACCAAAGTCAATCTCAGAAGAAACGAATGGAGAAGAACGTTGATCGATGCTGACACCGCCATCAACAACATTCCACTGAAAACCATCGGATCCACATGCATCACTCGACAAGAAGATACTCATGCTCCATCTCAATCAGAGACCTTGAAGGAGCGCTCGGAAATACTTATGGCTACATCATTCTCAAAGTGAACATAAGTTCAACCTAGACAGAAACTAAGTTTCACATAATCAGGAAGATCCAGGATATGACACGTCCTTCAGAAGAGCGTGGATCCGCACTGAAAAGATGGAGCACTTGGAGGAATTTCGAACTTTGACGAGATTGAAGCAAGAACCTGCAAAAGATGCATAGACATTCATCAAGAGGTTCCACACTCAGGCAAGTCTCATTCCTCCCGTGTCTAAGTCATTTATTTCCTCACATGCTATGTAGCATGGGGACTTAATTCTGCTAGCAACTCTGCAAGACGTTATGAATGGTAACTTCACCGCATTAGTATTTTACCAAGTGGTTGAATCTGACATTTGTATGAATCGATCACTGAGACGTTCATTGCTGAGATGATGTCCAAACATGGCAAAGAACACTTTGGGAGTTTCTACATAGCCTTGCAGGAGCGCCCATGTGTGCCACAAAATTAGAAAGCTCTGACCTCTGCACAAGTTTTGAATCCCACTGATGCAACGAAAGGAATGTTGAGTCAACAGAAGAAAGTCGGGGCCAGACGATCAAACCTAAGACATGCTCAAGGGGTATGACGCTTCAACGCTCAATCATCTAAGAAGCCTTCAAAATTGTACTCCCAATCAAAGAGTACACCTTCGATAATGGCGCCTCTGGCTTCAACACAAATATCTCGACACTGATTCAACACCAGCACGACACTACATTCGATAAGTATTAATTATCTCATTATAAGACTTCTGAAGAAGATGCAACATCATTCACACATGAATGTTACCAACTCCTTCAACATACAATGGGGAACCTGAGGTGATTCCGTGAAACTTCATCGACGAGACTTCTCTACATCACAAAACCCTACATGACTGAGGAACTTGTTCCCTTCACCGATCTAGAACGGAGATTACTGCTGCTATCTTCCACAACAACGTGGATTCACTTACAAAGCCGCTTCACGATACAGTCATGCTTTCAAGAGCACTCAGGTTTAACTCCCAGTATACCGGATTCTCAGCTCACTAACTAGTTCGTGAACGTAAAAGGCTCACTGGATGAAGGAACAAAAATTATATCTATAATCATAGTTCTAGCCTTTTCGGTCTTTAGAGCAACTTCAACCATGGTATCAACATCAACAATAATCTCTAGAGGAACACCATCCATGATCTTAGCATCGACAAGGATATCTAGAGCATAATAATTCATGGTCTCAGCACCGACGACGGTCTCAGGAGCAACATCCTCATGACAAGGCTCCATCAAATAACCATTATCTGAAGTATTGCTCGAGGAAACGGACTTCTCGAAGCACTAATGATTCATATCAAGGCGTGTAGACATGAAATATGATCACATGAAAGTCTTTCTGAAGATTGCACGATTGGCCGTCACAACCCCAAAGTCTTCTACAAGATGTTCTCATCACATCTACAAATGAGATACAACATACTTCAGCAAATGGGTTTACAAAAACGTACCAATGAGTGAGGAATTAGACGATACTTCCTCAACAAAATATGTTCGTCTATGTCTCTTATACAACCTACCAAAAGGGCGCATCAATCGGACGTACGATCTGAAAGATATGGCCTTTACCGTCAGGTCTACGAAATATGAAAAATTTGTACGGGATTAAAAATTACAAATGTGCACGCTTTGTTGGATGACCTCTACAACTACAAATTGAGTGATTCTTATCTCATAGGATAACTCAGTCTCTTAGCTTAAAAATTTTGGGTCAAGCATCAAATTACGACGTCGTATGAGGTTCCTACATCTTCCAGAGCGTATAATATGCAAGCAGCAATTCTTAGACGGTATTCATGACTTCCACAGTCGATCGGTGTCCACCAGGTCTTTCCACTAAGTACTTCATCAAGGTACCTCCAACTTCGACCATCTAGGTCTTTACATCAATTTTTCTACCTGGGTCCTCTATCCAAGTCTTGCCAGAAGAAGAGAAAACGAAGAGGAGAGATCTAACCAAAAATACTGGGGACTGACGATCCACTGATCATGACGACCAGTTTCACAGTCCATGACTCATGGAACCAGACTCTCATATGCTAATCATTCATCATAAAAGTAATGATACCATCGGGACATGAAACCGTGGTCATTACATCATCCCCTCTCAAGAGCAACCTCAGTTATGGTCCCATGACCAGGGTTTCAGAAGCGATGTTTCTACGACTGACATAAGCAAGATGGCGCTGCAAGCACCATGATCATGTATCAATTAATGGGTCCTGATCTCAAACGAATCAACGACATTAAGATCCTTTACCAACCGTTCAAGACACAAGCGAATGGTCTAAGAACACAACATGAGTGTTTTACAGCAAGCTCGGCTGAGATGATTTTACACTGTCCTGTACAAACCGACGAGCTGGGAGCAATTGGTGAAGAATAAAGGGATGGGTCATATACCATTCTCTTTGCATGAAGGTCTTATACAAACATATCCAAAATTCAAAAAAATTGGAGAAACGAGCAAAGAGTTGTGGCCAAAACATTGGAACACATGCCAGCTGAAAATTTTATGAAGGTCTCCTGGAAGTTTACTATTTCGTCGATTTCACATCCTAAACATGCTCGGAACTCAAAAGGCTTCTTTGTGAAAGTTCGGAAATTTCCTGGGCATGAGGATACATGGGTCGACCGCGTAAATCGACATCGGACGAAGATTCTACAACAATTTCAACGAAGACCTAACTTCTGAATTTTCTGATGACGAAATTCTTCATTCATCCAATCAAGAGCTACACCATCAACACAAAGCCGAACTTCATCTTCAGCCAATAGTCTCACTTGCTGAAGTCGACGGTGCTTCTTCTAATGAGGGAAGACTCTCGGATGATCGATAGACATACAATATGTCAGCTTCCAGTGTCTCTGAAAGGTTGATTTTCCTCAGTATGAGCATCCGCAGAAGTCTTCATCTTTGACTTGATATTTTTGGAGCGCTCCACGGAATATCCCGAAGAGTGGCTGTAACCAGAAGTTACCACTATCTGAGGCGCAAGGCATGGAGTCATGGATATACCAATAACAAACACGCAACAAAAATGGTAATCCTCAACTCTTACTTATTTACGGTTTCAAGAACTTAGTGATAATAACGTAAAAACCTCAAAAAACTTGATCGCTTCTTCAAACTTACCAAGACGAGCAAAATTCATTATTTAAAGTCAACACCTGACTTTGCGTGAAACTATGAATAATTCACATAACCTTTCATGTGAACATTCGCTGATTTTCTACATGTGTGCATACACTATAAAATCGCAAAACTCATACATACATTATTTCATCACGTATACAATTGGTTACTTTCAGCAATTTCTCAAAAATCATGACTTGATTTTCATAAAGCCGTGAACAACCCACGTAAATTTTTACTATGTGAACACTCACTGATCTTCAAAAATTGTACAGACGTTCATTCTACAATTGTGAAAACTCACATGTAGACATTATTTTACCATGTATAATTGTCTGCTTTCAACAGTTTTTCAAAATCAAAACATTGATTTTACAAAATATATATATCAACGTGAAACTCACGTAAATTTGAAAAATATATCTATATATTTTTACTCCCCCGCACGAGCATCTGTCTTTGAAGCGAGAGTATATTTTCAAAGATTTCCGAAAGCTCGAAGATAAATTTTTTCATGAAGGCTCATAAACAAAATTTTATTACTAACATACGCACGTCTATAAAAAAAAAACTTTTCTCTCGTACGAGCATACACCTTTGAAACGAGAGTTTATTCCACTTTGTGAAATCTCACATATTTAAAATATAAAATTTCGGTTTTCGTGAAAGCTCATAGACGAATTTTATATCATTAGACTCATGTCTATTTTGCTTGTTCCTTAAACTAACGAACGAACGAGCGTCTATTCATAAAACAAGGATTTCCTTATTGGGACCGGCCCGCGAATCCTAACCGACCACGGACTCGTCGTCCAAACCAGCGGTTCAACATAAATTTATGCTCATCAAACGACGCTCCAATCATGACATTGAAGCCTTCACCAAGTCGTGGTTTTCTCATGCTCTCTAAATCCGGTAACCCCTCAACTTACGACTAAGTTCATTTACTGGTATTATTATTTATAGCCGGAAAATCACCATTTAATGCTGACTGAGGAACACATCTTTCCTTAGTAAGCAGGGGACTTAATGTAGATGGTGGATTTTCGACAAGGGCTAAAATCGTAAACTCATAATTATAAGAAGCTCTGATCCATCAATCAGACGTGAGTATTGAGACACGGGTCTCTCATCGAATTCTCAACGGAGAGTACTTTATCTCAGAGTACATGTAGATATGTAGTCTCACGACTGGACAACGACATATCTCATGAATACGGAACACTTTCAGTGATTATTTCTATATAGTATCACGAGATGGACGGCTCCTAGACAGCTTGATCTGCTAGTATAGAGCGATAACGTCTTCAAGAACAAACAACGAGTTTACCCTGACTATATAAAGGATATGACTTACCGACAAGCTCATATCGGGATAATTAATTCTCCTAGACAGCTTGCTCTGCTAGTATAGAGCCACAAAGTTAATTATTCCTAATTAAGATTAATTCTGCCGTGACATTCACTACTGAATTCCAAGAATAATCTATTATTGATCCTATTCCATGGTCGAATCCAAGACTGGTCCCATGGAATGGCAATAACAATTGCTCCTATTCCATGGTCGAATCCACGACTGGTCCCATAGAATGGAAATAAACAATTGTCCTGATTCTATGATCGAATCCATGACTTGATCTCATAGAATAGCAATAACTATATTATCTCATTACTCCGATTTCATGATCGAATCCACAACTGGTCTCATAAATGGTAACTGATAAATCTTAATTACTCTGATTCTATGGTCGAATCTACGATCCCGTGGAATGGTAATGCTCACTTTATTATTCTGAATTCGTCGTCGAATCCTCAGCTGATCTTATGAATTAATAATAAACATCTTATTACTCAGTTTTGTGAATTATTCTCCACCGAATTCCACAATTAGTGATAAATAATCAACAACCGGGCATCTGAGCTACCTCTAAGTAAGCCCCGATCCAAATGGTGAAAGTGTGTTCAACGACGATGCACTAACAGTCACCGCACGAACGAGTATTTCAAAATATAACGAAACGATGAACCTATGCAAAACAAGGTGCTGGGAACACGAACACACGACCAACCGACCGTGTCGTGGTCAGTCCTACGCCAGTTTTATATTTTTAATACATTATTTTCCATGATTTGATGAAAATTCTCTCATTTCATCAAATCTCCTTCGTCGCGAGGAAACTCCTCGGTTTCATGGTATTGTCATAAATCCATAAAAAATAATATAAAATTTAGGAAAGGAGTGTGAGGCGTGACATGGGCCAACCGGTCGTGCCTTGGTCCCATCCGGCCCCACACCTCACGGTTCTTCATTATTTTATTATTATTATTATTTCTCTAATTTTATGAAAAACTCCTTGGTTTCATGGTATTTTGCATAAATCACCAAATAATAATAAAATAAAATAAATTATGAAAACTTGTGGGACCGGGCCCTGGACGGACGGCCATGCCATAGCCGATCCCACACACCTCTTTGTTTTATTATTATTTTTATTTTTCTTGAATTCATCAAATTCCTTGATTTCATGGTATTTCTCTCAAATTAGGAAAAATTCCCTCAAATCATGAAAAAATACCTAAAAAATATTAAAAATTATGAAAACTCGTGGGACCGAGCCCTAGCCGGCCGGCCGCGCATTCACGGTCCCACACGCCCTTGTTTTTATTATTTTAATATTTTTTGCTTCCCTGAACTCATGAAAACTCCTTCAATTCATGGAAACTCCCTAAATTCATCAAATTTCTCAAAATTCATGAATTTTTCATAAAATCATCAAAATATTATAAAATTAAGAAAAAGGCACCACTGGTCCGTGGCCACGACCGGCCGACCATTCCTTGGCCTCGGAGGTCCCACGCCTCCTTATTCCTTATTTTATAATTATTTTCCATCATCTCATGGTGTTTTCCTCAGTTTCGTCGAAACCCTAATTTTGGCTTATTTTCTCGAATGCATGCTCAATTGCATGCTAGAAAATATCAAAATTCTCAGGACTGAGACGCAGACGCCTTGGGGACACGAGCACTCTATCTTGGCCGACCAAGATTGGGTCTTTGGCTTACAGAAGCCGGTCCCATCAAGTTTCACAGTTTTGACCTAATTTGCACAATTGCACGTATTAGGTCCAAGACTCTTCCAAACACTTTGGATTTTCATGAAGTGATCATCAGACGGTCACGTGACTACCCAGGGCCAGTTTCATGACCCCATGGTCGGTCCCTCACTACGTCATAATTAATTAGGTTTTCTCACCTAAGGCTCAGATGAGCATTTTCGAATAAATGATTAAACCAGCATTTAATCATTCTTTCACCAACAAATCATCAACTCTTCAGGAGTTCTTTGTATTTGCTCACGTGAGCATATGGACACTACATGGTTGATCCACGGTCCCATGTAGTCGCTCCCTCCTTCGTCCCATGGTTGAAATTCTGAGGAACCATGAATTGATCATCAATTGATCAAATTAGGGTTTCTGAATCCAAGGATCATCATTCCAGATTCCAACCTTAATAATTTTACGACGACCTCATGGTCATTAATTTTATTAATTATGCTCGGTTCAACGACCAGTATTCTAAATTAATATTTTTGGTACGCTGCCAATAATCCATCAGATGAGCAACACATGCTCAGACGATCAAATATTCAACAATTCATCACATGAATAACACTTGCTCATATGATAAATATTTGCTCAAACCAAGGAATATTGGTTCAACAATCAATATTCAACGATCCATCGAATGAGAAATACTTGCTCACTTCATCGTAAGAACTATACCTCTGTCTCATGACATGTTCAACTCATGAGTTTCAGAACATCATGTTCAAATCAGCAACTACATGGACTCATCGTCCCATCAAACCACAAAGTCATCAATTGACTAACATACCACGAGACGTCAATCGTGTCACTTTGGGGGGATATCACTTAGGGTTTTGGTCTGGCGGTCTACGGCACGTGTGTTCAAACACACGATGGAATGTGAGAAAGTCGTGCAATCAGTTGAAGGAATTCACGAGGTAGTGGGTGGAAAATCGACCAAATCTCCACACGTTGAGCAACTGGTTTCATACATGATCTCCACTTCCCCAATCCTTGATTCCATCAACTGTCACACTTCATGGAGTCATGGTGTCTAAAATTCCAGCAATATAAATAAGTCTCTGAATCATGGTTGAGTCATCGGCATCAACAGTATCATCAATATCACGTCTCATCGACAACACGAGATCATCAACTCATCAATTGAGCAACTACTCTCAATTGAGAAATTTCAATCATTCAGAGCTTATCATATTCAGAATTCATACATCCACAATCTTTGATTACCATTGATTCCACACATTTCCCATCTTCCCTCCTACAGATCAACCCATCCTCTCTTGTGACCGAATTTACTCTGGAACGGTCATTGTCTTGATTTAGGACGGAGTACTACAGATTGATCTCTCGAATCTAAAGCACCCCCTTTGCAGCGGTGCATCTGTGTGAGGTTTAACATTTCGCTCGGTTTGAGGAGTCTCCTCCGTACGGTCGTCTCCTCAATTCCTTAAAAACCAGCAAATCGTTTTTCCCCATCTACAATTATGAAGATTATTCTGACGATTTTTAGAGTCTTGATCCAGAAATTTATGCAGTATATACTGATGATAATCATTATGCGTCTTTTTTTATTAGTGGTGAAAATCAGACTCCTGATTATGGTGCTATTCACCATATCATCAATGACTTAAGTAATCTCATTTGGACGTTGAGTATCAGAGTGCTGAAAAAGTTAAAGTCGGAAATGATGTAGGTTTGTCCGATAATCATATTGGCTCTTCGCCTTAATTATGGTTTATCTTATTTACTCATGGAAAATATATTACATGTGCCTGATATTTCTAGAAAACTTCTTTCTGTGCTTCAATTTACAAGAGACGATAATTGTTACTTTGAGTTTATTCCTTCCAATTTCTATGTGAAGGACTTCAAACTCACAAAGAATTACTTCAGGGAAGTGTTAAGAATGGAATTTATGATATCAACTTCAACTAACCATCCTTGCAAGATTTTGTTGGCACTACTTCTCTATATGTTGCTTAGCATAGGCGTCTTCGACATCCAGCTTACATGACTTTAAAGCATATTTCGTCAGTAGTTGATGAGTCTATTTCTATTCATTAAGTCCATCTGTTTGCAGTGACTGTCATGTGGCAAAATCTCATGCATTGCCTTTTAATGCTTCTGCCAATAATGATGTGTATCGTCCTTTGGACTTCATCCACTCTGATGTCAATGGATTTAAGTACTCTGTTAGTTTCACTAACAGTTTTAGTTGGTTCGCATGGTTGTATCCTCTTTCTTATAAATCGGAAGTATTTTGTAATTTTCAATCTTTCAAAACACATGTTGAAAATTACTTTGGCACTAAATAAAGATATTGCAGACTGACTGGGGTGGAGAATACATAAATATTTATACTTTCTTGACTAGATTTGGTGTTCTACACAGAGTAAGTATTCCTCATGAACAACAGAAAAATAGAAAAGCAGAGAGAAAGCACATGCACATTGTTGAGACTGGCCTTGTGTTGCCGAATCATGCTTATATGCCTTCTTCGTACTGGTCTTATTCCTTTGAAACTACCAACTACTTGATCAACATATTTCCTATACCAGTTTTGGGTAATTCTACATTTCTTGAGATACTTTACTCTAACTCTCAAGATTATGCTTTTATGAAAATCAACAAACCCACTATTTATACTTTCTTCTCACCTAATTTGCCCCCCACCAATGACTAAATTACAAGAAATCCACATATATTTACACAAAAACTTAGAAACAAGTGGGTAAATCCATCTATAGACCCTGCTTGTATCAATGTGGCTACGTCGCTGATACAAGTGTCTAAATCCATCTACCAATAAACTTATTAGTTCTAAACATGTGGTCTTTGATTAATCTGAATTTCCATATAAGACTTTGTTTTGTCATGCATCTGTTTCCTATCCTTACATTACTTCTATGTCTCTTGATTCATCACCACTCAATGTCTCGACACTATTACTAACTCATACGTACCAGCACCACCTCCTCCTAAACCTTCATTTCCTCCTTCATTAACAATTCATGTTGCTGAGCCACATAGTACTATAACTAAAATGCCCTTGTCCCACCTGTTTCTGAAGCTGTTTCTCATCTAATACAAACCAAAAGCAAAAATGGTATCATCAAACAAATGGTGGCTAGTGCTATTTGTTCTGAGGATTTAGAGACCCCCACTACCACTACTTTTGATGAGGCCAACAAGAAACCAGTGTGGAGAAAGTCTATGTGTGAGGAGATTGATGCTTTGGCAGAAAATGCATATGTCACATGGGAGTCAGTTCCTTACATGCCTGATATGAATGTTTTAGGTTGTAAGTGGGTTTTCAGAGTAAAGGGAAATGCAGATGGTTCTTTGAGAGGTGTAAGTCCAGATTGGTGGCTAAGGGGTTTAATCAAGTTGAAGGTCTTAATTATCAGGATACTTTTAGTCCTGTGGTCAAACCGACCACTATCAGACTTGTGTTTTATATTGCTCGGTTTAAAGGATGTACCATTAGGAAGCTTGATGTGAAGAATATTCCTTTCTCCATGATTTTTTTAATAAAGAATTTTATATGAAGCAACCACCTGACTTTGTTGACAGGTGTTTCCTAATCATGTGTGTGCTCTTAAGAAGTCTCTTTATGGTCTTAAGCAGGCTTCTAGGGCCTGGTTTGAAAGACTCATTTAGTCGTTAGTTGCTCAAGGTTTTGTCTCCTCCAAGTATGATACTTCTATCTTTTAAAAGATCACATCTACTACCTCTATGTATGTCCTCATTTATGTTGATGATATCCTTGTGACCTGTTAGAGCATTGCTCGGTCGAACTCACAAGTGTTGCTATCTCAAGCTTGTTGTCTAATTTAGTTGTCAAAACTATATCTTGATTTCTATTCTACAATTAGTTAAGTCTCGGTCTAGGATAGTGTAGTTGAGAAACGAACCGATCATTATTTGCGTTCTACTGTTTGAAGGCGAAGATCAACCGAAGCTTTTGTAGAACTTCATCAACAAAAGGTAAGTGAATACTGAACCACCTATTTCTCAAGTTATATTCACTATCCTATCCTTGGGACGTTGGTCGCATAACTGATTAGACTAGCTTGCATAGACAAGAATTTCGAGTCGAGAACTAATTATTTAGTTTACGAATTTCTCAAAATATAATGCCTAAGCTTAATGAACATTTTTTCATACTTGATCAATTTCGGTGGAGAACAATTTATTGTTCGAAACCAAATCATAATTCAAGTTTATCATTCGAAAATAGCCTGAAACAGTGATCTGTGTCATTGATATTATTCGGGAATGTTTCTATTTGATTTAGAGAAATATAGAACTACTATATTCGGAATACAAGACAGTCTTATTAGTCTTGCAAACTGAGAAAACTGTTATACGTCTGAAGCCGTATTACATGTATTCGTACACGTAGTGGAGTAGCTATATATCGACTTACAGATTTTTGTGATACGCATATTCGTATGCACATCATGGGAAAATCTGTTTGTTTCGTGATCCGGATAGGTATGTATATTCGTATACAAACCATTTTAGAACTATGGTAAGGGAACCGGGTTTAAGTATCCAACCCGGTATGCGAACCAATACGATTCTATGTTCTTGAACCAGTTTAGTACCCAAACCGGTACGCGAACTGAAATGTTCTGTGAACTCCGGAACCGGTAAAGTCTTAAGGTTTTAAACCGGTTCGCAAACTGAAAAAGTTCTGTCAACTCCGGATTTCAGTTTTGCACCTAAGTTTGCAAACCTGTACGTGAACTGAAAAAGTTCCGTCAACTCCGGAACTCGGTTTTGCTTATAAGTTTGCAAACCGGTCCGCGTACCATGACTCGGCCGATTCACGAACGACTCACATATTTGTACTTTGTGCATTTACCAACTATGTCGACTATGATGCAATTGCTGTTAAATTGTTTCTATAAGATAATTTGCATTTGATCAATTCTCTAAAACACTAGACTCATTTGATCACATGATTGTGACTCACGATTAATGTCATTGTGTTCATGAAATGAGTGTTAAGCTTTTAAGGTCATACCGGCTAGTTTCGGCTAACCATGTTGAACATAGTCTTTGTACACGGTTCGGTTAGGGTTTATCTAACCAGATTGTATATCTTGTTTATGTAAATAAGATTCAAAGTTTTCATCTAACGGTGAATGTTATTTGCTTGGTTCCAAATCTATCTTAGCTTAAACCTAAAGCAACCTATGCTTTGATTTCTATAAGGGGAACTCTTGGAAATTGATCTTTGAATCCCGATACTACTTTTTGGTGTGTCCTAGTTGTATCTACAGTAGTCCTCTCCAGAAACCCTTTTAGGGTTTAAAAACTATCAACGACTTCATTGGGATTCGTGAAGCCAGGTCCAGTTATCTTTTATCTCGATAACTTGAGAATCCTGATCTTGTTCGATTGTTGATTTATCACTTGAACAAGATAGATAAAAATCACAAAGTTCTCTTCGTCTCAACTTTTAGATTCCACAAGTTTTATACTTGTGAGGTGAATAATAATCTAGGTTGCACTTCGGGTTCCATAAGTCTGGATTTTGAGGATAACCAAACTTTGTCAAGTTGTTATCGATTTCCATCACCTTGATCCTACGTTTGATTTGATAATCCTTTTCGATCGTAATCAGGAAATCAATTATATGATTAATCTGTGGGAGGAAGATTTGGTTTAAAGTCTTCAACTGAGTTGAAGCAACACTCAGTTGGTGTGACGTCATCTAAGGGAATCAATTGCACGGAGTCCTGTTGGGATTCAAGAGGCGTAAGGAGCGCGACTGTACCTGAATCGGTGTGAGACTGAATTTGGGCTCATCCACATTCCAGGACGAAGTTAATTTGTAGTAGGTAGTGTGTGTAGTGGCTTAATACAGTTTGGTATTCAACCTGGACTAGATCCCGAGTTTTTTTTTTTTGTATTTGTGGTTTCCTCGTTAACAAAATTTATATTATCTGTGTTATTTATTTTTCCGCATTATATTGTTTATCTTTATAATTGAAGTATCACAGGTTGTGCATTGATCAATCACAGTAGATAGGTCTGACCTAGTTTGTTGGATAAGACTTGATTGATCCTTGGACATTGGTCTTTGGTACCGTCCAAGAACTCTCTTTGTGATTAGGTTCTCAGATTCAATTCTGTAAACGTTCTAACCGCAAGAGAGATAGAGATATAACTCTACACTTTTTTTGATTGAGTTTTTACTCTCGGAGTTGTGTTGAGTTTTCTATACAGATTTCCTACGAAAACATTGGTGGTGTATTTTGGTACCCCCAGTGTTTTCATGACCGGCAATTCTTGATACGTTTTGATCTCTGTACCTTGGTAGCTATTACTATAAAGGCGGAATTCAAAATAATAATAGACGAGAAACTTAGAAAACATAACACACGTAGTAATTCGAAGAAAATATCTTCTCTAGATTATGAACAAGAAAACGATTACAATTCTCTTTTTGTTACGCTCACAATCTTCTCTAACAATAAATTAACCTTAAACTGTTTGCTAGGCTTGTGCAAGTATTTCTCCAAGCTTTCTCTAGGTTTTCCTGAGCCTAGTATCTGTGTGTCCTCAGCTATTAGCCAAATCCCTCTATTTATAGCCTTCATCGTACTCAGTCGACCAAGGACTTCTATTAGGAATCTATTTCCTAAACTAAGAGTATTTCCCTAAACAAAACTCTTCCCTAACTAGGATTTCTTCCTAAACAAGGATTTCTTCCTAGAATAGGATTCTTCCCTCAACTTAGCTTGAGGTTAACTAAGTTCCCTAAAGGAGTACGGATATACCTGTATCATGGATCCCCCTTTTAAGAACTTGAACTCCTGTGAGTTAAAAATGAAGGTTAGGGAACTCGAGAGTCCCTTTTTCTTTGTTAAACCACTTGGCCTTGCTAGGAACTTGACCTTTATATCCAATTAAAAAAGCTTCTTTCTTTCCTTGGCGTGTTTTGGTCACTCTTTGCTCCAATATGAAGTCTTCCTTGAGTGGTTCCTCTCTATCAAACCATAAGTCTTCTACTCGTGGTAAGATCATAGTGTCATCGCCGTCATCATCAAGTAATGGTGGTTCAAACAACTTCAAGTATTCGGCATTTATAACCGAGTACATTCCTAGATAAGGTGGAAGATCCAGACGAAAGGCATTGTCACCAATCTGATCGAAAATACGAAATGGTCCATACCTCAATGGCTTCAACTTCTTACCTTCCCCCTTCAGTCGTTCCTTACCTAATTTTAACCATACCAAGTCACCAACACCGAAATTACAAGGCACAAGATGATTGTCATGCTTTGCTTTGTATTTGGTTTGTGACTTCTTTAATTGTACTTCAACAGTTGCATGAATTTGAGATATCTTCTCCAAGAACTTTTGTGCCTTTTTCCGTTCATTTCCTTCCTTCCCCCCATTGAGGTGTCACTAGAAAATACTAGATCGAAAGGACTAGGTGGTAAGTAACCATAGCACATCTCTAAAGGAGATTTTCCCGAAGAAATCTATTGAATGAAAATTGTAGATATGGTAAACTCTCATCCCAAGTTTTAGAGTGCTTGGAATTATATCCCCTTAACATGTGAACCATAGTCCTGTTGACCACTTCTGTTTGTCCGTCTGTTTGTGGATGGAAAGCCGTACTCTTTTTTAACCTAGTGTCCATCATCTTCCATAAAGAATCCCAAAAGTGACTAAGGAATCAACTATCCCTATCAGAAATAATCGAACTAGGTAACCCGAAATGCTTCCACACATGCTCAAAGAAGAGCTTTGCTGCACCGGCTCCCGTTACTGTGTTTGTACGTGGAATTAATGCGATCATTTTGGTGAATCGGTCGACCACAACGAAAAAGTAATCATAACCAGACTTGGTCTTTGGTAACCCTCCACGAAAATCATAGAGACACTCTCCCAAGGTCTTGATGGTACTGGTAATGGTAGATATAATCCACGTTTTCTGTGAGAAGGCTTAGAAGTGCTACACAACTTACACCCTCGAACTAACTTAGCCACATCATCTTGCATCTTCGGCCAAAATACATAACGCCGTAGGTTTAAGTAAAGTTTTATTCATCCCGAAGTGTCCAGCAACTCGGGAAGTGTGTGCCTCTCTCAACCACTGTAAACGATCTCCATCTTCTGGTATGCAAAGTAACTGACCTTTGTATAACAATCCATCTCGGAGTTCATACCCACTTTTCAAACCACTCTTTACACCTTCCAACACCTTCTTGAAGTCTTTGCTGGATGCGTATGACTCTGCATACTCTTGAGGAACAATTTGCTGAATTCTCATGGCCACCATTAATGCTCGAACTGGAGGTCGAGATAACATATCTTCCAACTTGTTTGCTACTCCCTTCTTGTACCTAACGAGGATATTAAAAGTCATCAAGTAAGACATCCACTTCATTTTTCGGGCTTGTTGTAGCTTCGTATGTGCATGTAGATACTCCAATGGTTTGTGATCTGAATGTACCACTACTTCTTTACCTAAGAGATACACTCGCCAATGATTGATACATTGATATAAAGCATAAAACTCTTTGTCATAAGGTTCATAGTTCTTAATAGCACCGAAGAACAATTTTGAATGGTACTCTACTGGTGTTGATGGTGGATTTTCAACAAAGGTCAAAATCGTAAAATCATGATACTGCATGTCTCTGACACGGCTTTCAGGCATGTGACGATTTATATTTTACGAGCCATGATGAACATGTTTTTCTAAAGGCCTCCATTAGCTGAGCGTTCGATGCCTCGCATTTCATCATGACCTCTATGTAGAATAACATAATTGAGCGGTTCTCCTCAGATTGATAACTTAACGCCTTCAGGACGTCGGTGACACTCATTGTTCCCTGACTGCATAGAGAGACCCACCTCTACATAGAAGAATGATCGGGCGGTTCTCCTCAGATTGAGAGCATTAACGCCTTCAAGACGTCGGTGACACTCACTGTTCCCTGACTATGTAGAGAGACCGTGTATAGATCCAGGCGGTCCTCCGTACATAATTGTTGAGAGGGAAAAAACGCCTTCAGGACTTCGGCAACACTCGTTGTTTCCTGACTATGCACCTTACAGAATGGGTATGACGCTAATATCCCTTCTGCAATAGATTAATTCTACCGTGACATTCACCACTGAATTCCTAGAAGATAATCTATTTTATCTCATCACTCCAATTTCTGATCGAATCCACGTCTGATCTCATGAAATGGTGATAGATAAATTATTACTCCGATTTCATGATCGAATCCACGATTGATCTCATGAAATGGTAATAGATTACTCTGATTTCATGATCGAATCCACGGCTGATCTCATGGAATGGTAATAAACAACTGTTACCCCGATTCTATGGTCGAATCCACGATCCCACGGGATAGTAATACTCAATTTATTAATCTGAATCCATGGTCGAATCCGTCAC
Source organism: Papaver somniferum (assembly GCF_003573695.1). Taxonomy (NCBI): domain Eukaryota; kingdom Viridiplantae; phylum Streptophyta; class Magnoliopsida; order Ranunculales; family Papaveraceae; genus Papaver; species Papaver somniferum. The sequence goes on from NC_039360.1 coordinate 176,083,495, forward strand.
TGATCCTATGGATTGATAATAAATAACTATTCATCATTACTCAGTTTCATGAATCATTCTCCACTGAATTTCATAAATTGGTAATAAATACTCAACAACTGGGCATCAAGACCATCACTGACTAAGCCCCATAAAATGGTGCAAGTGTACTCGACAATGATGCACGAACGAGCATTCGAAAATATGGACAAATGAGGAATCCTACACAAAACAGGAGAGAAAAATAATAACATTAAAATAATGAGAGGCGCCCATGGGCCGGGCCCACCGGCCGACCGACCGTGCCTTAGCCGTGGCCGGTCCCACGCCTCTTCCATTATTTTTCCTTATTTTTGTTATTTTCATGAACTCATGAAAACTCCTTTATTCTAGCAATTTTCCTTGTTTGACCAAGACTCATGGTTTCTCCATATTTTCACGGAATCATGAAAAATAATATAAAATTAGAGAAAGTGTCGCGGGACCGGACTCCTATCCGGCCGACCATGCCTTGGCCGTGGCCGGTCCCACACATTCCAAACCCTTATTTTATTATTATTATTTCTCTAATTTCATGAAATTCCCCAGTTTCAACAAAACTCATGGTTTTTCCATAGTTTCACGGTTTCATGAAAGATAATATTATAAAATAGGAATGGTGTCATGGGACCGGGCAACTTGGATGGCCGACCATGCCCTAGTCATGGCCGGTCCCATACCTTGCAATCCCTATTCTTTCATAAATATTATTTCTCTCATCTCATGAAACTCCTCAGTTTGAGAAAAAATCATGATTTCTTCATATTTTCTCAAATATTGCTCAAACCATGAAAAGGCCAAAAGTCGACATGGTCACACGACCGAGTAGGCTACTCATGAAATCTATTAAAATACCATTATTTTAATAGTTATAAAATATTGATCAAATGAGCACACATGCTCATTCGAGCAAAAATCAAGAATTTCAGTCAAGATGAAACTCTTCTGAAAATCTACAATGTTGCTCAAACACACATCAGAAAATACTGAAACTCTCAGGACTGAGACATGCAAATTATGGTGACACGGGCATGCCTCCTTGACCGACCAAGGCCGGCCCTAGGGCTTGCAAAGAGCCGATCCCACACGTTTTCATAATTTTGACCTAATTTGCTCAATTGCTCATATTGGGTCCAAACTCTTTTTAACCAACTTGGAGCTTGCTCAAACGACCATCAGCTGGTCCCACGATCACCAAGAGCCGGTCTCATACCCTCTTGGTCGGTCCCTCACTCTTCCATAATTAGGTTTTATCACCTAACGCTCAATCGAGCACTATTTCAATAAATGATGAAACTGACATTTAATCATCATTCTTTCACCAACTGATCAACTCAGGACCTTGGTGCATGCTCACTTGAGCACTTGGATACCACATGGACGTCCATCATCCCATGTGGTCGGTCCCTCTATCACTCATGAACTGTTTTCAGCAATTCATCAACTGACGAACGATTGGTCAAAAATTAAAGTTTCGAACAAACGCTCCACGAATTCATCATTCTGAGCAAGTTCAAACACTAATAAATTTATGTTGATCCAGCAATCAACATCTGGATTAAATATATAATATTTGGTAGTCTACCAATATTTTAATTAATATTTTATTGAGTCACGACACCAATAAATAATTCGTCGAATTGAGCAATACTTGCTCAGTTGCTCGAATATTGATCCAACTATCAATATTCAGTAATTTATCAGTAATTCGTCGAATTGAGCAATACTTGCTCAGTTGCTCGAATATTGATCCAACTATCAATTTCGATAATTTATCAGTAATTCGTCGAATTGAGCAATACTTGCTCAGTTGCTCGAATATTGATCAAACTATCAATATTCAATAATTTATCAGTAACTTGTCGAATTGAACAATACTTGCTCAGTTGCTCAAATATTGATCCAACTATCAATATTCAATAATTCGTCGAATCAATGAATCTGTGAGCATTCTTCACTCATGCTCAATTCAACAAAACCTAGACTCATTGTCTAAACAGTCAACAACTGACTAATAAAATACACGTCTATCATGCAGACTCCATGATTCGTGAGACACTAATCACGTCACATGGGGGGATATCACTTAGGTTTTTGGTCTGGCGGCCTACGGCACGTGGATACATCCATGACGAGAAGTGTGAGTAAGTCGTGCAAACGGTTGAAGGAGTTAGCAAAGTAGTGGGTGAACGATTAACCAAGTATGCGCACGACCTGGAACTGGTTTTCACCACGGTTCCCACTTTCCCACTCTTTCACTCAAGAAACCGCCACACTTACAGAGGATCAGGATGTTTACTATTCTGACAGTATAAATAAGTCTCTGAATCCATGATTGAGGGACAACGAACATTCGTCTACACAGAATTTCTCGAGAAATTGTTCTCAAGAATTCGTCAATCTCTCAGAACTTATTCGAACTCATCAGTTCATCATATTGCAGAAACCTTCAACACATCCACAATCCTTGATCATCATTGAACCCACACAATTCTCAGCTTCCCTCCTACAAATCAACCCATTTCCCTCTTTGCGACCGAATCGACTCTAGAACATCCATTGACTTGGTTTAGGCCGGAGTCCTACAGATTGATATCTCGAATCTAAGCACTCCCTTTGCAGTGCATCTGTGTCGGTTAAGGAGTCTCGAAAACACGCTCGTCTCTTCAATTCCCTGAAAAATCAGCGAATCGTTTTTCTCCATCTACAGATTGGCAACCACAGTGGGAGATTAATCTCTCGGTTGCAATCTCACATTTTCACAAAATGGTCGGTCTTAGGTCTACTTCAGAAACTCCAGATTCTCACCAGAGTCTTTTAAATGGCAACACTCCTCATGTTCGTTTGAACGACTATGGTAACGTTCGCCATTCTTACTTCACTACTCCTTTTCTCTCTATTGATGCATTCGATGGAGAGATCCCGTCATTGGCGGAATTGGCACGAAGGCAAAGAGCTTTAGCCAGGAACGTCGATCGATTGAAAGAAGCCATCGACAACCTGTTCACCTGCATGGTGGAATAGACAAGGCATTTGGGAGCATAAATGATGGAACGTCCACCTGATGCTCCTCAAATCAACAGTTTCACGACTCATGAGAAGCCGGTGGATCAGGAAGTCACACATTTAGTTGAGAGCCTATGTGAATCCTGCATTTCTCTAGAGATCAATGGTGGGCCCGGAAGAGTGTATAAAAATGATGCGATAAAAACGGGCCTACAGTAATACCGCAAGTGCACGGTCGTCAGTTGTAGCTCGTGCAAGTACGGGTCGATCCACAGAGATCGGGTGTGTTTCGGAAGTGTTTTAGCTAAATTGGGTTCCTAGATTTGCTTTGGGCTTAGAAGCCCTTTGGAAGTGTTGGGCTTAATGTACTACTGGGTTTGAATACCCTTTGAATGGATTGGGCTTAGTTGGTTTGTTAAACATAAAATGAACTGAGCTTGGGCTCAGTTATATTTAAAGTGCAAATGGGCTTTGGTTCTTTGTTTAAGCTTTGGGCTCAATCTCACCTGAACAGTGAAATGGCCTTTTACAGTAATTGGGCTTTGGTTATGGTCTTCTGATGAGCCCAATTTGTGCTCTGGGCTTTTGGTTTTAGAAACTGGGCTTGAGCTTTGAAAGTTGGGCTTTGTTTCAGTGAACTGATTTGAGCTTTGGGCTCAACAGTTCAACTGTGAATTGGGCTTAGGACCTTGGACTCAGTTGGCCTTAGAAGGCAGCAGCAGCTGCAGAAAGGCAGCAGCAGCAGAAGAAGCTGCAGCAGCAACAGAAATGGATTGGCAGCAGCAGGAGCAAGTGCTGCACAGCAGCTACAGGGGAAAGAAGCAATGCAGGGCAAAGAAAGAAGACAGCAGTAAGGGAAGCAACAAGAAAAGCAACAGAGTTGCAGGGAAGTGAAGCAGCAACCCTGTAGTGCAGCAGCAGAAGTGCAACAGTAGGGGGAGCAGAAATGCAGTAGAAGAAAATGTAGAAAAGCAACAGAGTTGCAAGGCCTGGAAGAAACAATCAAGGCAAAAACAAAACAAAGCATGAACAAAGCCAACAGTTGATGATGAAATTGTGGATGACAGGGAGCTAGGGGTTGAATTCACTCTAATGTTTACTGTGTATTCTCCTATAGGAAGTTAAACACAACTATGGTATAATTTCCAAAGCACTAATTGTCTTTCTACAGCACAACTAGTCAAGAGATTATGAATTCAGCTTGAGTTGCAGCTTATCAGCAGCTCATGATCCTAACTACAAAGTATACATGGCATACATTGTGAAAGTGAGGTGATGATGAGCTAAGTTCAGGTTTTACCTAAACTTGTTTAGCTTTCTAGAGCAATGTGGTCAATATACTGCACAATACAACAATAAAGCTTCATCAAGTCCCTAGCAGGGTGATTTAGAACATGATAAGCAGCATAACAGTAAGCTAGGGGTGGCACTAACAAGACATTTGCACATTAACAGGCATAATTACACATGAACAGGAGCACTGAACTAACAATACATCAAAACAATTACACAACATGGCAACAAATGCATATTACAACATCATACACAGTACAATAACAAGAAGAAACATATGCAGATGATTAACAGTGCAGCAAAAATTAACATCAAACTTAACCCAATTAGGGGGAAACTTGGCTAGCCCAAGAACAAGTTCTACACCATACCCATCCCTTCTATTTATACAAAAGCATCAAAATTAGGGTTTCCCCCAAATTACAAATTAGGGTTTTCACCCAATTAAAAATTACCCAATTCGACGCTGACCCATGCTCTGCAATTGTTCCCTATGCTCCTCTCCATTCTTCTGATGCCCTAAATCGAGGTGTTGCATCAAACCCACATCTAGGTCAGTGAGATGCGATGGTAGCTGTGGGTTAGATACAACAGCTAGATTTAGGGAGATAGGATGCTGCTGTTGTCGGGTGGTTGTGGTGGTGGTGTGGCTCGAGAAGGAGGTGCAGCTGGTGGAGGTGATGGAGTTGCAGAGCTCTGCAACTTTTGGGAAGAAGGGGAAGAAGGAGGAGGAATCGATAGAATGGGAGAAGGGTCTGTTTGTTTTGGGGTATAAGGGTTCGGTTGCTAGGGTGTTGAGCGGGTGTAGCGAGTTTTGATGAACAACAAGTAAAGAGCGTTGGATGATCCCATATAGATTGAATCGAACGGCTACGATGGAGAGGTATGTAAAGACCGTTGGATTATGAGATACAACAAAATTGACGACACCAGATGGAGTTAGGTGTTGTAGTGTTAAGCGGAAATATCGAGGTTTGATGCGCAGACAAAGAAGCGACCGTAGGATCTAAATGTGATCTAATCTGAAGGCTTGGAATTTAGGCACTATGGTATGTGATAGGAGCTTCAGATTTTGATGCGCGATGAAGGAGCGACCATCGGATGCTTCTGAGAACTGATCTGATGGCTGAGAACGGAGGCGTTTTTGTGTGTAGAAAATGAGGTTGTGCGCACCATTCTTCGCGGCTTCCTTGCGTGATTTCTCCCGGCTTTTCACTACTTTTCTGCTCTTTTTCGCTCCGCGACTCATCCGAACTTTATTTATTACCTAAAAATGCAAAATTAATTAATAAAAATATTTATTCTTGAAAACAATGAAAATACAGAATATGGGATAAAATGTAGAATTAATGCGCAAAAGATGAGTTAAATGCCAACAAAAAGGGATAAATATATACAATATTTGGCACTCATCAAATACCACCAAACCTGAATTTTACTTGTCCTCAAGTAAAACAAAACTAAGGAAATCCTAACTATACCACTGTCGCTGGTCTCTCGAATGCATTTAGCGTATGCACTAAGCCTTTTAAACCACTAAGTGTCCCTAGTGGACGAGTTGAAGTCTCGTGAAGGTTTACTTAGAACGTACCTACAAAGTTCTAGGTCAAAATATAAGCTCATATTCCATCAAATGTGACATGTGCAAAACAGTTTAAGCTCACAGCAAAATGGAGATGTCAATCTAGCTATCAAGGCACAATCCTAGCACTGATAACAAATAAGGACATGTGATAAGAGTGTAAAGTGTATCTACACATGTGTAAAGAAAGATCTGAAGTTATGACTACTAATCACCAAGAGATAGTTTCTCAGGCTAAGAACTGAGGTCGAAATCTAGCTAGCTGTCCGGACTTTACGAGAATTGTGAATGAGTTGGAGGTATTTCACAATCTCGCGTTGTACATCAATGGCATACACCCTCCTTGCTTATTACAATGAAACAACAAAATGACTATTTACATGACTCTTATTTACATTACTATTCTCTTTTATTTTTGGAACAAGAGGATGGAATTGATAAATACTTGAATTTTTTTTTTTTTGTATTTTCTTTTTTTTTTTTTTTTTTTTTTTTTTTTTTTTTTTTTTTTTTTTGAACAAGGAAACACTTTTGATACATAACAAAAGAAACAAAAGATTACATGACACTTTGCAAGAGGTAGCCCTTTTTGATGCACCCAGTTAAATTCGATGGTTGTCTTTCTTAATGTAACCTCCACCTTCTATCCCAACCAACCAAAGAACAAGCTAGTCAAGTTTCGTTCAGTATTCTAAAGTGATTGGCAATCGTAACTTCCCAAACACCTTGAAGATCGAGGCCATACATGTATTGGTAGATCGTGCGCGTGCAAATTTCTTATCACTATGTGAATTGTGCTAGAATCAGGGTGCCTAAATATCTAGACTAAGACTCCTAATAAAAATACATATTTGCACAAGAGTCAACATTTCAAGGTAAATGAGCTCCATTTTTATGATTTTTTTCAATTTTTAATTTTTTTTTTTTTGATTTTTCAATTTTTTTTGGAATTTTTCAATTTTTTCAAAAAGAAGAAGAGTTCGTTTTCAATTATAGCAAATTATCGTATCTACTCTATACCCCCAAACCTAAACTAAACATTGTCCTCAATGTTTCAAAATATGGAAAGAATTAAAATGCATCATATGGAAAGGGACATGCTGAGTAGAGTAAAAGGAGAAGAATACCCGATTTCGGCGAAAGCAGAATTAAAACTCCGTTATTCAAGGCAAAAATCCAACATATTTCAGCCGAGATCATATTGGATTAGCAAAATATATACAAAAGGAACAAAAGGGTTTTTAAAATTTTATCTACTGGATTATATACAAAAAATTCACCATACACTAACAATCTAAAGAGTTGAGGATCAACCCAAAAGACAAAGTGTAGACAAAGGAAGTTTCAAAACACTAAAATTGGACTTAAATGGGAATGAGAGTGAAAAACCGAATGAATATCCTAAACCTAAATTGTTCAACAGGTTTACTTTTAAGCACAAAATCTAACAATTTTAGGGTTCAGGATTCAAAAGGTCTAACTCATAATGGACTGTTTTCGGGATGGGCAAACATGCAATTTCCAACTGTGGCTCTTTAAAAGTGTTATATTTTGAAGCAAAATAGTCCAAGAGGACTTGGGAAGCACACAGTTCCAATCCTAGATTAGGAATTTTCAGAAAAATCGGTTTGACAATATGGGTACAAACCAAATCTAGGTTGGGTGGAAGGCCATAGATTGTGACTTAGGTAGAAGAATAGGCATATCATTATCAATAAATCAAAATCTTCTAACTCATCTACACATGTCACATCATGCTCACAATCATCAATCAAATTGGCAAGATCACAATCAGAATTATCAACATCATCAACAGATTTATTCTCGTGTATCGGCACATCAGGGGAAACATCACATGGAATACTAGAAGAAATATCATGCATTAAGGTCGGGGCAGAAAGCCTAATGTATTTGAACCCAAAGGTTCCATAACATTTTCAGTATAGACATGTTCTTCTAACATAACATCATAATCATCATCATCATCATGATAGGCATTTTGCAATCTAGGATAATTTTCAATCCTAAGGTCGGAGCTATTACAAGAATAAAACTCTAATTCATGGGGATGATTCATATCATGTGGTGTTGTTCCTGTTTCCCTAACGGATTCCCATTGATGGGTTTTTTCTGCAATCTCGGCTAAAAAATTCCATGCATCATCCACAGATTTATCAATAAATTCACCATTACACATAGACTCAACCATGGTTCGAGAGTTAAAGTCTAGTCCCTCATAGAGGATGACGACAAGTCTCCACTTCTCAATTCCATGGTGCGGACATTCACTCAACAAATCATTAAAACGTTCAAAATAGTGAAAAACAGTTTCCTCATCCAATTGGACAAAACAATTGATACTTTGACGAATAGCGATGGTCCTATGGTGTGGAAAGAATTTTTTGAAAAATAGATCTGTGAGTTGGTCCCAAGTGGTGATTGATTGTGGTCTCAAACCGTAAAACCATGTTTTGGCCCTTTCTTTTAAAGAAAATGTAAACAAACGCAATTTCAGAGAGTCTTCGGACAAATGATCAGGTTGCATAGTCCGACAAATTTGTTCAAACTCTCTTACATGAGTATAGGGGTTCTCAGAATCGAACCCTCGAAATATAGGAAGTATTTGTATCATGTTTGCATTTATTTTAAAAGGGTTATTGGTTTGAGGTAAGACAATACATGATAATGGAATTTGTATTGATGGATACATGTATTCATGGAGAGCACGAGGTTGGTCCATTTTGAAATGACACAAAGCCCACTATTTGGTTTTTAAAGGGTTTTCAAAAATTTGGTTTTGATGGGTTTGGATTTTTGGGAAAAAATTTGGTTTTGGTGGGATATAAAAGAAATTTGGTTTAAAATTGGGAGCAAAAGAATTTTTTTTTTTTTTTTTTTTTTTTTTTTTTTTTAGAAAAAGAAAATAAAATTTGGTTTTTGAATTGGGAGCACGCCCACTGTTGTCCTCTAATGGAATGGAAGGAAGGCTGCAGCCCACGAAACACTAAGTTTTAATTTTGAAAGTTTAATTTGGCCCAGTTGGTTAAGGCCCGACGTTTGTTTTAAAACTTTGGTTTCGAGGTCCACTCTTGAGTGGAAGCAAGCCCACAATCGGTTACAAGCTCAGCTGGGTTTAAACCCAGAGTCCAAAATACAAGTCCAATGAAAGAATTTAAACAAGCCCACAAATTAAACAAACAAGCCCACAAATAAATTATTACAAACCCAACAAAAAATAAGAGAAGCCCAAAAATTGGCTTTAATATTACAAGCCCACAATTAAAAAATTGGAAGCCCACAATTCGGGTTCTCTTAAATGGGTTACCTTTTAAGCACAGCCCAGCTGCTCTGATATTGTTGCAAAAACCCAGTTGGGTTTTGGTTCTTTTCCTTGGTGGCGTCCCAGCAGAGGAAAAACAGGTTCAGAATCAGCAGGTCCAACAGCAAATGAAGTGAAGCAGATGCAGATGCAAATGCTATGCAATGAAATGCAAAAATAGCTAAGAAAAACACAGATAAAACACAACACCAATCCCCGGCAGCGGCGCCAAAAACTTGGTGGGCCCGGAGATGTGTATAAAATTGAGCGTAATGAAACGCGGGCCTACAGTAATACCGCAAGTGCACGGTCGTCAGTTGTAGCTCGTGCAAGTACGGGTCGATCCACAGAGATCGGGTGTGTTTCGGAAGTGTTTTAGCTAAATTGGGTTCCTAGATTTGCTTTGGGCTTAGAAGCCCTTTGGAAGTGTTGGGCTTAATGTACTACTGGGTTTGAATACCCTTTGAATGGATTGGGCTTAGTTGGTTTGTTAAACATAAAATGAACTGAGCTTGGGCTCAGTTATATTTAAAGTGCAAATGGGCTTTGGTTCTTTGTTTAAGCTTTGGGCTCAATCTCACCTGAACAGTGAAATGGCCTTTTACAGTAATTGGGCTTTGGTTATGGTCTTCTGATGAGCCCAATTTGTGCTCTGGGCTTTTGGTTTTAGAAACTGGGCTTGAGCTTTGAAAGTTGGGCTTTGTTTCAGTGAACTGATTTGAGCTTTGGGCTCAACAGTTCAACTGTGAATTGGGCTTAGGACCTTGGACTCAGTTGGCCTTAGAAGGCAGCAGCAGCTGCAGAAAGGCAGCAGCAGCAGAAGAAGCTGCAGCAGCAACAGAAATGGATTGGCAGCAGCAGGAGCAAGTGCTGCACAGCAGCTACAGGGGAAAGAAGCAATGCAGGGCAAAGAAAGAAGACAGCAGTAAGGGAAGCAACAAGAAAAGCAACAGAGTTGCAGGGAAGTGAAGCAGCAACCCTGTAGTGCAGCAGCAGAAGTGCAACAGTAGGGGGAGCAGAAATGCAGTAGAAGAAAATGTAGAAAAGCAACAGAGTTGCAAGGCCTGGAAGAAACAATCAAGGCAAAAACAAAACAAAGCATGAACAAAGCCAACAGTTGATGATGAAATTGTGGATGACAGGGAGCTAGGGGTTGAATTCACTCTAATGTTTACTGTGTATTCTCCTATAGGAAGTTAAACACAACTATGGTATAATTTCCAAAGCACTAATTGTCTTTCTACAGCACAACTAGTCAAGAGATTATGAATTCAGCTTGAGTTGCAGCTTATCAGCAGCTCATGATCCTAACTACAAAGTATACATGGCATACATTGTGAAAGTGAGGTGATGATGAGCTAAGTTCAGGTTTTACCTAAACTTGTTTAGCTTTCTAGAGCAATGTGGTCAATATACTGCACAATACAACAATAAAGCTTCATCAAGTCCCTAGCAGGGTGATTTAGAACATGATAAGCAGCATAACAGTAAGCTAGGGGTGGCACTAACAAGACATTTGCACATTAACAGGCATAATTACACATGAACAGGAGCACTGAACTAACAATACATCAAAACAATTACACAACATGGCAACAAATGCATATTACAACATCATACACAGTACAATAACAAGAAGAAACATATGCAGATGATTAACAGTGCAGCAAAAATTAACATCAAACTTAACCCAATTAGGGGGAAACTTGGCTAGCCCAAGAACAAGTTCTACACCATACCCATCCCTTCTATTTATACAAAAGCATCAAAATTAGGGTTTCCCCCAAATTACAAATTAGGGTTTTCACCCAATTAAAAATTACCCAATTCGACGCTGACCCATGCTCTGCAATTGTTCCCTATGCTCCTCTCCATTCTTCTGATGCCCTAAATCGAGGTGTTGCATCAAACCCACATCTAGGTCAGTGAGATGCGATGGTAGCTGTGGGTTAGATACAACAGCTAGATTTAGGGAGATAGGATGCTGCTGTTGTCGGGTGGTTGTGGTGGTGGTGTGGCTCGAGAAGGAGGTGCAGCTGGTGGAGGTGATGGAGTTGCAGAGCTCTGCAACTTTTGGGAAGAAGGGGAAGAAGGAGGAGGAATCGATAGAATGGGAGAAGGGTCTGTTTGTTTTGGGGTATAAGGGTTCGGTTGCTAGGGTGTTGAGCGGGTGTAGCGAGTTTTGATGAACAACAAGTAAAGAGCGTTGGATGATCCCATATAGATTGAATCGAACGGCTACGATGGAGAGGTATGTAAAGACCGTTGGATTATGAGATACAACAAAATTGACGACACCAGATGGAGTTAGGTGTTGTAGTGTTAAGCGGAAATATCGAGGTTTGATGCGCAGACAAAGAAGCGACCGTAGGATCTAAATGTGATCTAATCTGAAGGCTTGGAATTTAGGCACTATGGTATGTGATAGGAGCTTCAGATTTTGATGCGCGATGAAGGAGCGACCATCGGATGCTTCTGAGAACTGATCTGATGGCTGAGAACGGAGGCGTTTTTGTGTGTAGAAAATGAGGTTGTGCGCACCATTCTTCGCGGCTTCCTTGCGTGATTTCTCCCGGCTTTTCACTACTTTTCTGCTCTTTTTCGCTCCGCGACTCATCCGAACTTTATTTATTACCTAAAAATGCAAAATTAATTAATAAAAATATTTATTCTTGAAAACAATGAAAATACAGAATATGGGATAAAATGTAGAATTAATGCGCAAAAGATGAGTTAAATGCCAACAAAAAGGGATAAATATATACAATATTTGGCACTCATCAATCAACGTATGAACACATTCGCTGCACTCAACTAAATATCGTCTGATGCGCGAATAGTTCCATCATCTCTAGTAGTTGAACAAGTGTCCATGGCATCTGAACATTCGATCAACAACATTACTTTCACTGAGGAAGACCAAATGGCGGAAGAAGGACATAACAGAGCTCTGTTTGTGACTGCTTCTACCAAGAATTCTGAATTCAGGAGGGTTCTCATTGATACAGGCGCTTCTACAAATCTCATCACTATGAAGACTCTCAAGGAAGCCAAAGTTCCACAAAGAAAGATTGTCCATCATCCCATATTAATGACGGGTTTTGAGGGAAGCCAAAGTCACACATATGGGCACGTCTATGTGGATCTGAAAGTGGGGCCGATTCAATCCACTGTCAAGTTTCATGTGATTGAGAAGGACCCTGATTATCACATGATACTCGGAAGACCATGAATTCATGACAATAAAGTTGTTCCCTCGACATACCATCAATGTATGAAAGCTTTGCTCAACAACAAAATTGTCCGCATTGCAGCTTCAGTGTCTCCTTATGCTCCGGTTTATGATGCTGAGTTCCTGGAGTCTCCAAAGAGGATTCGCGAGCCTCCAAACAAGATCCACGGTACTCCACTCCCAAGCTGGAAATCTATTGAGAAAACTGATAAACCACCATCAACAGATGCTAAATCCATCAAATCATCCACTACAACGCTCAAGCGTCGACAGGATCAAGGTACTGCTCATAAGAAATCCAATTTCATTGTTGACTTTGATGCGAAAGGGAGAGTCATTTATCTTCATCGAAAAGATGAGCAATTAACAGGGGAGGTCGATGAAAAGTCTCCCCTCCCGAAGAATCATGCCAAAGTGAGCAATCTCCCGATGAAGAAATTTGAGATGCACCACGACAGCTACAAGATGACACGGATTCCACAATTGATAATCTTGAGACTATCAACATCGGAACAGACGAAAACCCAAGGCCGATTTTAATCAGTTCTACTCTCTCATCTGAAGAACGGGAAGGGTTGATAAGTCTGTTGAAAGAGTATCAAGATATCTTCGCCTGGACATACGAAGAGATGCCCGGCCTAGACGACAAACTGGTCACCCATCATCTCCACATCACTCCCGGATCCAAACCTGTCAAGCAGCCGCCCAGGCAGTTCAGACACGAGGTTGAGGAACAAATCAAAGTGGAGATCCAGAAACTACTAACAACAGGATTCATCAAACCTATTCAACATCCGACGTGGTTGGCGAATATTGTACCGGTCAAGAAGAAAAATGGCCAGATCCGATGTGTGTGGATTTCAGGAACCTGAACAAATGTTGCCCGAAGGATGATTTTCCATTTCCAAATATCAATATGCTTGTTGATGCAACCAGTGGTCACGATATGTTCTCATTCATGGATGGTTACAGTGGATACAACCAGATCAAAATGTATGAGCACGATGCTAACAAGACCGCATTTCAAACTCCCATTGGAAACTTTCATTACACAGTGATGCCTTTCGGCCTGAAGAACGCGGGAGCCACTTATCAGCGAGCCATGACTGCAATATTCCACGACATGATGCACGAGCAAGTAGAAGACTACGTCGATGATGTGGTGGTGAAATCGAAGACTCGAGCATCCCACCTGGATATCCTGAGACAGGTCTTTGAAAGATGCAGAGAATACAAACTAAAGATGAATCCTCTGAAGTGCGCTTTTGGTGTCTCTTCTGGAAAGTTCCTTGGATTTCTGGTTACTGCGGAAGGAATTAAGATCGATCCAGACAAGACAAAAGCTATTACTACCATGCCTCCTCCACTTCAATTATCTTCAATTTTTCTTCCCTTAGTATAAATTTTTTCATGATCACTTTTGGTTATTGATGTTTTTCATTTTAAATTTTAGTAGTCTATATATCTAGTATTATTAGTGAACTAGATTACAAACTAATTACTCGATTTGTTCAGAATAATTCGCCGCAGCCTTCGGTCGCCTTGCATATTAGTGTCGTTCTAGCTCTACCCAGAAAAATATCTTGTCTGTCCTTGTATAAGGGCAAAAAATATTTGGTCCGCTTCGGGGAGAATTTTTCTCAGGAACGGCCCTGTCTTTGATATTGAATTAACAGGAATAAATCCTGTGAAACCGCAGTGCTACTGCTGGGTACATAAGGCAACACATGTCAAGCTCCACTTTCAGCTTTTACATTTCATCTGTGTTTGTGTGGAGAGATTCAAATCTATGTTGCAACTGTTGTAATACTACCACGCGGTTCTAACTGAGTTGCTTGGGTTTCGATAGAATAACGCTTCTGCATATCTTTCAACTTCTTTAGCAGATCCTGGAATGATGGTCGACATTTCGGCTCACTGGTTTGTAGAGTTACAACAAAAATAAACAATCAGAAAGAACCAGGTGTTAGCAAATAGGAATAGGAGGAAGCTTAAATCCTAGTATATTGGTATAAAATAACAACCACTGCTAAATTATGGATCTTACAAGGAGATAAATCAGAACTAAGAGAACATGTAGTAAACAAAGAACCTGTGCCAGCAGCTCTCAATTAGAGATGCCCAATGAGGATCTGTGTCTTTTGGAATCTCTATTCGCTGGTCCATGAATCCTACAGCTCCAATGACCTGCAGAATTCAGCACCAAACATGTAAACATATGTTTTCTTTGCTTTACAGCAGATAATGTGCCCTCGATGAATCCTTCAGATAATTTGCAAATAATTTTACCTGACTGGTTGTAATGGTGTACAACCAAAGAAAAGTTCTGGGATCAATTAAAACTGTGAACCAAGGAACTAGCTTTTGGAATGTGACTTGTCTGAAAGTAGAATTATTTGCATATGTGTGTTTTATTGTTAATACCAAGGTTCTGCAGTTCTTAACACACAATTCACAAGAAAATAAAAAGTCATCAAAGTTCACAATGAAAACGTATTAAACTTGTCAGGCCTGCACAGGGTCAGAAACATGGCATTAGATAACTATCAGCTTCTCAGCAATGTAAGGCTTCTCTTATTTATAGTACCACCAGTTCCGTTCATGATTTGACTTATTAAATTCACGTATCAGAAAAGATTTTTTTTTTAATTCAATTTCGAAAGATACAGGTTGAAAATGATGTGGTCACAGAATAACAAGATGACCAGTTCGATAGTAAAGTCAGAAAATTTGGCAAACAGGATTCACGATGATGATAATATAAAAAGTACCTGCATTGAGTTAAGGGTATCCCAAGGGATCTTTCGTGTGGCAAGCTCCCATAGTATTACTCCGAAGCTATACACGTCAGACCTATTTACCGTGACCAACATAACCCAAAACCGGGAGATTTTTGTTAAGCACAAGACATTGGATACCAGGAGTACAAAGAATTCAAACCCACTAACAAAGCACCTGGAATGAAAAATCAACTTACCTCTCATCTGAAGGATCATTCCGGATAACCTCTGGAGCCATCCACTGCGGCTGGAGAAGGAAATAAGAATGATAAACTTGGTGAAAAGCAACCAAACATCACAACATTTAGATTATCAAACCAGCAAAGAATATCATAAATGAGAGGGAAAGAGCAACACTAAAAGCCCTGCGTTGATGCATACAGTTCCGTTCCCTGTCTTTGTTGTGAGATATGTTGCATGTTTAATTCTTGAAAGACCAAAATCGCCAACCTAATGAAAACAGAAAAACGAGATTACAGGATGATTCCATCCTAAAGTACATGCAACTTAAAAAGATAAAAGAAACAAGAGAACCATAACTTCAGAAAGTAGCAAACAAGTACCTTCATAGTCCAATTCTTATCGACTAACAAATTTGATGACTTCAAATCACGATGGACAACTGGTGGGTCACAATTATGAAGATAATTCATACCTCGCGCCTATAAACGGGATTGGCCAAACAAGTCAGGCATAATACTAGAGTTAAGTAGAGAGAGAGAGAGAGAGAGAGAGAGAGAGAGAGAGAGAGAGAGAGAGAGAGAGAGAGAGAGTAAGAAAATTGTAAGAGTGGTTCAAAGAAATGATCAAAAGATTTGTTGGGAACAGATATTCAATAGAATCCATTTAAAGATAAACTAGTATTTTTGTCTGCGGGTTATGCAGGAGTAAACGTACAATATCCAAAGCCATGAGAACACGCCGCCTTCGATCCAATTTACAAGTGCTACGTTGAAGCAATTGAAACAAACTTCCACTACATGACGAGGATCTCCACCCAGTTAGTAGAGAAATATGAGAAGGTAAACCAGCCAATACTTATAATAGAATAAGAATCAACAACAAACATCGGCAGTACATTTAATAATGGCATGCATGCAAACTAAACCCATAGACCAAGAACCAAATTACTACCCATTAATATTTCAGAAGATGAAGGGAAAAATAAACCGTGTAAGGAACTCCGTGACAATGCACAGGTGTTCTGATAAAGTTACTGCTCCCATAAAGAGTAATACATTCGGGTGTCGGAGCGCCTTCATAAGTAACACCTGCATAAAATGTTGTTTAGACCTGTAGCGCATCGAGCTAAAATACTTTCTCCATGAAAACTTTGGGGAAATGAGGAATACAGAGTTATATCTAGTAAAACCCCAATTATAATAATACTATAAAGAGTATTCATACACTTCACCATGTAGACCAAACTCATGTAAGTCGGCCATTTTTAGAACTCCTAGGTGATGTCTGTGTTAGTTCTTATTGTCACAGATAACTTTCAATAAAATTTCTTGTTTTGAAAACTGAGTTCAACTTGCTTTTGCAAACTACCTCTTGTCTGAAAGAGTGCAGCAGGTCATCCGAGTACTCAAACTTAGAGAATACCTTCAGCGCAACCTCCTGCAGGAAGGGGAGAAGATGCTTGTTAACACCGGGAAGAAAATAATACAAGGTTCTTTTCTCTTCAATTTTCTGCCAACAATGAAAAAAAAATGAATATCAAAGCAGATGAAATACAATAAAAGTAATATGTGAAATGCCCATGATTCGGACCATGTAACACAAATATAGTTAAAATTGAAGACACCTGGCAGGTGAAGTTTCATAAGAAACAGGGAACATACCAAACCACACCACACCCCTCGATACACAGTTCCGCATGAACCTGAGACCGGAAATAGGAAACTGTAGGTTAGATATATCGGGCTAAAGGAAAACATATACCTCAAACAACAAATCAAAGACAATTAGCAATACTCAAAGTTCATAGTACCTCTCCCTATCTGCTCATAAATCATCAAATCTTCCCACAAGATGTCATAATGCAAAGAATCTGTTTCTCTATCAAACTTACAAAGAGGACTGCTACCGGTATTAATACGGTTGTTTACACTACTTTTATTAGTCGCGTTAGAAGAGGACCACGAAGCACTGGCTTCATTTCCAAATCGGTTTCTTCCCAAAAGCTGCATTTCTGGCTTTTCATAGGAATCAGGACTCTTCTTCTGATCAAAATCATCTTCTTGTTCATTTTTCATCCAGGGAAAGATGCCATGTGCATTCCTTGCTACCAATCCATCATGCTCACTTCCTTTACATTTCCGTGAAATCTGTTTCTGTATATTCCAAGCCTCTACATTGGAAGTTATGATGTTGTGAATCTGAATCTTACTTTCACCACTAGAATCTTCGGGAAAAAATCCTGGGTAATTATCCATGTGGATAGCTGTATAAGATAAATCAAAGGGAGATGGGGGTGCCTCCCCTCTAAGTGTACAAGCTCCACTTGCAGTAACTACAACCTCCATAGGTTGTTGAGAATCATAACCAGGTTTCGACGTCGGACCACTTGTAGGCGGACTAAAGCTAGAATAGGCTTCCAAATATGGAAGTGGTAATTGGAGAAAACTCTGGACATCAAAAGATACACAAATAATACCAATAATACTACAATAATCATCATACAAAGGGTATTAGTAACAAAGACCATAAATCGCTTCCCTTGTTTATTTTTAACTGGGAAATTCCCAGTCCATGTTTCCCCAGCAGCATTACATTGCATTATATCAATTGCGTCTTCTCTGGCTTCTTTAGCATCAGTAAGGAGGTCAAGGATACTCTGGCCAAGAGCTTCTGACGCAGAATATCCGTAAAGTTTCTCAGCCGATCGATTCCTGTACATTTCAATATCTGAAGATCCATTATCCAAGTGCACAATGTTAAAACCATATGAACACAAAAATGGAAGAAAATCAGTAACAAAATCCGTGCTGCTACCCTACCCACAAGCCCAATTCACGGAAATTGTAGTGGAGTAGTGACATTCAGATAAAACGAAAATTGCATGAAATAGAAGAACCCTCAACCTCGATTAGGAAACTCGGCGAAATCCCGAAGTCACTAACGCATTTCAAAGCTCCGATAATTTTATTTTTTCAAAACTAGAGAAGTGGTAAAATCATGGGTACTTGCGTCAATTTGGAAAAATTCACCAAAACATAGCTACTCAATTCATTAAACACTCTAAAGTTCATCATATATACATAGAAACAATAAAATTGAATTCCAAAACCAGGAAAATAAAGATTTACCAGTAAATGAGCAACCCACTGGAATCAAATATATGAATAGATTGACCCATTGACTGCAATATATTCAAATACAGTTTATCACTAGAAGTCAAACCAATTCCGTTGCAAGAGTGTGGTTGATCATTGCAATACTGAGAGGATGAATGTCTAGCTGAACCCTAACTCTTTCTCAAATCAGACATTTTGGGTCTTGAAGAAACATCATCATTGAGAATCAAACTGGAGAATTCATGCTGAAGGTTTGCATGTTCAGCTTCAAGTTCTTGCATCTTCTTTAACAACAACAACAAATGGTCTTCTGATGTTTCCATATATCAATCCCCCCAAGACGGAGACTAAAGAGAAAGAGACAAGAATTTGATGAATCTAAGAAGATCAAGTTCTTCTAAATTTTGGCGGTTTTTCTCTCTCTTTCTTATTAAATCCTGCTGAAAAATGGCAATTCCAAGATTTTCTGACGTAACCAACAAAGTGGAACGATTTTTTGAGACCAGCTTTTTTTTTTTTTTTTTTCTTTTGGACTATTGTTTTATAAGGCCACCTGCCCTCCCATCATAGAGGTGTCCTAAACAGTAGAGATTAATGCTCGACTTGACATAAAGAGAATTCATTTGGTTTCCGTGTCAGTGCACAAATTTATCTTCTTTTAGGAGGTTGGGAAGTCATTAGGGCTTATATACATAATTTAATAGGAAAAATATCGTTTGGTCCTTTTTTAGGTGGTTCCATGTCTGTTTAGTCATTTCAGAAATCACATTTTTCATTTGGTTCATAATAATTTAAAAATATTAAATGGACCAAAGTACCCTTCCATAATAATTTCTACTTATTTTTTGTAGCAGTTCATTCGTCAAAATGAACTCCTGTTGATTTCTACTTAATTTTTCAGAAAACATATACCAGAGTTCATTTCAGAAATGAGCTCTTGATAAAAACATATATAAACCAGAGTTCATTCCAGAAATGAACTCCTGATAAAAACATATAAACCAGAGTTCATTCCAGAACTCCTGATAAAAACCTATATAAACCAGAGTTCATTCCAGAAATGAACTCCTGATAAAAACCTATATAAACCAGGAACTCCTGATAAAAATCCATAAAAAACTGATAAAAACCCATAAGAATCAGAGTTCATTCCAGAAATGAACAGCAGCAGCATCATCTTCGTCGTCTTCAACAGCAGCCGCAACCATCATCATCTTCAACGGCAACAGATCTTCATCTTTAACACGAGCAGCAAACATCAAATCAAGATCTTCAACACGAGCAACAAACATAAATCATCATCAACATGAAAAACATCAAGAATCGAGATCTTCAACACAAGCACCAAACAAAAAGATCATTATCTTCGTCTTCAACACCATAGAAAACATCAAAAACAATAGCAAAAAAAATCAAAAGAAGCATCTTCATCATCGTCGTTTTCATAATCTTTATATGATTCATCGTCTCTATGATGTCTGCAAATCGACTTCATCATCTCTGCAAATCAAAAACCCTAGAAAAAACCCAAATCTCCATCGTTTCTTGCAGCTGCAGAAAAAGAAAAAGAAATGGAGAGGAAAGAAACTAGATCTGAAAACAGAGAGGAGAGAGAAAGTAAATCTGAGAATGAGATATTTTCTATTGATTTTTTGTATATATGTGGTCCCAAAAGGGCATTTCTGCCACTACATGATGACAATGACAACACCCATGACGCCACCCTAAGACCAAACTATAATTTCTAGGACCAAACTATAATTTATATTTTCAAAAAGGACCAAACAGATAGTTGACTGAGTCAACTGGACCAAACTCATCCTAGTACATTATTCCTATGACCTATTGGTATTTCCTACTAATTTAATGTACTTCCCATACGTCTTTTAATCACCCTTATTTGGATGTGGAGTCACAACACACTATGGAATCCTCGCCCAAGCTAGGTTAATTTACCCTTTCTCCTAATTTAAATTATAACTAACCAAATAAACACCCAAATATAAATCTTATTCATTACCCAAAAATATGAAAACCCATACTATCTCTAACCTAACCGAAACCAGAGAGGAAAAAACTGCCCATCTTCTTCCTTATTTCAACCATTGTTCGTCGTCAATTAATCGTCGATTCATAAAATTTTCATCGTTGATTAATCAATCGGGTATAAAAAATGCCGCTTCGAAACCCCAAGAATCAAGGGTGTAGGTATGAATCTAGCACATCTAGCAATATCTCTCAAATAAAATTGGAAAAGAAGTGGAACCTCAAGGTGAAGCCCGAATCGAGTTCTATCAAAGAAGCAAGAAGAACCCTGATTCTAGCAATATGCAAATCCGCAGGTATTTTTCCACAAACCCATTACTTTTAATTTGATTTTGATTTGTTAAATTGAGTAGAAATCATCAAAATAGGGTTGAAATGGAAGTTATAGTGAGTTGTTCGGTTAGGAGTAGTTTAGAAAAAAAAACCCTAGTTTGTAAGCGAACTTTCAGATATGAAGAACACAAAGAACAGTTCGGTTGGAATGAATTTTTTTCTTGTAACCGAACTTTGAGTTCGGCTGGTTCCCCAATTTTTTTTTGTAACCGAACTTTACTTTTTTTGCAAAAATATGGAGTTCAGTTGGTTCGAAAACTTCTTGATAAACTTTGGTAACCGAACTTTACCATTATTGCAATTATGTGGAGTTCGGTTGGTTCTCAAAAATTTTGTTACAATTTTGAGAACGAACTTTACTTGTTTTGCAACAATATGGAGTTCAGTTGGTTCGCAAACTTCTTAATAAACTTTGGTAACCGAACTTTACCATTATTGCAATTATGTGGAGTTCGGTTGGTTCTCAAAAATTTTGCTACAATTTTGTAACCGAACTTTACCCTTATTGCAATTGTGTAGTTCGGTTTGTTCACAAAAAAAATTGTGAACCAAACTCTTATCTGAGAATAAATATGTGGAATTCGGTTATTTCGCAAAAAATAATTTCTAACCGAGCTCCTCTCTATAAACCAAATATTAGAGTTTGGTTTATTCAAGAATTTTTAATACTAACCGAAACTTACTCTGAGAACTCCTATGTTGCGTCTGATTTAGTCGAACATTTAACTGTTAAGCTAATATTTTTTTTGTTTTTTTGATTAGGGGCAAAGGAGGTAAAAAAGCTAAGCAACCTTTACCCGAAGATTTGAGAACTCCCACGCCTCGTGGCAAAGTACATTGTGATGTTGGTCATCGTGGAACCAAACATGCTAAGTATGGAGGTGGGTTGTTTCCAGGAGTTGTCATCCACGGTGATGTCAATAGAGATAATGTTGATAACGTTATCCAACAAGTCATGAAAAGATTGTGGATGATATGGGTAGTCGTGTCAATGAAGAAAATAATCAAGGTAGAGAAGAGGAAGCAGCGGAAGAAGAGGAAGAAGGAAATAATGATGGAGAAAATGAAGATGAAGAAGATGAGGAAGAAAGATACTCGAAAAACTCCAGATGTGCGAGAAGCTCTTATAAGGATGGAGAAAATGAAGATGAATACGAGGAGGAAGAAGGAGAGGAAGAAGTTCAAGATAAACCTAAAAGACGCTTAAAAAGCCCTGTGCTAGATATGTATACATTCCTCATAAGGATTTGTGTTTCCCGCCAAAGAACCCAACTTATGGTACTCCAAAGGACAAAGAGTCGGTATTGGTTGGCTACAAAAACTCATGGGCCGCCAAGATCTTTGCGACAAAGGTATTGAATCTTAACCATCAAGATTTTTCAGTGATTTCTTTTGACATATATTTTCTATGTATCAGTGTATATAAGATATGATGTTGTTTTTGTAGGATCATAATAATGCAGTTTGTTGTTTGAGACGTCAAAAGAGAAAGATATGGGATATAGAAGATGAGTGTGATGAGGTTCAACTTACGTTATATGATTTTGTACTATGGAACATAATACAACATGTTCATAAAACATTTGATACTGTCGTTGTTTCTGCATTTGTTGAGAGGTTTTATCCATAGACGGATACCTTTCATCTACCATTTGGCGAGTGATGTAATTTTTACAATGGTAAGTAAGAATTCGATTCTCGGACTTTTATAAAGATTTGGTTTAAGATTAATAAAGAAAATACTAAAAAAAACTAATTAAAATTTATTTTTGTTTACCAAGGAGAGATGAATCTAGGGTTTTGGATTCCACTACTTCTAAAGTTTGTAAACTCAATAATAATGACTTTGACACAATACTTCTAATTTACTCAAACCAATTTCGAACCCAATCTCATGTTTTGGAAGATATAACGTTACAAGCTCTTTTTATGACTTTCGTCGCTATTCTAAGGCCTAATTTTCCTTCACTTATAAAAGATCAGTAGCTTAAAAACTACCCAGAACAATTATTATGAAGCATGTAAAGAAGTAGAATTTTTTTAAAATTTTAAAAAGCACAAAAATGGAGTAAATATGTCAAAGAAAATAATTACTAAGAATTACTCATAGAAAATAGCTTCTTCCAAAACCCTAGAAAAAAAAATTAGCTACTCGTGAATCGAGAATTGGAGAAATTTTGATTATTCATTGTATTCATAAGATGTATAAATTGCTTACAATGATTCTGCAGTCGGTTAAGGTCTTTAGCAACTGAAATAGCTTGCTGCTAAACAATTCAGCTACTAACGCGGTGTCGTTGCAAAAAGTCTATCGCCATTAGAAGAGTAAACGATACACAACTCTTGTGTTTCTTCTGCGACAGTTTTCAACATGTTAATGTTCTTCATGTTCTTGAACTTCACAGAAGCATGAAAACTTTCTGGAACTTTAATTTCTCTTAATTCTAAGCATTATTTTTCTCCCATACTCTCTGTATTCAAATACTTGACCCAATAATTCTTTATGTTTCCTTTTGAGCCTAGCTCATTAAATCACTTCATTTTCTCCAGCAGAATTTCGCATTTTAGTCCATCGGGCTATATTTCCTAAAAACTGCAAAAAGAACAAAATCATTAAATATATGTAAAATAAAAAGAACTAAAAAAAATGTAATTTGAGCGGTAAATATGTAAGAATTAAGCGCTCATCACACCCCCTAACCTGCATTTTGCTAGTCCCGAGCAAAACTAAAAAGAAAAGCTTATCTAAAAATCTTAACTCACCGTCGCAGGCATCGCGATTACATTTAGCGCATGTAACAAGTTTTAAAACCCCTAGGTGGCCCTAGTGGCCGAGTTATAGTCCCGAACCTGTACTCCAACTTCTAATTAGTCACAAGAATCTAAAGAGCTACGAAGACGTAAATTTTCTCATCATATCGCCAAATAGTTAGAATGCAAGAGAAAACTCTACCAAAATATCTGCTCCACAGCGGGAGAGATCCGTTCAACAACTGGAAGAGATAGATTCGTTCAAAAACTGGATCAATATCGAGAGAGATTTCCGCTCCACAGCTGGAAAAGAGAGATATCCACTCCATAGTGGATAACATCTGGAGAGAGACCCGCTCAATAGCTGGTCTTATCCGCTCAACAGATGGATAGAGAGTATGTGTGATGAGTTGAACCAGTTCCAGAAAGGACTTGCTCCAGATGGAAAGCGGACTAACGGAGAAACCAATATGCGTTTCTTTTCGACTCTCTCATGGAAAAAATGTCGTCTTTGGCTTCAACTGTTGATGATAAACTCTTGAGCTTCGTATAACCTTGACAATGTATTAACTTTTCTCCTCAATTTCTTCTTGTTTATAACTTCTTTATAGATTTCTCTTCCCCATGGATTTATTGAAAAAAATACTAACTACAAAATTCAAATATATTATTTTTATTTCATTTTTTTTATATTATTATTATTTTATATTTTTTTTGAACAAAAAGATTGCAACTACAATAATTGCAAAACTGATATGGCCATGAGAAAAGGACTTACTTGGATCTTCACACTTGTAATGTCTTGGTATCATGAACTTCAACAACTTACATCGTTTGATTTTCTTTGCTCTTGTAACTAAGTCTTCAACTTGATTATGAAGTTTTCTCTTTCTTGTATTGTTGCTTATAAATCTTGTACATTTTCAACTTTCTTCATAGATTTTGATGTCGCTCCGTTTGTTGATGATGATGAGTTTCTATTAAGACCGAGACGTAATCCAGTAACTAAGACTACATGACGAGGTTGCTTTGTTTTTCTGGCTTTCCTTCTAGCCTAATTGTCTTCCCAGCATGGATAGTTAGGTCCATCACGACCTCTCAAAGGAATTGTCTCTCCAGAATATCAATTCCTCTATACTCTCTCAAGAATGTCAAATTCTCTCATGTCTCTTAAATTCCCTAGCAATCTTAATTTATATATTTTCGGTGAGAAACAATATGTAAACTTAGCTAAATGAATACAACAACTCTAAATGTTGGAGATTGTGGTACAAATAAATTTTCTACCTTACCCCCAAAGTTAAATTGAACATAGTCCTCGATGTTCTAATTAAAGATGAATGAATGAAAGTACAAACAAAGAGTAAATGTAAAAATTTAAAGTAGATAAGGAAAGATGTTACCATATGAAGAAATGTACCATGAGTATATGGAGGGCCTCCCATAGAGCGCCAAGTTTAAAGTCTTCAGCCAAACCATGAAAGGGTTAGTCACAATTTACGCATCCTATAATAATAATCGAAAAAGTTGTGGATCCTTAAAGTCAACCAGGTTTGACTCACAAAATTGACCACAATAAATTATAAGAAAATGGTGGTCATTCTTTAAGAAAATTTGTTGATTCTAATCTCTTAAAATAATTAGGTTTAGTCTCAAAAATTAATATGTGACACATTTGAAATTTATAAGTTCCCACATTTAGAAGAAAAATATTTGATAGGAAAACAAAGTCAATCTTTGTATTATAGCCTAGTTAACCACATCAACCAGAGGATGGATTTCTATCAACTGATTTTCTTTCTGGACATAACTAGGTTCAGAAAAACGTGCATGAATATAGTCTCTTAAGATGGTAGAGGCACATACGTCAAGTCCCAAGTTAGGGACCTTTATAAAAGTCAAAGGTAAACCACAGGGAGAATGATATTCACCCCCAAACCTAGAGTTGTCAATATCCTTGGATAAACTAGTCACAATTTCCTTAATTTCTGAATTATCAGATTTAGGAAAATGATCTTTTATTTATTCTAGATTGTAATCAGGTGGTTCTACAGTTCTATAATCCTCAGTAGAGACTATGGTTTCCCAATTGCTGGACTCTACAACACTAGTCTCAGGATAAACTTGTTCCTCTAAACCATCATCAGCTTCATAACAACAAGAATATAGTACACCGTCCAAAATTATGCTAACTCTAGTCAAATCCACTTCCTTTTGAATAGGTGAATAATCATCAATATTATTAGGATTTAAACTGGAAACAACATTATTCTCAGGTAGCTCAGTTAGGGTAATAATTTCCTCATCATTATGACTACATATTTCAAATTCTTCATCGACATTATCCTCCTCATCATCATAAAAATACGAAGATGGTTGAACCTTACCTAAACATGCAGTGTTCTTAGATCTAACCCCATCATCTAAATTAGGTGAATAATTATCAGTATTATCAAGGGTAAGATTGAAAACACTATTTTGGAATTTAAGTTCATTATGAGCAATAGTCTTAGGTGCATTTTGGTCCTCATACTTATTAAGAGTCCCACACAGTTTATCCATGATTATTTGAAATTCACGCATAGTTTCATTGAACTTCTTAAGGGACTCTTCTAAAGAAAGACTTGAATCACAAGAAGATTTAATTAAGGTATAATCAATTTGTGTGGTTTCCGTGAAACGTCAGAGCGAATCTTCTAAGGATGGAGAACTCCTATATTGTTCATTTTTCTGTTTTTACGACTTGTGATCATGAAAATAGTAATTGGAATCGCCATGGTATGAACCGTGACCTTCAGAAGGTCGGTAGTGGCCCCAAGTACTATCCACACTGCGATCATGGTACGGATATTGTCCATTTAGATACTCAGTCGGATAACAAAACTAGTCATAAAAACCCAAGGTGACCAAACTTGTGGTACAAAAACCCCACTCAAATGTTGGGATTCATTAAAACTCCATCTTAAACTAAATTATACAAAAACCCCCAAAATTTTAAAAAATTGATACAAAAACCCCAAATTTCAAAATTGGTTTCATCAAATTTTATGATGAAACCAAAAATTGGTTTCGTCAAATTCTACGAGAATCAAAATTTTGATTTTTGGGGTTTTTTGTGTTACTTTTGTTTTGGCGGGTTTTTTGTGGATGGATAGTGACTCCTTTGGAGTTATAACTCGCGGACCGGTCGGATAATCATTATATTCGTCAGTATAATACAAGTTTGATATTTATTATGCACATGCAAATGCAGGGTTTACTGAATTAGATAAGCTTGGGCTACCTTGGAAATATATACCTACAGTCAGAGACTGGTCACCGGTACAAGGCGAAGGTTTGTGGAATTTCAGTTGGTAACTCCCATCAGGCCCAAGGCACGGTTCAACTTACTTTTCCACATGTAGGGCTGGCAATGGATAACCGATATCCGATATCCATTTCGGAAATCCGACATCCTATAGGATTTAATCCGACATATCGGATATCGGATATCGGAATCCGTTATGCTATCGGATATTTCCTCTTAACGATATCGATATCGGAATAGGTTGTTTCCGTTAGGTTAATATCCGATATCCGATAGTCTAGGGGTGTACTTGTAATTTCCTACCCCTAGGTATATGTGTCGCATGTCGGGAGAGAATAACCCATTTCATTCATTCTACGGTTTCTACCAAAAGTTCGTTTTTTCTCATTCTCTAACAATGATTCACTGGTTCGTGATTTGATCGAGAGAGGGGGACTGAGCGATCGATTTGATCGTGATTTGGTCGAGAATATTGATGATTAGAGACTCTCAATCAAGAAGTAAGTCATTGTTTGTGTTTTCTATTATTGTTTCGAAGTTTAGGTTTTTTTTCCCCAAATCGATTGCGTATTTAATTGTTTTTGTTGTCTATTATTGTTGCGAATAGCGGATTGTAGGTGGGTTTGATGTATATTTTGAATTATAAAATTGTATGATGTTTAATTTTGATTTTAGAGAGTTAGGGTTTGTGATGTTCTTCCCTAAATTAGAAATTAGGGTTTATAAGAAGAACTTAGAAGGGAAATAATTGTTTGAGTTTCTATTGGATTTATATGAATTTGAAATTCTTTGTTGTCTGGTATCAAAAAATCAAAGTATTTGAGAACTAATTTTGTTGATTGTTAGCAAGTTACAGCAAAATGTAAATATCTAACAATACACTTTTTTTGTTGATCCAAGGGTTAAAGCTTTTGTATCGTCTGGAGGATCATCTTCTTGGCACATATCAAGTAGGTTTTCTATCTGTTAGTTTTCTATCTGTAAAAGCAAGTTAATGCCTAATCGACTGTTTCAAATTTGAATCTTCCTTTTAGTTTAATTTTTTCATTTCTATGTTAATATGTCAACTGATTTCAAGAAATCTTTGTGAGATTTTGCCCCTGCTACTTTCATTTTTATACTATTTGGAATCACTATTTGTTTGTCTGCATCATTATTTGTTTTTCTTTCTAATTGATTGTTTCTGTTTAATCCTTTTTTATGTCATATGTACATTAATGAACTCATGAACTGTGTGTTTATTTCTGGGTTGTCGTTGTTCTCAGAATGTCTCAAAGTGAAAAAGCATCCAATAGAGTTGGAACTCCAAGCTGCAGTCAACCAATTTCCCAACAGCCAGAACAAGAAGATCAAAGTGTTGCTTCAACAATTGCTTCAACAGCACCTTCTTCGAGTAATAAGAGATCATTAGCAGAAGTAGCAGATGAAAATCATCCACTTGTTATTGCTTTATTGAAGAAATTGCGCACAACAAGGTCACCTTCATGGGATGAATTCACTAGGAAAATCATTGTAGAGCCTGATAAAGATAACCCGGGTAAGGAAGTGGCTGTTCTTATGGGTGAATGTCATCATTGCAAAAAGTTGGTACCTGCTTGTAGTGAACAAGGAACTACCCGCTTGGCTCAACATCTAAGAATGTGTCCCCAGAAGCCTCAAAACAAGCCAGGCCAGATGAAGATTACCACTGCAGTTAAAAAAGCAGGTACTAACCAAGTTAAATTACTTAATTACAAGTATGATCCAATAGTTACTAGGAACTGCCTTGCTAAAATGATTGCTAAACATGATTACCCACTTAACATGGTTGAGCATTTCTATTTTAGAGATTTTGTTAAGTCTTTGAACCCTGCTGCGAGAATGCCATGTAGGAATACAAGTAAAGCTGATGTGTTGAGGTGTTACGCTGAAATGAAAGGTGAATTGCAATTACAGTTAGAGAATTTGACTTCCAAATGTAGTCTCACTACTGATATGTGGACTGCCAAACACACTAAAGACGGTTATTGTTGTGTTACATGCCATTTTATAGATGATGAGTGGAATTTGATTGCCAAAACCTTAGCTTACATTGTAGTGCCATCCCCGCATACAGGAGATGTTCTCTCAGATTTTATTAAAACTTGCACATTGGAATGGAACATTGATAGGAAGTTTTTTGCTTTGACTGCTGATAATGCTCCAGCTAATGGTGTTATGATGAGAAATCTTATTAAGTGGCTTGATGGTAAGAATTGTTTGTTGCTTCAAGGAAAATTGTTTCACATGAGGTGTAGTAACCATATACTGCATTTGATTGTATTGTATGGCATGAAAGTAGCTGCTGTGTTTATAGAGGGTATTAGAGATTGTGTTAAGTATGTAAAGTCTTCACAAGCTAGGAAAGAGAAGTTTGAAACAGCATTGACACAATGTAGATTGTCTGGAGAAGTTAGCTTAGATGTGGACACAAGGTGGAACTCCACTTTTACGATGCTTAAGAATGCAATTAAACTGCGAGAAGCTTTTCATAGACTTAGTGAGTTCGATTCTGACTTCGATATTCTTCCATCAAGTGAGCAGTGGGACCAAGGAACAGAAATTTGTAATTGTTTAGAGGCTTTTAATAATATTTCAACTGAGTTTGCAGGGATTAAGTATCCAACTGCGAATCTTTATTACAATGGGGTATACAAAATTAACCAAAGCATCACAAGTTGGGAAGATAGTACTTTTGAGTATGTCAGGGAAATGGGGTTGAAAATGAGAGAAAAATTTAATGCATACTGGAGTGAGAGTAACTTGATTATGAGCATTGGACTGGTTTTAGATCCAAGATATAAGGCAAAATGGGTTAGGTTCACATATAAGATAATTTTTGGGGATAATGAACGTGCATCAGTTGAGTATGAGAAGTTCAGAATAGACTTGACCAAAATTTTCAAGGCATATAAATCTCAAAACAACACTTCAGCTCCTGCTTTCTTTAGCAACTCTGTCTCTCGCATGGATGTAAGAGGCCCAGGTACAACTAACCCAGATTATGCTACTTTTCTGTTGGAAAATGATGAATATGATGTTCAAAAATCTGAGTTAGAGACGTACTTAGAAGAACCAATTCTTCCAACTGTGTCACCCCAAGATGAATACAATTTTGATATATTGAGTTGGTGGAAGCTAAGTGCCGCTAAGTACCCAATTCTATCAAAGATAGCAAGGGATGTGTTGGCTGTTCCGGTGACCAGTGTAGCATCAGAGTCCATGTTCAGCGATGGTGGAAGGGTTCTAACAACACACAGAGCTTCATTAAGTCCAGAATTAGTCCAAGCACTTCTATGCTTAAGTGATTGGCTGCCAGGCTCCTTTGATGCAGGTAAATCTTCTTTTCCTTTGCTTAGTTCTTTTCCTTTGCTTAGTTCTTTTCCTTTGCTTTTCTGCAACAACCAAGGAAATCATAACCATGAGCGTGACCATGAGTAGCATGAGTATGGACAAACATGTATAAACCCTGTTGCTAGTATAACTCCACCTGCAAATGCGCTTTTATCATAAAGAATATATTGTTTTCTGGTCTTAATGCTGATACTCTTTTACCAGAATTCGTATACAAACACCAATTCCACTTGCTACTAATATTGATGCTATTGCTGTTAATTTGTATTTTAGAGCTATTGGTGTTACAATGTAGAAGATGTCTCTCATGTTTAAGACTATTTTTTTTTTCTTTTCTAATTGATTGTTTGTGAATGCAGATATGGAAGTCATCGACTGAAGTTGATGCAACATGTAACCAGGCAGCCAAGGAAGATCATCAGTAGCAAGTTGTTTGACATTACAAGAAGACATGGTTTTTTCTTTTTTGTTGTCGTGTACTTTAGTTTGCAGACTGTTTGATTGGGTGTTTGTAGTTTTTTTTTTTCATGTGTGATGTGACTGAGACACTGGAGTAGTGTTTGTGTGGGTTTTTCTGTCTTTCAGTTACACTAAACACTTGAAAAGTCAGTTAAATTTCAGCTTTTGCTTCTGTCCAACAATACCGGATATTAACGGATAAAAATCCGATATCCGATAGGTTAACCTTAACCTTATCGAATTGGATTTTTGATATCCGTCGGATGTTATCGGATATCGGATATCCGATAACCCTTAACCTTAACCTTATCGGTATGGCCAATATCCGGCGGATATTTATCCATTGCCAGCCCTATCCACATGTTTTCTAAATTCGGTAATTCTGGCAAATGCAATTGGTGTGTGCACGTGTGTTTTTTTTTATAAAAAAAATAAAATAAAAATCTAACTAAAAATAAAATCCTCAATAATTATGTACAATAAAATAAAATCTAGAGAATAAAAAAAATCTTTCATAATAAAAAATATTTACAAAAATAAATTAATAAAATCTATAATAAAATATGAGATTTCATTTACCTTAATTAGCAAATCCTTCCTTCTTCTTTTAAATATCCAACAAAATCTGCAAATAAGAAAAATACCCAGAATAAAATCTAGCAAATAAAATAAAAATCTGAAGTAATATATACAAATCTAGTAGAAACTAAACGTAACAATTTTTAGTCCCCCCACCATCATCAAAAACTGATGTAGTTTTTACAATGGTAAGTAAGAATTTGATTCTCAGGCCTTTTAAAAAGATTTGGTTTAAGATTAATAAAGAAAATGCTAAGAAAAACTAATTAAAATTGATTTTTGTTCACCAAGGAGAGATGAATCTAGGGTTTTGGATTCCACTACTTCTAACGTTTGTAAACTCAATAATAATGACTTTGATATTTCGAACTCTATCTCATGATTTGGAAGATATAACATTACAAGATTTTTTTATGACTTTCGTCGCTATTCCATGGCCTAATTTTCCTTCGCCTATAAAAGATCAGTAGCTTAAAAACTACCCAAAACAATTATTATGACGCATGTAGAGAAGAGAAATTTTTTAATAGTTTAAAAGCACAAAAATGGAGTAAATATGTCAAAGAAAATAATTACTAAGAATTACTCATAGAAAATAGCTTCTTTCAAAACATAGAAAAGAAATTTATCTACTCATGAATTGAGAATTGGAGAAATTTTGATTATTCATTGTATTCAAAGATGTATAAATTTCTTACAACTAGATGACCGTTGCCATGGTGGGACGGCCGACCGAAAAATTTGACGATTGAAACTAATTTCACCTGAATTTTTTTCTCATGATGATTGCGAAACACATATAACGCAATCAAAATTGATAGGCGTAGGCGAGACAAATAAGATAAATGGTCAGACTGATTCATATACACATCAATGTGGTATGGTCTGCCTATGGAGTAGTATTTTTCTAAAAACATTTCTACCTAAATTTCGTACGTGTCGTTGTTGTTTGTATGTAAGAGTAGAAAAAAGTTACAAAACTAGTCACAAAACACCAAGGTGACCAAACTAGTGGTACAAAACATCCATCCATATTATTTTTAATAAATAAAAACCATTTGATTAAAAAGTGGCACAAAAACCTCAGATCAAATGATAATGAGTAAATTTAATTTTTATTACTTAAAAAAAAAAGCCAAACATACCCTTTTATCTTTTTTTCTTCTTCTTCTTCTTCTTCTTTCCTTTCTTTTTTCTTCTTTCTTCTATCCTTCTCCCCACCACCATCACCACTAGCAGCAACAAATATCTCCACGAACACCAGCAACAACACCTCCGTCACCACCAACAACAACAACTCTGTCTCCTCTATGAACACCTCCGTCTCTTTTATTATACTTTTATGCTCAGATATATCATCAACAGTAGCTCCGCCACCACTAAACCATCCGTTATTTCCAGATCCGCCACCAACAACACCTCCATCTTCTCCACGAATACCTCCTTCTCTTTTTTCTACTTTTATGTTCAGATCTATCACCAACAGTAGCTTCGCCACCACCAAACCAGCCGCTATGTTCAGATCCTCCACCAACAACACCTCTGTCTCCTCCATTAACACCATCATCACCTTCTTGTCTTTCTATGTCCTGATTTTCCATCAACAACACCGCCTCTCTTACTTCTGTTTTTTCCCACCACTACATGTCAGATCCGCCACCAACACTACTTCTGCCTCCTCTTTCTATCATCTAAAACTATCACTAATACCTTCAAATTGGTTTCATCAAATTCTGACAGTTTTGGTTGGTGAAAACAGTAAATTTATGATGAAACCAAATTTAGTTTCATCATAATCTTGCCTATTTTCTATCATGAAACCAAAGATTTTAATGATGAAAATTAAGTTTATGATGAAACCAAATTTTGGTTTCACCTGATTTTTGCCTAGTTTATTCGGCCTGACTTGGAAGTCGGCGTGTTTGGTTTCATCATTGATGTTATGTTGGTTAAATGACAATATGAGGAAAAATGATGAAACCTAACTAGGTTTCATCGTATTTTTTCCTTTTGTTGAATATTGATCTCTATGAAACCAATTTTTGATGGTGAGACACAGGTGGATTGTTTTTTATTGAAACTAATTTTAGTTGAGGAGGTAATGGTAGTGGTGGTTGTGACGGAGATGTGGGTTGTGCAGTTGACGGTGGTGGTAGGTTTCATCTTATTGTGTTTTATTTTTTCTTCTTTCTTCCTATTGATAATCGGGTCTTATATTCCCGAAGAACAGCCTATATTAATCAATCACCTCTACAAAATCCTTCCTGATTACACAGGCGGTTTTTCCAGGAATCACAAACAGTGAGACGAAGATGTTTGTGACTTCTTTATCTTGCCTATCGGAGAACTCTCACGATCTCAATCCAATCAATCGATTGTACTCGTACGATAGAAGATGCAAGATCAGATCACACAACTACGATAAAAGTAGTATCGGTCTGGCTTCACAATCCCAATGAAGTCTTTAAGTCGTTAACCTGGTTTTAGAGAAGAAAACCAAAGGTTAAAGGAGAATCGACTCTAGCGAGCGCACTAGTATCACACAGACGTGTGGGGATTGGTTTTGCACAATGCTAGATGTCTCCTTTATATAGCCTTCAAATCAGGGTTTTGCCTTAGGTACAAATAAATCCTTATTCACCGTTAGATGAAAACCTGATTTAGATTCAAGCTAATATTTCTCAACCTTTAGATCGAAAACTTAGCTTGTCACATACACTTGGGTAGACGTTTACTGGGTTTGTGAAAACTATGCCCAAACGTGTATGTGTATGTTGGTTCAACATAGTAACCCAAAAGGTTAACCATATGAACATTTCATATTAACCTTGTTCTTCTTCACCATAACTAGTTCAATTGACTCAAATGAACTAGTTAAAGAGTTGTTTAATTGCTATGAGATCTTATGTAACTACAGAAGACACAATTGAAACAAAGATGATTCGATTCGATTGAATAGGCTCATGAACATTATAACCACGGTTTTCATAAAGCATTCCTTAGTAATTTAATATTTCATGTTCAGATCACATCTTTAGATCATAACCTCTTAACTTCACAAACAAGTTCGCGGACTTAAGTTAATCGGTTGAGTTTTCCAAACTCAGCAGAAATTCTCGGAAAGAGAACTTCTGCCAGTTCGCGGACTGGGTTCAAGGACTGAGTTCACGGACTTATCACACAAACGAGTTTTGGAAAATCCAGCAGATATTCTCGGTCGAGAACTTCCGAAAGTTCGCGGACTGAGTCTGCGGACTGGGTTCGCGGACTTGCCAAGCCAATTCCACAATCCTCCCGATTTCTCTTGATCAACAAAGTTCGAAAACTTCGGTTCAAGGAATACATGGTGGTTATGTAATCGAAACTCTCATTTCAATCATTGAGACATTCTCAGAGGACACTATGTATCCGTTATTCACATACCGATTCACGTCAGAGCAATTCTCAAAGTGATTGAAACTTTTCATGACTTTCATCACTAGGTGAAGATAAACTTGATCAAAGCGAAACGCTTTACCAACACACGATTTCGAGATAAAAGATAAGCAATGAATGCTCAACTCGAAATGTCAATTGTGTATGATCTAGTCTATATAGCATACGACTTTTGTCTCATAAGAAGTAGGAGATAGAATAGATAGACTTTTGAGTGATAGATAAGTTCAAGTCTCCACATACCTTTTTTTTTGATGAAGTTCCACGGTTCCTTGTATAGATCTTCGTCATTGTATGATGAATCGCCATGAAGTCCTTGAGCTCAAATACACTTTTCTATCCTAGTCCAAGACTTAGTTATGTAGGCTAGAAATCAAGACTCATAGTTTTGATCATTAACATTGACAAACATGCTTGAGATAACAATGCATGCGAGGTCGACCGAGCTATGCTCTAACAAACTTTCCTCATAAAGTTTGGCCACAATAATCTCTTGCGTCGAGCTACCGAGCCAGATGATATGAGAGGCCAGAATGTCGCAATCATCTCACAATTAGATGATATGGGCGACAAAGTACTGGACCAGCAATGCTGCAACTCATTGCGGCTGCGTACGTACCCTTCCCTACTCTAAAGGGATCAAGCACAGACCGTAGTTCATCCACGAGAGGACAGAAGCTTAAGCCAACTCGTTTGCATGGTCGTGGACAAGCAATAATGGTAATGGCCTAGTCCGTATAGGCCGTTCCGTCAAAATGCATCCAAGTGATGAATACTTGGTCTGCGGCATGGCATAGTGATTCCCATGCTCAACACACTCCATTGGTAAGGATACATATCTATAAATGAGGCCTAAGCATCATTTATACTCTTCCGGCTAAGCTATGAAGCTTACTTGGTACATGGTCCGCATATGTACCTTCAACCAACTATCCCTCCCTATATATGTTTAAAATACATTTTTACAACTTTGATTGGGGGAGCAAAAATTATTCATCAACTCCCCAGGCTGTGATGGATGCACCTCACCACCCTGGCCAACAGCGATGTACGGCCGTTGTACATTCAATTATGGATCACAAGTCAGTTCTAATGTCCGGCCACGACGGCCGAACATTTTCTGAGCCAGGTCCCGTGAATGGCCGTGATGGCTGTACTTCCGTCTTTGGCCCATAGGCCACTCCAATGTCCAGCCGTGATGGCTGTCCACTGCCAACTCGGTGTCCATCCATGTTAGCTGTACATTACCATCTCGGTGTCCAACCATGTTGGTTGTACACTTCCAACCCGATGTCGAGCCATGTTGGCTGTACATTACCAGCTCGGTGTCCAGCCATGTTGGTTGTCCGCTTCCAACCCGATGTCCAGCCATGTTGGCTGTACATTACCAGCTGGGTGTCCAGCCATGTTGGTTGTCCGTTACCAACCCGATGTCCAGCCATGTTGGTTGTACATTACCAGGATCATCTACACAACTGGCCTAATGCACCATCTGATGCGAGATTGGCTCTTGGCCAATGTGACTTCCAACTATTGCTATATTGGTCTTAGCAAATATGCCTACGCGATGTGCCTTACTTGGCACCAGATATGGCCCCTGGCCAAATGCATCTTACTATGCAAAGAAAGCTTTGGATGAAGTTTCATCACAAGCAAATGACATATCCTTTAACATGCGTCATGTTAAAAACACGGGGTGTTACATAAATCTTATTATAACCATCAATTAATTGTTTCAAAAGAAAAACTTGCTTCAAACTCTTAAATTACATTGGTTATTAGCTTTAATACGAAAACAGTGCGATTGTAATTATTAAATCATGCTATTGATCTTTTTTAACGCCTTTGGATTCTTGTTAGGACATTCAACTTCGATTGAGCAGAAACGAACCAAAGAGGTGATGAACAGCCGAAGTAGTGAAGAGTAGGATAATGCTATGCACAACAACCGGACTACCTGATCTTTCAACCGATACCACCATCAACACTTCATCGGCAATTTACACATGCGGTGGTAAACTCCAGAGTCTTGATCGAATAGAGAAAAACCAGAGCAGTGACGACACAAATCACCACCAAGACTTGAGCCTTACCTCTTGATCGAGTTGGTAATCACCACCATAATCAACACAACCATCTACCTCAATTGAGCCATATCTCTCTCGATCCAAAATCAATCCATACAAACCTAAATTCGACTGCTACCAATCAACTGAGATGCCAAAAATTGACGACAAAAATCACCACTAAGACTTCAATTAAAGCCATACTTTCATCATTTGTTTGAACGGAAACAAAATCTGGTCTTCGTTCAATCCTTTGGCATACAATTCAGGCGAAGTACGAGCCAATTCCTGTACCAACAACCATTGATTTCAGCACCTTTTTTACAAGGACCTCAACCCCATGGAAACAGCCAGTAAACTCGTACTTCTTGTTGTTATCGGAGGAGGTTTTCATCTGTGTTCTTCAATCACCCACAATTCTCACAAATTTGTTATCCGAAGTCTTCAACTTAAATAGTAACATCGTCACATTTTCTCCATCTGACTTCACCGATAATGGCAGCCTTCTCTGTCCTCGACCCAACCCTATCCAACACCAAAATAAACTCGAACCCACTGTCCATAGCATCACTTTACCGTCATCCGAGGAGACCGTGCACTATTTATACCATCAACTGTCTATAGCATCACCCTACCGTATTCCGAAGACACTACTACTTCGACCATCAACATCCGAAGTCATCAACACTAAACCCGAAGATGCATCATAAAATCAGATAAGTTTGCTGTGCTAATCGATTGATTTTAACAAACGAATTTTGAGAAAATTATTTTTTGTTTTCAAAAGGGGGGATCATTATGTGCAATATTGATACTTACGTAACTTCAACATCAGCTGACTAATTTTAACGTTTTTCGTTTTCGGATAATTAGCATCTGGTCATAATCTAGTGGTGAAAAGCCGGAGTAATGGAGGAATCGATAGTGCGTGCACGATAAGTGTTTGCAAAAATAAGTACCAACTATCTGTGCTCATCTGGCATTCTTTAACAGAATTTTTATGTGATGACGATCCCTTATGAATGGACAGTTTAATTTAGGTCACACTTAAGCTATGAATATATGCATCCGCCTTACGATTTTTAGTTATGCTATTTATATGAATGTTGTATTAGGCCTAAGCTCATTACTAGATGTCAATGAAGTTATAACTATTTAGTGAATTTTCGCGTGCCCTGCATTTAAATAATTTAGTTTGCCTACCAGTTTGCTAGCATATAGATATAAGTTAGTCACAAAATATATGATGAACGCGCTCAAATGGTTGTAATAATCATCCCTTGTGCCTAGTGCATCCATAAACATTTGGTGCACTTTTGTACTAGACCCTCATATTACTTCATTTTATTTGTACATAAATAGGCAGACAACCACTTCCTGTATAATTTCTTGATTGAGAACATGATAGATATAATACTTGCGCATGATCTGTCACATTTTAATCTTACTCTTGTTTGCACATGCTTGGGGGCGGATAGACTATTGTATCACCAATGATTAATTGTTTACACTTCCACAACTTACCCAAATTCTCGTTTGCATTCATGTTCTCTCGTCTTGAATTCTTTGCAGTTGGTTAGAGAGGCTCATAACGCCGAAAAAACCTTCCTCATACCGGAAGGGAGGCTCGTAGCGCCGAAAACCTTCCTCATACCGGAAGAGAGGCTCATAACGCCGAAAACCTTCCTCATACCGGAAAAGAGGCTCATAACATCGAAAAACCTTCATCATACCAGAAAGGAGGCTCATAATGCCGAAAACCTTCCTTATACCGGAAGAGAGGCTCATAACGCCGAAAAACCTTCCTCATACCGGGAGGCTCATAACACCGAGAACTATGAGATGAGAAATGCCATGAGTATGGCTAGGCTACGAGTACAACCAATGAAAAAAAAAGAATGAAAGTGAGCCTAAAGTTCATCAAGCACCGGTCGTTAGTCTCCACTCTTGTGATTTCAAAAGATACCCTCTTACGAGAACCTAAAGTTCCGCAAGCACCGGTCGGTGTGATCCCTACGAAAGGTGTGAGTCCGTAGGCTCCGAAAGCACCGGATGGGATGAAAATCACACTAGGATTACGGGGCTGCTGGGGGTATGATGTGCAAGCATGTACCTTTTATAAGCTCACCTCGTATACCCCAAACCTTTCCCCTACAAAAGGTGCCAAACTAGAGATCCAAAAAACATCGGTTGGGAGATAGAGTTAAGAAGGGTGTCAAGCCTTGAGACTGCAACTTAAAATGAAAAGGACCTGAGTCCGACATCTTACACCAAGACCACGCTCATACAAAAGATGTATACAACATCGGATATGACTTAGGTCTAAGAAGGGTGCCAAGCCTTGAAGATGCAACTTAAAATGAAAAGGACCTAAATCTGACATCTTACACCAAGACCAAACTCATATAAAAGATGTGTATAACGGATATGACTTAGGTCTAAAAAGGGTGCAAAGCCTTGAAGCTGAAACTTAAAACAAAAATGACCCAAGTCCAAATCATACACCGAAACCAAGCTCGCACAAAAGATGTAAACTCCAAGGTTATACAACATCGGATGTGACTTAAAACTTGAGGATTTCGAGACCCCGCAAATATAAGCAAAAAAAAAAAACAAAAACGCATCACTATGAACACAGTATTTTCGAATCCAACACAAAATGAAGCTCAAGCGATCTCAGCCGAGGAAAGTAAAAAATCCCGAGAGCAAGCGATCACGGGTCATAAAGAGCAATAAAATCTTCACAAGAGCAATACAGAGTCCATTGTGACGAGGAGCTGAACGCCACAAGCCTTTGAATGGTTAAGCCTCGAAATCTTGGAAGGAGCAACCAATTGCGTGAGACAAGTTACTGGATCAGAAAAGAAAAGAAGGGGGAGATGGAACTAATAATGAAGAACAAGCAAACCGCCTCACCCATCCTTACGCCATCGGCTAAACTCTTGATAAAACCACTAAGACGTCACATTCTAATGACACCGCCAACATCAACTTCGACAGTCTATGGCCCGGGCAAACCACACTTCGAAGGATAAATCAAAGAATTAACATCGAATCTTAAACAATTCATTCGATGGAGCAATGAAGAAAGATCTTGACATACATATTAAAGCATCTTCCCGCTATCATACAACAACCGAGAAAATCATGAAAACTGAACCCTGCTAATGATAAATAAAGAAGTGAAAGAAAGACAACTGATACAAGAGGAAACCGTGAAGGTAATAACACATCATTGTGAGAAGATACAAGGGGATGAAGTAAAGAAGAAAACCAGAAAACCCAAAGACGAGAACGAGAAAACAAAGACGCACCTCCCTAAGAGCACTGAATGCTGTCGAGACTGTTAATTATATTTCACATGGAAGAAGCAAGAGTAGGGGCTATGACTGATGTATACCCGGAGCAATCAACAACGATGACGCGGTCAAGAAAGTGATTCTCTAAGAAAACGATGAGACCAAGCGGTTAAAGGTGTTCGATGCTTCCCATTAGCGTTCCTGCATGAGCTATGACTATTTGCCGAGACAGAACATCCACTGGAAATTCAAAGAGTCAAAACTATATAGTCAAGTGACTGAACACTGGAGAATCTATGTCACGGGGCTGTGAGAAGAGCAAGGAATTACAAAGACTCAAAGAGAAATGAACTTCAACGAAGTAACTTTACATGGATTTATGGCGTTGTACTCTTTTACCTTCGGCAAGGTTTTGTTCCACTGAGTTTTCCATGTCAAGGTTTTAATGAGGCATCATATGCGAGTCCAATTGTGCTCCGAGTCTTCTCAAATACCATAGCAAAGCAATGTAGCCAGCTGCCGGAGTCATGGCTAAGAAGAGGCTTCAAGAAGACGAGACGATGAAAGCAACAAGACACATTGGATTGATAATTCTGAGGATACGCTCTTACACAAACTGTGACTGATTGCCAAGCCTGGAAGTCTTGACAAAACAGTCAGGGGGCTAATGTAAGCACATGGATTTGGCCAGAGCCGAAGACATGAGAATGGGGGCTTCGGGTAATGACCAACCGAAGC
This sequence comes from Papaver somniferum, assembly GCF_003573695.1. NCBI lineage: Eukaryota > Viridiplantae > Streptophyta > Magnoliopsida > Ranunculales > Papaveraceae > Papaver > Papaver somniferum. The sequence goes on from NC_039360.1 coordinate 176,124,409, forward strand.
CACCATTAACTATGACGTGGTCACAAAGGTGATGCGCCCTTAGTAAATGGTTGTTGTTGTATAGTAAAGCTCATATTGTAAGGAGGTTATTCGCTTGAGGTCCACAGTAAACCAACTTCTCGTATAAAATGAGGTTGCCGAAGATGAGAGAAGGTAGAGCTAATAGAATATCTTAGAAGAGAGAGAAATAGTATTTCTAGATAGAATTGTAACGTGTATTGGGATTAGTCCCTTTGCAACCCTTCGTCCATTTCGGGATTTTACTAGACACGTGTCATATTTTTGGTTAACATATAAACTGAGAAACAGAGAGTAAGGAAAATTCGATCTTCTTCCCCTTTCATCCCTTTCCTGTATTTTCTTTCTCTGATGATTTCTCATTCCATGAAAAACAATTGAGGGGATCACTTTCTTTCTCTCTTCTTTCATTTTCGTCGGCAATCTCAAATTCAGGGAATTTGACTGAAATTATGCCGGAGTGAATTATGTAGAGATTTGAACACTTGAAGTTGTTGTTAAAGTCGGTAATGGTTGGTTTTAAAAACGCAGTAGGATGATTCGCTCATTGGTTTTCAGTTTGGTGATATCTGAAGTGATGCATATCGATTGGGTTGTGCTATCGCACCTGATTTGTGTTGGAACTCAGTATCTCGATACAGTTTCTCCCTTGAATCCAAGGTATGTAGTAAAACAGGGAAACTTGGGTTTCTGCCATTTTTGGTTTTGTTCTAGAGTTAGAACTATCAGACTTCTATTTTATTGATATTAAATCTTGACAAGAGGTTAAAGGTGCTTGTTCCTTCCTTTACGTATTTTTATAGAAATTGATTGATTTTAGTTCAGTTGATAAAAGAATTGAGGCATGTTTATATTGGGGCTTTTCCCTATCTGTTTATACTGTCTAGTTTTCTTTTAAATGTTTGTGCAGAATTTGTGAATGCATGCTACAGATTGGATAATGTACTCCATCCCAGTAGTAGTAGGAGATATGGCTGTGTGTTAGATTTGATCTTCAGGTAAGGAAGAGCTATAAAAGAACCTGAATACAACAAGGCAAAACATACCTCTAAGCATCAACAAAATACTGCACACCAAGTTTTTGAGAAAAGTTCCGAAGGAAATGTGAACTTGAGTCTTGAACTATTGACTGAGCTGTTGTAATTTTAGTGGAAGCACAATGCAAGGATATTGCATCTGCTTCAAATTACTTGCAGCGGGTATCGGTAACGGGTAGGATGTGTCTAGATTATTCTTACACTTTTAATTAGATTCGTGAATATGTTATTAGATTTCTTGTTTGCTGGCACTAGTTGTTATGCTAGTCTTACTCATGTATGGCGTCACCCTTTTTCGTTGTTTTTAGTACTAGTGTACGGATTTGGAAATGCTACTCAAACTAATGATGTTGTAGTAGGTGTTTGTCATATCGCCTCTTTCATTTTAATCTATGTATTTGTTATATGCTTATGGAAGATTTAGTGATATTACTATATATACACTCCATCGGAGTTAATTGGTGATGTTCTCATATCCTTCACTTTGGATCAAGTGAGATCAACTTAGTTGTGTCAGATTTGTAGTATAAGACGTGCATAGTTTCTCCAACTATTATAACATATCTTTATTTTTCTATTGTGCCTTAAGCATATTGAATTTTTCTCTTTAGCTTACAAAGCTATCTAACTGATAAGTGTGAGATTGGTCTTACAAACTTGTAATAGCTACTCCAATTAGACTTCAGAACTATAAATTTAGGGTGACAAGTTATATGGAAATTGTTCCCTAGTTGAATTTTGGTGCCGATGCTTAAGAGTGTGTTCTGATCCATTGACATCCAGTACGTATTAGGACATCTTCCGATAAGTTGGAAAGAGTTTGTAAATTACGTTCCGATACATTTAGGGATTATTAGTAAGTACTAAGAAATGTTCCGGTGCATCGTTTGCGTGTGAGTATAAAAAGTGTCTTACTTAGTATATTTTTTATTGTTTTTGTTCTTATTTATATATTATAATATAAGCAACACTAGCTCCTAATCACTGTTTGGTTGATGAATTTACTGTTTATGTGGAGCTTAGATGGTTAACGGACGCATAAAAACATTTCCCCAAAGAACGTAAGTCACTCTTGTGTCAGTTACTTTACAGGTACATTATCTTCTTTCTTCATGAGTGGCTCTGACGTTTTGTTGACTTGTATTAAATCACTAATTCCTTTGAAAGGAAGCTGAAATGTTTTATGTACAGATCAAACATCATTTTCTTTTATGCTAGGGGAGGACTTATTATTTTCTTATAGTACTAACTTGTGAATCCTACTTGATTTCGTTAATATACTCTATGCGAATTGCTAGTCTTGTAATTGTTTAGTGGAACTTAGTTGACTTAAAATGGATGCTTGGACTAACTAATACACAGTGGTATAAAAATTCAATGGTATCCGTAGAACGGAGAGGAACCGTTAGTTCTCATTATTGAAAGGTTGTGTATTTGAACACCTTACTGTGTATATTATGCTAGTACTGATACGGAAGGGACAAACCCCTGCTTTATAACTTAAATTGAATTTGCGGATGTTTCTAGATATACAGAAATGTTATTTTTGAAGTTTACATAGTGCAATTAGCTTATAAAATGATTCTTCACTTGTGGTGTTTGTGTATGAAAAATGAATATGTCATATTAAAATAGTATGGGCATGAGGGCATGTTCCATGTAAATGTTTGTTAAAATGATCGGCATACTGACGTTCTTGATTTGAAATGGTACTTCATTTAGTACATATATGTATGCAAATTCTCTCATGCATCTTCTTAACAACTCTTTAATTGATTGCCTGATAGCTTACTGTTCCATTATAAACTTGTAATTAATTGACAAAGTGGACTGTTCCATTATAAACTTGTAATTAATTGACAAAGTGTCAGGTGCTGAGTGAATTAAATTATGAGTGGTTTAATGAATTTGTAGTGGATGGTGTTACTGTTTCTAGCATATATTTTTTGCAGGTTGTGGCCAGATTTTTTTTTTTTTTTTGAAATTAGCGGTATCGAGAATGTTATATTGGCTTTACTGATGATGTGTTAAGTTAGGGATAGTTGTTGTTACGCAACTCATATTATCCATTTTATCTAAGTCACTGCTACATCTAGAGATAGTTGGTGCCTCGAGTAAGCAGTTCATATTATCTTGGAGATTGTTGCTGCTACAACAAGCAGTTCATATAATCTATATAAGAGATGATTGTTATCTAGACGTAATAGTTCAGATCATCTAATAAGTGATAGTTACTACCAGTGAGGGTAGTCCATACTATTTAAATAAACAGTAGACGAACTACGGTTGTGCTTGATCCCTTCGAGCAACGGAGAGGGTACGTATGCAGCCGCTATGCGGTTCTGCACAAATCTACAAGGTTGTTCATATCATCTGAAAGTGTTGGTTGCTGCTTTGGTAGTTCATACCACCTATTCGGAGATGATTTCAATCTTGGCAAGTATATATCATAGGAAACTGGCCAATGACGGCTGTTAACTAGAACTACCTTAATTTTGGTAATTGGCCATCTATTAATTTCGGCAACTGGCCGTCTGTTAATTTTGGAAATTGGTCGTCTGTTATTGTTGGGAAATTGACCTGTTAATTTTGGCAACTGGTCGTATGTTAGTTTTAGGCAATTGGGCTCTGTTAATTTTGGCAACTGGCCTTCTGTTCTTTTTGGCAATTAATCGTCTTTGGTTGGTTTTGGCAATTGGTCGTGAATAAAATCTAAGTGTGCTTGTTTTTAAAGCAGTAAGGGGTAATTCGGATGCGAGTTTCTTAGAAGAATATGAAGGTCCGGTTTTCTCGAGTGGCATATCAGAGAATCGGATCTTGCCAAGCGAGCTGAAATCCAGTTCGTTGGAAGTCCATATTTTCTGATCCGTCACAGTTGGTATCATAGCAGTTTCGGTTCAAACGGGACTATAATATGAAATGTACTAATATTCTGCTCGTGTGGTTGATTACAAGTAAGTCACTTTACTTCTAGTTTTATTTTGAACTTCAGGACGAAATTCTTTAAGGGGTTAATGATGTGAGAGTCCAAGCCACTTCACTTCTAGTTTTATTTTGAACTTCGAGACGAAGTTATTTAAGGGGTTCATGATGTGAAAGTCCAAACCTTTTTTTCGGGTTTAATTCAACCCGTTTGAGTTTAAAAGCCTAAAATTTTTATTTGGTAGTGATAAGGAAACCTAAATTAAGGTGCTTTCATGAGTATGAGTGCCTGAATTCCAAAATATGGCTCTTAGAGGGGAAGCTAATTGCTTTAATCACAAATTTGGGTGCTTAAATAAAAACTGAGAAACCGAGAGTAAGGAAAACTCGATATTCTTCCCATTTCTTTCCTTTTATGTATTTTCTTTCTCTGGTGGTTTCTCATTCCATGAAAAGCAGTTGAGGGGATCACTTTCTTTCTCTCTTCTTTCGTTTTCGGTGGTAATCTCAAATTCAGGGAATTTTACTGGAATTATGTTCGAGTGAATTATGTAGAGATTTGAACACTTAAAGTTGATGTTAAAGTCAGTATTGGTTGGTTTTAAAAACAGAGTAGTGTTAGAGTACTGCTCGGTCGAACTCGCAAGCGTTGCTATCTCAAGCTTGTTTGTCAAGTTTAGCTGCCAAAACTATAAGTCTTGATATCTAGTCTACTTATAGCTGAGTCTCGGATTAGGATAGAAAGTGTAGTTGAGCTTTAGACTTCACAACATTCATCGATTGAAGACGAAAAACAATTAAGGGGAGCTTGTGGAACTTCATCAACAAAAGGTATGTGGGGACTTGAACTCATCTATCACTCAAAAGTATCTACTATATCTCCTATTTGAGATAAACGTCGTATAAGTAACTCGCTTACATATTTCTCGAAATATGTGTAAGCTTTCGCTTTAATCAAGTTCATCTTATGTTCTTCACGAAAGTCAAAAGATTTGAAAATCTCCTGGTAACATCTTACATGATTTGTGTGAGACAGTCATTTGATGTAGACTCGGAATGTTTCGTATTGATCTATCGATCACTTGAAAATTGCTTTGAAGCTAATAGTTTGTGTGAGACAGTTATTTTCGTCTTCTAAGAATGTTTCAATGATTGAAATGGGAGTTTAGAACAATTAACCATGATTGGATGTAGCACAGTATGCGCACTTGTATGCTAACAGTTGCAAGTTATTCCAATTCCGGGAACCATAGTATGCATACCCGTATGCATACGGGTTGGTTACTTGAAAGTTCGGGAACTTAGTATGCATACCTGTTTGCGTACCGGTGTAAGTTTAAGTCTGGGAATTCAATTGAGTTTGGTGGTGTATGGTAGTATGTGTACCCGTTCGCATACTGGCGAACCCAGACCAAGTCTGGTCACTTAGGTATGCGTATCCGTTTGCATACTTGAGTAGGTTATGTTCTAAAATCGGTTTGTTCATGAACTAATACATCTATAAATTAAGGAATGTAATCTTTTGCAAACCGTGGCTATAATGTTCATGAATTGATTCGAGTGAATCAAAATCGATTTTGCTTCAATTGTGTCTTGTATAATTCTATGAGAATATAAACAATTGAACAACTCTATAACTAGTTCATTTGAGTCATTTGAACTAGTTGTGTTAAGATAAACAAGGTTGATATGAAAGTGTTCATATGGCTAACTTCGGTTAACTGTTGTTGAGCCAACAAGGTGTACACGTTTAGGTACGGTTACCCATATTTAAATGAAGTCACTTTTCATTTGTGTGTAACAAGCTAAGTTCGATCTAACGGCTGAAAGATATTAGCTTGAATCTAATCAGGTTTTCATCTAACGGTGAATTTTGAATGCTTTGTTACCAAGGTAGCATTGATTGCAAACCCTGATTTGAAGACTATATAAGGGAGAACTCTAGCGACCGGGAAACCTAATCCTCACATCTCTTGTGTGATACTAGTTGTGACTAGAGTCGATTCTCCTTTAACCTAGGTTTTTCTAAAACCATTATAGGTTAACGACTTAAAGACTTCATTGGGATTGTGAAGCCATACCCAACTATTTTCTCTGTAGTTGCATGTTATGATCTTGCTGTATTCTATTGTATTGAGTACTATCTTCTCTAAGATTTGCTCGAGATTTAATGTCCGATAGGCAAGATAAAAAGTAGTCACAAACATCTTCGTCTCATTGTTTGTGATTCCACAACATCTTGTTTCGTTATCATACGATTAAGATTATTGTGAGGTGATTGATATTACTAGGTTGTTCTTCGGGAATATAAGTTTGGTGTATCCATTGGTTCATGTTCACCTTGATTTATCTATTCAATAGGCTTTTTTGTGTGAGACAGATTGGTTTATCAAGTCTTCGACTTTGGGACGTAGCAACTCTTAGTGTGAGTGAGATAAGCTAAGGGAATCAAGTGAGTCCTATTGGGATTCAGCGGCGTAAGGAACGCGACTGTACCTTAATCAGTGTGAGATTGGTTAGGGATAAAGTACATTCCAGTCCGAAGTTAACTTGGAATAGGCTAGTGTTTGTAGCGGCTTAATACAGTGTAGTGTTCAAATCTGGACTAGGTTCCAGGGTTTTACTGCATTTGTGTTTTCCTCGTTAACAAAATTTCCGGTGACGGTGTTATTTCTTTTCCGTATTATATTGTTTAGCTTTATAATTGAAATGTCACAGGTTGTCCGTTAATCAATCAATTAGTAAATCCAACCTTTGGTTGTTGATTGAAATTGATTGACACTTGAACATTGGTCTTTGGTACCGTTCAAATTGTTTCTCATAATAGTAGCGCCCCCTAAGCTAGCAGCTGACTAATCCAGGAGATTAACTAAATAAAGAGGCACTAATAATCTAAATCATTTACTTAAACATTCAATTAAGAAATCTGTTATAAAACTTAACCAAAAACTAGCCCCACTCTGAAATATATATATACAAGGATTACTCTCAGATGATACATATACAATAGTTATTTGGTTTACAGATAAAATATACAACATAATAAACATAGCAGAAGTTAACCAACTAACGAAAACAACCCTTGAAGCTTTTGCTGCGCAACTCTGATCTGTCTCTAAAACTGAAAGTGGGAATAGGTGAGCACATCATCCCTAAAAGGGGTGCCCAACAGGAATAACATTTAACTTTCAAGTAATCATGACAAGATTTGGAAAACAATAATGTTTTCCCAAACATTAAAAGGTGACCAAGTCACTGAAATAACGAACATGTATATGGGCAAACTCCTTCTTCAAACAATGTATAATATTTGTGCTAACCACACTCATTAGCTATTGATATCACCAAGACCATGATGACCCACTCTAAGCAATAAAAGCTGAATTCATGTAGATATAATTGTGAAGGAGCGTATCCTATATACCAAAAGTGGAAATTCTCATTTCCCATAACAATTCATAATGACAAACAAAACATTACAAGTCCTTTCCAAATCGTGGAAAGATTCACATAATCAACAGAATTATCATAATGCAATTTAAACAAAGCATGGAATGCACGGACACACGATGCATGAGTTTGTTAACCATAAACTTTTGTAAAAGCAACAATAAAGAGTCAAATGTATTCCCACCTCTTTTGAAGACAAGCCACGCCAACCCCGAGATCCATTATCCATTGGTTCGTCCTTTGAATCGATTGTTGTTAATATAGGCTAACTGTTAATCACACAAGAAGTCTAAGAATCTAGCCAAAACGCTCACACAAGGCTCATAACATAATCTCACACAATTCTCTAGTTATAGGCTAAGTGAACTACTTTAATTGTTCTAAGCTCATTTAAGGTTCTACACATCTTCATTATCCATCTCTGGCATATCTAATGCCTTACTAATTCAATTAGATTATGTTTATAGTCTATTAGACAAGACTTAAGAATATCTACAACTTGCAGAAGGAACCAAAGGCTAACTTAGACTATAAGAGTCCATAACATCAAACTAAGAATACATAACACTAAGCTCAAGTCCACTAGACTCGGCCCATTACACAAGTGCTGACCCAACTGGGTCAACGAACGGTCAAACTTAACGCTCAACGGGTCTATAACAGTCAACGTCCAGGGAAAGGTCAATGTCCAGGTCAAATGGTCATCTCGGTCAAAGAAGACAACTCAATCAAGGTTCACTGAGTCAACCCGATTCAAGACTGGTTAACAGGTTAACTCAACTCAGTCAGATACCCTGAGTCAGCTAAGTACCAAAAATAGTCAGATAATCTGACTGAGATGACTAACAGGCCCAAGTTCAATTGCAATTTCATTTCCTACTTCTTCTTCTTTTTTTCATTCAATTCTACTAGGCTAATCACAACATTAAAACAGTACATTGAATTCAACAACACTTCAAAATAAAATACAACACAAGCTTAATTTACCTGCAGTTGCAGTTCAAAGCTTCTACAAGAGAGATTCAACTCCAGACACTCATCAAACCTTCATTCCTATAACTCAGTCACATAACATCAGATTCTTAGTTAGTTCTCATTCCTCCTTTCCACGAAGTCATCACCACATTGACTCTTCCATACATCTTAGAGCACCAACTCAGCTAAATTCAACTCAACCACCGCTATAACTTTACCACAACTACATCACCACAAACTGTAATTTGATTTAACCATTCCCCGGAATCTACATTTTAGAACCAATACAATCATCACTACCATTTCGGGTCTCATCTTTCCCTTCACCAGATTGTATCAACCCCATTTACTGTTCTGCAAGATCATTACTTCACACCAACACATTAAAATCAGAGATTCAATCCAGCAACACCCCATTCATCTAAACTAGCATCAGCTTTATCACTATTTGTACCTCACTTGCACCTGCAACATAGTAATACCCCCATTTCTACTCGACTCATATCGCCACCACCACCAATTACAGTTCTAACTCCCAATATGTTTCAACTCAAACAGCATCAACAACACTACAATCTTAACTACATGATTTTTTTATTGTATACAATAGCACCATCAAATCTTCTCTGAGATTTCACAACATCACCAGTTCAGAACTTCATCCATGCACTGCATCATTCCAGCACATATCATCTTCCTAGAATTCAGCACAACTTAAACCACAACACCAACAACAAGAGTTCTATCCAACCGAATTTCACCATCAATTGTAAAAATTAGATCTCTCATTACAAGCTCGTTCACAATCCAATTTCATACTCAACCTCTAACCATTCTGTCCTTTAATACAAAAACTACTACAACAAACCTAAACCCAACAGCACATCATAATAACTGAAAATCAATCCATTCAAAAGAGAAGATGATTACTTCAAATGAAATCCAAAACTCATATGGCTAGACAATCAGTGTTGGATACCCTTCTCCTACATCTACAATCACCATCTGTTTCATCAGTCTGATCCTGAAACCTTAATACTCGATTTCGTCTCAGAATCTCTATCTCAAATCTCAATCTTCAAATCAATCAAAAACCCGTCTCCAATCCGTCACTTAACCCTCAATTTCATTTTCAAGTTCTTCATCTGGATTTCCAACTCAAACCCTAATTCACTGAGACAATTATGAAACAACACCACATCTTCCATAAAACACCAAATAAGAACAAACCCATCTTCTGACTTCTCTTTATTCACCCTTAATCGAATTCTCGAATTGAATTACAGAAACCCTAATAATTTCTCATTTACTCCTTCTTCATGATTCGCAACGGCACCACCTTCTTCCCCATAATACACAGAAAACTCAACTCCTCATTTATCTTTACAGTTTAATCACTTGATTCACTCAAAATCAAATCTCGAATCATCTCTCGGTTCACTAGTAGAAGAAAGAGGAAGAAGAAAATGAGAAGAAAGAAGAAGAATAAGAGAAAATAGTTCTCTCCGTTCGATTTGGTGAAGATAAGGCCCAAAGCAAACACTAGGACGCGCACTTGCTTTGGTAAAGGCAGCCACAACGTGTCTGTCTCCCATCAATAGCGTTTTTTTCCATGAAATGACGATTTTACTCTTTATACTAAACCAATGATATCTTCTTCATCCGGTATCCGATTGACATATTCGAGTTGTTCATTTCGCATAACTTTTCGAGATCTATTCAACGGTACTTATTTCGTATCTGGATCGTTGTTAGATTAATTTTTATTAATTAACGTTCGTGTTAAACTAATTGAGTTATTATCGGCTAAATACTCACTTGACTATCGCTAGACCAGTCAAATAGCGTTGACGAGCTTAAGGGTCCTTACAATAATCAGGCTCACGGATTCTATCTGTTTGATTTGCTGATTATTTTGAGAAACAAAGATATAACTCTTGAATATATTTCCTTGATTGAGTCTGACTGTCTCGTTGATTCTCTCTGAATTATATTGGAGTTAGTCCATACAGATTTCCTAACGAAATATTGGGTGTGGTTGTTAGGCCCCCGCTTTTTCAATTGGTAGAAGAGCAGGAAAGCATGTTTAAGACCTTATAAGTCTGTGTTTATAGCGATCTGACTCTATGGAAAGAAGTGTTATCTCTGTATACGTACCACCATCCTTCGATGGCTCAAATTACTTATGGTGGAAAATTGCTATGCGTGTGATAGACACATTTTTGTGTCTAATTTGATCTCAATACTATATATTGTTGGCACTCGATTTTGTACTAATTTTGGTATTTTATGTGTTTGTAGGCATTTTTGGGAAATAAACATTCTTGGAAAAATCGGCTCGAAAAGTTTCTCGGGGCACCCCGGAGGACATTTGCTCTTCGGACTCTCGGATTGGATAAGGGGCACTCAATTACTAAGGGTCACACTAGCCGCTATTTGCACCCCAAGACACCCTAGTTGCTAAAGGGATCCCTAGTCTGGTTATGGGGACACCCTTCTTCTTCACGTTTAAAGAATTTTTTGGCGGGAAAATGAATTATCAACGACAGAATTTCCTGGGACAGAATTGGATGTGTTCTTTGCATTTTTCTCGGAGATTTTAATTGAGTTGACCCTGTTTCACCTAAACAGGGATTGTATGGAGTTTTGTTTCGAAAAAATAGCAAAGTCCACGTAGTTTTGATAATTCAGGGAAACTGCATTCAAGGGGGAGATTATCACGGATATTTGGATGATTCGGGAGAAGATTTTCTTCTTCAGTCAACATGTTTGATATGTTAAGCCAATATAATCAATGAAGCCAACTTAGTACACTCGGGTGAGAAGAAAAGGGAAGTTACGTGGAGTTGAAGAACAGGGCACGTACATGGGTTATTCTCGAGATTTTCAGAGTTATTTTTGGAGATTCTGCGTGTGGCTGGAGAGACTTGAAGTCGTGTTGATTGTTTAATGAGTGTGTTAGATTATTTCAAAACCATGCAGACGCGTGATGGAGCAAAAGAAGGAAGATTATTCTCATAACAGACCGGGAAAAATAAACACAATTATTACGGGATTATTCGCATTCAGTGAGGAATATCTCGGTGTTGTTGGGTATAAATAAGTCAGCAGGGTTGAAGAGAAGGGGTATGAAGAGTTTGGGAGAGGTTTAGAGCTAAGAACAACACTGCATAGGAGAAGTAGCAGCAGCAGGTGAATAAGAAGGAGAAGAGTTGCAGACGACACTTTAGAAGTGTCGTTCTCAAGAACCCTAAAGCTGAAGAACATTTACTGTAGAAAACAGTCGTATTTAGTGTCTTATGTTCAAACTGTTCTGTAACAGTCCATTAGTCACGCTTATCTTCAGTTAGTAACACCTCTTGTAACAGTTGCATCTGTAACAATTATAACTGTTACAAAGGCCCTGTTTTATACCTTTTCTCCCTGTAAACACCTTTTTGAGCAATGAAAAATTCCTTTGAGTGTGTTTTCACCATGCGGAGCTAGACCCCATCACTGGGACAACGGAGGAAGCAACTTTTCATGATTTTGGTAAATGAATTAATTCTTTTATTGACTTTTTGCATAGATTTAATTACTTTATGATTTCTATTAATTATTTGTTATTTTGTTAGATGCCGCATGCTTAGTTCAAAATACTTTAGGTGCGTCATGCTTTTAACTTACAAATAATATTTTATGAAATCTATTTTTGGCAAAGAACTAGAGTCACAACTTCTTTTGTTTGAGCTCTAGAATTAATGACTGAACCATAACAATATGAAAAGTAGTGGAATCCCGCGTCTCAGCGTCTCTTCATCTTGTGACAAATTGTGTATATATATTTTTCCTTATTTTCTTTATTAAGTCTTAAAACAAATTCTCAACAAATCTGAGTGAACGAATCATCTTACTACAACATCATTGAAAAATACCATCAATTTTTGGTGCCGCCGACACGGATTTGTTTATAAATTTGTTTTAGGTTTTTTTTTATTTGTTCCTTTTTACGCCTTTTGGTATTTCTTGTTTTCTTTCAGATTTGGAATTGAGCTAAAGAAAAGGGGAGAAAGTACTGAAAACAAAAGCGAAACCAAAGAAGAAAAGAAAGGAGGAATCCAAAAGGAGTGAAGAAGAATTTTTTTTTTTTATATAGAAATTCTATTTTATTTTATTTTTTTTAGAAACTGTAATTAAGGTTTTAATTTTTGTAATCTTTTATTTTTGGATATTTTTTCATTTTCGGACATTGAACTTTGGGACTTTATTTTTTTAAACCCTACGGAAGGGTAGTTTTAAATATAAACTGTGTGCAGAGAAGGACGACGATTACGATATCGTCTCGGTCCCTCGGGTTCGTACACGACATTGGATTTGTGGCCCGAGTCGACTTCAACGGTTCATCCCCCGTCTGGAACGGGAGGTAAGAATTCTAAACACCTGCGAATCCCCTGTCAGCAGGTTTACTGGATGATTTTGTATGCATATATGTTGAGGACCTGAAATCGGATTTAATTTTCTAGTAAAGGGCAAGGCCTGGCCAAATCAAGATAAGGACTCGGATTTCATCACCGTTTCCTTCTAGCCTGTATTAGGAACACGTAACCTACGCGAACCTAAGCTTAAAATACTGACTAGAACGAGACTGATAGGGTAACGAGCTTATTAGGAAAGTCATTCGATAAATATTGGTTACTCTTTTAAGCATACTTCAAAGTTCATGGTGGTTTCTGTGAGTTGAATGTGTGAATGCGCCGCCTTGTAATGTGGTGAGGCCTTGGGTATCAAAGCTCCACGCAGCTTCCCTCGCCTCTATTCAACTTACTTTGACTCGGATTGATTCCAGAGGGGTTTTCTTAAATTGTAACGAATTCCCTTTCGAAGGACTAGAAGTTGGTCTAGAAACAATCTAAGTGGAGCCATCATGCTTTTTGTTTGCTAGATAAATTAGGCTTGTTGTGGTCGAGTCAGCCTTCTTTTTGTTTGTTTGGAATTCCCTTGCAGTTAGGATGTCGAACTGGTATTATAATAGCCAATACAATGAGTATCCGACTGAGCAGTATGAACATTATTCTTATTATGACCAGAGTGTGAATAGTGGTTGGGAACGCCATCCTTTTGAAAGATATGGGTCATACCATGGTGAGAAAAATTACTATCGACATGCATACCAGTCATGCGAGCAAGATTCTTATAATTCCTCTCCCCTAGATGAAGCACGTAAGATACTTGAGTCAACGCGTAAGTTACTTGAGTCGACACATAAGTTAGCGGACACAGATGACTTAGTTATGGACGAAAGAACTTTAACGGTGAGTGAACCTTCTTTAGAAGATAACCTCAGGAAGTTAGCTGAGTCAACATGTAAGTTAACTGAGTCAACATGTGAGTTTGTTGAGTTAACACGTATGCATAAATTAGAGACGGTAGAAAGAACTGCTCGAATTACTCGTGATTGCCAATATATTCTTTCCTATCTCACCCGTGAAAATGAGGATAATTTTTATAATAATGAAGATGAAGATGTTAGAATTGGTGACACAACTTGTTTAGATGAGGTTCAATCATTTTCATGTTATAATAATGATGACTATGATGAGGATAGTATTGATGAAGAACATGAAATATGTAGGCATAGTGATCAGGAATTTGTTACTCCAATTGAGATTTATAATGATAGTGTTGTTTCTAGTTCAAATCCAAATAATTTTAATAATTATTCACCTATTCAAAAGGATGAGGATTTGACTAGAGATACCACCGTTTTAGACGATGCAGTTCATGATCCTTTAGCCTGCAGTGTGTTGGATAATCCATTATTTGATGTGCCTATCAGTGCATCAGAGGAAGTTATTATGATTAACACCTTAGTTAATGAGATTTTACTAGAAAATTCCGCTGATAATCCTTTATATGATTGTGATGATGGTTTAGAGGAAAGAGTTTACCCTGAGAATACTGTTTTAGAATCTAGCGATTCAGAAATACTAGTCTTAGAAGATGATAAACTCGTAGAAATGAGTGAGAATGAACCTAACTTAGAAGAATCAATTGACCATTTCCAGGAATCTGATGACCTAGAAATTAGGGAAGTTGTGACTAGTCTTTCTAGAGACACAGAAAACTCTAAGTTTGGGGGTGATTATCATTCTCCATGTGCTTTAAATCTTAGATAGTTCCCTCGTGTAGGACTTGACATTTATGCCTCAACCATCTTACAAGATTATCTTCATACATGTTTTCCCGAACCTAATGATGTCCAGAAAGAATCTCAGTTGTTAGAAACCCATCCTCTGGTTGATGTGGTTAACCCAGGCTATGATACCAAGATTGACTTTGTTTTCCCACCAAAAAAATTTCAACCAATTGTGGGTACATATGATTTTCATATGTGTCGGTTATTAAGTTTTGAGACTAAACCTAATTACTTTAGGATATTAGGGTCGACATATTTTCTTAAGGAAGACCACCTCTTTCATTGTGGTCAGCTCTGTGAGTCAAATTTGATTGACTTAGAGGATCCCCGGTTATTCAGGCTTTTGTTATGCGCTTCTAAGTTCTTACTTGAGTATTTCCAGACTCTTCATCCTGATATTCAGAATGCCTTTGAGGAAATCCAACCGATGAAAGCTTTTTATTTAGACCCTTTTATAGAGCCTGAACCTGAACCACAACTAGATGTAGTTGTCTTAAGCAAGGGTATGTTCGGTATCTTCTTGGTCTGTTGCACTTTCCTCTTCTTGTAGGTAAAACTTTTTGATCCAGATGACCCACAGTTATTCCGGCTACTACTATATGATTCTACGAGGTGACTAATTCTTCCAAGTCTGGATGAAGACTTTAAACTTAGCACTTCTTGGGAGGTAACCCAATCTCATGCAACACGGTAAAATCTTTCCTTAAACTCTTTTGCTTCAAATGGTAACAGTTTCTCCTTGTTCATGCTTTTAATTTTATCTTTAGAACATTGAGGACAATGTTAGGTTTAAGTTTGGGGGTATGGGAGAAACTTTTTAGTTGCAATATAAATAAATAAACTCCAGAGCCTAGAAATTTATGTTTATTAAGGATGACACTAACCAATCTAAGTGGATGGAAGCATATTGGTTGTAGGAGTTGAGGAACCAATATGATTAGATGGGAACATCTATAGAGTCTATTCATAAAATCACAGAGCTCAGCTGTTAGAATTAAAAACAAACGCGGTAGTTTCGCCATATCTCGTTGAATCCTAATCCTTCTGTTTTTATTTTTCTTTTCTTGTAAGTGATTGGGTGAAATAGAGTGATTGAGATACAACAAAAAAAAAATTGAGACCAAACCATCTGACCAACCGGAATAAATTCAATAAAGTAGACCACTGGTGCCCTTGTATATGCCAGTTGTGTTGACCTAGTTAGGATTATCAACCACTGGTTCCCTTGTATATGCCAGTTGGGTTGATATTAGTCAGACCGGTATCTCAGTCCATTAGGATAGGTTCACCTTAGTCAAAACCATCTACATTTTTCTCTACATCCATCTTCCTAATCTTTTCATGTGATTGGTTGACTCCGGTTATGATGTCTAGAAACTATCTGAGTAGAGCTCTGTCACTTATATATGAATTTTAGTAAGCTTGAGTCCAAACTCGTGTACAACAATTGGAATTTCGTATCAGGGTACTTCCTCCTGTAATCAATAAGTATGCCAACCAAGGAGATTCTTTAGTGCCTTCCAAGGTTTTGCGTAGATAACTAGGATCTGGAGTAATGGTTTTGTGGGTACACCTCTGATAAACCCACCCGAGATTTACTCGGTCACTTTTCTAGAATAAATTTGCTCGAGGATTAGCAAATAATAAGTTTGGGGGTATTTGATAGACACATTTTTGTGTCTAATTAGATCTCAATACTATATATTGTTGGCACTCGATTTTGTACTAATTTTGGTATTTTATGTGTTTGTAGGCATTTTTGGGAAATAAACATTCTTGAAAAATCGGCTCGAAAAGTTGCACGGGGCACCCCGGAGGACATTTGCTATTCGGACTCTCGGATTGGATAAGGGGCACTCACTTACTAAGGGGCACACTAGCCGCTATTTGCACCCCAAGACACCCCAGTTGCTAAAAGGACCCCTAGTCTGGTTATGGGGGAACCCTTCTTCTTCACGTTTAAAGAATTTTTTGGCGGGAAAATGAATTATCAACGGCGGAATTTCTTGGGATAGAATTGGATGTGTTCTTTGCATTTTTCTCGGAGATTTTAGTTGAGTTGATCCTGTTTCACCTAAACAGGGATTGTATGGAGTTTTGTTTCGAAAAAATAGCAAAGTCCACGTAGTTTTTATAATTCATGGAAACTGCATTCAAGGGGGAGATTATCAAGGATATTTGGATGATTCGGGAGAAGATTTTCTTCTTCAGTCAACATGTTTGATCTGTTAAGACAATATAATCAATGAAGCCAGCTCAGTACACTCGGGTGAGAAGAAAAGGGAAGTTACGTGGAGTTGAAGAACAGGGCACGTACATGGGTTATTCTCGAGATTTTCAGAGTTATTTTTGGAGATTTTGCGTGTGGCTGGAGGGACTTGAAGTCGTGTTGATTGTTTATTGAGTGTGTTGGAGTATTTCAAAACCATGCAGACGCGTGATGGAGCTAAAGAAGGAAGATTATTCTCATAACAGACCGGGGAAAATAAACACAATCATTACGGGATTATTCGCATTCAGTGAGGAATATCTCGGTGCTGTTGGGTATAAATAAGTCAGCAGGGTGGAAGAGAAGGGGTATGAAGAGTTTAGGAGAGGTTTAGAGCTAAGAACAACGCTGCATAGGAGAAGTAGCAGCAACATGTGAAGAAGAAGGAGAAGAGTTGCAGACGACACTTTAGAAGTGTCGTTCTCAAGAACCCTAAAGCTGAAGAACATTTACTGTAGAAAATAGTCGTATTCAGTGTCTTATATTCAAACTGTTCAGTAACAGTCCATTAGTCACGCTTATCTTCAGTTAGTAACACCTCTTGTAACAGTGTTTCTTTGTAACATTTGCATCTGTAACAATTATAACTGTTACAAAGGCCCTGTTTTATACCTTTTCTCCTTGTAAACACCTTTTTGAGCAATGACAAATTCCTTTGAGTGTGTTTTCACCATGCAGAGCAAGACCCCATCACTGGGACAACAGAGGAAGCAACATTTCATGATTGTGGTAAATGAATTAATTCTTTTATTGACTTTTTGCATAGATTTAATTGCTTTATGATTTCTATTAATTATTTGTTATTTTGTTAGATGTCGCATGCTTAGTTCTAAATACTTTAGATGCGTCATGCTTTTAACTTACAAATAATATTTTATGAAATCTATTTTTTGCAAAGAACTAGAGTCACAACTTCTTTTGTTTGAGCTATATTGTCTAGAATTAATGACTGAACCATAACAATATGAAAAGTAATGGAATCCCGCGTCTCAGCGTCTCTTCATCTTGTGACAAATTGTGTATATATATTTTTCCTTATTTTCTTTATTAAGTCTTAAAATAAATTCTCAAGAAATCAGAGTGAACGAATCATCTTACTACAACATCATTGAAAAATACCATCAGCGTGCCTTTCTTCAAGCGCGTGATTTTCAATCATGTGTTTTTGTTGTTAATGGCTATTATCCTCCAATGGTTACAGTAGATGATGTCTCTATTGCAAAGGATATTAGTAGATATGAACCTAACAAAATTCTTGCTGCAAAGAAAAAATCTGACGGTTTAAATGTTATAATTCATGCCATTACCCCAGATCTTCAGCACCATGTGACTATGTGTACTCGGTCTAAAGATGCGTGGGATATCTTAGAAACTGTATTCTAAGGGAATGATGAATCGGAAAACCGACTTTAATTAACCGCAAGTATACGGTGCACTACATGTGAATAGTGGCAAATAGGGATCGTTCCCACGAGGAGTGACAAACACTATTTCCAATCAATACCAGTTACTTTCGAGTCAAGAATATTTCAAAATGGAGATTTCAGAATTCTTATAAACTAACAAAGTGAACCAAAGCAAAATAATTAAGATTGTAATCAAAGATGTAGAATTATTAGGGCTACAGAATCCGTTGTAAGCTAGGCTTTACTTGTGTTCTATAACAAAAGGTCTCGATTTTACCCGTATGAAGTGTTAAACCTAGCTACTCACACACGGAAGATATTTCATTAATGATCTTTAGAGAAGAGTTATCATAAAAGATTGTTTGTTCTCAACCTAAGGTAGAAGTCCCTAGTACTAAGCATACATGGCATACATAGTCTCGGGATGTTCATAAATCAATCAATAACAAGGTTTAAATGAGTATTTCTATCAACCTAACAATGACCTATACATGGCACAGAACATGAGAAGTTGAAAAGAAAATAAAACGTTAAGAGAAACTCAAACAATTGACATTAAGCTTTAGTTGTTGAAAACCCCTGTTTTAGAACACAAATAAATCAAAACTACAAGTTCATCTTTCAGCCTAATGAAGAGTTTATCTAGACATAGCTTTCTTAAAAGCCATAGAAAATGATTCAGGAATAAATCAAGTTATGCAAATCGAAAAGTAAAGATAAATGCAAACCCTAGTTTCTTCCCTGTATTCGGCGTATCTTTTCTTCTCTTCACACCAGGTTAATTAACCATCCAAACTCTCCTCTGGTGACGGACGCCAGCACACACCAAATCCCAGTCCAAAAACAGAACTCCAGGCCAACAGTACGTCTGGCCACTGTCTGCACCTCCTTGTTCACAGCCATGACCAATACCACCAACAACCAGCTCAATCGAATCATCTCAGCACCACTGGTCACGACCATTTCAGATCCACTGAACTGATGCAACCAACACCAGCATCTCCATCTTACAAAACACCACTACAGGTTACCCATCCACCATCATCACTTGCAATCAGGCAGTATCACCGTCTTCACAAGTTGTTACTGCTGTGTTTGTTCTCAGTCAAAAACATTCAAGTGTGGAATCGCAAACAACCACTCTACATACCGGCTACAGTTGTACTTCAGAATATTCACAGTCTCGTCACCCACTGGCTATTACAGCTCGATTAGCTCTGATCCAAGCTCCATAGAAAAACTAAATTAGAATCCATCTCCTTGTTCCATATGAGACTGCCTTATACAATTTGCAATCAACTCAGCCAAATTCCCTGACTACTTTCAGTTCACATACAACCACAGAGCTAGCCATTGATCACAACAGCTGAACCAAGCTTCGCCACAGCTGCTTTCCCTGCACTTCCAGCCACCACCGACTACACCAGCTCGACGACTTCCAAATGCAGTCAACATATACACCTTCTCCAACTCCGTTAAATCAACAACAGCAGCAAGTGTTTTTCACCATTCAAAACCACTTAACATTACCACATATCACAGAGAGTTGGTTTTATGGGATCTTTAGACACCACTCAACTCAAGCAACCAGTACTTTCTTAACTGAAATGTTTCTCAACTCCGGCCACTGACCTGTTTTTCATAATCACAACATTCATGGCAGCAACACCTTTCTGTGTTCAATCGAATACCCACATAATAATATGTTTTCGTTGTCCATCACCATTAAATTAAGACCCAATATCAACTGATGTTGAAACCCCCAAACCTCCATCGATCAAGCTCATGGAATGAACCCGATCTCCGTTCACAGCGAACAAACATCACGACCTAGCTTTGCTGTAACCAAGTTTCAGTCTTGACACTTCATTCGCATCTTCATGATTTCATCTTCGTTTACAACTCAGAACCGCCCCAAAAGTCACCATTTAATCAAGACCAAAAGTTAGGTCAAAACCAATTTCAGCCGATAACGAACCTTGTAGCTCTGTTGTCGTTGCTGCTGCGTATAAATTCCAACACTACAACAGTCTGACACAGATCCATTGATGTTGCCTCAAGATCTGGTGCTCTTGAATTGGAGAGAAGAGCTTGAACTCCATCTAACGAGAGGTAACGGAGAAGATACCACCTTGGTTTGGCTGTAGCTGTTTGGATGATGACGAATTCCATTCAAGTATGAAGCTCGATCTCAAATTCCCTTTCTCTGTTGTTACCAGCTTGAAATGAGAAAGAAAAATGAAGATTTTTTTTTCTTGTTTTGATAACACCGAAGAGGTGGAAAAATGGGACCCGTCTCACTTTCTAAGCCCCCTTGTGCAGCTCACACGTTTGGTAGAGGACATCATTTCTTTGTTCAACCTCCTGGCTTAAGTGATGCGGCCCATAAATTGTTGGCTTGCTAGCCCACAAGCTCCGACTCCTTTGGAATTGCAAGTCACAAGAACCAATTTAGCTTCTAGGACATTAGTTCTCCGGGCAAACGAATTTCATTTATAATTCCTGTAAAAGCTCTAAAACATAGTTATTAGTGAGATATCGAGACCTAGCTAGTATAAATGCGGGTATAAAAGTGTCGCACTTGCGTGCTTATGAGATTCCCCCACACTTACATTTTACTAGTTCCGAGCAAAACAAAAAAAAATCCGCTCAACAGCTGGATAAGAGGGGTTAGGGATATCCGCTCAACAGCTGGATAAAATAGGAGACAGGGGTATCCGCTCTACAGCTGGATATAATAGGAAAAAGGGGAATCCGCTCTACAGCCGGATAAAATGGGAGAAAGGGGAATCCGCTCAACAGCTGGATAAAATAGGAGAAAGGGGAATCCGCTCTACAGCCGAATAAAAATAGGATATGGGGATAGACCCGCTCCACAGCTGGTCATGAAATGCAATAGCTCAAATAAACCATTTTTTTTTAAAGAGAAAACCTATATAAAAAGAACTGAAGTGAAAACCACTCACCCACACTTAATCAATACATTGTCCTCAATGTAATTGAGTCATCCAATGTACAAGTTAAGATGACAAAATTCACAAACAAACAAATAAAAACAAGAGATAAAGAAAATGGGAACAAATATGGTGGGTTGATTCCCACGAAGCAGAATCCAATGGGTTGACTCCCATGAAGAAATTGGAATTTGTTTCCCTGCAAAAAAAAAACAAAACATAAAAAGGAACAAAAAAAAAATCTACCATACAACAACAAGAATCCAAACAGTTTTAGTCTTGATAGACTGGATCTTCGAGGAGGACAGTTTCCACCTCGGCATTAAGGAGTTCTAAAAATGGTTTTACTCGTTGTCCATTAACCTTAAACACATTACCAGATTCTCTGTTCTCAAGTTCGACAGCCCCATGAGGGAAAACTTCTTTGACATAGTATGGGCCTGTCCAACGAGATCTTAACTTACCAGGAAATAAATGCAATCTAGAATTATACAAGAGAACTTTCTGCCCAGGTTCAAATGACTTACGACTAATCGACTTATCATGAAACACTTTAGGTTTCTCTTTGTAAAGCTTTGCATTCTCATATGCATCATTCCTAATCTCTTCTAACTCATTGAGTTGAAGCTTACGGTGATTCCCAGCTGTAGAAAAATCAACATTAAAGGTCTTAATGGCCCAATAGGCCTTATGTTGTAACTCAACCGGTAAATGACATGCCTTACCATAGACAAGTCGATACGGAGACATACCAACAGGTGTCTTATAAGCAGTTCGGTAAGCCCAAAGTGCATCCAATAATCGTGCACACCAATCTTTACGGTTTGGATTCACCGTTTTCTCTAATATTTGCTTAATCTGTCGGTTAGAAACTTCGACTTGACCACAAGTCTGGGAGTGATATGGTGTAGAGACTTTATGAGTAATGGAGTACTTACTTAAAAGAGTTTTAAAGGAACTATTGCAAAAATGTGACCCTCCATCACTGATAATGGCTCTAGGGGTACCAAATCGAGAAAATATGCATTCTCTAACGAACTTGATCACAATGTTGCGATCATTCTTCTTGGTAGCTATGGCCTCAACCCATTTAGACACATAATCAACCACTAACAAGATGTATACATTACCGTTTGAAGATGGGAAAGGTCCCATGAAGTCTATTCCCCATACATCAAATATTTCCACTATCAATATGGAGTTCGGCGGCATCATGTTGCGCCTAGTAATCCTTCCCAGCTTTTGGCACCTGTCACAACTTCGACAAAACTCATGAGTATCATGAAACAAAGTAGGCCAATAAAATACACATTGCAGAATTTTGGCAGCAGTTTTCTTAGAGCTAAAATGGCCACCACAAGCATAAGAATGACAAAAAGTGATAACACTCATAATTTCATCATTAGGCACACATCTGCGAATAATCTGATCAAGACAATATTTGAACAAATATGGATCATCCCAAAAAAAAAATGCTTAACCTCAGCTAAAATTTAGTTCTATCTTGTTTCGACCAATGCTCAGGAATTTGACCAATAGCAAGATAATTAACAATATCAGCAAACCAAGGTAACTGCGAAACAACAAACAATTGTTCATCGGGAAACGATTCATGCAAAGGTAAGGCATCATTAGAAGACTCTGAAATGATCCTATAAAGGTGATCTGCCACTACGTTCTCAGATCCCTTCTTGTCCTGAATATCAAAGTTAAACTCCTACAACAATAATATCCACCTAATCAACCTAGGTTTAGCATCCTTCTTATAAAGAAGGTACTTTAATGCGGCATGATCAGAGAATATAATGATCTTAGACCCTAAAAGATAAGGTCTGAACTTTTCTAAAGCAAACAAAATCGACAAAAGTTCTTTTTCAGTAGTGGTATAATTCAATTGTGCATCATTCAATGTCTTACTAGCATAGTAAATAACATGCTGTGCTTTATCCTTGCGTTGTCCTAAAACAGCTCCAACTGCAAAATTAGAAGCGTCACACATAATCTCAAATGGAAGATTCCAATTAGGCGGTTGTATAATAGAGGCAGAAGTTAACAACAATTTCAGCTCCTCAAAAGCCGCAACACAAGTTTCATCAAAGACAAAAGCAACGTCCTTACCAAGAAGATTGCTTAAAGGACGTGAGATCTTACTAAAACTTTAATAAAACGACGGTAAAAACCTGCATGACCTAAGAATTATCTAACTTCTGTAACTGTATGTGGAGGTCTCAACTTAGAAATTAAATCAACCTTAGCCTTGTCTACTTTTATACCCTTGGAAGAAATAATGTGACCTAACACAATTCCAGACTGAACCATGAAATTATATTTCTCCCAATTCAACACAAGATTTTTCTCCTTGCATCTCACTAGGACTAGAGTGAGATGATGGAGACATTCATCGAAAGAAGATCCAAACACAGAAAAATCATCCATGAAAACTTCAATAAACCTTTCTACCATGTCAGAAAATATGCTTAACATACAACGCTGGAAAGTGGCGGGTGCATTACACAACCCAAATGGCACGTGTTTATATGCAAATGTCCCAAATGGACAGGTAAAAGTGGTATTTTCTTGGTCTTCAGGGGCAATAAGGATCTGGTTATAGCCGGAGTAACCATCTAAGAAACAATAGTAAATATGGTCGGCTAACCTTTCAAGCATTTAGTCAATGAATGGCAGAGGAAAATGATCTTTCCTCGTGACCTTGTTAAATCTCCTATCGTCAATGCATACACACCACCAGGTGGACTGCCGAGTGGGAATCAATTCACTACAATCATTCTTGACTATGGTACTTCCTGATTTCTTGGGTACAACTTGAACAGGGCTGACCCAAGTACTATCGGATATCGGGTAAATGATACCTGCATCCAACAGTTTCAGAACTTCCTCTCTTACTACCTCTTTCATGTTAGGATTTAGCCTACGTTGCATCTTTCTAGATGCTTTAGAGTTCTCTTCTAAGTAGATATGATGCATACAATCGCTAGGACTAATACCTTTCAAATCTGCAATGGACCAACCTATAGCCTTTCTATATTCTCTAAGGACATCTACCAACTTACTTTCCTTTTCTAGTGTGAGATTAAAAGCAATAATGACAGGTAAAGTGTTTTCAGAGTTTAAGTAAACATATTTTAAAGTGTCGGGCAATGGCTTAAGAGTCGAGGTCGGAGCTTTCTCGATTGATGGAACTAGTTGAGATTCGGACAGTACAAGAGGTTCAATTTTAGGCTTCCATTTACTAGTGTCCAGCAGTGGGGTGGAGTCTAACAATGCATTGACTTCACAAATAACACTATCATCAGTTATATCCTGCCCAAAATGAGTTAAACATGCTTCTAATGGATCTTCTAAATGATTCTGCAAGAAAGTATCATGAACAATTTT
This sequence comes from Papaver somniferum, assembly GCF_003573695.1. Lineage (NCBI taxonomy): Eukaryota > Viridiplantae > Streptophyta > Magnoliopsida > Ranunculales > Papaveraceae > Papaver > Papaver somniferum. Next base: position 176,149,011 of record NC_039360.1, read on the forward strand.
ATCAATCATACAAACAGTTTCACGGTCAATAAAATCAGGAGGAGAACGTGCAACAGGAAAGACATTCACTTCCATTTTACAACTACCAAAAGTAAGTTCCATAATACCATTCATACAGTTTATGATCGCATTAGCAGTTGCTAAGAAAGGTCTCCCTAAAATAATAGGAATTTGACCACTAGGGTCTGCCATAGGTTGTGTATCTAGAAAAATAAAATCCACAGGATAAACAAAGCTATCAACCTGCACAAGAATATCTTCTACCACTCCTCTAGGAATTTTAGTAGACCTATCAGCCAATTAGAGTGTGACATTAGTGGGTTTCAAGTCACCAAGTCCTAGTTGTCCATACACAGAATATGGCAAGAGATTCACACTAGCTCCTAAATCTAATAAAGCATGCTCAATCTTGTGTTTTCCTATAGTACAAGCAATAGTAGGACAACCAAGATCTTTGTATTTAGGCGGCGTTTTCTACATAATGATAGAGCTCACCTGTTCAGCAAGAAAAGCTCTTTTCTGCACATTCAAATTACGTTTCACAGTGCACATATCTTTCAAGAACTTAACATACAAAGGAATTTGTTTAATGGCATCTAAAAGAGGAATGTTAATCTTAACTTGTTTAAAAACTTCTAAGATGTCACTAGAACTAGCTCCTTCCTTACGGGGTAGTAACCGTTGAGGAAATAGAGCACGAGGAACATAAGTATTTTCAGATTCATATTTTTCAGGTTCATTGGTTTCTTTTTGTGCCGAAGGTGTAACCTGCGTCACAATTGGTGTGTTCCTTTGATGCTCATTTTCCTTAGGATTACTAACATGATTATCAATGATCCGTCCGCTTCTTAAGGAAGTAACGGCTTGGACTTGATCGGAGGATTTAGCATCAGATTTGCTGACCTCAAAAAAACCCTTAGGGTTAGGCATGGTTTGACTTGGGAACTGTCCCTTGTCTCTATCATTCATTTGACTAGCAAGATGACCTACTTGTCGTTCTATATTTGCTATGGACCTTGCAGTGGTCTGCTCTAAGTTTGTTATTGACTTTTGAGTAGCCTGCATAAACAAACTTAGACTTTCTTCCATACTAGGCATTCTTTGGTTAGAAGAATCATTAGGAATGGAAGGTTTCTGTGTGTAACCACTAGCATTATTAGAATGACCTTCATACTGACCTCTAGACCATGAAAAATTAGGGTGTCTTTCCCACCCTGGGTTGTAAGTATTGGAATAAGGGTCATATTTACGACGATTATCTTGATAGAGAGCATTGAATTGCTCACTACCATCGTCATAAAAGGTTTGGTCCAAAGACTCGACGAAAGGCTTAGTTTTAGAACTATGTTCTAGCGACTCAAGCCTTCTTGTCAGCGAAGCTATTTTAGCGTCAGAGTCAAATTGAATATCAACTCTGTGCGCTCCTTTGCTATTAGCAATTGACCTTACCGGTTCTTTAGCATCCCACTCTTGGGTTCTTTCAGCTACCTCTTGCAAGAATGTATACCCCTCATCAGCACTTTTTTCCTGAAACTTACCACCACAAAGTGACTCTACCGTGGTCATAGTTTTATGATCTAACCCTTCGTAAAGAATCAACGTAAGCCTAGGAGTATCAAATCCATGATGTGGACACTGCAGCAAAAGATCATGGAATCTCTCTAAGTAGTCATAGAGAGATTCTCCCTGTTGTTTCACAAAACTATTTAATTTTTGACGAATGGCAGAAGTCTTATGCCTAGGGAAAAACTTGTTCAAAAACAATTTTGTCATGTATTCCCAAGTCCTAATTGATGAAGGAGGCAAAGCATCTAGCCAAGATTTTGCCTTATCTTTTAATGAGAAAGGAAACAACCTAAGTCTAAGGTATTCATCAGACAAATTCTTAATTTTAACCGTACCACACAATTCTTCAAAGTCTCTAATGTGATAGTAAGGATTTTCGTTCTCCTTACCATAATAGTTGGGAAGAGCCTGAATGGTATTGGTCCTAATCTCATAAGTCGTTGTAGTAGCAGGCAAAACAATGCATGAAGGTTGAGAGACTCTAGTTGGATGCATATAGTCTCTCAAACTCTTAACTGGAGGGTTTTCACCCTCATCATCGGTGGTTCCATCCATAAATAGATGAGAAAATTTATTTTTATCCCAACCAACCGGAAAATCACGCATACACTAACCACAAGCAAAGAGTTGAATCGTACTTACCTTGCAAAATCTTTGCAAATAAATCAATCACTTACTCTCTTTGAGCTCGTTACCAATTCCTATGTCGCAGTCCAAAATAACTAAGAAAGGTACCTAAAAAAGGTCAAACCAAATCAGCAAAAATAACTAACAAAAATCTAAAAGAAAAACTGAAAACAAAGCAATAACTACAGAAAATTAAATCCAAAACTACTGACTAGAAAGTCTAAATATCAATTAGAGAGGGTTTTGCAACCACTCCCCGGCAGCGGTACCAAAAACTTGATGAATCGGAGAACCGATTTTAATTAACCGCAAGTATACGGTGCACTACATGTGAATAGTGGCAAATAGGGATCGTTCCCACGAGGAGTGACAAACACTTTTCCAATCAACACTAGTTACTTTCGAGTCAAGAATATTTCAAAATGGAGATTTCAGAATTCTTATAAACTATCAAAGTGAACCAAAGCAAAATAGTTAAGATTGTAATCAAAGATGTAGAATTATTAGGGCTACAGAATCCGTTGTAAGCTAGGCTTTACTTGTGTTCTAATAACAAAAGGTCTCGAGTTTACTCGTATGAAGTGTCAAACCTAGCTACTCACACACGGAAGATATTTCATTAATGATCTTTAGAGAAGAGTTATCATAAAAGATTGTTTATTCTCAACCTAAGGTAGAAGTCCCTAGTACTAAGCATGGCATACATAGTCTCGGGATGTTCATAAATCAATCAATAACAAGGTTTAAATGAGTATTTCTATCAACCTAACAATGAACTATTCATGGCATAGAACATGAGAAGTTGAAAAAAAAATAAAACATTAAGAGAAACTCAAACAATTGACATTAAGCTTTAGTTGTTGAAAACCCCTGTTTAGAACACAAATAAATCAAAACTACAAGTTCATCTTTCACCCTAATGAAGAGTTTATCTAGACATAGCTTTCTTAAAAGCCATAGAAAATGATTCAGGAATAAATCAAGTTATGCAAATCGAAAAGTAAAGATAAATGCAAACCCTAGTTTCTTCCCTGTATTCGGCGTATCTTTTCTTCTCTTCACGCCAGGTTAAATAGCCATCCAAACTCTCCTCTGGTGACGGACGCCAGCACACACCAAAGCCCAGTCCAAAAACAGAACTCCAGGCCAACAGTAAGTCTGGCCACTGTCTGCACCTCCTTGTTCACATCCATGACCAATACCACCAACAACCAGCTCAGTCCAATCATCTCAGCATCACTGGTCACGACCATTTCAGATCCACTGAACTGATGTAGCCAACACCAGCATCTCCATCTTACAAAACACCACCACAGGTTACCCAGCCACCATCATCACTTGCAATCAGGCAGTACCACCGTCTTCACCAGTTTTTACTGCTGTGTTTGTTCTCAGTCGAGAACATTCAAGTGCAGAATCGCAAACAACCACTCTACATATCGGCTACAGTTGTACTTCAGAATATTCACAGTCTCGTCACCCACTGGCTATTACAGCTCGATTATCTCTGATCCGAGCTCCATAGAAAAACTCAATTGGAATCCATCTCCTTGTTCCATATGAAACTGCCTTATACAATTTGCAATCAACTCAGCCAAATTCCCTGACTACTTTCAGTTCACATCCAACCACAGAGCTAGCCATTGATCACAACAGCTGAACCAAGCTTCGCCACAGCTGCTTTCCCTGCACTTCCAGCCACCACCAACTACACCAGCTCGACGACTTCCAAATTCAGTCAACATATACACCTTCTCCAACTTCGTTAAATCAACAGCAGCAACAAGTGTTTTTCACCATTCAAAACCAGTCAACAGTACCACATATCACAGAGAGTTGGTTTTATGGGATCTTTAGACACCACTCAACTCAAGCAACCAGTACTTTCTTAACTGAAATGTTTCCCAACTCCTGCCACTGACCTGTTTTTCATAATCACAACATTCATGGCAGCAACACCTTTCGGTGTTCAATCGAATACCCACAGAATCATCTGTTTTCGCTGTCCATCACCATTAAATTAAAGGCCCAATATCAACTGATGTTGAAACCCCCAAACCTCCATCGATCAATCTCATGGAATGAACCCAATCTCCGTTTACAGAGAACAAACATCACGACCTAGCTTTGTTGTAACCAAGTTTCAGTCTTGACACTTCATCTGCATCTTCATGATTTCATCTTCGTTTACAATTCAGAACCGCCCCAAAAGTCACCATTTAATCAAGACCAAAAGTTAGGTCAAAACCAATTTCAGCCGATAACGAACCTTGTAGCTCTGTTGTCGTTGCTGCTGCGTATAAATTCCAACACTACAACAGTCTGACACAGATCCATTGATGTTGCCTCAAGATCTGGTGCTCTTGAATTGGAGAGAAGAGCTTGAACTCCATCTAACGAGAGGTAACGGAGAAGATACCACCTTGGTTTGGCTGTAGCTGTTTGGATGATGACGAATTCCATTCAAGTATGAAGCTCGATCTCAAATTCCCTTTCTCTGTTGTTACCAGCTTGAAATGAGAAAGAAAAATGAAGATTTCTTTTTCTTGTTTTGATAAGACCGAAGAGGTGGAAAAATGGGACCCGTCTCACTTTCTAAGCCCCCTTGTGCAGCTCACACGTTTGGTAGAGGACATCATTTCTTTGTTCAACCTCCTGGCTTAAGTGATGCGGCCAATAAATTGTTGGCTTGCTAGCCCACAAGCTCCGACTCCTTTGGCATTGCAAGTCGCAAGCACCAATTTAGCTTCTAGGCCATTAGTTTTCCGGGCGAACGAATTTCACTTATAATTCCTGTAAAACCTCTAAAACATAGTTATTAGCGAGATATCGAGACCTGACTAGTATAAATGCGGGTATAAAAGTGTCGCACTTGCGTGCTTATCAGGGAATACCTCTGAAAAGGAAGCTAGGCTTCAAAACCTAAATTCTAATTGGGAAAACCTTCATATGGATGAAGAAGATTCATTTGATGAGTTTAATCACAAAGTGTCCGAAATTGTTAATGCATCTTTTGCGTTAGGTAAGACTATTCCTGAAAAGGACATTGTGATGAAAATTCTCAGATCGTTGCCAACCCAATATGATTCTAAGAAACATGCCATCGTTGAAGGAAATAACCTTAATACTTTTATCCAGAAATACTCTGGTTGGGAAGTTAAAGATCTTTGATCATGAGCATACATCCAAATCTGGAAAGGATATTGCGTTCAAAGCACAAAAGAACACAAAATTGCTTGACAAAAGTAAATGTGTTGGTAACTCTGTGGATGATCCTATTGAGACTGATTCATCTGATGAAGATCTTGATAACTCAGTTTCTCTGATCACAAGACAGTGTAGAGATCTTCTTTTGAAGAAAAATAAACAGTTTGTCGGAGATAAGCCTATATCATCAGTTAAACCTCATGACTGTGTTCCTCCTAAAAACATGGATACCGTTGATACTGATGATGAGGATATGTGCTTCAAGTGTAAAGGTTTTGGTCATTTTGCCAATGAGTGTCCAAATCATAGAAAATACACTGGGAACAAAGGTCTTGCTGCAACGCTTGATGAAATGTTTGATCACTATGATTCAAATCAAGATGAAAAATCAAGTGTTGCGCTCCTTGCTGAAAATATTAATTTTGATAATTGTAGCAATATTCACATCAATCTTGATATTTTTCCTGGAGAAACTTCTTCAATTATTTTGGAAGATAAAATGGATTTTTCTCTGTCTACTGAAAATTCTATTTCTAATGTTTCGGGTACCACAATTTGTCTAGCAGCTTGCTCCGCAATGGTGTCTGAACCATCCTCCACTTTGACATGTTCTTATTGCACTATTAAGGGTCACAAACTCTCTAGTTGCTTCAAGTACAAGCATAAAGTAAGATATGTCAACAAACTTCAACGGAGAGCAAATCGATTAACAAACAAGCTTAAACTTGTTCAGAAGTCATCTGAGGTATGTAAACTCAACCCTTCTCCGAAGAAATTAGTTTCTAAAGAAAAAGTTAGACCACTACAGAAAAGAACATGATCTAAAAAATTATGTGAAAGAGGATTTTAGAAACTCTTTCCAAAAAGGTCATGGTGAACAGGTTATCATTCACCCCAACACAACTTAATTGTGTTGGTTGTGCATCTTGTATCAAGTCCCAGATTCCAAAGAGACAAGAGTTAAGCACTTTCAGGTCTTAAAGATATTTTTTTTTCTCTGGTTGGGTTTCGATTGATCTTTTCATATCCTAGATTGTTATTGAAAAGAGGTTTCCTTGTTTGTTCATTAAAAGAGGGGAAAATTGACAATTCTGTCTTCTTTAGGTTTGTGAGTTGTGCGAACGTAAATCTTCTTACTTTGTATAAAGGTTCAGTAACCCTATATTCCTTTTTTCTTCCTTGAAAAACTCTTTTTACCACAAGTTTGCTTGTAGAGCTTGCTTAGTGAATTTCTTTCACAAACCCATATTTGTATGAAGACTCCAAACATTAAGACTTCTGATGGAAAAGAGGTTAATATGAGTGTTAAGCCATCAATCATGAAGGAAAAAGATAAATCTCCGGTACCCTCTTCCTTCAAAAGAAGAAGGAGGAATGTGAGGAAGCCAAGGGTTGTCCCTTCAAATCTTCAGAAGTTTTCTGGTGTTCTTGAAGAGTTGAAGGAAACAAGAAAGGAGATACGAAAAATAAAGGCTATTGTTTTTAGGACTCTTGAAATTCAGAAGGCCCTGGTTCGGCATCAGTCAAGAAGGTTTGTTGGAATTGACTCCTTTCTTCATGAACCTTGTGTTCCAATGACTGTTGACGACAAGGAGTTCAGAAACGATAAAGAATTTTTCAAAGATCTTAATGTCTATGAAACTTCTTATGAGAATTTATTCTTGTGTTTTAAGAAGGATAACTAGGGTTTGGAATAAAAATTATTGTGAGTACACATAGCTATCGCCAACGATTTTCATCTTGCAATGTTTTTAGATTTATTTATTTAAATTATAAAGTTTGTATGGAAGATGATTTTGCAGTATTAAGGGTTATTGGGTTTTTGGTACTCAAGTTTTGACAAAAAACTGGTTTTGGTCCAACATTTGTCCAGCCTTTGCTTTTGGTCTAAAGACCAACGTTGACCAGCGTTGACTCGGTTAAATGTTGACTTCCGTTTGATAATTATGAAAAAAATTAAATAAAATCTAATTACTACTCTAGTTTAATGTTATACCCTTTCACCTTGCCAAAACATTCTCTTAAACACCTTAAACAATTTTCTACTTCATCTTCTTTCCGCCTCCACAAACATTATTGCAACTCTGCAACATCCATGAATTTCAATTGAAAAACTGCTCCCTGAGATCCAAACAATTTCTTTTCTTCTCTGCATAACCCCATGAAAAAAATTCAAAACACTCACAAATTGTATCAAACCAAAACTCTATTGAAAAAGCAGCTACCCAAATCCAATCAATTCCTCTTCCTCTCTGCATAACCTCATGAAAAGATTCAACTAAAAACCCAATTGAAGAAGCAGATCCCCCAAATCCAATCAATCTCTCTTAGAAAAACCTTTTATTTATTTCCAATTACCAAAATTACATCTCTCCCAACATTCGTTTCTAACCCTAGCTTACTGCTATCAAACCCAAACTCAAAATTAATCATTCTGTCAAAACAATTAAAGCAATACCTTAATCTTCTCTGATTCTGATGAATTACAAGTAAGAAGATAAAAAAAAAACCCAAAAATAAAGAGAGTAATTCGAGAAGATTACAGAATAAAGAATTGAAGTGTTGTTGTTGTAGATTCGATTGAGATGCGTATGAATCTGATGAGAATTCAATAAAGAATAGAGAAGAGATCTGGTGTTGATTCGAGTGATTTGATTTGGTGATAATGAGCTTTAACAGGAGAAGAATTAAGGGGTTCAGCTGTTGTTGAGCAATTGATGTAGGAATTGAAGACTAGGGTTGAAATCGATTTTTTTTTTAAGAATTTAATTTATTAAGAGGAAAATGAAGAGTATATGCAGTTTAGATGAATGGTATTTTCGACGAACGGGTATGATCTCGAAGTTGTTTTTAAACCAAGAAATTACAGAGAAGAACAAGGAAAAAACTTGGTTTGCAGTCAGGTGGATATGTGAAGAACAACTGGGTGTTGATGGATTTGTGGTTGCTGATAAAAGAATAAGACTGAAGTTGGTGGTGATTTGAGTTGCAACTGCAGTTTGAATGATGGCTTGGAAGGAATTGGTGATTGTTGTTATGGTGAAAAGGGATTGTTTATGAAGTTCAAATTTGGGATTGTTGGACATGATGTTCTTTGTCGTACAGTGAAGTATGGTGTTTCTTCGTTGATGAACACTGGATTCATGGGTAGACTTGTAAACTCGTATAATTTATTTTACAAATTTAATTAAAATCAGGTCAATAATGGTCAGCAAAAGTCATCGTTGGTCTTTAGACCAAACGCAAAGGCTGGACAAATGTTAGACCAAAGCCAGTTTTTGGTCAAAACCTGAGTACCAAAAACCAAATAACCCCAATATTAATCTTTATTGGTTTTATATATTACAAAAATAATTTTATGGGATATGTGTGTTTACGTCTGTGAACTATGATTGTCCCGTATATGTCAAAAGTTAAGTCTATTATATGTCTTTATGCAAATATTGACAGATTTGATGACAACGATTAAGTCTATGGTATCATTATGCAAATATTGATGAAAATAGAATGAATCTTTGTATATTCCGCAATATTGATCTTTCCCTGATCCACTTCTATGTGAAAGTACTGTGCGGCTCCGTAAGTTCTCTTATGTTGAGCATTTCCAATTAAATTAATCATGGGTTCTCTTGTGGTTAATTTAATTGAATTTTCTGGATACAAATTCATGTTCCGTGTAATTTGTTAATATCCAAAGAAACCCTTCTTTTCTTGTAAAAGTAAGGTCGCTTTTGTTGTTCTTTCGGGAATGATATTTTATGGGGAGAGTTCTTAATTGAACTTGTGCTTAATTGCCAAATCTTTGTGGGGAGTGCGGATGTGGAATATTGTAGGAGTTATCTTGTATCTTTATAAACTCCTTGATGAATACACTAAGTTTCGACTATGTGAAATCATCGAAACAAAGTTGATATGTTATCTTTTAGTCATGAAGTATCTCTATGATAATTTCATTATGATCCCGCTAGTTTTAGTACCTTTGCCAATTTATATTGACAAAAATGGGGAGAATTATTATGTAGATACATATGGTTTACGAATCATTATGTAAGGGGGAGTGGTTTACATTGTGAGATGAAGTATTTACTAAGGGGGAGTGATACATTTCACCATAGTACTGTTGTCAAAGTTGTGACGCAATTGGACTTTAATGATGTGTAATAGTACTATGTCACTGAATAACAATGGTTGAGAGATATTGTTTTCTCATTATTATAGCTGCGGATCTTCAACAACTATGATGCTGAGTTGAACACGTTCAGAATCACTAGTACTTGGAAGTGACGAAGATTTCGAGTAATGTTGAAGAACCAAGAAAATCAAGCATTTGGATGAGAAGCTACAAAGCTTATTTATTTTGTAATCCATGTGTATTGATAGTTTTGTCACTAAAATTGACAAAGTGGGAGATTGTTAGAGCACTGCTCGGTCGAACTCGCAAGCGTTGCTATCTCAAGCTTGTTTGTCAAGATTAGTTGCCAAAACTATAAGTCTTGATTTCTAGTCTAATTATAGCTAAATCTCGGATTAGGATAGAAAGTGTAGTTGAGCTTTAGACTTCACTGCGTTCATCGACTGAAGACGAAGAACTACTATGGGGAGGTTGTGGAACTTCATCAACAAAAGGTATGTGGAGACTTGAACTCATCTATCACTTAAAATTCTATCTATTCTATCTCCTATTTGAGACAAAAGTCGTATAAGCTATATAGACTTCGATTATATACATTTGATATTTCGAGCTGAGTTTAACTCGCTTACATATTTCTCAAAATACGTGTTGGTAAGATTTCGCTTTAACCAAGTTCATTTTATGTTCTTGACGAAAGTCAAAGGATGATCATGTGAAAATCGCATGGTAAAATCTTACATGATTTTTGTGAGACAGTCATTTGATGTAGACTCGGAATGTTTCGTATTGATCTATCGATCATTTGAAAATTGCTTAGAAGCTAATAGTTTGTGTGAGACAGCTATATTCGTCTTCTAAGAATGTTTCAATGATTGAAATGGAAGTTTAGAACAATTAACCATGATTGGATATAGCACAGTATGCGTACTTGTATGCTAACTGTTGCAAGTTATTCCAAGTTCGGGAACCATAATATGCATACCCGTATGCGTACTGGTTGGTTAGTCGAAAGTCCGGGAACTTAGTATGCATACCCGTATGCGTACCGGCGTAAGTTCAAGTCTGGGAATTCAATTGAGTTATGCGTACCCATTCGCATACTGGCAAACCCAGACCAAGTCCGGCCACTTAAGTATGCGTACCCGTTTGCATACTTGAGTAGGTTATGTTCTAAAATCGGTTTGTTCATGAACTAGTACATTTATAAATTAAGGAATACCATCTTTTGCAAACCGTGACCATAATGTTTATGAATTGATTCGAGTGAATCAAAACATATTTTGCTTTAATTGTGTCTTGTATACTTTTATGAGAATATAAACAATTGAACAACTCTATAACTAGTTTTGTTTGAGTCATTTGAACTAGTTGTGTTAAGATGAACAAGGTTGATATGAAAGTGTTCATATGGCTAACTTCGATTAACTATTGTTGAGCCAAAAAGGTGTACACATTTAGGTACGTTACCCATATTTAAATGAAGTCGCTTTTCATTTGTGTGTATCTAAGTTCGATCTAACGGTTGAAAGATATTAACTTGAGTCTAATCAGGTTTTCATGTAAGGGTGAATTTTGATTGCAAACCATGATTTGATGACTATATAAGGGAGAACTCTAACAACTGGGAAACCTAATCCCCACGCCTCTTGTGTGATACTAGTTGCGACTAGACTCGATACTCCGTGAAAGCTAGGTTTTTCTAAAACCATTATAGTTTAAAGACTTAAAGACTTCATTGGGATTGTGAAACCAGACCCAACTATTTTCTCTGTAGTTGCATGTGTCTGATCTTGCTGTATTCTATTGTATTGAGTACCATCTTCTCAAAGATTTGGTCGATATTTAATCTCCGATAGGCAAGATAAAAAGTAGTCACAAACATCTTCGTCTCATCGATTATGATTCCAAAATATCTTGTTTCGCTACCATACGATTAAGATTATTATGAGGTGATTAATATTACTAGGTTGTTCTTCGGGAATATAAGATCGGTGTATCAATTGGTTCCTATTAACTTTGATTTATCAAAAGACGGAACAAAACTCATAAGTATTTCCGTGGGAGACAAATTTATCTATTCAATAGACTTTTCTGTGTGAGACAGATTGGTTTATCAAGTCTTCGACTTTGAGTCGTAGCAACTCTTAGTTGTGGGTGAGATCATTTAAGGGAATCAAGTGCGTAGAGTCCTGCTGGGATTCAGAGGAGTAAGGAACGTGAATGTACCTTAATCACTGTGAGATTGGTTAGGGCTCAACTACATTCCAGTCCGAAGTTAACTTGGAGTAGGCTAGTGTTTGTAGCGGCTTAATACAGTATGATGTTCAAATCTGGACTAGGTCCCGGGGTTTTTCTGCATTTGCGGTTTCCTCGTTAACAAAATTTCTAGTGTCTGTGTTATTTCTTTTCCGCATTATTTTGTTTATCTTTATAATTGAAATATCATAGGTTGTGCGTTAATTAATCAATTAGTAAATCCAAACTTTGGTTGTTGATTGAAATTGATTGACACTTGAACATTGGTCTTTGGTACCGTTCATGTTGTTTCCCATAATAATTAGGCTCACGGATTCTATCTGTTTGATTTGTTGATTACTTTGAGAAACAGAGATATAACTCTTGGATATATTTTTTGATTGAGTCTGACTGTCTAGTTGATTCTCTCGGAATTATATTGGAGTTAATCCATACAGATTTCCTAACGAAATATTGGGTGTGGTTGTTAGACCCCCGCTTTTTCAAGTCGGATAATTCGCTCATTGGTTTTCAGTTTGGTGATATCTGAAGTGATGCATATCGATTGGGTTGTGCTATCACACTTGATTTTTGTTGGAACTCAGTATCTCGATATGGTTTCTCCCTTGAATTTAAGGTACATAGTAAAACAGGGAAACTAGGGTTTCTACCATTTTTGGTTATGTTCTATAATTGAACTATTAGACTTTAATTTTATTGATATTAAATCTTGAGAAGAGGTTAAAGGTACTTGTTCCTTCTTTTACATATTTTTATATAAATTGAATGATTTTAGTTCAGTTGATAAAAGAAATTGAGGCATGTTTATATTGGGACTTTTCGCTATCTGTTTATACTGTCTAGTTTTCTTTTAAGTGCTTGTGCATAATTTGTGGATGCATGCTACATATTGGATAATGTACTCCATCCCAGTAGTAGTAGGTGTGTGTATATATTTCATCATCAAACACGTGTATATAGGAAGATACGTGGAGAGCATGCGGACAAAGTTATCAAAACATGATGACACACACCCATAGCCAAGAAGCCCATCCCGTCGACGTCGGATACTTTACCGAACAAATCTAAGGGCATAAGTTAAGATGTATCGAAAACATGATGTACTGCGGAGCACCAAATAACTCCCGAAGAGTTACTTTATCTCATCCCTAAAAGAAGCCAAGATCAACGGTGGAGAGAAGGTGAACTGACATGGACGTGACAGGGGCAGAAGACACTTGTCTGACACGAGCAGCGCCTCAACTACCCGCATTAAACACTCTGAGCAGTGTACGTGTCGATCAGCCCGTGGAACGAACGAGGATGACTCTGCGTGATCAAGCAATGAACGAAGACCCCCGCGTGATGGACACAAAGCACAAGAAGATAAGGTTACAACGGCCCTCATAAATGGGTCCCATACTCTAATCCTATAAATACCCCCTCTCCACCAAGAGTGAGGGGATCGGAAAAAATCAGGGAGAGAAGGAGAGAGAAAGATTGTGAGTGTAAGTTTGTCCTTTACAATATACAGACCTATGTAAACTCCAAAGTCACTCGACTATCTCTGTAACCATCAAGTACATAGTGAAACAACAACCCCGTGGATGTAGGCCTTAGTGCTGAACCACGTAAATCCCAGTCTTATTTACATTTCAGCACTTTATATTCGCCTAACGCTCCATGAGTTTTATTTTTATACTTCGTTTTCTTTATCTTCCCCTGCGTAAACTCCCCTCGTGATGTTATTGGATGAGGCTATGATAAACCCGAAGGTTTTGAGCCAAGGAATCAATACAATTGTTTGTGAACATATCGATGCCTGCGTGATTTATGTGTTCACAATTTGGCGCTAGAAACAGGGACTTTGTCCCGGTAAAAGATTTATCTTATCCTGTGATTTCATATTAAATTAGCATATGATTGCTCTACTTCATTAGCTCTAACAGTATTTATCTTTTGTTAACTTTACCGTATTCAAAAACGCACCCGTTATCTTCGATAGCTCTGGCAGTTTCTGTCGAAGCAATTTAAACTGGTTAAAATATTTATTGCTTAGATCCATGGATTTACATTTTTTAGATCTCGTACGGACCTGTCTTTCCGATGGGTTTTCGAAAATTTTCAAAAAGATCTACGTGCATTTTCAAGGGGATCCTTTCACATTTCCGCGTACCTTCAATGAATCCGCTTTTAAAAAAAAAAAAAAAAAATTCTCTGTGGCCCTCAGGCAGTTTTTCCCTGTCTTGGAGTAAGGAATTTCGTAAACTAACCCGATCCGCATGGACACTTCTGTTTATCGCTGTTTGAAATTCCCTTGTGCAGAAAGAAAGCGACAAAAGGACCCACGATGGAAAATATGCAGGAAGCTGGAAAATCCAAAGCCTTGTCAAAGGAAGCACCAAGGACAACCCCGGTCATCACCCGGAGCAAGCAGAAAGGAGACAAAACCAAAATGACCAGTCATAGGCAGGACACTGCGGAAATCACTTCGCCTATGAATGCTAACTCCGTTGCGGCCGCGGCCCTCAGAGCAGCGGCAACAAAGTATAATACGGCAGCGGCAGCCCCAAAGGCTGCGGAAGCCAGCAAAACTTTTTCTGCGAATCAATTTCACCAACCAAAAGAAAGGGTGGATGAATCCAGAACACACCAACCCGTGCACCCTCCAACCTTCGGAATGCCATCAACAAACGAGCAGAATTAAACTGTGCCGGCGGCTCTAACACCGCAGATGGGCACTCCGCCCGATTTGGAAATGCCAACAATCGAAGCTGAACCTCCCCCACCGTTAGTGCAAACCATAAAAGAAGGCGGCACCATGGCCATATTAGCACGAGATGGGACTCCCAATCAGGGGTCAAACCAATCACATCGATTGATGGCCGAGCTCGAAGAATTAAAGAAGAGCCAGAAGGTTTACGCAGATGTTGTAGCTCTGCTGGCCAGAGAAAACCAGGATTTAAAAGACCGGATTGCCCTAAGCACAAAGACAAGCCAACAACTCGATGAAGAAAATTCAAAGGCACCAGAACCAAACCGAGACCGAAGAGTCATCGTAGCAGCTAATGGAAACGCGGCTAAGGAAAGTAGCGCATCCGACCCGGATTATAACGACGGAGAGTCAGGCTATCACGAGCAGACTAGCGTAGGGCACCACCGCACGATGGAAGAGCTGCGTGATGAAATGATGGCAGAGATCAGGCAATTAAAAAGTAGACAAGGCGGGGGAAGGTTAGAAGAGGTCATGAGAGAGGCTAACTCCACGCCCCTTACTCATCGCCTGGCCAACACCCCTATTCCACTGAAGTGCCCTGTCCCGACATTCGAATGCTATGACGGATCCAGTGATCCCGCTGCACATATTCGGTATTATAACCGTGTCTTAGCTAGATGGAGTCAGAACGACGCCATACTCTGTAGATACTTCCCATCAAGCCTGAAGGGATCGGCATTGTATTGGTTTGATAATCTACCGCCAGACTCCATCCACTCCTACGACCAACTCGCAGAAAAGTTCTTAAGAACTTACATGTACAACAAGGCTGTTAACACCGGAATGGATAAGCTCTTTTGACTGGCAATTGGCTACAAGGAAACCACGAGGGAATACACTAACAGATGGCACAAGATCTGCCAAGCCATAGGAAGTGTGGACCCAGTGGTAAGTATCAACTGCTACAAGTGGGGATTAGACCGAATGAGTCCACTATTTGTTGAGATTCATGGAAGCGTTCCTAAGACAGAGGGAGATCTTCGAATAATTATTGAAAAGCACGCTCGTCTTGAAGAAATCCAGCGTGAAAACCCGAGGGCGTACCCGCAGAGGTCTCACCGTACCAATTCTGCAGAACAAACCAATGGGTCCAAAAGTAATTGCTCAGTGGAACGGCCTCACGAAGACATGAAGGAACGAGGGGTTGAACGACGAAAAGACGACCGAAAATTCGAAGATCAGGTTTACACGAAGCTCAATGCTAGCTATGCTCGGATCCTGCAAGAGATCAAAGGAAGGGAAAATCTGGAGTGGCCATGATCTAAGGGAAAACAGCCCCCAAGAACCGAGAAGTCTAAAGATTACTTTGAATATCACTGCTTCAACGGACACCAGACCGAAAAATGTAAAAACCTCAAAATAATGATCCAAAAATTGATTGATGCTGGCGAGCTCAAACATTACATACGAAAGAATGTCGCCGAGGATAGATCCAAACGAACCAAGCCAGTCCAACTTCCAGAAGGGAACCGCACAATCAACACCATCTCGTGTTCTGAAGCCGCAGGGCCCTCACTTACAGCACAGATAGGAAAGAGGTTACGGAAGCAGTTCGAGGACCGCTGCGAATTGTATAAGATCGATGGGATAGAGGTGGACGAGCACGAAGAGTGGATGGACTCACCTATTATATTCGATGCTGAAGATATCAAAGAAGATATGGAAGACCATAACGACCCCCTGGTCCTCACACTACCAGTAGCTGGATGTAACCTTAAAAAGATCCTCATAGACGGGGGAAGCTCAGTGAACGTTCTATTCTACGACGCCTTCAAACGGATGAAGCTCCATGATGAACAACTGATGACCTCTTATTACACTATCTACGGGTTCAACGGAGCGCTCACAAATCCATTGGGAGACATCGTGTTGCAGGTGAACGCAGGGCCCATGAAAGTAGAAACACGATTCAGCGTGGTAGACGCCCCATCCCCCTACAACGCTATTATTGGAAGAAAGTGGGAACATAAACTCAAGGGAGTGGCAGCAACTTACTACGAATATCTCAGATTCCCTACACCAGAGGGAGTAATGGAAATCAAGGGAGATCGGGTCTCTGCAAGAGAGTGCCAAGCCACTCAGGATCGTATCAACAACAAACAAGAAGAGCAGCGAAAAACCCGAAGAATTAAAAATAAAGAAGCAGCGAAAGAGAAGGCCATAGACATGTTCCTCAAGGAAACTATAGGAAGGGGTTTGACAAAAGGTGATAATGTCCTAAACACAGAGACAAATACTTCAGCAGCCAACGAAGGACATAAACATACCAAATAGCAATCAAAGAACGTCCCAGTCCTCGGGGACCCGAAGCCGGTGTTCACGCCAGTAGTGCCCGTAAAAGAAATCAACATAGGAACGGAAGAAAACCCGAAGATGATCAAAGTAGGGACCATAATGGACGAAAGAAGAGAAGATTCTCTAACCAAATTACTTAAAGAATACGCGGACGTATTCGCCTGGAAACTAGGAGATATGCCGGGGATTGACCCGAAAGTAATCCAACACGAGCTACGCATTAAACCAGACACGCCCCCGTTCAGGCAGAAAATTAGAAAAGTTGCACCGGAGTATCATAAGGCAGTGGAAAAAGAACTTCGGAAACTACTAGACGCAGGTTTCATCAAGGAAGTCAAGTACCCTACATGGATCTCCAACATGGTCGTCGTTCCTAAGAAAAATGGAGGGGTTAGGATATGCATTGATTTTACTAACCTCAACAAGGCATGTCCAAAGGACAGCTATCCCCTGCCAAGCATAAATCAGCTGGTGGAATCCATAGAAGGATATGAAGAACTGTCATTCATGGATGGACATTCTGGCTACAATCAAGTAGTCCTGGCAGAAGAAGATCAGCCACACACAGCGTTCTACACCCCGCATGGACTTTATTGCTACACTAGAATGCCCTTCGGACTTCGAAACGCAGGGGAAACATACCAAAGAATGGTCGATGCTATCTTCAGGCCAGGATCTGATAGATATCTTCGAAGCAATGAGGAAACATCACATGAAAGTGAATCCAGAGAAATGTACTTTCGGTGTCACCTCGGGGAAATTCCTCGGATATCTGGTAACAAAAAGGGGCATTGAGGTAGACCCAGTGAAGATTCAGGCCATAGTAGAAATGCCATCCCCGAAGAATTTAAAAGAAGTGCAGAAGCTCAACGGGTCCATAGCAGCCTTGGGCAGATTTATTGCCCGATCCTCGGACAAATGCAAACATTTCTTCAATATTCTCAAAAAAGGGAGTAAGTTTGAATGGACCGCAGAATGCGAAGAAGCCTTCCAAAAAATCAAAGAACACCTAGCTTGAATTCCGATCCTGCAGAAGCCGGATCCTGATGAGGTTTTGGCATTATACATAGCAGCAACAGAAGACGCAGTTAGCGCAGTGTTGGTCAAAACCAATACGAAGATAGAACAACCTATCTATTACGTCAGTAAGACCCTCAATTCTGCGGAAAGGAACTACACAAAGATCGAACAACTTATCCTAGCATTGGTATGGGCTACTCAAAAGCTGAGAACCTACTTCCTAACTCACTTCATCCGGGTCCAATGCAAAGCACCACTGGAAGCAGTCCTCAAAAGCGCGGGAAAAGTGGGCAGAATAACCAAGTAGAACACCCACCTGGACCAATTCAACATCATTCATGAAATTCAACATTCTCGAAAATCCCATGTTTTGGCGGATTTCTTAGCATACCTCCCCCTGGAAAACGACGAAGAGATTAAGGGAATACCAGAAGCCGAGGAAGAAAGCAAGGATCCAATGGATATCCTCGAACCCGCGAGTCAAAGACAATGGGAAGTCTTCGTCGATGGTTCCAAAAATAAGGAAGGAGCAGGAATAGGCATTGTCATCACCACCCCAACCGGAGAAAGGATTTTACAGGCACTCAGGTTAGAATTCAAAGAGCATACCAACAACATCGTCGAATACGAGGCAGTCGTACATGCCCTCCGTGTAATAATAGAGATGGGGGTAACCGATGTAAGACTGACAAGTGATTCGCAGCTTGTCATACGACAAATAGGGCTCGAGTAAAATGTGTACGATGACACCCTCTCAGCTTACATGGCCTTGGTCCAAACACTGGCATCACAAATTCCGAACATCAAGTTCCGGCACTTATGCAGAAGGGATCTCAGGCACGCGGATGCCTTAGCATATATATCATCCATGCTGAAGGACAAAAGCGTCGAGTCTATTAAAATAACAAGGGTATATGAGCCTTCGATTGCATCTCAATTCTCATTCGCTACCAATCAAGATACAGCGGAATAAAATATCGAAGACCAGGTAGGAGAAGACATCCATAACGATTTTGACGAAGAAGATATCCTCTCAAGAGCAAATCAAGACGAAGACTTCAGCAACGAAGATGATTGGAGAATTGTGATCCATGCGTTTCTCGAAAAGGGAAGCCTACCCGCGGACCTTAAACAAGCTAGGAAAATACTCTCCAAAGTAGGAAGATATGATCTTCGGGATGGGATCCTGTACAAGAAATCCTTCCTCGGAACGTTACTACGTTGCTTATCCCGGAAAGAGGGGCATCGAATTCTAAACGACATCCATTATGGTGACGCAGGGAATCATAGCGGCATGAGATCACTAGACGACAAAGCAAAAATGCAAGGATATTACTGGCCCACAATGATACAGTATGCCGCAAGAATGTCCCGACGGTGTAAAGAATGTCAGCGCTTCGCCAAAAAGATACACGCGCCGGCAACAATGTTAAATTCTATAGATAGACCGTGGCCATTTGCAAAATGGGGCATAGATATCGTCGGGCCTTTCGTCGAAGGATCAGGGAAAAGACGATTTTTGATAGTAGCCACGAACTACTTCAGTAAATGGGTGGAAGCTAAATCCTACGCCAGGATCAGATACGTGGATGTGTTTACTTTCATATTCCAGAACATTATTTGCAGGTTCGGCATACCAGCAGAAATCGTGTCCGATAATGGTAAGCAATTACAGGGGAAAAACATAGACATGCTCTTCGATACTTTCAAAATAAGGAAGAACAAATCCACCCCCATATACCCTCAAATCAATGGACAGACGGAAGCCACTAACAAGACCCTCGCCCTTATCCTCAAAAAATAATTAGACGAACATAAGGGGCGATGGTGTGAACAGTTGCACAATGTGTTATGGGCATACAGAACAACACGAAGATCTGCCACTGGGGAATCCCCGTTTCTCCTCACTTATGGAGCTGAAGCAGTCATCCCAACAGAGTTCCTCATGCCAACCACAAAGACCAAAGCATGGGAGAAAAATCTCACAACAGACATGATGTTAGAGAGATTGGACGATCTAGAAGGAAGAAGGGAAGCAACATTGCAGAAGATGGAAAATTATCAACGAAGACTAGCAAGGGAGTACAAAAAAAAGGTAAAGCTTCGAAATTTTTTAGAGGGGCAGTATGTGTTGAGAACAATCCCACAGTATCAACGAGAAAAGAGATGGGGAAAGTTAGCACCTACGTGGGGAGGACCTTTTATAATACACGACATTGCGGGAAACGGTCCTACTACCTTCGCAATCTGAAAGGCGAGGTCCTCCGACATCCTTGGAATGCTAAGTGGCTTAAACCATATTACCCATAGGAGCAACGCAGCTTTGCATCTGCGTGAAGAAGACCAGAAGAAGAAGGCAGCGTGACCGCTCTACATGTTTCTATCTCTGGACGAGGAATTGCAGGCCTCAACCTATCAATCAAACAAGATTTCTAAAATTCAAGTAAACAAAACCTATCAACAATATTGGGGAAAGTGGTTAATCTACAATCTCTAAGGGCTCCCCCATCAGTGTCCATAAGTGTAAGACCAGGGGGAAGGCACCCAGCAGAAAGAGATACCCAACCAATCTTAAGGCAACGGGTCGACGGAATGGGTGTATGTAAATATTTTAACCCCATATCCTAGAACGTTGCCTCGGCCTCCACCGTCTGGGAATCCTCTGGCCAAGGGTTCGCCAGCGGGGTGACAGGTCTCAAGACGATCACGAAGGTACCTCCCTTCGGTATCGCACCCAAACACTTAAAAAACTCTTCTTTTGTTTTTAGTGTCCTTCCTCACAATGCTTAAAATAAACAACAAACTGATATTTCAGGTATATCAAAAAAATGATCCATTTCATAAAGGTTGGTTACAAAAAGCGGCAAGGCCAATACAAGGAATACACATCAAAAATATTCTTTTTACAAAAATACTAGAAAAATCTAACGGAAGGATGATGCCGCGGTCTCTACTTAGATGATGCTGCCCCATCAGCAGGGTTGTTCCGAAGAGTTGAAGGGACGCTCCCACCAGATGAGGGTCCCGAGGAGCCAGGCAAGGAGGCAGGTACTGGACGACGCGGATAGCTCTTCACGAGGCCATGCTCGGTCTTAAGGCCAAGCTCAATCTTCTCCAGCATCTTGTTTGTCTCCTCATCCAATTGACACCGAGCATTATGCATAATAACTGTCGTCCGCTGGTGGGCTTGGGATAACAACGAAGATAGACGATTCACTTCTTTAGAAGCAGCACCAACGGCCTCCTCGCGGGATGCCGCCAAACTCTTAAAATGATTAGTCTGTTCTTCCTGCTGCACTAAGGAAGATTGAGCCTTTTCAAATTTTTCATTTGCAACGCGGAGTTGTCCCTCGAGATCTGAAAAAGACAACACAAGGGAGTTAGCACATAAAAGACACAATCACACTCGATGAAATAGGGTTATACCTTCGATACAAGCCGAAGCCTCTTCATACTCACTAACAACCGCATCTCACGCTTCATCAAGATGGTCATATTCCGCGGATAATTTCTTATAATCTAGTTGAAGGTTGGTGAGAGTAAATTGACTGGCATCTAATTCTACCTGCTTCATCGAATCCATGTGATGAAGGTGGTTGACTTTGTTGTTTATCTCTGATACCCCTTTGCTAAGTCTGTACATACATACTTCGAGATTTCTCTCAGACTCAGCCTGGCGGGCTATTTCAGCGCGAGACGCAGCAAGGGATTTGCTTAGAGCCCCAAATTCGGCTCTGGCATCGTCCCTTTCTCTGGTAAGACACAACATGCTCTCCTTAACTCCCGGAAAAGGAAGGGAGCGAGCCTTTCATAATTCCTCTTCCAGAAGATGTATCCTAGACTCCAACAATGAAGTGCGCTCACGGGATTCCCGCAGATTCTCACGTGTCCACAGCAGCGTACCATTGAACAAAGTACGGTCATGATTATACAGATTCTGCATATCAACCATTTGAACATGCCTTGCGCGCCATCCCTCAGCCCGAGCGTCCCACTTTTTGGCTTCGCTCTTAATTTTCTCGACCAGCTCTTTGATACGAGATTTTTGCCGTGCCCTTTAGTTTCGAAGCCATATAAGCTCGGGAACGCCACCCACTGGAGATAGGGTGGGGAGACTCAGACAGAACAACTAAGTAGTATGGAGGAATTACGACAAACTGTGGGGTAAAAGAGGAAAAAGAACCAAACCTGTGAAAGCTGAAACTTGGCCGCGAGTTTGCTCTAACTCAGCGCGAACGGCAGCAAGCTCTGAACGAAGACCAGCCACCGCTTCACCCAGCCTTTTTTTCTCTTCAAGGATTTTCTTCATTTCTTCTATTTCCACCTCAGCCGCAGATAATTCCTTTTCTCTGTGACGAAGCTTAGCCTCCAGATTCAAAGATTTCGCTCTAAAGAATTGATACAACACATGGTTACAATGCTCACTCCTCATCATCTACACATCAAACGACAAACATTATTACACCGAGGGATTCAATTGTCACGAAGAGATATGTACGAAGACTTACCTCCAAGACACGCTGCTGGGGATAACCATATTGGTACCCATCGGCTATGGCCATCATGTCCGCAACAGAAGTGGGAGGCTCCGATACGAGGGTAGCTTCGGGAACACTCAAGCTTTTCCCCCACATCTCAGATACGCGCGCCTCGGAAGAAAGTTCCATCATCTGACGGGTATAAGCATCGGAATCCTTCTCACCAGCAACCACCGGGGCAGGATGGGGGACAAACAGCAGACCCTTTTTCATGAGCCAATCCATTATGGCATCCTCACCCTCAAACGTCAGCGAATGAGGGAAATCCTCGGCAGGCGAGTCAACCACAGACTTCCCCTTTGCTGATATTGCCCCATCGGCACAAGTTTCGACATCAACATGCGCATTGCGATCATCCGCGCCCTCATTCTGAACAGCAGCGTCTTCCTTACCAGAACCCCGGAGCACATCCCAATCATCATTGGGGGAAAGCAAAGAAAAATCTTCAGGAAAATCGAGAGCATCGTCAAAGATTTCCCCTGCGGAACAAATCCTGTCAAAGTAGAACTCTTGAGAAGTGGTGGAGAGAGTTTCCGCATCCTCACCAGCAGGAGCATACATATCAGCGATAACACTGCCGTCAACCACCGCGGTATTATTTCTCACTACAACACCATCACAACCCGCACCAATATCTTCATCGATATTAGGTGGGGAAGTATCAGTGCGTTCTTCCCCATCAGACATTTCCTCATCCTCGGCAAACTCTTCGTTCACCGGACTGGTAACTTCTTCATGAACCTCAGCCTCACCCGTCACAATGGTAGAAGACTGCTTCGGCCCAATCTTTTTCTTCTTCGACACATGCAAACCAACACACGTTCCACAAAAAGAGTTATTTTTTTACACGGTTTGATTTTCAAAAAAGGAGGGGCGCGGCCAGAATCTTCAAAAACCATACCTTGGCAGTAGTGGCACTCTTCGGTGGAAGTATAGCACCAGAACCTTCCTCCTCGTCTCCTTCAACGACGTCGAGGGCATAAGGAAAGTTCATGCCTTCGAAATTTAAACGCCAGGGACAGAAATCTCCATAACGAGCAGGAGGAGATTCACATGGCCTGCTACTCTCAGAAGGACGCCAACCGCGCGGACCTGGAATCCAACCGTACGCCCAAGGACCAACAATTTAAATAACAGTGGCGTGCCACTCATAATCATGGTCACGCTTGATCCTTTCACGCGCGGGAAAAAGTTTCCGCTGACTAGACACCTCGGTGCCTGGAACATACTTCAGTTTGGCATCGCTCACCTCACTTAACAGACGAATTTCGCCCCGAGGAGAAGCGAGGTTCCGAAGGCTAACACTCCACGGTTTACGGTTCCTACTAATGAGATAATCACCAAAGGAGTTGTTGAAGTTTTCTGGAGTATACCATTCCCTCTCAGCGGGATTTGGAACGTAACACGTCATCGTCGTCTCCCTCTTACTCCGCAGATAACATTCCCTCAGTGCACGGAGATAATTCCCCTATAATTGCGACACGGAACGACTGTGAGTATTGGTGTAAGAACCTTCACGACCAGCCAGCACATCGTAATAAAAGGAATCACCAGACTTGTACAACGGCAGCATAAGACCCGCCTCGAAGGCTCCAACCGTAGTCAACAGGTGAAACTCATCAAACTGATACTTCGAAAGATGTTCTTCATCACAAACAATGGACGACAGCAGCAAAAGTGGGAGGCTCCAATACGATCAACAACAGAAAATTTACAATCAACACTACTTAAAACAACAGAAACAAAGAAAAGAAACCTTACCACCACAAACGAAATCCCGAAAGAAGACAGCAAATCAGAAACAAAGAAGAAACGAGCGTGATAAATGCTAAGACAGAGAATTTAATGTTTGAAGAACAAAGAATGAAGACTGACAGGGAGAATGAAATTAATTTTCAAGGAGAATGAAATTAATTTTTCTCCCCTCCTTAATATACTCGAAAGAAAGAGAAGTTAATGGAGGAATGGGAAACGTGCCCATTAAATGAGCAGTTAATACAGGAATAAGAAACAGGCCCAAGTATCTAGGAGAAGTTATTAGGAGAGAGGAAGAATATGTAACGACTGTTTTCTTCAATGCTCCCACTAAACACTCAAGCCCGAAGAAAAGGGGCAAATTGTGTGTACATATTTCATCATCAAACACGTGTATATAGGAAGATACGTGGAGAGCATGCGGACAAAGTCATCAAAACATGATGACACACACCCATAGCCAAGAAGCCCATCCCGTTGACGTCGGATCCTTGCCCGAACAAATCTAAGGGCAGAAGTTAAGATGTACCGAAAACACGATGTACTGCGGAGCACCAAATAACTCCCGAAGAGTTACTTTATCTCATCCCCAAAAGAAGCCAAGATCAACGGTGGAGAGAAGGTGAACTGACATGGACGTGACAGGGGCAGAAGACACTTGTCTGACACGAGCAGCGCCTCAACTACCCGCATTAAACACTCTGAGCAGTGTACGTGTCGATCAGCCCGTGGAACGAACGAGGATGACTCTGCGTGATCAAGCAATGAACGAAGACCTCCGCGTGATGGACACAAAGCACAAGAAGATAAGGTTCCAACGGCCCTCATAAATGGGTCCCACACTCTAACCCTATAAATACTCCCTCTCCACCAAGAGTGAGGGGATCGGAAAAAATCAGGGAGAGAAGGAGAGAGAAAGATTGTGAGTGTAAGTTTGTCCTTTACAATATACAGACCTATGTAAACTCCAAAGTCACTCGACTATCTCTATAACCATCAAGTACATAGTGAAACAACAACCCCGTGGATGTAGGCCTTAGTGCTGAACCACGTAAATCCCAATCTTATTTACATTTCAGCACTTTATATTCATCTAACGCTCCATGAGTTTTATTTTTATACTTCGTTTTCTTTATCTTCCCCTGCGTAAACGCCCCTCGCGATGTTATTGGATGAGACTATGATAAACCCGAAGGTTTTGAGCCAAGAAATCAATACAATTGTTTGTGAACATATCGATGCCTGCGTAATTTATGTGTTCACAGTAGGAGATATCGCTGTGTGTTGGATTTGATCTTCAGGTAAGGAGGAGCTATAAAAGAACCTGAATACAACAAGGCAAAACATACCCCTAGGCATCAACAAAAGACTACACACCAATTTTTGAGAAAAGTTCCGAAGGAAATATGAACTTGAGTCTTGAACTATTGACTGAGCTGTTGTAATTTTAGTGGGAGCACAGTGCAAAGATATTGCATCTGCTTCAACCTCCTTGCAGCAGGGATCGGTAACGGGTAGAATGTGTCTAGATTTTTCTTACACTTTTAATTAGATTTGTGAATATGTTATTAGATTTCTTGTTTGTTAGCACTAGTCGATATGCTAGTTTTACTCATGTATGACATCACCCTTGCTCGTTGTTTTTAGCATTAGTGTACGGATTTGGAAATGTTACTCTAGCTGATGACGTTGTAGTAGGTGTTTGTCATATTGCCTCTTCCATTTTAATCCATATATTTGTTATATGCTTATGGAAGATTTAGTGATATTACTGTATATACACTCAATCGGAGCTAATTGGTGGTGTTCTCATATCCTTCACTTTGGATCAAGTGAGATCAACTTAGTTGTGTTGGATTTGTAGTATAAAACGTGCATATTTTCTCCAACTATTATAACATATCTTTATTTTTCTATTGTGCCTTAAGCATCTTGAATTTTTCTCTTTCGCTTACAAAGCTATCTAACTGATAAGGGTGAGATTGGTCTTACAAACTTGTAACAGCTAAGCCAATTAGACTTCGGAACTACATATTTAGGATGACAGGTTATTTGGGAATTGTTCCCTAGTTGAATTTTGGTGGCGATGCTTAAGAGTGTGTTCTGATCCATTGACATCCATTACGTATTAGGACATCTGCCGATAATTGGAAAGAGTTTGCAAATTACGTTCCGATACTATTATTAAGTACTAAAAAATGTTCTGGTGCATCGTTTGTGTGCGAGTATAAAAAGTGTCTTACTTAGTATATTTTTCTATTGTTCTTGTTCTTATTTATATATTGTAGTATAAGCAACACTAGCTCCTAATCACTGTTTGATTGATCCATTTACTGTTTATGTGGAGTTTAGATGGTTAACGGATGCATAAAAACATTTTCCCAAAGAACGTAAGTCACTCTTGTGTTAGTTACTTTACAAGTACATTATCTTTTTTCTTCATAAGTGGCTCTGACATTTTGTTGACTTGTAAAGTTGTGTGTTTAAATCACTAATTCCTTTGAAAGTAACTTGAAATGTTTTATGTACAGATCAAACATCATTTTATTTTATGCTAAGGGAGGACTTATTATTTTCTTGTAGTACTAACTTGTGAATCCTACTTGATTTCGTTAATATACTCTATGTGAATTGCTAGTTATTTAGTGGAACTCAGTTGACTTAATGCTTGGACTAACTAATATACAGTAGTATAAAAATTCAATGGTAAACGTGGAACGGAGAGGAACCGTTAGAGTTAGAGCATTGCTCGATCGAACTCGCAAGTGTTGCTATCTCAAGCTTGTTTGTCAAGTTTAGTTGCCAAAACTATAAGTCTTGGTTTCTAGTCTACTTATAGCTAAGTCTCGGATTAGGATAGCAAGTGTAGTTGAGCTTTAGACTCCACGGCGTTCATCGAATGAAAACGAAGAACTACTCAAGGGAACTTGTGGAACTTCATCAACAAAGAGGTATGTGGAGACTTGAACTTATCTACCACTCAAAAATCTATCTATTCTATCTCTTATTTTGAGACAAAAGTCGTATTGCTATATAGACTTCGATTATACACATTTTCTATTTCGAGCCGAGTTTATCTCGCTTATCTATTTCTCGAAATATGTGTTGGTAAACTTTCGCTTTGGCCAAGTTCATCTTTACTCTTGACAAAATTCATGTTGACTATTTCAATAACTTGAAAATCGCTTTGATGAAAATAGTTTGTGGAGAACAAGTAACCATGTTTAGATATCAACATAGTGTGTTCTCACATTTGTGTAAAAGCCCAAACTCGGGAACCTAAAGTATGCGTACCCGTATGCGTACCGACGATTGTTGGAAATCCGGGTGAGTATGCGTACCCGTACGCATACTGGCGGAAGTTTCACGTCTGTGAATTTCTGCTGGAGTTTGGAAGTAAAAACGAACTCAATCCTGTCACTTAAGTATGCGTACCCGTTTGCATACTCAAGAAGGTTACTTTCTAAAATCGGTCTTTTCATGAACTAAAACATTTATATATTAAGGAATGCAATCTTTGCAAACCGTGGCTATAATGTTCATGAATTGATTCGAGTGAATCAAAATCGATTTTGCTTCGATTGTGTCGTGTATACTTTTATACGAACTAAGCAATTGAACAAATCTCTAACTAGTTCATTTGAGCCATTTGAACTAGTTATGGTGAAGATGAATAAGGTTGATATGAAAGTGCTCATATGGCTAATAATTGGTTAACTATTGTTGAACCAACTAGGTGTACACGTTTAGGTACGGTTACTCAAACCTAAATGAAGGTGTATTTTATTTATGTATAACAAGCTAAGTTCGATCTAACGGTTGAAATATATTAGCTTGAATCTAATCATGTTTTCATCTAACGGTGAATATTGAATGTTTTGTTACCAAGGTAACTTAGATTGCAAACCCTGATTTGAAATCTATATAAAGGAGAACTCTATCAACTGGGAAACCTAATCCCCACACCTCCGTTGTGATACTAGTTGCATAAGCTATATTCGATTCTCCTTTAACCTTAGGTTTTTAACGAAACCTTATAGGTTAACGACTTGAAGACTCCATTGGGATTTTGAAGCCAGACCCAACTATTTTCTATGTAGTTGCGTGATCTGATCTGGTTGTTTTCTATCGTGTTTGAGTACAATCATAAGATTAGCTTGAGATTTATATCTTAGATAGGAAAGATATAAAAGTAGTCACAAACACCTTTGTCTTATCGTTTGTGATTTCACAATATCTTGTTTCGTTAATCGATTAAGATTATCGTGAGGTGATTGATAATGCTAGGTTGTTCTTCGGGAATATAAGTCTGGGTTATGAATTGGTTCATGTTCACCTTGATTTATCAAAAGACGGAACAAAAAGTCGTAGGTATATCTGTGGAAGACATATTTATCTATTCAATATACTTTTTTGTGTGATACATATTTGTTTATCAAGTCTTCGTCTTTGGGTCGTAGCAACTCTTAGTTGTGGGTGAGACCAGCTAAGGGAATCAAGTGCGTAGTATCCTGTTGGGATCAGAGACGTAAGGAACGCGACCGTACCTTGAATCAGTGTGAGATTGATTAGGGTTCGACTACATTCCAGTCCGAAGTTAACTTGTAGTAGGCTAGTGTCTATAGCGGCTTAATACAGTGTGGTGTTCAAATCAGGACTAGGTCCCGCGAGTATTGTGTTTTTGCGGTTTTCTCATTAACAAAACTTCTGGTGTCTGTGTTATTTCTTTTCCGCATTATATTTTGTTATATAATTGAAATATCACAGGTTATGCATTGAATCGATCTTGGTAAATCCAACCTTTGGTTGTTAATTGAAATTGATTGATCCTTGAACATTGGTCTTTGGTACCGTTCAAGTTATTTCTCTTGTATTCAATCAGGCTCGCAAATTCCTATTTGTTTGATTGCGGATTGAATCGAGAGATTGAGATATAACTCTTTGATATACTTTTTATTAAGATTGAGTCTGACTGTCTAGTTGATTCTCTTGAAAGTATATTGGAGTTAGTCCATACAGATTTCTAAGCGAAATATTGGGTGAGGTTGTTAGACCCTCGCTTTTTCAGTTAGTTCTCATTATTGAAAGGTTATGTATTTGAAAACCGTATTGTGTGTATTATGCTAGTACTGATAGAGAGGGGACAAACCCCTGCTTTATATCTTAAATTGAATTTGCGAATGTTTCTAGATATACGAAAATGTTATTTTTGAAGTTTACATGGTGCAATTAGCTTATAAAATGATGCTTCACTTATGGTGTTTGTGTGTGAAAAATGAATATGTCAAATAAAAATAGTATGGGTATGAGGGCATGTTCCATGTAACAGTTCGTTAAAATGATCCGCATAGTGACGTTCTTGACTTGAAATGGTACTTCATTTAACATAGGTATGCCAATTCTCTCGTGTATATATCTTCTTAACAACTCTTTAATTAATTGCCTGATAGCTTAGTGTTCCATTAATAACTTGTAGTTAAGTGACGAAGTGTCAGTTGCTGAGTGAATTAAATTTTGAGGGGTTTAATGAATTTGTAGTGGATGGTGTTAATGAATTCACTCGTGTTACTGTTGCTATACAACTCATACTCTCCATTTTATCTAAGTTACTGCTACAGCTAGAGATAGTTGTTTTCTTGGGTAAGCACTTCATACTATCTTGGAGATTGTTGCTACTACGACAAGCAGTTCATACAATCTTAAGAGATGATTGCTATCTATACGGGATAGTTCAGATCATCTAATAAGAGATAGTTACTACAAGTGAGGGTAGTTCATACTATTTAAATAAATAGTAGACGAACTACGGTCGTGCTAGATCCCTTCGAGCAACGGAGAGGTACGTAGGCAGCTGTTATGCGGTTCAACACAAAAATCTACAAGCTTGTTCATATCATCTGAAAGTGCTGGTTGCTTTTTTGGCAGTTCATACCGCCTATTCGAAGATGATTGCAATCTTGGCAAGTATATATCATAGGCAACTGGCGAATGATGGTTGGTAACCAGAACTACCTTAATTTTGGCAATTGTAAAACTGTTAATTCGGCAACTTGCCGTCTGTTATTTTGGTAATTGGTCGTCTGTTAATTTTCGGCAAATGGTCGTCTGTTAGTTTTGGCAATTGGTCGTCTGTTAATTTTGGGTAATTGGCCTCTGTTAATTTTGCAACTGGCCATTTGTTAATTTTGGCAATTGGTCGTCTCTTATTCTTGGCAACTGGTCGTCTGTTAATTTTAGCAATTGGCCATCTGTTATTCTTGGAAACTGGCGTCTGTTAATTTTTGCAACTGGCCATTTGTTCTTTTTGGCAACTGACAGTCTTTGGTTTTGGCAACTGGCCGTGAATAAAATCTAATAGTGCTTGTTTGTAAAGCAGTTAGGGGTAATTCGGATTCGAGTTTCTCAGAAGAATTTGAAAGTCTGGTTTCTCGAATGGCGTATCAGAGAGTCAGAGCTTTCCAAGCGGGCTGGAATATAGTTCGTTGAAAGTCCATATTTTCTGATCAGTCACATCCAAAGTCATCACCACTGCTCGGAAATAGGTGATTCCACTTCCCTTTGTTTTTTTATTATTTGCGCTCTATACACCGTCAACTGTTTACTTCTTTTTCCTTTCCTTTCTCTGTTTCCATGAATATTTTTTCTTGGAATTGGCAAGGTTATTGTGAGCCCGCAACTAGGGACTATTTAAAGCATTGCATAATCCGGACATTGTTTTCTTATCAGAGACAAAAATCCTTACTCTAAGATGAATACTTATCTTTTCCACACTAATTATCCCACTTATTGGTATGCTTCATGAAAAAGCGGGGGTCTAACAACACCACCCAATATTTCGCTTAGCAATCTGTATGGACTAACTCCGAAACACTTTCTAGAGAATCAACTAGACAGCCAGATTCAATCTAGGTAAAAATATCTCAAGGAGTTAATATCTCT
Organism: Papaver somniferum; assembly: GCF_003573695.1. NCBI lineage: Eukaryota > Viridiplantae > Streptophyta > Magnoliopsida > Ranunculales > Papaveraceae > Papaver > Papaver somniferum. The sequence goes on from NC_039360.1 coordinate 176,180,101, forward strand.
CTCTTGTTTTGATTTACTCAAGCTAATAGAAATCAACAAGTACTAATCAAATACAAGGAATAACTCGGATGGCACCAAAGACCAATATCCGAGGATCAATCAATGACAATCAACAACTAAAGGTTGGATTACTCTAATTGATGATCTAACGCACAACCTGTATTATTTCAATTATAAAGATAAAACAATATAATGCGGAAATCGAAATAACACAGACACCAGAAATTTTGTTAACGAGGAAACCACAAATGCAGAAAAACCCCGGGACCTAGTCCATATTGAACACACACTTTATTAAGCCGCTACAGACACTAGCCTACTCCAAGCTAACTTCGGACTGGACTGTAGTTGAACCCCAATCAGTCTCCCCCTGATCCAAGGTACAGTTGTACTCCCTAGCCTCTGATCCCAGCAGGATACTGCGCACTTGATTCCTTTATATGATCTCACCTACAATTAAGAGTTGTTACGACCCAAAGTCGAATACTTGATGGCAAACAAATCTGTCTCACACAGACAAGTTTATCGAAGGATTAATCTATCTCCCACAGATAAACCCTAAAATGCTTTGTTCCGTCTTTTGATAGTAATCAAGGTGAACAAGAACCAATTGATAATTCGGTATTATACTCCCGAAGAACAGCCTAGAGTTATCAATCACCTCACAACAATCTTAATTGTATGGTAGCGAAACAAGATGTTGCGGAATCACAAACGATGAGACGAAGATGTTTGTGATTACTTTTTATATCTTGCCTATCGGAGATATCAATCTCAAGCCAATCAATATGATTGTACTCGTACGATAGAAGATGCAAGATCAGATCACACAACTACGATAAAGTAGTATCGGTCTGGCTTCACAATCTCAATGAAGTCTTTAAGTCGTTAACCTGGTTTTAGAAGAAGAAAACCAAAGGTTAAAGGAGAACCGACTCTAGCACGCAAACTAGTATCACATGTAAGGTGTGGGAATTAGTTTTGCGTTGATGCTAGATGTCCCCTTATATAGTTTTTCAAATCAGGGTTTGCCATTAAGTTACCTTGGTAACTGTAGTGATCTGCTACAAAGAAACTGAATAAAACAGATTAAGGAAAGAATTCAGATGAGATTTAGTTGAGAGGGAAGAACAGGAGAGAGAATAGATAAGATTATATTTTTTAGAGGAGAATAATTGGTTCATAAAACAACATAAGCATCCAATGCCTGATCGGCTACATAAGTAATGCCATTAGTTACTACAAGGCTAAGCTAAATACACCCAGTAAAGCTAAGGGGCACCTAACTGGGTTAGAGACAAAATACCCAACTACTACACAAGTGGGCCTAAGATCACATATAAGGCTAGATGGGTGTATGACAAATAGCAGCCTATTCAAACTGATTTTTTTCCTCAAGAATCAACTTTGGAAATTGGCATTTGATAAGAGCTTTGTCCTCCCAAGTGGCCTCAACAGCTGTTGAATGCATCCAGTGTACTAACACCTGCTCCACTATTTGCTGATTTTTCTTCACAGTTCTAGTAGACAGGACTTGTAAGGGAGGGACCTTCATGTAGCCTTTAGAGTCTAGAGATGGCAATGTGGTTTGAGGAAGTAATCCTGATCCCAATTTGGGTTTCAATTGTGACACATGGAATACAAGATGAATCTTAGAAGTATCAGGAAGTGATAGTTGATAAGCCACCTTACCAATTCTAACAGTCACCTGATATGGACCAAAAAAGTTTGGCAGAGAGCTTCAAATTTCTCTTGAGCTGGATAGAGGTTTGTCTGTAAGGCGGAGTCTCAAGTAAACCCAGTCACCAACTTGGAATTCTCTTTCAGTCCTCTTCTTATCAGCTTGCTGCTTGATTCTATGTTGTGCATCTTCAAGAGTAGATTTCAGTATAACTCCCATTGCTTGTCTTCTTTGTAAATAATCTTCCACAGATATATTGGAGCTTGATTGATGAGAGAAGAAGCCAAATTTTTGGGGACTGTACCCATAAAGTGCTTGGAATGGAGTGGTTTTAAGGCTAGTATGATAAGTGGAATTAAACCACCATTCAGCTAGAGATAGCCACTGCACCCATTTGGTAGGTCTGTAACTAGTCATGCATCTCAAATAAGACTCCAAACATGCATTGACTCTTTCAGTATGCCCATCAGTTTGAGGATGGTAGGCTGAACTCATGTGTAATGATGTGCCCAATGTAGTAAACAATTCTTGCCAAAAATTGCTGAGAAAGATGTTATCTCTATCAGACACTGTGGTAGCTGGTAAACCATGCAGTTTGTAAATATTATTAAGAAATACCTTTGCCACTGAAGCAGCTGTGAATGGGTGGCTAAGTGGAAGGAAATGGCTATACTTGATGAACCTGTCCACCACCACCAAGATGACTTCTCTACCTTCAGATTTTGGAAGCCCAGTGATGAAGTCCATTGAGATATGTTGCCATGCTTGGTCTGGTATTCAAAGTGGTTATAACAAGCCTTCAGGTGAAGTATTTGAATGTTTGTGTTGTTGGAAAATATCACAGTCTTTGATATATTGTAATAAGTCCCTCTTCATACCTACCTAGTGGAAGTAGGTTTTGGCTCTTTGATAACTAGCCTGAGTACCAGAATTCCCTCCCACAGAAGAAGAATAGACTGCAGCCATCACTTGTTGTCTCATGGAACCATTAGAGCCAATGTATACTCTATGCTTATATATGATAACCCCTTGTACAAGAGTATAAGGACTTCTGCTTGTAGGAGAAATGGTAAGTTGTTGAATGAGTTCAGATGCTAGAGGATCTGATGTGTAACTAGCTTGTACTTCACCAAACCAAGTAGGTTGAAGTTGGGATATGATCTGGCAGGCAGATGAATATGAATTAGGGACTCTTGACAGAGCATCTACCACTTTATTTTCCACCCCTATTTTGTAGATAATTGTGTAATTATATCCCAACAACTTAGAAAGCCATTTTTGTTGCACCATAGTATGAAGTCTCTGCTCCAATAAGTACTTCAGACTTTGATGATCTGTATAAATAGTGAAGTGGTTATCCAATAAATAAGGTCTCCATTTTGAGACAGCCATCACTATATCAAGTAATTCTTTCTCATAAGTGGACATAGAAAGAAACCTTGTACCCATTCCTTTGCTGAAATAAGCAATAGGTCTTTTATTCTGCATTAAGACAGCTCCCACACCTGTGTCACATGCATCAGTTTCAATCTCAAATGGTAAGGTGAAGTCAGGAAGCACCAGTACTGGTGTGGTAGTGACAGCTTTCTTAAGTGTCTCAAATGCAGATTGAGCAGCATCATTCCCATGAAAATTATCCTTCTTCAACAACTCTGTCAGAGGTTTACTGAGAATTCCATAACCTTGCACAAATTTTCTATAATACCCAGTGAGACCAAGAAATCCTCTAAGTTCTTTTAAAGTTGTTGGTCTTGGCCAGTTGAGCATACAAGCAATCTTTGTTGGGTCAGTTGTGACTCCTTCACCAGTAATAATGTGTCCAAGGTACTCAACTTGAGGTTGTCCAAAGGTGCACTTACTGAGCTTAACAAAAAGTTGGTGTTGTTGTAGAGTCTTGAGAGTAATTTCTAGATGCTCCAAATGTGAAGTCATGTCAGGGCTGTACACCAAAATATCGTCGAAGAATACCAAAATGAATTTCCTCAGATGTGGCTGAAATACATCATTCATTAAGGCCTGAAATGATGCAGGCGCATTGGTTAAGCCGAATGGCATTACTAGAAATTCATAATGTCCCTGATGTGTCTTAAATGCAGTTTTGTAGACATCAGGAGGAAATACTCGAATTTGGTGATACCCAGCTCGTAAGTTGAAGAATACTTTAGAACCAAATAGATCATCTAAGAGTTCCTCTATGATAGGAATAGGGTATTTATCCTTAATGGTGGCTTCATTCAGTTATCTGTAATCTGCGCAGAACCGCCAACTACCATCTTTCTTTTTAACAAGTAAGATTGGAGAAGAAAAAGGACTTCTACTAGGTTGAATCACACCAGTTTTAAGCATCTCCTGCACCAACTGCTCAACCACTTCCTTCTGAATGTATGGAATACGATAAGGTCTTTGATTTGGGGGGGTGGTGAGGGGTTTTAAAGGAATATGGGTGATCATGTGCTCTAGAGGGTGGAAGTGTGTTTGTTTCCTGAAACACATAGTTATATTTTTGAAGTAAGGGTAATATGGGTGTTGGAGTAATTGTTTTTTCTTCGCAAGCAGTAATATCGAAAAGTCGACCAGCCATGCCACCCTTGTTTTTCTTAAGCCACTTATGTAACACTTTGCCAGACATCATAGAGAGTTGAGCTGCAGGTGAGTTACCTTGGAGTTTAATATGTTGTCCATCCTTTTCGAACTCCACAGTAAGTTTGTTGAAGTCAAAGACCATTGGACTCATTCCTCGCATCCAGTCCACTCCAAGAACCATGTCACAACCTCCTAGATTTAGGAGCCGCATATCAAACTGAAAATCGTGCCCCTGCATCTCCCAATTGAAGGAAGGACACTTAGCATCACTTACCATCTTGTTTCCATTAGCTACATCTACCTGCAAAGAAGCTGTTGGAACCATCAATCCAGCACATCTTGTTGCTGCTGCTGGGTCCAAAAAACTATGTGTACTCCCACTGTCAATCAAAATAGTTAATGACTGTTTCTTAGCTGCCCCTTCTATACGAATGGTGTTGTGAGAGACATTTCCATCTAATGCATGGACTGGAATTTCTACTTCTTCTTTTCTGTACTTGGAGATAAAGGTGTGTCAAGAGGAGTGTCTTCTCCAGATTGTGTGCATTCATCATCATCAGCAGCTAGCATATAAATCTGTTGTTTAACACACTTGTGCCCTGCTTGAAATACTTCAACACAGTTATAACAGAGTCCCTTTTCTCCGCGCTTCCTCATTTCAGCATAGGATAGCTTCTTAATTGGTGGTAGAGAATTAACAGAAGTAGGTGAAAAAGTTTTTGTGAAATTTTTTGGGCTAGTAACTGGAGAAGATGAGTTCCTTTGAGAATAATTGTTTGGGACAAAGAGTGGTGGGGGTCTAAAAGTGTGTTTATTCTTCTTAGCAGCATTCTCAAGGAGTGCCTCTTGCATTCTAGCCAAGTATACTGCATTGGAAAGTGATTTTGGAGAAAACATCTGAACGTGCAACCTGAGTTCATCTTTTAAACCACTGATGAAACTAGAAGTAAAATATGCTTCAGTGAGGTGAGGATTTTTTGCTAACATTAACGCTTTCAATTCCTAAAAAACCTCCTGATAATCTAGGACTGATCCAAGTTGACTGAGTTTGTTAAATTCCCCTACAACATCATCATGACCAAGCTTTTGAAAACCTAAACAGATATCCCTAATGAAATCATCCCATGTAATCACTGGTTTACTAATTTGATAATCTTGAAACCATATGTCAGCCTTGCCTTCTAGATACAAGGAAGCTATATTAACCATTAGTGGATCTGACATATTATGGAGAAGAAAATTTTTTCTACACTTACGAATCCAAGATCGGGGGTTGGTACCATCAAATTTTGGGAATTCTATCTTAGGTCTTGGTTGAAGAAATTGATTTTTCTCTTGATTAAAAGGATAATGAGGTTGTAAGATATTATCACCTGAATTAAATGGGTTTCCGTTGGGTGGAGGACCCAAAACTCCATCAGAAGTACCAGTCTGTGTGTCTCGATTTAAGTTCCTCATGTCTGAAGCTTCAATATAACGGTCCATTTGAAAATTGAAAGCAACATTAATCACACTCATGAACTCAACAGTAGGGCGCTTCTGAGCATCTTTAATTTCTGCAACCGATTTCATAACTACATCATATTTAACTGAAGAATCACTTTAGGATTTAGTGAGTTCATCCATCTTATTATTTGAATCAGCCTGAGCTCCAGCAAGATCATCGATCTTCTTAGTAAGTTCTTCAACAACTGCTTTATTAGCCATAACAGGTCCCGAAGGTAGATGATGCTCCTGATACTAATTTGTAGTGATCTACTACTAAGGAAATGAATAAAACAGACTAAGGAAAGAATTTAGATGAGATTTAGTTGAAAAGGAAGAACAAGAGAGAGAATAGATAAGAATATATTTTTTAGAGGAGAATAATTGGTTCACAAAACAACATAAGCATCCAATGCCTGATCGGCTACATAAGTAATGCCATTGGTTACTACAAGGCTAAGCTAAATACACCCAGTAAAGCTAAGGGGCACCCAACTGGGTTAGAGACAAAATACCCAACTACTACACAAGTGGGCCTAAGATCACATATATGGCTAGATGGGTGTATGACAGTAACAAAGCAATCAATATCCACCGTTAGATGAAAACCTGATTCATATTCAAGCTAATATTTCTCAATCGTTAGATCGAAAACTTAGCTTGTTACACACAACTGAAATGCACGCTTCTAGGTTTGTTAACCGTACCCAAACGTATGCACTTGTTGGTTCAATAATAGTTAACCAAAAGGTTAGCCATATGAGCATTTCATATCAACCAATTTCTTCTTCACCATAACTAGTTCACATGACTCAAATGAACTAGTTAGAGAGTTGTTCAGTTGTAAAGAATTCTTATGTAACTACACAAGAATGTATATGGGAAAAAGGGTTCGCTGGTTTTTCAGGGAAGTGAAGAGACGAGCGTGTTGACGAGACTCCTCAACCGAGCAAAATGCTTAACCTCACACAAATGCACTGCAAATGGAGTGCTTATATTCAAGAGATCAATTTGTAGGACTCCGGCTTAAACCAAGTCAATGGCCGTTCCAGAGTCAATTCGGTCGCAAAGAGGGAGATGGGTTGATCTGTAGGAGAGAAGCTGAGAATTGCGTGGCATCAGTGATGATCAGGGATTGTGGATGTGTTGAAGGTTTCTGCAATTTTTGGTGAACTGATGAGTTCGAATAAGTTCTGATAGATTGATGAATTCTTGAGAATAGTTACTCGAGAAATTCGACAATTGCTGATAGCTAGTGATCATTCTTTGTTTTCAATCATGGATTCAGAGACTTATTTATATTATCATAGTCATGAACACCTTGATCCCTGTAAGTGTGACGGTTTCTTGAGTGAAAGAGTGGGAAAGTGGGAGATCGTGGTAAAGTCAGTTACATGTCGTGTGGAGACTTGACTGATCGTGCACCCACTACTTTACTAACTCCTTAAACCGTTGACACCACTTACTCACATTTCTCGTTGTGGATGAATCCACGTGCTGTAGGCCGCCATACCAAAACCCTAATTGATATCCCCCAATTTGACGTGATTGATGTCTCACGAATCGTGGAGTCTGCATGACAGACGTGTATTAATTAGTCAGCTGTTGACTAATTAGATAGTGAGTCTAGGTTTTCTTGAATCGAGCATCAGTGATGAATTCTCAGCGATTCATGGATCGAACATGTAGTTCTCTGAAATGATGTCAATATTGTAGATTCATTGAATTATTGACCAGTATTTGAGCGACTGAGCAAGTATTGCTCAATTCGGTGAATTATTGAATATTGAGAATTTGACGAGCAACTGAGAAAGTATTGCTCAATTCGACAAATTAATAATTATTGATAATTTGATGTGCCATTGAGCAAGTATTGCTCAATTCGACAAATTACTCATAAATTACTAAATATTGATAGATGGATCAATATTCGAGCAACTAAGCAAGTATTGCTCAATTCTATAAATTGATAATTTTGACGTGCAACTGAGCAAGTATTGCTCAATTCAACAAAATACTGAACGTTGATAATTTGACGTGCAACTGAGCAAGTATTGCTCAATTCGACAAATTACTAATATTACTAAATATTGATAGCTGGATCAATACTTGAGCAACTGATCAAGTATTGCTCAATTCGATGAAATATTATTGGTGACGTGACCCAATAAAATATTAAAATATTGGTAGATTACCAAAAATTATATGATTAATTCAAATGTTGGTTGCTGAATCCATCATAAATTCATTAGTGTTTGAATCTTGATCCGAATGATGATTCGTAGAACATTTATTCGAAACCCTAATTTCAGATCAATTATTTATTAACTGATGAATTGCTGAAAATAGGTCATGAGTGATAGAGGGACCGACCACATGAGATATGGCGTTCATGTGGTGCCCATTGCTCGAGTGAGCATGCACCAGGGTTCTCAGTTGGAGAGTTGGTGAAAGAACGATGATTAAATGTCGGATTCATCATTTATTGAAAAAATTGCTGGGTTCAGCATTAGGTGATAAAACCTAAGTTTGAAAGATGGGAGACCGACCAAGAGGGCATGGGGTCTCCTCTTGGTGATCACGGGACCAGTTGTTGGTCGTTTGAGCAATCCCCAGGTTGGTTGGAGAGAGTTTGGGCCCAAATGAGCAATTGAGCAAATTAGGTCAGAATTATGAAAACGTGTGGGACCGGCTTTGTGCAAGCCCTAGGGATGAATCTAGTCGGTCAAGAAGGCATGAACGTGTTGTCGTGGTGTCTGTGTCTCCATACCGAGAGTTTCAGTATTTTCTGATGTGTATTCGGGCAACATTGTGAATTTTCAGAAGAGTTTCATCTTGACTGAAATTCTTGATTTTTGTTGGAATGAGCATGTATGATCAATTGATCAACATTTTGTAAATATTAAAATGAGGGAATTTTAACATTTAAAATTGTCGTGAGAGGCTATCCAGTCATGTGACCATGTTGGCTTTTAGTTTTTCATGATTCGAGCAAAATTTGAGAAAATATGAAGGAATCATGAATTTTGCTCAAACCAAGGAGTTTCATGAATTGAGGAAAATAATAATTATAAAAGACTAGATATTGCAAGGTGTGGGGTCGGCCACGGATAGGGCATGGCCGGACGGCTATGTTGCCCGGTCCCGCACGCCTTTCCCTAATTTTATATTATTATTTTTTCATGAAACCGTGAGATATTATGGAGAATCTATGAGTTTTCGTTGAAACAGAGAAGTTTCATGAGTTTAGGAATAATAATTATTATAAAAACTAGGGATTATGAGGTGTGGGACCGGCCACGGCTTGGGCACGGCCGGCCGGCTATGTTGCCCGGTCCCGCACACCTTTCCCTGTTTTATAATATTATTTTTTATGAATCCATGAAGTTATGGAGAATTCATGAGTTTTGCAAAAACAAGGAAAGTTGCTAAAACCAAGGAGTTTTCATGAGTTCATGAAATAACAAAAATAAGGAAAATAATGGGAGAGGCATGGGACCGGCCGCGGCTAAGGCATGGTCGACCGACCGGTGGGCCCGACCCCATAAGCGCCTCTTCATTATTTTAATATTTATTGTTTTTCTCCCGCTTTGCGTAGGATTCCTCATCTGTCCATGTTTTTTGAATGCTCGTTTATGCATCCGGGTGCTCAGTCATGCATCATTGTCGAGTACACTTGCACCATTTTTGTGGGGCCTACTCAGTGGTAGTCCAGATGCCCGGTTGTTGAGTATTATTATTAGTTTATGAAATTCAGTGGAGAATAATTCATGAAACTGAGCAATAAAAATGAGTAGTTCTATTATCAATTCATAGGATCAGTCGTGGATTCGACCATGAATTCGGAATAATAAAGTTAAGTATTAACATTCCATGGGATTGTGGATTCGACCATAGAATCGGAGCAATTAAATATTACTATTTCATGAGATCAGCTGTGGATTTAATCATGAAATCAGAGTAATAAAATTATCTATTATCATTCCATGAGATTAGCAGCGAATTCGATCATGAAATCGGAATAATGAGATGATACAATTGTTTATTGCCATTCTATGGGATCAGGCCGTGGATTCGACCATGGAATATGAGCAATTTTTATTGCCATTCCATGGGATCAGGCCGTGGATTCGACCATGGAATATGAGCAATTGTTATTGCCATTCCATGGGATCAGGCCGTGGATTCGACCATGGAATAGGAGCAATAATATATCATTATGGGAATTCAGTGGTAAATGTCACGACAGAATTAATCTATTACAGAAGGGATATTAGCCAGTTAAAGCGTCATACCCATTCCGAAGGTGTATAGTCAGAAGACAGCGAGTTGCCGAAGTCCTGAAGACGTTGTTGCTCTCAATCTACGGAGAACCGCCTGGATCTATACACGGTCTCTCTACATAGTCAGGGAACACTGAGTGTCACCGAGGCGTTGTTGCTCTCAATCTACGGAGAACCGCCCAATATTTCTTCTATGTAGAGGCGGGTTTCTCTCATGTAGTCAGGGAACAGTGAGTGTCACCGACGTCCTGAAGGCGTTATTGCTCTCAATCTTACGGAGAACCGTCTAATTACGTTATTCTACATAGAGGACATGATGAAATGTGTGGTATTGAACGCTCAACTAATGGAGGCCTTTCAGGAAACATATTCATCATGGCTTCGTAAAATACGAATCGTCACATGCCTGAAGCCAACTCAGAAACATGCAGTATCATGATTTTACGGTTTTGTCCTTTGTTGAAAATCCACCATCAACATTAAGTCCCCTGCTTAGTGAGGGACAATCATGTTCCGCAGTAAGCATTAGATGGTGATTTTCAGTCGACGAGATCAGTGGTTGAACTCAGTCGTACAAAGGTAGATTCAGAATCCTCGATTTCCCCCAATGGTGTCATATACGAGAAAATGCATAGATAAGGACCCTGATAGCAAGATAGAGTGTCATCTCATGAGCACGGAGAGATGAGGCACTACTGATTTGGGCGTTCAGAAGCCTAGTTATGATCGGTTTAGCGTTTGTGGGCCCAAGCCTAAAAGAGGAAATCCACGTGCAGGAACAAACGTTCGTTCGTTAGTTTAAGAAACAAACAAAATAGACCCGAGTCTAGTGATAAAATTTTTGTCTATGCGCTTTTACGAAAGCCAAAATTTTCTTTTTTAAATATGTGAGATTTCACAAAAGGGAATAAACTCTCGGTTCAAAGGTGAATGCTCGTACGAGAGAAAAGTTTTTTTTTTAAATAGACGTGCGTCTGTTAGCAATAAAAAAAAAATTCTATGAGCTTTCATGAAAAAATTTATTTTCGATATGTGAGCTTTCATAAATTTTTGAAAATACACTTCTCGTTTCAAAGACGGATGCTCGCGAGAGGGAGTAAAAATATATACATATATTTTCAAAGTTACGTGGGTTTCACTTTAAAATATATATTTTGTAAAATCAATGTTTTGATTTAGAACAACTGTTGAAAGTAGAAAATTATTCACGGTGAAATAATGTTTGTATGCGAGTTTTCACAATTGTAGAATGTACGTCTTTCCAATTTTTGAAAAACCAGTGAATGTTCACACGGTGAAATCTTATGTGAAATTAAGTTTTTGATTTTCAGCAATTGCTAGAAGTAAACAATTTTTGATGAAATATTGTTTGCATGGATTTTATGATCTGATAGTGTATGCACAAAACCAATGAGTGTTCACTCGGTGGGAGTCGCTCACATGGTGAAAATAATGTGAATTGTTCACATGATGGAAGTTTCGTGAATTGTTCACAGTTTTATGAAAATCACGTTATGGTTTTGAATAACGAATTTTGTTCGTCTTTGAAGGTTCGAAGGAGCGAACAAATTCTCGAGATTATAATCACTACAACTAGTGAAATTGTAAATAGGTAAGAGTTGGGTGGTTACCATTTTTGTAGACGCTGATGTGAACATCTTTATTCCATGATTCATTGTTTTGTGGAATCCTGCGCTTTGTATGAATGATGTGTTGAAATAGCCACTATGCAAGAATGACTAACTCCCACGATGATACTTCCAAAGATGGTGTCTCCTGAGATGACATCTCTACGGATGTGACTTTAAGAAATGGTACTTCTGGGACCTCTGAGTGATGGTGAGAGATCCTTCATACTGAGTTGTAATATTTATCACAGGATGATCGTGTAGTGATACCCCATATCAATGTAGACTTAATGGAAATGGAAGAAAGTCTTCAAGGCGGAGAATCCAGAATTAAGTACCACGGGATGTTAGCAAATGACGCGCAGTCCCCAGCCGTTGCTTTGGTGAGTTGTTAGCGCTCCTTGTGTCATGACTTTTCCCTTCCCGTGCAATTAGGATAACGAGACCAAGGTTTGTTATTTCTTTTCAGAGTTTTGCTCCATCAAGCCTTGAAGGTATTCAATTCTCTGCTGGTGAACAAGCGATTTCTGAATCGAGCGTCGAAGAAGAAGTCGATGTAAGTACCTCTTCGTATAATTGTTCATAGAACTCCTTGAATGAAATATCAATAATTGTTGTTGATGTATCCAGGAGGAAATCATTGTAGATAAGAAGCATGTTGACGAAGCGTGCTCTTCTTTGGGACATGAGAATATGGAGAATTTCCGAAATCCCGAACCGAATGGAGATTTCGGCGTTACCCATGGAGATTTCGGCGTTGCTAAGCCTTCAAATGATTTAGAGACTCCCCTACTAAGTATATCTCCTGTAATATATTTATAGAAGTATGAACTTGCTGATTTGTGAATGAATGAATGAGAATCCATGTGAGTATAGCTTGAATACGTCACCAGAAAATTTCAGACTTCAGCCTTTTAGTAGAAACGTTGTATAGTCTTCGTCCGGAGTTGGATTTTCGCGATCTGCATATGTATCTTCAAGCCCAGAAAATTTCCAAGGTTTTTGATGGAAGATTTTTGAGTTTTGAGCATGTTTAGGTCCTGAAAAAGGCGAAACGGTAAACTTCCAGGAGACTTTCAGAAATTTTTCAGATTGTATGGTGTCCAATGTTTTGGATACATCTCTTTGCTCGTTTCTCCGATTGCTGTGAATTTTGGATATGTTGTAGAGGACATCCATACAAAGAGAATGGTATATGACCCATCCCTAGATTCTTCACCAATTGCTCCCAGTTCGTCGTATTATACAGGGAAGCGTAAAATTATCTTAGACGGGCTTGTTGTAAAACACTCTTGTTGTATCTTTAGACCATTCGCTTGTGTCTTGAACGGTTGGTGAAGGATTTTTGATGTCATTGATTCATTTGACATCAGGACCCCTTGATTGATACATGAGCATGGTGCTTGCAGCGCCATCTTGTTTCTGTCAGTCGTAGAAACATCACTTCCGAAACCCTGGTCACGGGACCATCACTGAGGTTGCTCTCAAGAGGGGGTGATGTAATGACTATGATTGCATGTCCCGGTGGAAGCATTCCTTTTATGATGAATGATCAACACATGAGAGTCTGGTGTCACGAGTCTTGGACTGTGAGACTTATCGCCATGATCAGTGGACCGTCAGTCCTCAGCATTTTGTTAAATCTCTCTTTTCGTTTTCCCTTCTTCTGGAAAGACCTTGATGAAGGACTTAGCGGATAGACCCGGTGGACACTGATCGACTGTGGAAGTTATGAACCCCGTCTAAGAATTGTTGTTTGCATGTTGTATGCTCTGGAAACTGTAGGAACCTCATACGACGTCGGAATTCGACGCTTGACCCCAAGTTTTTAAGCTAAGAGACTGAGTTATCACATGAGAAAAGAATTACTCAATTTGGAGTTGTAGAGGTCAGCCAACGAAGCGTGCACATTTGTAATTTGTAATCCCGTACAAATTTTTCAGATTTCATTGACCTAACGGTAAAGGCTATATCTTTCAGCTCGTATTTTCGATTGATGCTCCCTTTTGGTATGTTGTAGAAGAGACATAGACGAACATCTTTCGTTGAGGAAGTATTGTCACATTCCTCACCGATCGGTACGTTTTTGTAAACCCATGGCCTGAAATGTGTTGTATCTCTTTTGTGGAGGCGATGAGAACATCTTGTAGAAGACTTTGGTTTGTGCCTATCTGTCGTGTAAGCTTTGGGAAGACGTTCATGTTACCATGTTTTCAGGTCTACACATCTTGATATGAATCATTAGGGCTTGAAGAAGTACGATCCATAGAGAATGGATAGTTGATGAAGCCGGATGTTGCGCCCGAGACTGATGCTGAGATTACAATTGGAAGTTATCCATAAATTCTTGTTGATGCTGAGACCATGAATAGAGTTCCTCCACATGTTGATGTCGATACTATGATTGGAGTTGATACAGAGACCGAAGATGATAGTCTTTGCTCTTCCATCCAGTGGTCATGCACAAACTAATTGGTGAGTTGAACATTCCTAAGATGAAGGTGTATTAGGATTTCAACCCAAATTATCATGATATGACTTTAATGTGAAGTGGCTTCGTCATGGAATCGATTTTGTTGCGCGGTAGATAACAACAACAGTCTTCATTCTGGATATGTGGTGAAGAGAGGAAGTTCCCCAGTCATGTAGGGGCTTTTGATGTATAGTGGTTCCGTTTGACAAGGTTTCATGGAATCACATCAGGTTGCAATGACTTGTTATGTGGATAACATTTATTGAAATATATTGAATTGATATTTCCAACAAAATCAAGTCCCCAGTGCATCCCTCATTCACTTAGCAGAGTTGAAGGAGTTTGTAGCATCCATTGATGAATGATGTTACATCTGCTTCAGAAGTCTTATCATGGGATAATGAAGGCTTATCGAGTGTAATTCAGCTATACTTTGATCGTGTCGGTGTTGAACCAGTGTGTCACGTCAAGATATTGTGCTGAATCTAGAGGCTTTATTATCGAAGGTGTACTCTTTGATTGGGAGTACAATTCGAAAGATTTTTATATGCTTGAGCCCTGAAGTATTGAATGTCTGAGGCTTGATCGTCTCGCCCGTGTATCTTCTGTTGATTCGGTATTCCGCTGCGATAGCGGGATTCAGCACTTGTGCAGATATCGGAGATTTCTGATACTCGTGGACATTCCTACAAGTCTATGGAGAAATGCCCAAAGTGTTCTTTTCCATGCTTTCGTCATCTGAGTGAGGAACCCCTTAATGAATGTCTACGCATCTTTTGCAGGTTCTTGCTTCAACCTCGTCAAAGTTCGAAATTTCTCCAAGTGTTTAGATGATGGGATGGCGAGTAACTTCTTTTCGAGTGATGCTTGCGGCTCTGAGGGTTTTCAGTGGAATAGTGTTGATAGAAGTGACATCATCGATCAACGTTCTCTCAAATTCATTTCCTTGGAGATTGACTGCGGTAAGTAGTCCCCAGTCGTACATCTCTTTGTCTGTGGCGAAAGACTCATAAAGTATTTCCGGAATGGATTTGCTGATGTGATTCAGAGCCGTGAGCATGGCTTTCTTTTGAGCTCTTGACAGATAAAGCAATTCGCAGATGTGCTCGATCAATGACTGAACTGCTTCTTCGGAAGGTTATTCAGGGAGATTGAAGTTCTGTGATTCTCCATTTCTTCTTCGGTCGGCTCTCCCCTGGTGAATGGAAATTTGGTTGCACCATCTTGAATCCAGACTTCCAGTAACTCGATCATTTCTTCGGTGAGAAGAGGGAAATTTGAGTTTGTATGATCATTTTCCCATTTGTTGATGCAGGGTTGACGTTTGTGCATTTCAAGATCGTTCATCCTCTCTTTGCGCTTTTGGGAGATTGGAAAAGCATGCTTGTGTTGTGGTGGATCGGCTTTCCCTTTGCTCCGTTCAGCAACAACGTTCATGGAAGGTTGGAGATTGTACTGATTTTGACTAGGAGTCGGATGCTTCGAGATTCCTCGACCTTGTTGACTTTCCTCTTTCCAATAAAGTAGGTGCAGTAGTTGTTGATCGCTTGGCTGCTTCATGAAGTTCTGAGAAGGTTTGAAAACGGAGATTTTCCAGCAAAGCTCTGTAGACTGGGATCATCCCGTTGATGCACAAATCCACCAGTTGTTGTTCAGTAACGTTGGGATCATGGCAATCCAAAGCCTGAATTCTGAACCTCTTCACATAGTCATTGGGATTTTCAGCGTTCTTCTGTGCCATCCTTCCTAAGTTAGAAAGAGTAATCTTCTCAGAGACGAAGAAGTATTTCCTGTATAAAGCGTTAACCATTGCTCCCCAATTGGCGATGCTTCCTGATGCGATGTTGTTGTACCAGGTATATGCCTGGCCTGTCAGAGATTTTGAGAATTCCTTCAGCCATACAACATGATTGTGTTCATGCTCCCCTAGCGCTTCTAAGAATCGAGAGACATGTTCTCAGGCGTTCCCAGTTCTGCTGTACAGAGTGAACATTGGAGAAATATAGCCATTTGGAAGAGGAATACTCTATGTAGCAGCCTTGTATGGGGGTTGATGATGGTGGACGGTGGGCGTAATGTTTTTCCCATGGTTCTCCATGAAACGCTCCAACTCTTTACGAGTGATGAAATTAGCAGGCTCTCTTGATGATGTTTTCTCTGCAGCCTTCTGAACTTCATCATCGTCGACTGTATGAATTGGAATTACTTCTGGATCGTCAGTTGAAGCAGGTTCTTTACCTTTTCCCTTTTCCTGAGGTTTTTCTGACATATTGTCAGTGAGAGTTTTGAGAAAACCGAACAACTCCTTTTGTGTTGCAGCCAGGTCAGTTTGATTCTTGGCAAGAGTCTCTTGCACTTTGATGAGGTCAGCCATGGTGGGTGGACTCCTATGACCTCTTCAGGATGTCTTCCGAAGATAGGATGATTTTCCAAGTTGGTGTGAGGAGGAGTGACATTACCACCGTCAGTGTTGGAGGCAGGGATTGTTTCCGGGATATCCTCATTGTCGTTGTTGCTAGTGCTAGCGTCGTTCGCGTTCGTAACTGTCCCAGACCTAAGACCAGCCATTCTGTGAAAATGTGAGATTGCAACCGAGAGATTAATCTCCCACTGCGTCGCCATTCTGTGGATGTGGAAAAACGGTTCGCTGGTTTTTTAGGGAAGTGAAGAGACGAGCGTGTTTTCGAGAATCCTCAACCGAGCAAACTGCTTAACCTCACACAGATGCACTGCAAAGGGAGTGCTTAGATTAGAGAAATCAATTTGTAGGACTCCGGCCTAAACCAAGTCAATGGACGTTCCAGAGTCAATTCGGTTGCAAAGAGGGAGATGGGTTGATCTGTAGGAGGGAAGCTGAGAATTGTGTGGGATCAGTGATGATCAAGGATTGTGGATGTGTTGAAGGTTTCAACAATTTGGTGAACTGATGAGTTCGAATAAGTTCTGGTAGATTGATGAATTCTTGAGAGTAGTTACTCGAGAAATTCGACAATTGCTGATAGCTAGTGATCATTCGTTGTTTTCAATCATGGATTCAGAGACTTATTTATATTTTAAGAGTCATGAACACCTTGATCCCTGTAAATGTGACGGTTTCTTGAGTGAAAGAGTGGGAAAGTGGGAGATCGTGGTAAAGTCAGTTCCATGTCGTGTGGAGACTTGACTGATCATGCACCCACTACTTTGCTAACTCCTTCAACCGTTGACACGACTTACTCACATTTCTCGTTGTGGATGAATCCACGTGCTGTAGGCCGCCAGACCAAACCCTAATTGATATCCCCCAATTTGACGTGATTGACGTCTCATGAATCGTGGAGTCTGCATGACAGACGTGTATTAATTAGTCAGTCGTTGACTGATTAGACAGTGAGTCTAGGTTTTGTTGAATCGAACATGAGTGGTGAATGCGCAACGATTCATGGATCGAACATGTAGTTCTCTGAAATGATGTCAATATTGTAGATTCAGTGAATTATTGACCAGTATTTGAGCGACTGAGCAAGTATTGCTCAATTCGGTGAATTATTGAATATTGAGAATTTGACGAGCAACTGACCAAGTATTGCTCAATTCGACAAATTAATGATTATTGATAATTTGATGTGCAATTGAGCAAGTATTGCTCAATTCGACAAATTACTGATAAATTACTAAATATTGATAGCTAGATCAATATTCGAGCAACTGAGCAAGTATTGCTCAATTCGACAAATTGATAATTTTGACGTGCAACTGAGCAAGTATTGCTCAATTCAAAAAAATACCGAACGTTGATAATTTGAGTGCAACTGAGCAAGTATTGCTCAATTCGAAAAATTACTAATATTACTAAATATTGATAGCTGGATCAATACTTGAGCAACTGAGCAAGTATTGCTTAATTCGAAGAAATATTTATTGGTGACGTGACCCAATAAAATATTAAAATACTGGTAGATTACCAAAAATTATATGATTAATTCATATGTTGGTTGCTGAATCCATCATAAATTCATTAGTGTTTGAATCTTGCTATGGATGATGATTCGTAGAACATTTACTCGAAACCCTAATTTCAGATCAATTATTTGTTAACTGATGAATCGCTGAAAATAGGTCATGAGTGATAAAGGGACCGACCACATGGGATATGGTGTCCATGTGGTGCCCAGTGCTCGAGTGAGCATGCACCAGGGTTCTCAGTTGGAGAGTTGGTGAAAGAACGATGATTAAATACCGGATTCATCATTTATTGAAAAAATTGCTGGGTTCAGCATTAGGTGATAAAACCTAAGTATGAAAGATGGGAGACCGACCAAGAGGGCATGGGGCCGGCTCTTGGTGATCACGGACCAGCTGTTGGTCGTTTGGGAAATCCCCAGGTTGGTTGGAGAGAGTTTGGGACCAATATGAGCAATTGAGCAAATTAGGTCAGAATTATAAAAATGTGTGGGACCGGCTTTGTGCAAGCCCTAGGGATGACTCTAGTCGGTCAAGAAGGCATGCACGTGTTGTCGTGGTGTCCGTGTCTCCATACCGAGAGTTTCAGTATTTTCTGATGTGCGTTCGGGCAACATTGTAAATTTTCAGAAGAGTTTCATCTTGACTGAAATTCTTGATTTTTGTTGGAATGAGCATGTATGCTCAATTGATCAACATTTTAAAAATATTAAAATGAGGGCATTTTAAGATTTAAAATTGTCGTGAGAGGCTAGACAGTCATGTGACCATGTTGGCTTTTAGTTTTTCATGATTCGAGCAAAATTTGAGAAAATGTGAAGGAATCACGAATTTTTCTCAAACCAAGGAGTTTCATGAATTGAGGAAAATAATAATTATAAAATACTAGGGATTGCAAGGTGTGGGTCCGGCCACGGCTATGACATGGCCGGCCGGCTATGTTGCCCGGTTCCGCACGCCTTTTCCTAATTTTATATTATTATTTTTCATGAAACCGTGATATTATGGAGAATCCATGAGTTTTCGTTGAAACAGAGAAGTTTCATGAGTTTAGGAATAATAATTATTATAAAAATCTAGGGATTGTGAGGTGTGGGACCGTCCACGGCTTGGGCACGGCCGATCGGCTATGTTTCCCGGTCCCGCACACCTTTCCCTATTTTATAATATTATTTTTTATGAATCCATGAAGTTATGGAGAATTCATGAGTTTTGCAAAAACAAGCAAAGTTGCTAAAACCAAGGAGTTTTCATGAGTTCATGAAATAAAAAAAATAAGGAAAATAATGGGAGAGGCATGGGACCGGCCACGGCTAGGGCATGGCCGGCCGGCCGGTGGGCCCGGCCTCATAAGCGCCTCTTCATTATTTTAATATTTATTATTTTTCTCCCGTTTTGCGTAGGATTCCTCATCTGTTCATGTTTTTTGAGTGCTCGTTTATGCATCCGGGTGCTCAGTCATGCATCATTGTCGAGTACACTTGCACCATTTTTGTGGGGCCTACTCAGTGGTAGTCCAGATGCCCGGTTGTTAAGTATTATTATTAGTTTATGAAATTCAGTGGAGAATAATTCATGAAACTGAGCAATAAAAATGAGTAGTTCTATTATCAATTCATAGGATCAGTCGTGGATTCGACCATGAATTCGGAATAATAAAGTTAAGTATTACCATTCCATGGGATTGTGGATTCGACCATAAAATCGGAGTAATTACATATTACTATTTCATGAGATCAGCCGTGGATTCAATCATGCAATCAGAGTAATAAAATTATCTATTATCATTCCATGAGATTAGCCGTGAATTCGATCATGAAATCCGAATAATGAGATGATACAATTGTTTATTTCCATTCCATGGGATCAGGCCGTGGATTCGACCATGGAATAGCAGAAATTGTTATTTCCATTCCATGGGATCATGTCGTGGATTCGACCATGGAATATGAGCAACTATTATTGCCATTCCATGGGATCAGGCCGTGGATTCGACCATGGAATATGAGCAATTGTTATTTCCATTGCATGGGATCAAGTCGTGGATTCGACCATGGAATAGGAGCAATAGTTATTGACATTCCATGGGATGAGGCCATGGATTCGACCATGGAATATGAGCAATAGTTATTTCCATTCCATGGGATCAGGCCGTGGATTCGACCATGGAATATGAGCAATTTATTATTGCCATTCCATGGGATCAGGCCGTGGACTATACCATGGAATATGAGAAATAATAGATCATTCTGGGAATTCAATGGTAAATGTCACGGCAGAATTAATCTATTACATAAGGGATACTAGCCAGTTAAAGTGCCATACCCATTCCGAAGGTGTATAGTCAGAAGATAGCGAGTTGCCGAAGTCCTAAAGGCGTTGTTGCTCTCAATCTATGGAGAACCGCCTGGATCTATACACGGTCTCTCTACATAGTCAGGGAACAGTGAATGTCACCGACGTCCTGAAGGCGTTGTTTCTTCAATCTACGGAGAACTGCCCAATCATTCTTCTATGTAGAGGCAGGTCTCTCTCATGTAGTCAGGGAACAGTGAGTGTCACCGACGTCCTGAAAGCGTTGTTGCTCCCAATCTTACGGGGAACCGCCTAATTACGTTATTCTACATAGAGGACATGATGAAATGCGTGACACTGCACGCTCTGCTAGTGGAGGCCTTTCAGGAAACATATTCATCATGGATTCGTAAAATATTAATAGTCACATGCCTGAAGCCAACTCAGAAACATGCAGTATCATGATTTTACGGTTTTGTCCTTTGTTGAAAATCCACCATCAACAAAGACATAATTGAAGCAAAGATGATTTGATTCACTCGAGTCGGTTCATGAACATTTATAGCCTTGGTTTGCAAACTGCATTCCATAGTCTTTTTAAGTTTAAGTTCAGAAATCATCTTCAGATATATAACCTTCTTAAGTTCGCAGACTTGGTTCGCGGACTTAAGTTACCAGGCAGAGTTTATAAACTCCATCAGAAATTCTCGGGATGAGAACTTCGCCGTTTCACGGACTGGGTTTTCAGACTGGGTTCGCGGACTTAGATTCACGCACTAGTTTGTCAACTCCAGCAGAAATTCCCGGGTTTGAGAACTTCGCCAGTTCGCGGACTGAGTTCGCGGACTTGGCTCACGCCATTCTTCCGGTTCTCTTGATCAACAAAGTTCGCAAACTTTGGTTCAAGGAATAGGACTTATACATAAATGTGTTTCCACAATAATGCTTATGTCCACATTGGTTATGTAATTTAAACTCTCATTCCAATCATTGAAAGTTTGAAACATTCTTCGTTAAAGCAATTTTCAAAGTGATTGAAACATATCATGACTTTCGTCACTAGGTAAAGATAAACTTGGTCGAAGCGAAAAGCTTACCAACATATATTTCGAGATATAGATAGGCGAGGTATACTCGTCTCGAAATAACAACTATGTATAATCAAAGTATATATATAGCATACGACTTTTTGTATCAAGAAGTAGGAGATAGAATAGATGGACTTTTAAGTGATAGATAAGTTCAAGTCTTCACATACCTTTTTGTCGAGAAGTTCCAACGGTTCCTTGAGTAGTTCTTCTTCTTGTATGATGATTCGCCATGAAGTCCTTGAGCCCAACTACACTTTCTATCCTAGTCCAAGACTTAGCTATAGTAGACTAGAAATCAAGACTTATAGTTTTGATCACTAACATTGACAAACATGCTTGAGATAGCAACGCATGCGAGTTCGACCGAGCAATGCTCTAACAATCTCCCCCTTTGTCAATTTTAGTGACAAAACTATCAATACATATGGAATACAAAAAAGATAATGAAACTTTAGTAGCTCCTATTCCACATGTCTAATCTTCAACGTTCTTCGAAATCTTCGTCATTTCCAAGTACTCCAATGATCCCAAAGGTTGTAAGTTTAGCATCACCGTTGTTGAAGATCCGTAGCTATAACAATGAGAAACATAATTCTCGATCATTGTTATACAGTGTCAAAGTTCAATTGTATCACAACTTCAACAATAATACTATGGTGATATATATCACTCCCCCTTAGTCAATACTCCATCTCACATGGAAACCACTCCCCCTTACACAATGATCCGAAAACCATATGTATTTGTAGTATGAACTACATATTAATTCTCCCCCTTTTATCAATATAATTAGCAAAGGTACAAGAACGGGATCATAATGAAATTTTCGTAAGAGACATTTCATGACTAAAAGAAAAAATACATACCAACTAATTTAGTTGCAATCATAAATCCGAAGCTAAATGCATTCATCAAGGAGTTTAAAGATACAAGATAACCCCTCTAAAATTCCACAGCCGCACACCCCTCAAGATATGACCATTAAGAACAAGTTCAAAAGAACTCTCCCCTATTTGATGTCATTCCCGAGAAAACAACAACGAGCGACCATAATTTCAAAAGAAAAGAAGGACTTTTATTGGACACTAAAACCATAAGAATGATTTTTATATCCAAAAACTCAATCAAATTAATCACAAGTAAACCCATGAATAATTTAATCGGAATACGCAACCAAATTAAACACAAAAAGTGATCAATTTAATTGATTATGCTCAACATAAGTAAACTTACGGAGCTACGACTAAATTTAACCATAAGGAATGATTATCTTAACCGTTCATATACTCAACACAAGAAAAACTTATGGAGTAATAATTAAATAACCAAACAAGATGATTAATTTAGTTCATAATGCTCGACATATAGTACCTTACGGAGCAACAACAAAGCCAATCAAAAATAATCAACTTGGTTGTTTAGTGCTCAACATAAGACACATTACGGAGCCTCACAGTATTACATAAAATATGGATCAGTAAAGATCAATACTATGAAATACACAAGGATTCATTCTATCTTCCATCACTATTTGCATAACGACATTCAATAGACATAATCCTTAAAAGCAAAAGATTTGAAGCTATCTTCCGTCAAAGATTGAGGCTTATTTGTATTTGTCAAAAGTCCATTCATTCTTTAACCAATATCCCATAACAAGTATGGGACAAACATAGTTCATGTACGTAAACACCAATATCCCATAACAAGTTGCAATATAACAAATCATAAAGATTAAATACTGCAAAAACATCATCCTCCAAATTTTTTTAGAATTTTTTTTTAAAACAAAAAACCTAAAAAAGAACAAGAAGATGAAAAATAATAGCTATGTGTAGTCACAATCATTGCTATTCCAGGCACTAGTTATTCTTCCAACTAAACCAAAGAAGACATACTAGGCATTGTAGATCTTTCTCAGAGCATCTACAGAAAACTCCTTCTCATTATTGAAAAACCCATTGATTATGGGATCGTTCAATTCCTCTAGATCTTCAGAAATATCAGTTAACTCACTGAGTTCTCTTTTTAGATTACGCAGGGTATTCTTGGTTAGAGATAACCTTTGTTCATATTGAGTTATCTCTTTCAAAGAGGAAATGATTTGAGATTTTAAACCATTTCTCTTGTTGATGAAAACTTTCACCATGTCTCTAAAATGATTATTATCACGACAAAGAGAATGGAGACAGTTAGAAGAAGAACCTTTTCTATTGGTTGTTGACTTCTTCTTTATCATTCTTGAGGAAGTGATTCCTTTGCACAGATGTACATTGACAACATCTACTGCATCTCTTTTGGAAGTACCTAAAAATATATGGAAAATCATGAACATTGACTTGAGCCACTTCTCAGACACTTCTCATCTTTCCCAAGTTAAAGATGAGAAGGCAAACGTCACCATTTAGTTGGTGACCGGATGGGCCAAATGCCCACTTCCCTTGTTTTTTCGTGGCTTGTCACTGGTGGTTGGGCTAACAGATTTCTTACTTCTTCTGGAATATTTACCTTGCTTATCTTTATCCAGACTCATTCTTTCCATGTTCTTCTGATGTTTGGTGACTCTTTTGTTTTTCTTGAATCTCCAACAGGTATCTTTAACATGCCTTGAGTGTCCACAGAAAGAGCAGACCAATGTGGATTTTTCTTCTCCATGTAATTTTTCTGTTTAACACAACACCCAACCATTGTTTCCTGATTTGCAGAGTCCATTACTTTTGTTGTTTTGCTTTTGAATCCTAAACCATGATAGTTTCTAAAGGATCTCTGACCAAACAACATTGCTGCAATTTTGTCAGAGCTTCCAGACAGCCTTTGCAGGTCATCTATGAGAGAGTTAATTTCTTTTTCCTTTAGAGACATGGTTTTGAAGAATTTAATATTAAGATGCTCTATCTCAATATTTTTCGTTTGGAGTGAAGATTCAACATTCCTCAAGGAGGCTTTAAGACGAAGGTTCTCTTGAATAATCTCTTTATTCAGGAGATCAACCAACTCAGTGTCAAATTCAAGCTCCGAATCAGATTTTGAAGTTGAACGAGAATCTGAAGTAAGGGAAGTAAATCCATTGCACCAGTTAGACTCGTCTGAGTTACTTTAAGAAGTATTGTCTTCTGTTAAATTACTTACAACACACAGAGAAAATGGAAAGACTGCAAATATATTCTTCCTTTTTATTAGGTTCTTGATCTCTTCGACTATTAGTGAATGATCACATTCATTAGCCCAGGATAGGTGAGAAGAAGACATCTCAATTTTTTTCACAACGTTGAGTGCGAGCATTCTTCCTGTCTCTTGATCAAGAATTCTTAACTTTCCAATTAGATATGTCTTGGAAAGTGTATCAAGGTTATTTCCCTCAATGATGTCATGCTTCTTAGAATCGTATCTTGACGGCAGCGATCTGAGGATTTTCATCACAATGTCCTTTTCAGGAATGATCTTACCCAATGCAAATGATGCATTAACAATTTCAGACACTTTGTAGTAAAAATCATCAATCGATTCATTATCTGCCATCCGAAGATTTTCCCATTTGGAATTCAGATTTTGAAGTCTGGCTTCCTTTTCACTGGTATTTCCTTCGAATACGGTTTCTAAGATATCCCAAGCATCTTTAGACCTAGTGCAATTAGACACATGGTGCTGAAGATTTGGGGTAATGGCATGTATGATGGCATTCAAACCGTCGGAATTTTGCTTTGCAGCAAATATCTCAGCATGACTGTATTCACCAATATTGTTGGGAACGTTTACATCTCCAACTGCCACAACAGGAGCATCATAGCCATTAACAACATATACCCATGATTGAAAATCACGTGCTTGAAGAAAATCTCGCATAGTAATTTTCCACCATAAGTAATTAGAGCCATCGAAGACTGGTGGTACGTTAATAGAGATAACACCTCTGTCCATAGAGTCAGATCGCTACAAACACAGACTTGTAAGGTCTTAAACGTGTTTGCCGGCTCTGATACCAATTGAAAAAGCGTGGGTCTAACAACACCACCCAATATTTCGCTTAGCAATCTGTGTGGACTAACTCCGAAACACTTTCTAGAGAATCAACTAGACAGTCAGACTCAATCTAGGTAAGAATATCTCAAGGAGTTAATATCTCTCTCTTGTTTTGATTTACTCAAGCTAATAGAAATCAGCGAGTCCTAATCAGATACAAGGAATAACTCAGATGGTACCAAAGACCAATATCCGAGGATCAATCAATGACAATCAACAACCAAAGGTTGGATTACGCTAATTGATGATCTAACGCACAACCTGTATTATTTCAATTATTAAGATAAAACAATATAATGCGGAAATTGAAATAACACAGACACCATAAATTTTGTTAACGAGGAAACCGCAAATGCAGAAAAATCCTGGGACCTAGTCCAGATTGAACACACATTGTATTAAGCCGCTACAGACACTAGCCTACTCCAAGCTAACTTCGGAATGGACTGTAGTTGAACCCAAATCAATCTCCCACTGATCCAAGGTACAGTTGTACTCCCTACGCCTCTGATCCCAGCAGGATACTGCGCACTTGATTCCCTTAGATGATCTCACCCACAACTAAGAGTTGCTACGACCCAAAGTCGAAGACTTGATGACAAACAAATATGTATCACACAGACAAGTCTATCGAAGGATTAATCTGTCTCCCACAGATAAACCCTAAAAGGTTTTGTTCCATCTTTTGATAGTAATCGAGGTGAACATAAACCAATTGATAATCCGGTCTTATATTCTCGAAGAAGAGCCTAGAGTTATCAATCACCTCACAACAATCTTAATCGTATGGTAGCGAAACAAGAAGTTGCAGAATCACAAACGATGAGAATGTGATTACTTTTTATATCTTGCCTATCGGGGATATGAATCTCAATCCAATCAATATGATTGTACTCGTACGATAGAAGATGCAAGATCAGATCACACAACTACGATAAAGTAATATCGGTATGGCTTCACAATCCCAATGAAGCCTTTAAGTCGTTAACCTGGTTTTAGAAGAAGAAAACCAAAGGTTAAAGGAGAACCGACTCTAGCACGCAAACTAGTATCACATGTAAGGTGTGGGGATTAGTTTTGCATTGATGCTAGATGTCCCCTTATATAGTCTTTCAAATCAGGGTTTGCCATTAAGTTACCTTGGTAACAAAGCAATGAATATCCACTGTTAGATGAAAACCTGATTTAGATTCAAGCTAATATTTCTCAACCGTTAAATCAAAAATTTAGCTTGTTACACACAATTGAAATGCACGCTTCTAGGTTTGTTAATCGTACCCAAACGTATGCACTTGTTGGTTCAATAATAGTTAACCAAAAGGTTAGCCATATGAGAATTTCATATCAACCATGGTCTTCTTCACCATAACTAGTTCACATGACTCAAATGAACTAGTTAGAGAGTTGTTCAATTGTAAAGAATTCTTATGTAACTACACAAGACACAATTGAAGCAAAGATGATTTGATTCACTCGAATCGGTTCATGAACTTTTATAGCCACGGTTTGCAAACTGCATTCCTTAGTCTTTTTAAGTTTAAGTTCAGAAATCATCTTCAGATATATAACCTTCTTAAGTTCGCAGACTTGGTTCGCGGACTTAAGTTACCGGGCAGAGTTTACAAACTCCAACAGAAATTCTCGGGATGAGAACTTCGTCGGTTCGCGGATTGGGTTCGCGGACTTTGCTTCACGCACTAGTTTGTCAACTCCAGCAGAAATTCTCGGGTTTGAGAATTTCGGCAGTTCGCGGACTTGGCTCACGCCATTCTTCCGGTTCTCTTGATCAACAAAGTTCGCAAACTTTGGTTCAAGGAATAGGACTTATACATAAATGTGTTTCCACAACAATGCTTATGTCCACATTGGTTATGTAATTTAAACTCTCATTCCAATCATTGAAACATTCTTCGTCAAAGAAATTTTCAAAGTGATTGAAACATATCATGAATTTCGTCACTAGGTAAAGATAAACTTGGTCGAAGCGAAAATCTCACCAACATATATTTCGAGATATAGATAGGTGAGGTATATTCGGCTCGAAATACCAACTGTGTATAGTCAAAGTCTATATATAGCATACGACTTTTGTCTCAAGAAGTAGGAGATAGAATAGATAGACTTTTGAGTGATAGATAAGTTCAAGTCTTCACATACCTTTTTGTCGAGAAGTTCCACCGGCTCCTTGAGTAGTTCTTCTTCTTGTATGATGAATCACCATGAAGTCCTTGATCCCAACTACACTTTCTATCCTAGTCCGAGACTTAGCTATAGTAGACTAGAAATCGAGACTTATAGTTTTGATCACTAACATTGAAAAACATGTTTGAGATAGCAACGCATGAGAGTTCGACCGAGCAATGCTCTAACACTTCATGCGTGGGACTCTCTGGGAGATTTCTCTTTCTTGGAAGAATGGGTTTCGTTTTGAAATCATGCATGCAACAAGACATATGGTGAATGTTATTGCTAAATATGGACCTAATAACCAGGAGTAGTTACTTACATGTATGTATACCACTAATGAGCCAGGAGATAAATGTTTTCAGTACTTGTTATATTTCAGCCAGCATGTCGACATTCCTTGGGCGCTAATCGATGATTTGAATTTTACATTAAATAATTCTGAGACAACAAACCATCCTGTAGATCCTCATCACTTATTTGTTAGAGATTTTATTCACCAAATGGGATTAATAGATCTAGGTGCATCTGGTAACCCTTTTACTTGGTCGAACCACCGTCACGGAGCTGCACACACTCAATTTCGCCTAGATAGAGCACTTGCTGATGTACGATGATTAAATTTGTTTAGTTCTGGGCTCATGCTTCGAATCACTCTCCTCTTTTACTTATCACGGATGTTGCTGAGCTTATGATTCATCCTAGTTATAAGTTTTATAACTTTTGGTTAGCTCACCCAATGTGCAAGGATGTTATTCACTCTCGTTGACAGCAACAATGTGTTGGTTCTCATCCATATCAACTAGTCCAGAAACTCAAGAATACCAATCGACATTTTTTACATTGGAAGAAACATGACTTTGACCATATAGAAACAAATATTGAGAGGGTACAACACCAAATTCAGAACTGCGAAAAACAAAACACATTAGCAAGTCGTTCTACATTTTCTTTGCTTCATCAACAACTTCAACATCGGCTTCAAGTCGAGCGAGAATTTTGATTGCAAAAAACTGGGTAAAATCATATTCAACATGCAGATAGAAATACGAGATATTCTCACTTTTATGTTAATTTCAGGAAACGGCGTGCTAGAGCATAGCTCGGTTGAACTCACCAAGCGTTGGTATGTCAAGTTTGGTTGTCATATTTTAGTATCAAAACTCATCTAGAGTCGCTTGATTAAATACTAGAATTAACTTCGTTTAGGTTAGACTTAAAATACTAGGAATGTTGAGACATACAAATATTACTCCAAAAACCTGAAGAATGTGAAGAAGTAACGAACTACAACGACGACATCATCCTCCGCTTGAGGTTAGTAATATTAACTTGAACTGTTTCATTCCTAACGTATCTTTCAAAGTGTGCTATATTGAAAACATAACTACGAAGATGTATATACTGTACATATTGTATATAATACTCTAGTGATGTGACATGATCATAATAGTATGGTCATAGTATTAAGAAATTAGACTACAAAGTATAACGCCTATCTTTTGAACTTCATAGATATGACATCGACATAATCTTGTATATAGTGTTATGATTATGTGTATAGGTTATGGTGAAGATTTCATCCTAGGAAAAAATGTTTTACATTTGTTTAAAAGAAGTATATACATGAACTTGTTTTGTGAATCGAAAGGGAAATAAATAGGTTTGAATCGTCCAGCTATTCATTGCATATCTTTATATGACCAATATGTGTGAGTTGGTAGAACCGATCTTAACTCAGGTTATGTATCTTGGTATAACCGATCACAATGCCTAAACTTATGATTTGGTATGGCCGGTCCTGGTAATTGGTATAACCGATCCTAAGTAATCACCATGAGATGGTATGATCGATCCTTGTAACTTGTGTGACCGATCCTAGTAATTGGTCTGACCGATCCTAGGTGTTGTGTGACCGATCTTTGTAACTAGTATAACCGATCCTAGTGACTGGTGTGACCGATCACAAGTAGATACCATGTGTATATGGAACCGATCCTTGTAATTTGTGTAACCGACCCTAGTGACCGGTGTGACCGATCACAAGTAGGTACCATATTTAGGTATAACTGATCCTAATGATTGGTATAACCGATCCGAACCCATGTATGTAACTTGGTAGGACCGATCACAACTAACCATTGTGATTTGGCATGACCAATCACATAGTAGTCTTGGAATGCTGGCAAACCAATTCTAAATTTGTTTGGAAGTGTGGCATAACCGATTCCAAGAAGCAAATCCATGTAAATATGAAATAAGGATTTGCAGTGAAAAGATGTCAACATACTTTGAACACGAGCAGTATCTCTTATCATTTATTGTTCAAAGATATTCCTTGGTACTCAAGGTGATCCTGTACCAAAATAAATTAAGAATCCTTTAATTAAGGTTTTTGATTTTATATGCTTTAATTACCAAAATTAATGCATAGCTCTAGAGAATAAAAATTAGTAATGTGCTTTTACTAGTTGGAGATTTTCTATTGAGAGATTCAGAAATATTAGACAAGCATTTATTGGAATTATGAAAACCGAATTTGGGAATTCATTGCATATTTTGAGAATATTTTCGATTTTGGAAATTCCTTGGTGTCCAATGATGTAGATTTTAGATAACCAAAATTAATGATTAAATGAAACCCAGTTATATCCGCAAGCGCACAGGTCAATATTAATATAGATAGCAACTGCGGTTCGTTCCCACAGGGAGTGTGAAATACTCTACCAAGTAATACCAAAAACTAAGTAATCATAATATGATGTTCTTGAGAGTTTTAAGAAATTCGGACAAAATGAAATAATAAATAACAAAGACGCAACCAAAATTAGAAAGGGTTGTTAGGGTCTTCGATTTCCACCAATTTAATCATATAAAACTCTACTAATTTCTGTTTATTACTCAAGACAAATGTCGAACTCAATCTCATGTCTCGGAAGATGGTATATTAAATTCTAAAATATAGTTTCTCCGTTGTAATTTCCTTCGCTTCATGGGTAGTGATTCTAAAGCATTACCTATCAATCCTTGCATACCACGTCTAGGGATTTAACCGAAGCACGAAATATAAATTCAAAAGCATAAATAATCAAGAAAATCACATAAACGATTAAACACCAAGCTATGTGAAGAGAAACTACTAGTCAATGAATCATTACTAGAAATATCATCATAGAGTTTATAAAATTAAATTGACTTCCATCTAAACCCTAACAAATGTTTAGCCAACCATGGAGAAATAAAAATCAAAATGGCAAAACCTTGTTCTTCTCCTCTTCCCAGCTCTGCAGCCGCCTCCGGCTTCCTCCATTATCGATTGCAACAGCCAACTCCGTTCGATATCTCACTGACTTCGTATTCGACATTTATCTTCTTCATCTGTCTGCAAAACTGCTCCGTCTCGGCATAATTTGTTTCCTGCTGCAAATGAAACACCAGTACTGCCTCCGGCTCATTCCATACCAAACAGTCAACACGAGTTCTCGGCATTAACATCACTACCAGACCATCTGAACGCCTCCTACACCATGGAAGTAAACTCTCGATCACCTAGTTCTTCCATCTTACATCTGCAGTTCTATGTATGGCCATCACAGGATCCATATACAACCAGTACAGCCAGCACTTTCTCAATTTCTTCCACTATCGCCTGCGCTTATTTCAGCTATTAAGAACAATTGGAACCTTGAATCCATTGTTGTTGTAGAGGCAGCTTCTCGACTCGCCAACAACTCCTAAATCTGTTGCCATTTTATCCAGCCACCACTTTTTGCAATCAGGCAGTACCAGCTCACTCCTATTCTTCCTTTGACAGTTCGAACTGAAGCTTGATCTTGTCTTCATTCATGCATACACGTTCACCATTAATAATCTCCAAAATCTGTATAAATAAAAACCATTACCACTGTCTGGATTTGCTTCTCCATTCGATAACCACCATTAGCCCACTGAATATGGAGAACCAGTTATCATCATCACTATTTTTTCTTCTGTTTGTTGGAAAATGAGAATCTCTCGTAAAACTGAATATGCTTTTGGTAATGGATGCCATCCATAAAGACATGTGGCTGAGTAAAATTTCACGTCTTCACTAATTTCCCAAGCACCTGGTGAGGCTCCACAATCGAGTGATCTTTTGGGCGTGAGAAGGTTGAGTGGGTGCAGATGGCATAATGATATAAGTGCTGCTGATATATAGAAATACCACGCCAGCCACATTTAGTCGTTGTGGTTGCTGATACGTGGAAATACCAGGCCAACCATATTTCATCATTGTGGTTGCTGATACATGGAAATACCAGGCCAACCCCATTTTATTATTATGGTTGCTGATACATGGAGATACCAGGCCAACCCCATTTCATCATTGTGGTTGCTGATATATAGAAATACCAGGCCAACCTCATTTCATTGTGGTTGCTGATACATGGAAGTACCATGCCAACCACATTTTGCCATTTTCGTCGCAAAGACCGTTAAGTCTCACATTTTGTTGTTTATTTTCAGATGGTTGAATTCACTTGTACTTTCTACAAAAGCACTAAGATAGTGGTATTAGTCAAAATATCGAAGCCTAGATAACATAAATATGGGTATAAAATGTAGCACTAACGTCTTATCATCCAAACATCCTTGGTCTATAAATACCTAAGTTTGCATTTCTAGCAAACTATCCTAAGAGCCAGGAAAACTTCATTTTTTATTGTTCCTGGTGGAGCCGTCTAATCAGATAAGAAAGTATCCTAATTAGGTGAAATATCTTACGACCGCTCGTTTAAAGACTTCTGTGGGATCAAGAAGCTCTACGAGTTTGTTTATGCTTGAGAATATTCTCATCTGATATAAGATTCACTCAGACTAGATCAAAGTATCGACGGGATCTTTAGAATTGTTGTTAGATCTAAAGAAATATTGTGATAAGACATTGTCAACAGAGTCCGTTCTGTGCGTGATTAATCACAAGAGATTCAAGTGGTGTTGTGCAGGTATTTAAAGATAAAAGAAGATTTTAAGACAAAGAAGATTTCTTATTAGTTTTCGTATCTTGTGGATTTAGTGCACAAACCTTGATCTGCTGGAATCCAACTAAAATCAGTTTATCTTTGATAGATCTGATTGATTAGTTGCGTGA
Organism: Papaver somniferum; assembly: GCF_003573695.1. Taxonomy (NCBI): domain Eukaryota; kingdom Viridiplantae; phylum Streptophyta; class Magnoliopsida; order Ranunculales; family Papaveraceae; genus Papaver; species Papaver somniferum. The sequence goes on from NC_039360.1 coordinate 176,212,897, forward strand.
AATCGATATTCTATATATTTCTCTTTGAAATCTATATTGATTGAGTGTGAAGATATACTTGACTATTTCAGTAGTTAAAGTTAGATTGATCTAACCAGACAAAGGAGTTTATTAGATTAAACAGAAGATCCTTTGTCAACGACTCATCTATATCTTTATCAAGGTTGATTAAAGTGGTTACCAAGCAGATTCTTCCTATGTTGTTTGGAATACGATCCAAAGGACTTGCTATTCACGTGCGTGACTCTAAAAGTAGAAGGCGCAGGGATACTGAGGGAACTAAGTAGCTAGGCTAGTCTGCTTGGTCTCAACTATACGAAGTTGGTTTAGATTTTGTATAGCGGCTTCAAAACTGGACTAGGTCCCAGGTTTTTTCTGCATTTTCGGTTTCCTCGTTAAAAAAATCTTGTTGTGTCTTTTACTTTGATTTCCACATTATAATTGTTATTATAATTAAGTAAAATTACACAAGTACGCTAACTCCGTAATACTTGATAGTGATCCTATAGAGTTTGGTTATTACCGAACCTATTATCAAGTAACATACTTTGTTGTCGTATTGTCTCAATCTTGTATCCATAGTCAATCACACAAGTTATCTTGTTGTTGTATTGTCTCGATCTCGTATCCATAGACGATCACACGAAGTGTGAACCGAATTGTCGTATTATCTCGACTTTGTCCATAGACGATCACATTCGGTAGAGGACTGATAGGTTGATAAATAAAAGATTATGGTGTATTTGGGTACCCTAGTCTTTTCACGACGTAATCATATTGATGTGAAAAAGAGGGGGTCTAATATTTCGTTTGGACAAACTATATGGACTAACTCCAAAATATTTCCAAGAGAATCAACTATACATTCAGACTCAATCAAGGAAAATACATCCAAGAGTTATGTCTCTGTTTCTCAATGTAATCAGCAAATCAAACAAATATAAATCCGCGAGCCTGATTATTATGAGAAACAACTTGAACGGTACCAAAGACCAAAGTTCAAGTGTCAATCAATTTATATCAACAACCAAAGGTTGGATTATCTAATTGATTGAACAACGCACAACCTGTGATATTTCAATTATATAGAAAATATAATGCGGAAAATAAATAACACATACACCAGAAATTTTGTTAACGAGGAAACCGAAAATGCAGAAAAACCCCGGGACCTAGTCCATATTTGAACACCATATTGTATTAAGCCGCTACAGACTGAAATGTAGTTGAGACCTAATCAATCTCACACTAATTAAGGTACAGTCGCGTTCTTTATACCTCTGAATCCCAGCAGGACTCTACGCACTTGATTCCCTTAGTTGATCTCACCCACAACTAAGAGTTGCTACGACTCAAAGTTGAAGACTTGAAAAAAAAAATTTGTCTCACGCAGAATTCTATTGAATAGATAAATATGTCTCCCACAGAAATACCTATGAGTTTTTGTTCCGTATTTTGATAAATCAAGGTGAACAGGAACCAATTGATACACCGGACTTATATTCCCGAAGAACAGCCTAGTAATATCGATCACCTCACAATAATCTTAACCGTATGGAAGCGGAACAAGATATTGTTGAATCACAAAGAATGAGACGAAGAGCTTTGTGGTTACTTTTTATATCTTACCTATCCGAGATTAAATCTCGAGAAAATCTTAGAGAATATAATACTCAATACGATAGAACAAAGTAAGATCAAAACACGCAACTACAGAGAAAATAGTTTGGTTTGGCTTCAGAATCCCAATGAAGTCTTTAAGTCGTTAACCTATAATGGTTTTAGAAAAACTTATGTTAAACAATCGACTCTAGTCGCAACTAGTATCGCACATGAGGTGTGGGGATTAGGTTTCCCAGTTGCTAGAGTTCTCCCTTATATAGTCTTTAAATCAGGGTTTGCAATCAACGTTACCTTGGTAACAAAGCATTCAATATTCACCGTCATATGAAAACCTGGTTAGATTCAAGCGAATATCTTTCAAACATTAGATTGAACTTAGCTTGTTACACACAAATGAAATGTACCTATATTTAGATATGTTGTAACCGTACCTAAACGTGTACACTTATTTGGCTAAAAAATGATTAACCGAAGTTAGCCATATAAACACTTTCATATCAACATTGTTCATGTTAATCACAACTAGTTCAAATGACTCAAATGAAACTAGTTATAGAGTTGTTCAATTTTTTATATTCTCATCGAAGCATACAAGACACAATTGAAGCAAAATCGTTTTGATTCACTCGAATCAATTCATGAACATCATAGCCACGGTTTGCAAAGATTTCATTCCTTATTATATAAATGTATTTATTCATGAGTATTACCGATTTTAAAACTTAACCCACTCAAGTATGCAAACGTGTACGCATACCTAAGTTCCCGGACTTGGTCTTGTTCGCCAGTATGCAAACGGGTACGCATACTGTCGTTCATGACCGAACTCAGTTGAAACTAGTACGCATAGGGGTATGCATACTATAGTTCCCAGACTACAACTGTTGAATCATTATGCATACGAGGTATGCATACTCAATTCCCGGACTTGGAATACACTTGCAACAGTTAGCATACAAGTACGCATATTGTGTTATATCCAATCAAAGATTAATTGTTCTAAACTCCCATTTCAATCATTTAAACATTCTTAGAAGACGAGAATAGCTCCTCACACAAACTTTTAGCTTCAAAGCAATTTTAAAGTGATCAAATGATCAATACGAAACATTCTGAGTCTACATCAAATGACCGTCTCACACAAATCATGTAAGATGTTAACAGGAGATTTTCACATGATTATCTTTTGACTTTCGTCAAGAATAAAAGATGAACTTGGTTAAAGCGAAAGCTTACCAACACATATTTTAGAAATATGTAAGCGAGTTAAACTCAGCTCGAAATATCAAATGTGTATAAAGTAAAGTCTATATAGCTATACGACTTTTGTCTCAATAGGAGATAGAGTAGAAATATACTTCTGAGTGACAAATGAGTTCAAGTATCCACATACCTTTTGTTGATGAAGTTGCACAAGCTCCCCTTAGTAGTTCTTCGTCTTCAACTGATGAATTCCGTGAAGTTTAAAGCTCAATTACACATTTTATCCTAATCCGAGACATAGTTATAAGTAGACTAGAAATCAAGACTTATAGTTTTGACAACTAAACTTGACAAACAAGGTTGAGATAACAACGCTTGCGATTTCGATCGAGCGGTGCTCTAACATGATGCTCTACAGGATACTCTGGGTATTTGGCACAATGATAAAGATAATATTGCTCATGTGTTACGATCTCGCTTCAGTTCTTTTGCTCGCACAACTCATCCCCCAAACCATCAGCAAGTGCTCAACCTAGCTTATTACCCTTTGCACTAAAAATCAAGACAATACCAAGCTTCTAGATATTCCATCGGCAGACGAAGTGAAGCAAGTAGTTTTCATGATGAAACCGTGGACAGCCCCAGGATGCCTAGTTTCATGCTGGTTTTTATCAATAATTGTGGCCAACTGTGGGTGACAGTATTGTTTCTATGGTGCAACATTTTTTCAAGTCAAAGCAAATGCTACAGGAGATGAATTACACATATCAAGATTTGATTCCCAAGATTGCCGCACCAACTAAACCTGCTGATTTCTGTCCAATCAATTTATGCAATATTTTTTATAAAATTATATCCAAGCTCTTGGAAAATACACTCAAGCCTTTACTCGACAAGATCATCTCTCCTTTTCAAGCTGCGTATGTTCACGGGAAACACATTCAAGATAATCTCATCATTGCCCATGAGCTAGTACACTCAATGAAAAACAGAAGATGCACAAGGATGGGTGGGGATCAAACTTGATATGTCCAAAGTGTTTGATCGAATTAAATGGAGCTTCCTGAAATACATTTTATATCAACTTGGTTTTCAAGTTGATTGGATTCAACTAATTAATCAATGCATCAGTACAACTAGAATCTCAGTTCTATTAAATGGAGCTCCGAGGAGGTTTTTACACCAAGCAGAGGGCTTCGACAAGGTGATCCACTATTGCCCTATTTATTCATTTTGTGTATGGAAGCTTTCTCCCGCATTTTAAACAATGCTGAACAGCAAGGGAGAATTTATGAAATTAAAGCAGCGAGATCATGTCTTAGTATTACTCATCTTTGTTTTGCGGATGTCATTATTCTCTTGCTCAAAGCAAAGCCAACAGTTATCAGGTGCCTTCAATCATTATTAAATCAGTTTAGCAAAGCTTCTGGGTAAGTAGTGAATTTAAAGAAATATGCAGTTTTCTTTAACAAGCATCTTCCAAGATCAGTTTGCAACCAATATGCTTAGATACTTCAGATGAAAACCATAGGTTTTGGGGAGAATATTTGGGTCTTCCCCTCCTTATCTCTAGCTCCTAGACACATGAGTGTTCTTATCTGATTGACAAATTACGCGCTTAGTTGCAAGGTTGGCAAGGAAAAGTGCTTCTAGCAAGCTGCAAGAAGTACTCAACTTCAAAATATGTTAGGTGAAAACACTGAAGGTACCAAAATACACCACTAACTTTTTCTTAGGCAACCTGTATGGATAAAACCTAAATAAAATCCGAGTATTCAACTTAATGAATCTCAATCGAGGAATAATCTTCAGATTTATATCTCTTTCTCTCACAATCAAAAAGTTGAGAGAATCAAACCCGTGAACCTGATATAAGTGTGAGAGTTCTTAGACGATCTCTGAAAAAGCGGGGGTCTAACAACCTCAACCAATATTTCGTTTAGGCAATCCGTATGGAAAAACTCAAATATAATTCCAAGAGAATCAACTAGACAGTCATACTCAATCAATGGAAATATATCCAAGAGTTATATCTATGTTTCACAAAGTAATCAGCAAATCAAACAGATAGAAATCCGCGAGCTTGATTATTATGTGAAACAACTTAAACGGTACCAAAGACCAATGTTCAAGTGTCAATCAATTTATATCAACAACCAAAGGTTGGATTATCTAATTGATTGAACTACGCACAACCTGTGATATTTCAATTATATAAACAAATATAATGCGGAAAAGAAATAACACAGACACCAGAAATTTTGTTAACGAGGAAACCGCAAATGTAGAAAAACCCCGGGACCTAGTCCATATTTGAACACCACACTATATTAAGCCGCTACAGACACTAGCCTACTCCAAGTTAACTTCGGACTGTAATGTAATTGAGCCATAACCAATCTCAAACTGATTAAGGTACAATCGCGTTCCTTACGCCTCTGAATCTCAGCAGGACTCTGCGCACTTGATTCCCTTAGCTGATCTCACCCACGACTAAGAGTTACTACGACCCAAAGTCGAAGACTTGATAAACCAATATTTGTAACACAGAAAAATCTATTGAATAGATAAATCTGTCTCCCACAGAAATACCTAAGAATTTTGTTCCGTCTTTTGATAAATCAAGGTAAACAGGAACCAATTGATACACCAGACTTATATTCCCGAAGAAAAACCTAGTAATATCAATCACCTCACAATAATCTTAATCATATGGTAGCGAAACAAGATATTGTGGAATCACAAACGATGAAACGAAGATGTTTGTGACTACTTTTTATCTTGCCTATCGGAGATTAAATCTCGAGCAAATCTTAGAGAAGATAGTACTCAATACGATATAAAACAACAAGATCAGAACGCGCAACTACAGAAAAATAGTTGGGTCTGGCTTCGCAATAGAAATGAAGTCTTTATGTCATTAACCTACAGGGTTTTGAAAAAACCTAAGGTTAAAGGAGAATCGACTCTAGTCGCAACTAGTATCACACATGAGGTGTGGGGATTAGGTTTCCCAGTTGCTAGAGTTCTCCCTTATATAGACTTCAAATTAGGGTTTGCAATCAATGTTACCTTGGTAACAAAGCATTCAATATGAACTGTTAGATGAAAACCTGATTAGACTCAATCTAATATCTTTCAACCGTTAGATCGAACTTAGCTTGTTACACACAAATGAAAAGTGACTTCATTTAGATATGAGTAACCGTTCCTAAACGTGTACACCTTGTTGGTGAACAATAGTTAACCGAATTTATCCATATGAACAATTTCATATCAACCTTATTCATCTTAACCATAACTAGTTCAAATGACTCAAATGAAACTAGTTATAGAGTTGTTCAATTATTTATATTCTCATAGAAGTAAACAAGACACAATTGGAGCAAAATCGATTTTGATTCACTCGAATCAATTCATGAACATTATATCCACGGTTTGCAAAATATTGCATTCCTTAATATATAAATGTGTTAGTTCATGAACAAACCGATTTTAGAACAAAACCTACTCAAGTATGCGAACGGGTAAGCATACTTAAGTGTTCGGACTATGTTTGGGTTCGCCAGTATGCGAACGGGTACGCATACCTTTCAAACTCAGTTAAATCCTGGAACTTAAAGCTCACGCTAGTACGCATACCGGTATGCATACTAAGTTCCTGAACTTTCATTAACCAACCAGTACGCATATGGGTATGCATACTATGGTTCCTGGACTTGGAATATCTTGCAACAGTTAGCATGAAAGTACGCATACTATGCTATATCCAATCACGGTTATTTGTTCAAAACTCCCATTTCAATTATTGAAACATTCTTAGAAGACTACAATAGCCGTCTCACACAAACTATTAGCTTCGAAGCAATTTTCAAGTGATCGAATGATCAATACGAAACATTCCGAGTCTACATCAAATGATTGTCTCACATAAATCATGTAAGATGTTACAAGGCGATTTCCACATGATCATCTTTTGACTTGCGTCAAGAATATAAGATGAATTTGGTTAAAGAAAAAGCTTACCAACACATATTTCGAGAAATATGTAAGCGAGTTAAACTCAGCTCGAAATATTAAATGTGTATAATCAAAGTTTATATAGCTATACAACTTTTGTCTCAAATAGGAGATAGAGTAGATAGAATTTTGAGTGATAGATGAGTCCAAGACTCTACATACCTTTTATTGATGAAGTTCCACAAGCTCCCCTTAATAGTTCTTCGTTTTCAATCGATGAACGCTGTGAAGTCTAATGATCAACTATACTTTCTATCCTAATCCCAAACTTAGCTATAAGTAGACTAGAAATCATGACTTATAGTTTTGGCAACTAAACTTGTCAACAAGCTTGAGATAGCAACGCTTGCGAGTTCGACCTAGCAGTGCTCTAACAATCTCAAAAATCAATATCCAAGAATCAATCAAGTCGTATCCAACAAACAAGGATGAATGTATCTAATTGGACTGATTTACGTACAACCTGTGTCATTTCAATTATAAAGATAAACAATATAATACGGAAAAATAAATAACACAGACACCAGAAATTTTGTTAACGAGGAAACCGCAAGTGCAGATAAATCCCGGGGCCTAGTCCAGTTTTGAGCACCAAACTGTATTAAGCTGCTATAGACACTAGCCGACTACCAATTAACTTCGGATTGGAATGTAGTTGAGACCGAATTAAACCCTCAAAACAATTCAGTAACAACCGCGTTCTTTACGCCTCTTGAATCCCAGTAGGACTCTGCACAAATGATTCCCGTAGCTGACGTCCTTTACACTCTAAGAGTTGCTTCAACTCAATTGAAGATTGTAAACCAATGTACCTCCCACAGATAACCTATGTGGTGATTTCCGTTTTGATCAATGGGTCAAGGTGAAACTGGAAATCAATAGCAATAAACAAAGTCTAGCTAACCTCAAAATCCGGTCTTTATGACTCCTGAAGAGCAGCCTATGAAAAAGCGGGGGTCTAATAACACCACCCAATATTTCGCTCAACAATCTGTATGGACTAACTCCGAAATACTTTGCTAGAGAATCAACTAGACAGTCAGATTCAATCTAGATAAAAGTATATCAAGGAGTTAATATCTTCCTCTTAATTTGATTTTTACTCAAGCTAAAAACAATAGCGAGTCTTTATCAAATACAAGGAATAACTTGGACGGTACCAAAGACCAATGTCCAAGTGTTAATCAATGAAATCGATAACCACAACGTCGGATCTTCAATCGATTAACCTTTAACGCACAACATGTATTATTTCAATTATAAAGATAAACAATATAATGCGGAAAATGAAATAACACAGACACCAGAAATTTTGTTAACGAGGAAACCGCAAATGCAGAAAAACCCCGGAACCTAGTCCAGATTGAATATACAATGTATTAAGCCACTACAGACACTAGCCTACTCCAAGCTAACTTCGGACTAGACTATAGTTGAACCCCTATCAATCTCCCACTGATACAAGGTACAGTTGTACTACTATGCCTCTGATCCCAGCAGGATACTGCGCACTTGATTCACTTAGCTGATCTCACCCACAACCAAGAGTTGTTGTAACCCAAAATCACAGACTTGATAATAAACATATCTGTCTCACACAGAAAAGTCTATAAAAGGATAAATCTGTCTCCCACAGATAAACCCTAGGTTATGTTCCGTCTTTAGATATAAAATCAAGGTAACAGGAACCAATTGATAATCCGGTCTTATATTCCCGAAGAAAAGCCTAGATTAATCAACCACCTCTCTACAATCTTTCCTGACTACACAAGCGGATTGTCGAGGAATCACAAACAGTGAGACGAAGATGTTTGTGACTTCTTTATCTTGCCTATCAGAGAACTCTCACAATCTCAAGCCAATCAATCGATTGTACTCGTACGATAGAAGATGCAAGATCAGATCACACAACTACGATAAAGTAGTATCGATATGGCTTCACAATCCCAATGAAGTCTTTAAGTCGTTAACCTGATTTTAGAGAAGAAAGTCAAAGGTTAATGGAGATCGACTCTAGCGGGCGCACTAGTAGCACACATACGTGTGGGGATTAGTTTTTCACAATGCTAGATGTCTCCTTTATATAGCCTTCAAATCAGGGTTTTGCCTTAGTTACAAAGCAATCCTTATTCACCGTTAGATGAAAACCTTATTTAGATTCAAGCTAATATTTCTCAACCGTTAGATCGAAAACTTAGCTTGTCACACACACTTGGGTAAAAGTTTACTGGGTTTGTGAAAACCATGCCCAAACGTGTACGTGTATGTCGGTTCAACATAGTAACCCAAAAGGTTAACCATATGAGCACTTCATATTAACCTTGTTCTTCTTCACCATAACTAGTTCAATTGACTCAAATGAACTAATTACAGAGTTGTTAAATTGCTATGAGATCTTATGTAACTACATAATATACAATTGAAGCAAAGATGATTCGATTGAATCGGCTCATGAACATTATAGCCACAGTTTGCATAAAGCATTCCTTAGTAATTTAAGGTTTCATGTTCAGAGCACATCTTTAGATCATAACCGCTTAAGTTCACAAACAAGTTCGCGGACTTAAGTTAATCGGTTGAGTTTTCCAAACTCAGCAGAAATTCTCGGAAAGAGAACTTCCGCCAGTTCGCGGACTAAGCATACAAACGAGTATTTGGAAAATCCCAGCAGAAATTCTCGGTCGAGAACTTCCGACAGTTCTCGGACTTGGCAAGCCAATTCCACAATCCTCCGGATTTCTCTTGATCAACAATGTTCGAAAACTTCGGTTCAAGGAATACATGGTTATGTAATCTAAACTCTTATTTCAATCATTGAGACATTCTCAGAGGACTCTATGTAGTCGTTATTCATAGACCGATTCACCTCAGAGCAATTCTCAAAGTGATTGAAACTTTTCATGACTTTCGTCACTAGGTGAAGATAAACTTGATCAAAGCGAAACGCTTTACCAACACATGATTTCGAGATAAAAGATAAGCAATGAATGCTCAGCTCGAAATGTCAAATGTGTGTGATCTAGTCTATACAGCACACGACTTTTATATCATAAGAAGTAGGAGATAGAAGAGGTAGACTTTTGAGTGATAGATAAGTTCAAGTCTCCACATACCTTTTTGTTGATGAAGTTCCACGGTTTCTTGAATAGATATTCGTCGTTGTATGATGAATCGCCATGAGGTCCTTGAGCTCAACTACACTTTTCTATCCTAGTCCAAGACTTAGTTATATAGGCTAGAAATCAAGACTTATAGTTTTGATCACTAACATTGACAAACATGCTTGAGACAACAACACATGCGAGGTTGACCGAGCTATGCTCTAACAATCTTCCCCTTTGTCAATTTTAGTGACAAAACTATCAATTCATATGGAACACAAAAAAGATAAACTTTAGTGGCTCTTATTCCATAGTCTAATCTTCAACGTTCCTTGAAATCTTCGTCCTTCCAAGTACTCCAATGATCCCAAAGGTTGTAAGTTTAGCACCATCGTTGTTGAAGATCCGTAGCTATAACAATGAGAGAAATCGAGATTCTCGATCATTATTATACAGTGTCATAGTATTATTATATAACATCAAAGTCCAATTGTATCATGACTTTAACAATAATACTACGGTGATATGTATCACTCCCCCTTAGTCAATACTCCATCTCGATCATGGAAACCACTCCCCCTTACACAATGATCCGAAAACCATATGTATTTGTAGTGTGAACTACAATATTTCTCCCCCTTTTTGTCAATAAAATTGTCAAAGGTACAAGAATGGGATCATAATGAAATTTCCACAAGACACATTTCATGACCAAAAGAAAAATACATACCAACTTAATTTAGATGCAATCTAATAGCCGAAGCTAACATCATTCATCAAGGAGTTTTAAGATACAAGATAACACCTATAAAATTCCACAGCCGCACTCCCCGCAAGATATTACCATTAAGCACAAGTTCAAAAGAACTTTCCCCCATTTGATGTCATTCCCAAGAGAACAACAAGAGCGACCTTAATTTCAAAAGAAAAGAAGGATTTTTAATTGGACACCAAAAACCATAGGAAAATGATTTTCTATATCTAAAACTCAATTAAATTAATCACAATTAAACCCATGATTAATTTAATTGGAACGCACAACTAAATCAAACCACAAAAGTGATCAATTTAATTGATTGTGCTCCACATAAGTAAACTTACGGAGCTACGACTAAGGTAATCGTACGGATATGACTAACTTAATCGTTCACATACTCAACATAAGAAAAACCTTGCGGAATATACGACTACATCAACCAATAGAACATAGTTAGTGTAGCCGTTCATATACTCAACACAAGAACTTGTGGAATATATGAAAACTCAACTAGACTAATTACAAGAGAACCTATAATTAACCTAATTGGAAACACAACCAAACTAATCACAAAAGTAATGAATTTAGTTGTCAATTGTTTTGCTCGATAAAAGAAGACTTTCAGAGCAAATAACTAAATAACCAATCAAGATGATTAATTTAGTTCAAAGATGCTCTACATAAAGTACCTTACGGAACAACCGACAAAGCTAATCACAAAGTAATCAATTTAGTTGTATCGTGCTCGACATTAGACACATTACAGAGCCTCACAGTAATACATAAGATATGGATCAGTGATGACCATTACTGTGGAATACATACAAGTATCTATTCTATTTTTTCATCACTATTTGCGTATCGTCATAATAGACTTTATCCTTGTCACACAAAATATTTTACCCTATTTTCCATCAAATAAATGACTGCACAGGTATAGCTTTTGTATTTGTCAAAAGTCCATTCGTCCTTTCATCAATACGAATACCAATTTATGAACGACTTTACTTTTGACAACATATGAGACTTTCAAGTTCACGGATGCAAAAAATACATATCCCATAAACAATTGCAATATCACAAAATCATAAAGATTAATAATGCAATAACAATCTTTGCCCTTAGAAGGTAGAATCAATATTTTTCGCACGGATTTATACCAAGAGTGGTTACCAAAAGCGTATAAAAAGATTTCCTTAACAAAGAAGAACATACAAATTCATTGAAGACTATGCACCATAGTTCACATGAGATGATTGTGAATACTCAAGAATATATAGCAATGTGAACTACTATCCATTCTCGAACTTCCTTCTTTTTGATTCACCAACATCACTCTTGTAACATCCACAAAATATCTTAGAATAGGATTTCTCCAAGAATCCCAGTGCCCAAGTCCAAGAGAATAGAACAAGTGCAACGAAGCGGAGCAAACACTAAAAAACAAGAGACAGGACAAATACCAATATTAACTCATCCAAATTCAACAATTCTCATCTCCATTTTGAAGGGAATTCACTAAGGAAGATAATACAAAAATAATGAGGTAAATCAGAGTTCGGACGAAGACGTTACGGCCAAAACAAGTTTACCGAATATCGACGTCAAGTATGCATACGGGTTTGCGAACTTAAACCCCTGGATTTTGATTTTGATTGTTGTTATGCATACTTGGTATGTGTACCATGTAGTCCAAACATCCCGAACTATTATTTTCAAACCTAAACATTTAAGAACCTTAAACACAGATCAAGTTAGGTAGAAATGAACGATAAGCAAGATTATTATAAGTATTCTAAGCAAATAAAAGTACAAATCTTGCTCAAGTTTATAGAAATACATTTTTAGATGAATCCAATCGAATTCTTCCGCCTTATCGAACATAATCTGTGTGCCGCAATTCTTGTGCTTCCCTCACCGTATACAAAGCAGGGCATTCCTTGGTGAGGATGCACTTCCAACACAATCAAGTTGCGTTGGGGTGAACAAAGTCTTGCTCACCACAAGTGACCTTTGGATTATCATGAAAGATATCACTTTTAGAACCTTTCACATACAATTCCATTTTTCCAAAAAACTTGTTAAGTTCCAACATTATGAATACTGCCTTTTCCATAGTCATGGAGTTTTCTAGAAGATCATTCCTTTTCACACTCAAAACATCATTGTCTTTCTTCGGTATCCACTTCTGAGTGCGTTTAGGAACAGTCAGAATCTTCTTCCCATCACTCTCTTCTAGAATTCTTGGAAGAGAATTGGATTGACTATTCTTTTTCAAATTAGTCTTTCTCCAATTGGGAGCATCGGATCTTGTCTTCGTCTTTACGAAGTTATCCTTTTGATAACCATTACGATTATGAAAAGGATTCGTACGACGTTTATAGGAAAATCTAGGTCTATCATAGCACTGATTCCTTTGCCTAAAGGTTGGACAATTACAACCTGTAACGTTAAGAGGATCAGTCTTAACATATGATCTTGGTTTCAAAACTTCTTGTGATGCCCAAACAAGAACATCATGAAGTTTTTCATTCCTTATACGGAAACGACATCTCCTTTCCAGGTGACCTTTATTTCCGCAATAGTGGCAAACATAAGGAATGTTCTTACCTCGATCCGTGTGTGCTAACTTTGGAGGTTGATAAACTTTTCTCTTTTGAACCTTAACTTCCGGAGAAGGTATTTCACTTTATCCATCAGTGGAAACCTTTTGTTGAGAAGAATCACTAGCCTTGACAAATTTTACCTCTTTGCTAGTACTTGGAGCATCTATTCCCTTATAGCCCAATCCTCGTGTATCACAATGATTTTTTACTTGCTCCTAGCATAATGGTTAATTTGCTTGAACTAGTATTGAAATTTTTCAAGTCATCTTCCAACATCTTGATTTTATCAAGAGCAACAGCTAAATCAGCCTCAAGGAGTTTTTCTCGAGTGAGATAAGTGTTTTCTCTGTCGTCAAAACTTGTTTGCTGGAAGTTAAACCTTGCTTCAGATTCTGCAAGTTTCTCTTCCAACAAAAAGTACTTTTGATAAATATTATCACATTCAAGTGACTTCATACGTAGGTTTTCCTCAGAATCCTTGAGGATCGATTCGAAAAATAAACACCTGCGTAACATCTTCTCAATTTCTTGTTTTCTCGACAGAGAGGAGTCAGAAGAGATGTGACATGAGAAGTTGTGATCTTCTTCATATTCCACGAATCCAAAAACTTAACATACTCTGATACTTCCTCATCAACATCTCTATCAATATCTGAATCACCTTCATCAGAAAGTTCATCCAGCTGTTCTTCTAGGAGAGTTTCCCAATCAACAGTTTTTACATCAAAAGAATGTTTGGATATTGACTTAGATATTGCCTGCTCTGATACCAATTGAAAAAGAGGAGGTATAACAACACCACCCAATAATTCGCTCAGCAATCTGTATGGACTAACTCCGAAATACTTTGCTAGAGAATCAACTAGACAATCAGATTCAATCTAGATAAAAGTATCTCAAGGAGTTAATATCTCTATCTTGATTTGATTTTTACTCAATCTAAAAACAATAGCGACTCTTTATCAAATACAAGGAATAACTTGGACGGTACCAAAGACCAATGTCCAAGTGTTAATCAATGAAATCGACAACCACAAGGTCGGATCTCCAATCGATTAACCTTTAACGCACAACCTGTATTATTTCGATTATAAATATAAACAATATAATGCGGAAAATGAAATAACACAGACACCAGAAATTTTGTTAACGAGGAAACCGCAAATGCAGAAAAACCCCGGGACATAGTCCAGATTGAATACACAATGTATTAAGCCGCTACAGATACTAGCCTACTCCAAGCTAACTTCGGACTAGACTATAGTTGAACCCCTATCAGTCTCCCACTGATACAAGGTACAGTTGTACCCCTACGCATCTGATCCCAGCAGGATACTGCGCACTTGATTCCCTTAACTGATCTCACCCACAACCAAGAGTTGCTGTAACCCAAAATCACAGACTTGATAATAAACAAATCTGTCTCACACAGAAAAGTCTATAAAAGGATAAATCTGTCTCCCACAGATAAACCCTTATGTTTCGTCTTTAGATATAAAATCAATGTAACAGGAACCAATTGATAATCCGGTCTTATATTCCCGAAGAACAGCCTAGATTAATCAATCACCTCTTTATATTCCTTCCTGACTACACAAGCGGATTGTCTAGGAATCACAAACAGTGAGACGAAGATGTTTGTGACTTCTTTATATTGCCTATCGGAGAACTCTCACGATCTCAAGCCAATCAATCGATTGTACTCGTTCGATAGAAGATGCAAGATCAGATCACACAACTACGATAAAGTAGTATCGGTCTGGCTTCATGATGAATGCCAAATATTGTATATATTTATCCCTTTTTGTTGGCATTTAACTCATCTTTTATGCATTAATTCTACATTTTATCCCATATTCTGTATTTTCATTGTTTTCGAGAATAAATATTTTTATTAATTAATTTTGCATTTTAGGTAATAAATAAAGTTCGGATGAGTCGCGGAGCGAAATAGAGCAGAAAAGTAGTGAAAAGCCGGGAGAAATCACGCAAGGAAGCCGCGAAGAATGGTGCGCACAACCTCATTTTCTACACACAAAAGCGCCTCCGTTCTCAGCCATCAGATCAGTTCTCAGAAGCATCCAACGGTCGCTCCTTCATGGAGCATCAAAATCTGAAGTCTCTGCCAAGCACCACAGCGCTGAAATTCCAAGCCTTCAGATTAGATGGTAGTTGAATCCAACGGTCGATCCCTTGCTGTTCATCAACGTTTGATATCTCCGCCTTACACTACAACACCTAACCCCATCTAGAGCCGTTAACTTCGTTGTATAAAAAAATCCAGCGGTCGCTACAAGCTTCACTTCATCTCACCGTCCGATTGATCTTTCATCTCCCTATCCCACGGCTCAGCGTCGCAGATCATCAAACTCGATACACTCGCCTCACACCCTAGCGACCGAGCACCTACACCTCAAACAAACGCACCCTTCCCTTTCTCCTTCGAACCATCTCCTCCATCACCCCCTCTGCAGAACCACCATACTCCGTACCACCACCTCACCCCAAATCACTCCACTATCTTCTCCCCAAATCACTCTACCTATACCCATCATCACTATCACGTTTTACATCAACTAATCTCCTCAATTTCTCATCTCTGCTCACTGAAACCCTAGGTGAGAAATTGAAGATATAAGTTGATGTTAGAGCAGCAATTGGAGCGGGAGATGACTCAGGAAGAGAAATAGAAGAATGGGTCGACGAGATGGAGCGAATATCTCATCAACAGTAGGTAAATCAATTTCACCAAACCCTAGTTCTACTGATTTTAGGGGAAAATTGGGGGAAAACCTAATTATGTGTAATGGGTATAAATTGATGTCATATGAAGTATGTAGAGGACACTATTGACCTCTCTGGACTAGCCAGTAGAGAAATTGAGACAAATTTTTATGAACTCAAAATTTCAGTGCTTGTATGTTAACAGTTGCAATTTGCTTCTGTTGTAGTTACTTGTTATGCTGCAATTTGTGTTTAACTTATCTCATATGATGTATGTATGTTGCCAATACATGGTTAGCATGAGCTAATCAACTTCAGGCCAAGGCTCAGTGAAGCCTTGTGCACTGTCAAGTGTAATTGAGCTAGGATAGTTCTTCCCTGCTGTGTTTAGATTGTGTAAATGAGAGAGGCCAATGTTCATAGAGCCTGTGATTGGCTGTACTGTCAAAAGACAGCCAATGCTAGGGGTATACTAGTGAGCAAGTTGGTGTTCTTCCATTTCTAGTTGTATGCTTAGGAATGAACATAACCTAGACCATGTCACTTGATTAGGACACAAGGTGGATCATATGCTTTGGCTTACCCACCACTTCTCTTTCAGTCAATCTTAATTTCAGTCACTTTTGATTTCAAGTCCTGTGTGTTTGCAATTTCAGTTTTATTTTCTTGCTTTTTATTTTCTTGCACCTTGTAGCTACTGTGCACTGAAGTCAGTGCACAATCCTGCCTCTTGCCCTTGGCTGCCAAGCCTTGGTTGTTTGTTGCTTTTCTTAACTGCTTCTTTATTGCTTTACCCTGCATTTTTTGGTTCTTAGCTTATCTTTCCAAGCTGTGGTTCTTAGCCTGTTTCTCTATTGCTTTACCTTGTGTTCTTGTTTGTATGCCTGAAACCTTGTTTGCCTTTAGCTCACTGCCATAGTGCATTGCCACTCTTATTAGCCTAGGAAAACTTCTTATATGCTCCTCTCCCTGTGGACAAACCCCTACTCACCCTTTTATTATAAATTTTGACCTTGTATACTTGCAAGTATATTGTGTGCATCTCAAAATCACAACACTTCACAATCCCACTGAAGTCTTTAAGTCGTTAACCTGATTTTAGAGAAGAACATCAAAGGTTAATGGAGATCGACTCTAGCGGGCGCACTAGTAGCACACAGACGTGTGGGGATTAGTTTTGCACAATGCTAGATGTCTCCTTTATATAGCCTTCAAAGCAATCCTTATTCACCGTTAGATGAAAACCTTATTTAGATTCAAGCTAATATTTCTCAACCGTTAGATCGAAAACTTAGCTTGTCACACACACTTGGTTAAACGTTTACTGGGTTTGTGAAAACCATGCCCAAACGTGTACGTGTATATAGGTTCAACATAGTAACCCAAAAGGTTAACCATATGAGCATTTCATATTAAACTTGTTCTTCTTCACCATAACTAGTTCAATTGACTCAAATGAACTAGTTACAAAGTTGTTCAATTGCTAAGAGATCTTATGTAACTACACAAGACACAATTGAAGCAAAGATGATTCGATTCGATTGAATCGGCTCATGAACATTATAGCCACGGTTTGCATAAAGCATTCCTTAGTAATTTAATGTTTCATGTTCAGAGCACATCTTTAGATCATAACCTCTTAAGTTTACAAACAAGTTCGCGGACTTAAGTTAATCGGTTGAGTTTTCCAAACTCAGCAGAAATTCTCGAAAAGAGAACTTCCGCCAGTTCGCGGACTAAGCACACAAACGAGTATTTGGAAAATTCCAGCAGAAATTCTCGATCGAGAACTTCCGACAGTTCCCGGACTTGGCAAGCCAATTCCACAATCCTCCCGATTTCTCTTGATCAACAAAGTTGGAAAACTTCGGTTCAAGGAATACATGGTTATGTAATCTAAACTGTTATTTCAATCATTGAGACATTCTCAGAGGACGCTATGTAGCCGTTATTCACAGACCAATTCACGTCAGAGAAATTCTCAAAGTGATTGAAACTTTTCATGACTTTCGTCACTAGGTGAAGATAAACTTGATCAAAGCGAAACGCTTTACCAACACATGATTTCGAGATAAAAGATAAGCAATGAATGCTCAGCTCGAAATGTCAAATATTTATGATCTCGTCTATATAGCATACAACTTTTGTCTCATAAGAAGTAGGAGATAGACTTTTGAGTGATAGATAAGTTCAAGTCTCCACATACCATTTTGTTGATGAAGTTCCACGGTTCCTTGTATAGATCTTCGTCGTCGTATGATGAATCTCCATGAAGTCCTTTAGCTCAACTACACTTTTCTATCCTAGTCCGATACTTAGCTATGTAGGCTATAAATCAAGACTTATAGTTTTGATCACTAACATTGACAAACATGCTTGAGATAGCAACGTATGCGAGGTTGACCGAGCTATGCTCTAACAACCTAAACTATTATTCACCTCACAAATATTAAACCTGTGTAGTAAGGTAAAAAATGATTCTGGAGAAAAGAGTAAAAGTGGGTAGGTTGATGAGAAACGAGTCTAGACCCTAAAAAATTGTACTGCACATGAGTACTTTTAATCGAGAGATCAATCTGTATAATTCTGGCCTAAACCAATAAATGGTCGTTTCAGTCTTGCTTCAGTCACAAAATGAAGGAGAAGGGTTGATCTTAGGGAGGGAAGCAGAGAGGGTGTTGAGATCAGAGAGACATGCTCCGTAAGATGTGATTGTTTATGACTTATTTCAGAAAATGGAACGTGCTTGTAAAAAATGGAAGCTTTAAGTTCTTTGTATTCTATGGAAATTTTTGTTAGCTGTTGATTGAATAGATTGAAAATCTATTTATAGCAAGTCATAGTCGAACACCCTGATATCGTAGGAAGTGGAGGTAGTTGAGCAGTGAAGAGGTGGACATCGTGTAAAAGTGATGAGAACCATGATAACTATTGTGAAGGAAAGACTGTTTGGTTTTACATCCACTACTCCTCTACTTTTGTCAACTATCCGCTTTTCCTGACACTTTCTCATAATGGGCGTGTTGCACGCCGCATGCTGTAAACCGCCAGACCAATATCCTGATGAACATCCCCCAGTTTGTGACATGTTTGATGTCTCAAGTATTTTGGTAGAGAGTGGCTCTTAGTCGTGATTTGCATGACTAAGGCGTGCCTGTTTTTACGGTAAAATCCATATGATATGGATCAAGTTATGTTACGATTGATAATGGAAGGCCTGAGAGTTGCTGAGTGGGCCCACCACCATGACATGTGAGAAGTAGTCATGAATAGTGGAAGAATGAGTACGTGATTATTCAGCAACTAACACATGTCGTGGGCCTTGTATGTAATGTAGAGATATATTTTGACCAATCATGCGCAAGCTAGGCAGCAGGTGGCCATAAGTGACAAGTCAAGTCGTATGAATGAGACTTGTTGTGAATGGTACTCAGAAAATAGCACATGGTTCTTGCAGTTAAATAATTAAATTATTTATGAAATCGATATCCTAAAAATATCGTTTTCAAATGATGCATGTAAAGCATCGTTCCCAAGCAAGCATCTCAAAAATATCCGATACATGTAAAGCATCATTTTATAGAGCCTGCTTGAATTAGTCGCGAATTTTAAGGTTAAAAAAAGTGGCGCGACCATCCTTCTTTGATCAACTGACGGGATCCCTACAAGTCGGTTGGGGATGAGGTGATTGGTCCATCTAGGAGAGGGATGACTGGTAGCACTCACGACATCTCATTGGTCGACCCAAATCTAAACCGGTTAAATCATCTAGCCAAGTCGGATGACTGAGATGATTTGTGGAAGT
Organism: Papaver somniferum; assembly: GCF_003573695.1. Classification (NCBI taxonomy): domain Eukaryota; kingdom Viridiplantae; phylum Streptophyta; class Magnoliopsida; order Ranunculales; family Papaveraceae; genus Papaver; species Papaver somniferum. The sequence goes on from NC_039360.1 coordinate 176,232,736, forward strand.
TTTTGGTCATCGTTTGACCTAATTAAGACTTGTATGGGCAGCGCGACTAGCCTATTTTGGGCGATGATTCGGAGCAAAGCAGGTAGACTAGAAGCGACCTGATTGGATAAAATAGTAAAGGGCCTGCAGGTAGCTATCAGGGAGCTTTCTCGGTCATGTTAGGAGAGATCCAAGCTTGTTAAATTGACCGGACAAGTCGTGTGGTCGTGATCATTCTGCGACCGACTTGGACGTACGTCCTAGATTTAATTCTTTATATAAGAAGCAACTCGACTAGCCTACATTAGCCAACAATTTGGAGCGAAGCAGGTAGGCTAGGAGCGATGTAATTTGTCGAGCCAATAGATGGGAGTTCGGTCATCACAACAACACCATATTTTTCGAGCTTGTGAGAGTTTAGGTTAGTTAATGGAGTCGTCCAAGTCGTGTGGTCGTGATCAATTTGCGACTGACTTGGGCGGCCAAAATCTATTTTCTTAAGAAATTAAACATTTCGACCAGCCTAGTTGCATTAACAATTTATTGCGGAGCTTGTAACCCAAAAGCGATGTGATTGTTCGATAGGAAAGAGGAGCTTGTGGGGGCCAACCTGGAGCAAGGCCGGTCGGCCATTGGAGGCGCCAGCTAGGGTAAACCGGCCAGCCAAGTGGCACATCCGTAATCCATCTGTGATTGACTTGAGCAGTCACGGTTCCCCTTTTGTTTATTTTCCAACTCCTTTTGGGGTTTTATTCCTACTAGATTTATGATGAGCCAATTTCCTAGCTTGCCTAGATTTAATCTTGACCAATAGGGATCAAGATATCGTGCTTGCTCCGTTTTAGGGAAAAAAATCTAATTTTTTGTAAATCGACACAAAATTAGGTTAAAAATTGAATTTTGTGAATTGACACAAAATTAATCAATTTTGGTGAATTTTGCACGTTGATGCAAAATTAATAATATTTACTCTTGCGAGTAGCGTAGCTCTGGTCTCACTTGCACAACTTTGTGCGCTTCTGATTAGGTACCTTCATGCATATCTTAATTCTGACACTTCGGAAAATTCATGCTACTCAGCTAAGAGTGAATCATTAATCATCATGTCATGTCTGTACTAAGAGTTCAGCTGGGAAAACAACATAAAATAGATACTCAGCAGGCTCTGCATTAGTGAATAATGTGAATATAAGCTCAATAAAATTTACATAATACTTGGGATATTTGCAACATGCAACAATATTATTCTAATAAATATGTAGATATTGAATTACTCAGTAAATGTAAATCGTGTAGGCAGACATATTGTTAGGGCATAACTCGGTTGAACTCACCAAGCATTGGTATGTCAAGTTTGGTTGTCATATTTTAGTATCAAAACTCATCTAGAGTCGCTTGATTAAATACTAGAGTCAACTTCGTTTACGTTATACTGGAAAGTCTAGGAATGTTGAGATGTACAAGTATTACTCCAAAGACCTAAAGAATTTGAAGAAGTAACGACTACAACGAAGACATTATCCTTCCACTTGAGGTTACTAATATTGCCTTAATCTTGTTTCCATTCCTAACGTATCTTTCAAGTCGTGCTATATTGAAAAAATAACATGTGAAGTTGTATATATTGTATATAATACTCTAGTGGTGTGACTTGGTCATAATAGTATGATCAAAGTGTCAAGGAAACATATTACGAAGTATAAACCCTTATCTTTTGGAACTTTGTAAGTACGACATCGACATAATTTATTGTATATAGTTATTTGATTATGTGTGCATTATATAGGAATGATTCACCCTAGGAAACAATGTTTTTATAACATTTATTTAAGGAAATACATATATGAACTTGTTTCATAATCGAAAGAAAATCATGATTGGTCACGTTCTTTACTGAATATCTTATGATTGACCAATATAAGATGACAAGATAGAACCTATGTTAACTTGTTGAGATTTATGGTATAACGGTCATAGCCTATATAATATAGTTTGTTGTAATCCATTATGAGATTCATTGGAAATCAAGGTGTAACCGATCACAAGCTATATTAGAATGCAAGTTACAACCGGTCACAAGTTACTTTGGGAACCAAGGTGTAACTGGTTACAAGATGAATTGAGAAGTTAGTTGTAATCTCTCACAAGCTACCTTTGGGAAGAAAGGTGCAACCGATCACAAGCTAACTCAGGAAGTAAGGTGTAACCTATCACAAGCTACCTCTGGGAATCAAAGTGTAAGCGGTCATTACCTGGTTTGGTAAATATGGTATAACCGATCACGACTTACATTATGAGGTTGGTACAACCGATCCCAAGATGCAAAATCGAGTTTCCAATATTCACATATCTCTGTATGTTTTGTGTGAAGCTTGGAATTAGGGTTTGCTAAGAAACTTCTAGATGTCGACATATTTGAACATGTACATAACTCTTGTCATTTATTTTTCAAAGATATTACTTGATACTCAAGGTGATCCCTGGTCCGAAAAAGTGAAAAGCATATAATTATGATTTTCATAATATATATTTTAATTACCAGCAATTAAAACATATCCTCTGAAATATATTATTACTTAATATGCTAGACTAATAATAGAACTTTTTTCCATGAGAGTTATCGGAAATATTGGTTAACATTAATTGGGAATAGGAGAACTAAATTTAGGTACTTTAATGTATATCTTTCGGTTTCGGAATTTCCTTGTTGTCCAAACAACCTTGGTCTATAAATACTTGAGTTTGTATTTCTTGCAAACTATCCTAAGAGCCAGGAAAACTTCATTTCTTATTGTTTCTGGTGGATCCGTCTATCCGGAGAGGAAAGTACCCTAATTAGACGATATCTCTTACGACCGCTCGTTTAAAGTCTTCTGTGGGATTAAGAAGCTATACGAGTACCGGTGGTGGAAAACTAGATAATTACAGTGTTATTACTTTTCAGTTATTGATTTGATTGACTAACGGTTGTTGAAACTTTGATTGCACCTAGTATGCTTATTCTTGAGAAGCTTCTCTTCTGATATAAGATTCACTCAAACTAGATCAAAGTATTGACGGGATCTTTAGAACAATCTTCGGATCTAAAGACATATTGTGATAATTCATTATTAACAGACTCCAATTTTGTGCGTGATTGATCACAAGAGGATTCAAATGTTGTTGTGCATGTTATTGAAGGAAATAGGAGATTTGAAGATGAAGAAGAATTCTTATTAGTTTTCGTATCTTGTGGATTTAGTGCACAAACCTTGATCGGATGGGATCCAACTAGAAACAGGTTATCTTTGATAGACTTGATTGATTAGTTGCATGAGATCGACATCGCTTTATAATTTCTATTTGAGATCTATATTGATTGATTGCGAATCTAGAAATTGATTATTTCGGTAATAAACTTTTAGATTGATCTAACCAGACAAAGGTGTTTATTAGATTAAACATAAGAGCCTTTGTCAGCGACTCATTAATATCTTCTAGCAAGATTGATTAGAGTGGTTACCAAACAGATTATTCTTTTGTTGTTTGGAATACGATCCAAAGGACTTGTTATTCACGTGCGTGACTTTAGAAGTCGAATGCGCATGGATACTGACGAACTAAGTAGCTAGGGTTAGTCTGCTTGGTCTCAACTATAAGAAGTTCGTATTAGATTTTGTATAGCGGCTTAATTCTGAGAGTATTCAAAAGTGGACTAGGTCCCAGGTTTTTTCTGCATTTGCGGTTTCCTCGTAAATAAAATCATGCTATGTCTTTTACTTTGTTTTCCGTATTATAATTTATATTATAATTAAGTAAAATACACATGTACGTTAACTCTGTAATACTTGATATTGATCCTACAGAGTTTCGGTTATTACCGAACCTATTATCAAGTACACACTTTGTTGTCGTATCGTCTCGATCTTGTATCCATAGTCATTCACACAAGTGATCTTGTTGTTGTATTGCCTCGATCTCGTATCCATACACGATCACACGAAGTGTGAACCGAATCTGTTGTATTGTCTCGACTCTGTCCATAGACGATCACATTCGGTAGAGGACTTATAGGTGGATAAATAAAATATTGTGGTGTATTTGGGTACCCTCCTCTTTTCACATATATTTTCTGATTTCGGCTGGGCAAAGTTCATAAATATAGATGAACCTACATAAGCAGAGAGGCTTAGGCACTCATTAGATTTTAATGGCTCTACTTCTTTATAGAATGAAGGCACATAAATATGAAATTTTTCGGTTTTCGCCCTAGGATAAAAACAACCATCAACACATGTGGAATCACAAAGTATGAGAAGAAGAGAACTTTGCGATTTCTATATTTATTTTTCAAGTGAGTAGCTCAATAATCGAACAAGGTCAGGATACACGAACTATCAAGGTAAAAGATAGTTGGACCTGGCTTCACGAATACCTGTGAAGTCTTTTTAGTCGCTAAACCCTAGAAGGGATTTAGGAAGAGGACGACTCTAGTTTACAAATAGGACACACAAAGAGTAGTGTCGGGATTCAAAGATCCTAGTTGCTTGAGGTTCCCCTTTTATAGACTTTCAAAGTATAGGTTGCTTTAGGTTTAAGCTAAGATAGCTGTGGAACCAAGCAAACAATATCCATAGTTAGATGAATCTTTGAAATGTGATTGACATATCAAGATATACACTTTGGTTAGGATGAACCGTAACCAAACTGTATACAAGGACCATTGTTCATGGACGGTTAGTCGAAACTAGCCGACTGAATCATACCCTAGTTATCCTTCTTGAACACAAGAATAAATTCTCACAAGAAGTTTCCTAGTACACATAAGAAAACAAATAAGTTATATTTTTCCAGACTCTTCATTGGTATTGATACCTTTGAATTTGTCATCAACTATATCCACGAGATCTTCATAGAAAATATTCTCATTAAGACGATCATAAACATGAGATTTCATGAGAACAAGTTCAGCAGAAACCTTTTCAACTCAGTTTGTAACATGTCTAGACCTTGTAGTATTTCAGCAAGTTCTAGCTTTGCTTCCTCAAATTTTTTAAGAAAATCATAAACAACATTAGCAGAGATCATCTCTTCACGCTCAACATCTTTATGATCATAGGAGAAATAACAATTCACGCCAGGAAGATCTTCAGATGATTCAACAACTTCGTCATCAACCATAGTTCTTTTCTTTCCTCTTGTTTCAACACCACCGCAAAAGTTAATAGCTTTTTCCATGATTTCAAAGGTTCGTGACATAGAAGAAATGCTTGGTTGCGGAACTTCTTGGATGAGAATTTCTCAACACAAGTTAGGGTATATAAACAAGTTTGTAAAACGTATTCTCTGGGTATAGGGTCGGTTTGTGACCTTCCCTAGAAAATAGGGTTTTTGTACTAAGGATTGAAAGACATATAGTTTTTCAAGGTGCGCAAACCGACATCTCTAAAAACACGGACTCCCTTTTTTCAAGAGGTAAACAAGAATATATTTTTAGGGAGCACAAAATATTTTTCAGTACTGCAATTTTCTACCTTTTTCTATGATATATATGTTCCTCATTGAATATAAAAATATTCTTATCTCAATAAACAATGAGTTCATAGCACAAGAGTACTAATATTCATGAAGGGAAAATCATTGAATGCTTATCTTTTGTGAATCCTGGCTCAATATGAAATTTTAGAAATCTTGTTAGATTGGAATAACCATATAAATACGTAAAGGTTACAATATGAAGAATATTATAGCTCATCACCTAAAGAACTATTTGAGAAAAATAGTATACCTGTCACACATCAATTCCTTATCCAACATGATTTTTATGGATAAGTTTCCAAAACTTGTGACTATCTTGCACAAGGATGAGACAAACTCTCACCAGGGGATAATGCTGATGTTTTCCTTTGTTTTTACCTCTTCTTTTTGGACATAAAAAGTGATAATACAATTTACTGTCAGCATAGATAGAGACAAGATTAGAATCCTTACCCTGAGGATGATTGTCTGGAAAATGATGACGGTTTGTCAATGAGATCCTTATATCCTGTAATGATCAAATTCATGTTATCTTGTTGAATCGCTTTATTGATGAGTACATCAATTTTCTCAGGAGGTGTATGAGTATCCTTACAAACCCATATCTGTGATGGTTTTTTTGAGTTCTTCTTTAACCAATTTTGTATATTATCTTTTTGACTTGTTCGAATATTCGTGGACCATGCAGAACTCACATTTCTAGTAGCAAATTTTCCTGAACACGTTTTCACCACAAGAGGTTTATACATTCGAATATCAGACACACCTTTCAGAATTAAATCTAAGGTGTTTTGGAGACGGTCAAACTGATAGTTTTCCAATCTCAATTTACACTTTCTTTGAACATGCCCTTTAGTGTTACAATAGAAGCACACTTTGTGAGTTTCAATGAAATCAAAATAGGTAGTCTTATAACGCTCGTTTTGTGAAGAAATTTAACTGATCATCTCTTGACAAAGTGCTCGTACTTTGTTTATCAGTTTTCGAGTGTGATTTTGTTAGCGTATCATGAACAACAAGTGTTCTTACCTTTTCTAACTCACCGGTCTTTTCAGAAGCTGAAATCATGGTAGATTCTTTGGATTCACTATCACAACGTGGAGTAGTACTCAACAATCGTTCGATTTCTAAGGCATTGCCTTTAAGTTTAGCCTCGAGCGAAATAATTTTCAATTTCACTTCGGCATGTTATTCAAGAAGATTCCTTGTTCTAGAATCACGTTCAAAAATAATACCAATGAGAGTATTGACTTTGTGTTTCAGCCGATTGACCTCAAAAGACTGAAATCCTACAAGTTTTAAAATCTTAGTAATTTTTTTGGCTTCTTCCTGTTCTACTTCTGAGTCAGACTCGTCAGTAAGATAATAGGGATTACATTCATCAATTTTCAACTGTTTTATGGGAACAAAGTGTTCATATATATGAGAGTTTGAGGACTCAGACTCTTTTACGGAATCCATATAGTGATAGTGTTTTCCAAACTGGTGGTACGTTTATCAGAGATTTCGTCTCTATCCATATAATCAGATTGCTTCAAACATAAACTTATTAGGTCTTTCGCATGTTTGCTCTGATACCAATTGAAAACGCGCGGGGTACCAAAATACACCACCAAATTTTTCCTAGGAAACCTGTATGGACTAAAATCAATTACGATTCTAAGAATTACAACTTAATGAATTTAATAAGGAATTATAAGAAGAGCTTATATCTCTTTCTCTCACAATCAGAATGTTAACAGAGACAAGTTCGTGAACCTAGTTATTCTGTGAGAGTACCTGGACGATTCCAAAGATCAATATCCAAGATCAATCAAGTCGTATCCAACAATTGCGATGGACTTATCTACTTGGATTGATTTAAGTACAACCTGTGATATTTCAATTATAAAGATAAACAATATAACGTGGAAAAATAAATAACACAGACACCATAAATTTTGTTAACGAGGAAACCGCAAATGCAGAAAAAACCCCGGGGCCTAGTCCATATTTGAACACCAAAATGTATTAAGCTGCTACAGAACTAGCCTACTATCAAAACTTCGGTCTGGAATGTAGTTGAGACCGAATCTACCGTCAGAGCGATTCAGTTACAATCGCGCTCCTTACGCTTCTTGAGTCTCAGCAGGACTCCGTGCAATTGATTCCCTTAGATGACGTCTTTTACAGCCTAAGAGCCGCTTCAACTTAATTGAAGACTTTAAACCAATCTGCCTCCCACAGATAAGCCTATATGCGATTTGCGTTATGATCAAAGATCAAGGTGAGATAGGAAATCGATTACCATAGACAAAGTCTAGCAAACCTCAAAATCCGGTATTTTCAACTCCTAAAGAGCAACCTAGATTATTATTCACCTCATAAGTAGATACTTGTGGAATCACAAAGTCTGAGACGAAGAAACTTTGTGATTTATATCTATCTTGCTTGTTGGAGCTAATGGCTCAACAATCAAGGAAATATCAGGATACACGAACTATCAAGATAAAGATAGTCGGACCTGGCTTCACGAATCCCTGGGTGAAGTCTTTTTAGTCGCTAAACCTAAAAAGGTTTAAAGGAGAGGACGAATCTAGTTTACAACTAGGACACAAAAGAATAGTGTCAGGGATTCAAAGATCCCAGTTGTTTGAGGTTCTCCTTATATAGACTTTCAAGGTCAAGGTTGCTTTTGATTTAAACTACGGTATCTTTGGAGTCAAGCAATCAATAATCACCGTTAAAGGAAAAACTTGACTTGAGATTAACATTATAGAATATATATACACTCTGGTTAGGATGAACCGTAACCGAACCTTGTATAATGACTTGTTCATGAAAGGTTAGCCGAAACTAGCCAGTCGAACGATAAGCTTAACCATTTTCATATAACACTTTAAGACTTTAATCTTGAGTCACAGATGTGATCAAACATGTCTAGATAGTGTTTTTATAGAGTTGTTCAAATGTCGATTATCACATAGAAATAATTATGATGCATCTGAAAAACATTCGACAGGGTAAGTAAATGTACTGTATTCCTGTTCGTGACAATTTTTGTCATGGTACGTGTACCGGTTTCGTATACCCTTAAGACAAAAATGGGTTCAGGAATCCAAAGATATTTTCCGGTTTGCATACTGGGTAAGTGTACCTTTCCAATTTAGAAACCAACAGATCTTTTATGGTTTTTGCATACTAGGTATGCGTACCTTCCTGGTTCACTAGTCAACATACTTTTTATGGTATTGATACCGGGTATGCATATCAAAAAGTCGTTGCTGAACTATATCTACGCCGGTACGTGTACTGAGTACATGTGTTTCGGCTCCGGACTTATAATTGTTCTCCCAATATGTGAACTAGTATGCATACTGTCCTATATCCATATTTACAGTAGTTCTATATCTCTCTAATAATCAATTCGAAACATTCCCGAATTACATCAATGACACATATCACTATTCCAGGCTATTTTCAAATGATTAAATCTTGAATCATAAATTTAGTCAGCATATTTCGAGAAAGATAATCAATATAAACTTGACTTAAAATTTCTATTATGCATGTAGTGTCTAATTTAGTCATGCGACAGTGTCTCATAGATAGAAAGGTGAAAACTTGAGTAACAGGTGGTTCAGTCTTCACTTACCTTTTGTTGAAGAAGTTCTCCAAAAGATTCGGTTGATCTTCGTCTTCAAACGGTAGAACACAGTGATGTCTGGTACTCAACTACACACTTTTATCCTAATCCGAGACTTGACTAAATGTAGACTAGAAACCAAGATATAGTTTTGATCAACTAAATTTGACAACAAGCTTGAAATAGCAACACTTGTGAGTTCGACCGAGCAATGCTCTAACACATGTAATATGTTGATTTCCCGAAACTATGGGTACAATTTTTTTTATTTATTTTTGATAAGGTAGAACAGTGGTCCCCTGACTACATCCAAACTCCTTCAAATTAAATGAGAGTTTGTTTAGCAATTACGGGGTTCGAACCTCTACCTCCGTATGGGAGGGAGAATGACCATTTCATGGTTCACGAATATTTTGTTTGTGAAAATATGAGACATCAGTCTATATATATGTACATCCACAACCCCTGATTCCTAAAACGGACTATGTGGTGAATTATATATACCGATGCATGGAGTTCTCCGTGAATAAGAGTATCAATCTATATAATTGGTCTATGAGTGTATAAAGTGTAATGTTTTTTCAAAAAACTCAATTTTTTTTTATGTTTTAGCAATAACTTAACAGTAGTTGGTTTCTAGGCTAAAAATAAATTGTGATTATTTTTGTGATGGACCTTAGTAATACATACGTATGGTAGGACAGTAGGACTTTATTTTGGTGGTGGGCGAAAGATAAAAGAAGTAGTACTGATTTGTCATGAGTCACTATAACCTACAACAAGGTTGCATAGTGCATACCAAGTACTGTATTTGCTTGAACCCATAGAAGCAGAAAAGGATCCCTCTTGCAGAGGCCATCTTAAAATATATATATGCACCTTTTAATAGAGAGAAACCATTGTTTTTCAACTCATAGTTCAGGCCATGCTCTTTCCTCTCTCCCACTTCCCCTTCTTCTCCAATAAAATCATCAAAAACAACCATTTTGTGTTTAGATCTAGTCCATTTTTGGACTAGATCTGAGCAGATTTCTTCATTATTCTTTGTTTTCTAGGTTAGTTAGTAGATCAGTTTAGTTTTTATTATGTTTTCCACTTATCTATACCGTTCTGGTGGTTTTATCTACTCTTTTGAGGTTTATCTTCGCTTTAATGACGATTCTGGGTTATTGGGTTGAGTTTTAAGATCAATAGCGATGCTCTCCAACGACGAAATCTCCATCTTTGTTGTCTCCGGAGACGAACTCTTCATCGGAATTTTCATCATCAACTTATCCGGCGACGAAATCTTCATCTGTGGTCTTTTTGACGACGGAAAATTCATCACTAGTTACAAGAGATTTGAGCAACTCACTCTTATTTTGGAGCATTTCTTTCTAAAGAAGAAAAAAAAAACTAAATGGTTAGAATTTAATTCCGAGAAAAACCATCATTCTGCCGATTTTATCGGATCTTATTCATACTTGTATTTGTCTTACTCCGGTAATCCTTCTCATTCTTTTGTCGGATTTCTCGGTATTGTACCTTACGATATGTTCTTGTTACTTTGTATTCTCTTATTTTCGATCTTAAACTCATTGTAACCTTGAAATCTCATTAATGAAAAAGTTCCTTGTTTATAAAAAAAAAAAACCATTGTTTTTTAATGTATAAAACAATTTAGAGCTCCGAGCAAGTTCGACAGAGTCTTTCATGCAACTGATTTCGACCAGGACAGAGATGTATATAAAAAAACTCGAATAGAAATACGCATCATCGAAGAGCCAGAGGCTTCAATCTACTCCCAAACTGGTTACTTTCCACAGCCTGGTTTGGTGGGTCAGAGAAACACAGTGGGTTGCAGTCCTTGTTACCCATCAATTTTGCGCTCTTCTTTTCCATGGCCATGATATCTCCTTCGCCTTACAACATATTAGCTTGCAGATCCCAAATTTACTTTCACCCTCATCTCCAAACTGTTTTCCCTGGGATACTTCCTCTAGGGAGCGCTCCCCATTGTCAGACCAACAACCACTTCCAATGGAACTGTGATGATCAACATACGGGCCGTTTCCACCTTGCAATTCACATTTCATAATTTTATCGCAAGTTCTACTCTTCGTCCAGATTTTTTTAATCTTGCTTGACGTCTGTTTCATGGTTGCATCAGTGAGCTGAATGAGGCTCATGTGAACAATTTCTTACAAAATTGAATTAAGATATGAAAGATCGAATGTACCAGATTCAACACCTCTGAAGCAGTCAAAACTTCCCAAGGTTTCCCCTGCGATTCAACGCCATTGACTGTTGTGAGGTCACTTCTTGCAGGTGCAGAAAAGGAAGTAATCTCAAGAAAGGGCTGGGACTCGCAAGTTATACAAACAATCCCAACCAAAGTGCCATAATCATCATATAATGGGGTGTGGGTGGCAATGACTTGAAATCGCCGGCCTTGTTTATTCCTGACAGGGAACTGCCCTGTCCAACAGGGACTCCGACCAAGCATTTCCGAAGCAGAGTAACCATAAAGGTACTCCACCATCGGATTCCTGCAACAATATCAAGAAGAACCATAGTGTAACTTCACGTAAAATGCTGCTTCAATTTATCCAAATTCTAAACACCTGACATAATTGAAAAGGAAAACTTACCAGTAGATGACCAGACCCTTCCGATCAAAAATATGGAGCGACTGGCCTAGAGACTGCAAGGTATTCAAAGATTGTATATTCGCGAGATCTACACTTTCTCTTCCTGGGGAATCAGCGGTATTCTTCTCCCTCGAGCTAGCTGTACAGACCACCGTTCCACTGCAACCCCAACTATCAACCTTCCTTGTTGGACTGGCCAATCTTGATCTCCCAACTTGATTTGAGTCAGATATCTGGGTACTGTAACCCAATTTCGGTCCACAATCATTTTCGTCTGGGGAACTGGTTTCAGAAAGGGTTAATTTTGGCATCTCATTTTCTTGGTTACCACCTCCAGCTTCAAGTTGGTGGATCTTCTTTGGAGTGTCCATGTGGTTCAGTATAAAACAACCAGTTCTGGATTTTACTTGTTTAAGGGAGTATTCAGAGAAACTTCCAGAGGTTCATTATATATATATATATATAGCACCTCTGACATTAAGGGTCTTTCCATTGGGTTCAAAGGTCGTAACAGGAAAAAATTTAAGCTTAATTCTATGGGCTAGATATCTAGTTGTTAGATTGGCCATCCACGTCAGCATGGGCAACTTTTTAAGTCCTATGAGATGGCTAATCTAGCAGTTAGATTAGCAGCGGGACCACCATATAACGCCGAACCGTTCGGCGCTCAGTGCTGAACAGTTCAGCACTTTAAATCTCAGCCGCTACATCGGAAAAAATTTTCCCAGCGCTGAATGGTTCAGCGTTTAGACCATTTTTTGAGCGCTGAACGGTTCAACATTTCAATCTCGCTGATAGTTGAACTGCGAGCAGTTGCTAGTAGAGAGAACTATCAACTAGCAGAGTAAAAGATTTTCCCACACTTTTTTCATGATTTGCTACACTTTTTGGCCAATTTAGCAGTTCAATCTAGTCATAAGAGTTATCCCAGATACCATTTAATTTTGTTAGTTTTTGCCAGTTGTGCAGTGATCCAAATTTCAACTTCCGAGGCTAGCTTTGTCAGGACATCAGTAATTTGTCTTCTAGTAAACAAGGATGAATGCATGAACACAAAAGTCAAGTACAATTAATGTTGCCTTCTTGCAGGTGGCATATGACGCTGCAGGCTTAAAACAAGGTGTGCCATTTCCAACCCGAGCTCAAGATTTAAACACCCTACCGCATGGACAAGAGCGTGAGTGCCTGACGTGTTGCTGCAGCAACAAAAGGTTCATTCAGGACCCAAACTCACACTACACTTCCACAGTGTGCATGGACCTGAGACTCATCAAGCAAGATTACAATCAAAAAAATTGTGGAAAAAGGAAAAAAAAAATGAAACAAAAAGCAAACACCACATCAAAAACCCAAACAAGATTTCGACAGGTGGAACTTACCAGGTCCAATAAGTTGGAAGCAACCACGACTTTCCAAGGTTTCTCCTGAGACGTCGTTGTTGTCAGACCAATTTTAGTCGCCGGCTTTATATAGCTGGGATATACTGCTTCCGGAGATAGATTTATACCAGCAAGTATAATTACTGCTACTTGCGGCATGGTTTTTGAATTCCAGCTCAGTTTTGGACAACATCTTACCGTTTGGACAATAAGATAAGAGTGTGGCATTACTTTCAAGCATATGTAGACGCTGAATGCTATTGAACTTCATAAGAAAATCTATTACAACACTTGATAATGACCCAAGAAGACGCAACAAATTCGATTACCAAGTTACTTGTTCTTCTATAAAGGCTTCATTTCCTGCTGATTTTTCACCTTCGCCTTAGAAGTTATTATCATCTGGCAGATCCCAATTTTTTTTTTTTCTCTCTCAAGCAACAAGTTTAAAATTTTATTAAAAGGAGCTTAAACGCACAAAAAGAAGAACATGGAAGGAGGCACAAAGAAGTGCAACTATAACAGGGATTCCAACTGCACAAAACAAAGAAGGGTAAGCCTCTAGAGGCTCATCCAGCTAACAAACCACACCTAAGAAACCAAAACCCAAAAAATTTCTTGGCTGGGGTTCGTTCTACCGCGTCCTAAATTCAAATCACCAATTTCACCATTCCACTTATTCCTTGAGAGTTATTTTTTTCTTCTGCCTCCAAAGATTTTCTTCATTTCATTTCATTCTCTGTCATTGCCAGCAATTAATTCCCAGTAAGTTGCTAAATTTCATAAGAGCTTCTAAGTTTTGTCATTGTCATGATCTTCCTTGGCGGCAACTCTTCTAGAGATTTCAATTTCACAGCACGAATTTCTTCCTCTGATGACGTCTCAACCTCATCACCGGATGACTGTTCATCATTATTCATTATCATCTCCCTTGGTTCCAGTCACACTAGTAGTAGCATTAGGTCCATGAGGGTCAGTTATAAAAACAACCAGTTCTGGATTTACTCGTTTCAAGGAACATGGAGGAAAACTGGCTTTAAAATCCAAATTTCAACTCCCGAGGGCCGAGGTATTTTCGTCAGGAGTTTTGGACTATAAGTTTGTCTTCTTGTAAACAGAAAAGTCAAGGATAGTGTTGCTTACTTGCAGTTGGCACATGACGTCGCAGGCTTAAAACAAGGTTTGCCAATACGAGATCAAGATATGAAACACAACGCTCTACGGCGTGGACAAGAGCTCGAGTGCCTGACACGTTGCTGCGGCAACAAAAGATTTCTCGGGAATCATTATCACTAGTTTTTTTTGGCAGTGACTAAATGCAATCCACGTTTGGGTTAAATGCAACCATGACTAAATACGACCTAAAGAAAAATTGTAAATTGCTGATTACAACCTAATCCGTTTTTAACAATTTTGTTAAATACAACCCTACCGTTGACCGATCTGACCCAACCTAAACTCTTAATATTCTTTTCTTATTCGAGACAGAAGAGAACGAGAGAAAAGAAGACTGGGAAAGACGAAGTCACCATTTTTTACCAGATTCTCTTCTGTGGAGTAATTCAGTCGAAGAATCAACTAGAACCCCAAAATCCTTCTTCTCCAAAACCCCTTTCATGCTTTCCAGAAAAAAAAAAAAAAAGTAACAGAGAAAATAACCCCAAATCCTTCTTCCCTAGATTATTAACATGTTATCATCCTTCCTCATTCGCCGAGTAAATGGAAATTATGGTCGACCAGACTAGACTGAGTATTTCACCTTACGGTCGACCAGACTGGACTGACTGTTGCTGATAACGGTCGACCAGACTAGACTGAACCAAAGTTACCAGTTGGTATGAAAGAAATTATCTAACAACATAGGGTCGATCAGACTAGACTGACTATTTCACCTTATGGTCGACCAGACTAGACTGACACTAGAGGTTTCAAGTCAACCAAGACTAGACGATTGTGAGTGTCAGTTCAACCTGTACAACTATAAAGAAAAAAGATGGTGCCAAAAATATCACAGTGCTAAAAGATGTAAATTCAATATGTACATAAAAAATGATGAAATCTTAAAAGTCTGACCTAATATTAATCAACTAGGTTTTTATTAATCAGTATGTAAATTCAGTAGTATCCTAGATTAATTATTAATAATTTAATCAACTACACTTAATTGTGTGACCTGATATTCGTGATGTTGCAAAATGTATCCATTTTTGTCTTGTAATGGTTTGGCCAGTCCTGCGCATCACCAAATGCATGGCCTAATAGAGAGTCATTGGCCAAATGGTTATGATATCCAATCCTGATGGTTAATTTTCATGTACTAGTATCTAGACATGCTGACCTTAGTCTAAAAGGACACTTGCACTT
This sequence comes from Papaver somniferum, assembly GCF_003573695.1. Lineage (NCBI taxonomy): Eukaryota > Viridiplantae > Streptophyta > Magnoliopsida > Ranunculales > Papaveraceae > Papaver > Papaver somniferum. The sequence continues at coordinate 176,248,230 of NC_039360.1, forward strand.
TTTAGTTGATGTTCATTTTCTTCCCTTTACATTTGGATTCAACAAAGTTTCATCTATCTTGAGCTTTCTATGTTTGCCACTTCTTTCACATGCTAATTCAACAAACGAACCCTTACCTCCTTGATTTTTTATTTTATCCCTTTACAATCACAATCACCATATTGTTCTTCTTTCCCACATCACGACACCACTCTACAACTTCATCTTTTGAACCAAAAATCTGCACAATAAGTGTTAAAACATCAGTGTTACTTCTACTGAATGACAAAGCAATTATATATATATCTTATATATTACCTTATTGGTTGTAAAGAGTTCTTTGGAATCAAAGCCAACTTTGACAGGTTCTGGCAGCTCGGAAGAATTTGAAGCGACAATATCTAAAGCGAGATCCCCTTCTTTTTCTTCGGAACAAATTGATCTTTTGTATGTGTCCTCTAAACATACATCTACTCGAGTTGGAATTTCTTCGATCTGATTGGGGATAACCTATTAAACAAGTTTGAAATTCATATCAAGTATGTTAGAAGTTTCAAATGAAAGAACTGAATATAAACACCTACGGTCGCCCAGACATGATCGTCCACATACCTATGTAGTCGTCCACAACTGGTTGACTCTATCGCGTCATAGTCATTTATACAAAAGCGACCCAAGACACCTAAGTAGTCATCCATCGGTAGTTGACTCTAATGCATCAAAGTCATTTACACAGAAACGACCCAAGCAAATTTAGTCATCATTTGGTCGACTTCTTACAACTGACTCTTGCATCAATTGGTCGACTTCTTACAACTGACTCTTGCATCAATTGGTCGAGCATCAATTGCCTACTACAGTCAGTCAATCGTGATAACACATTAAGCCTCCTGATCAATCAAATCTGTCTGAACAGTTCGTCATCTGAATTTCTTCCTTTCTTAATGCTTAAGTTTTAACCATGAAAGAAAAGAAAAAAAACAAACAAAGGTTGCTTATCTCTTCATTGTTTTTATAAACCTTAACTTCATTTGAACAACAAAGTTTTTCTTCTGATTCATCTAGGATTTGGCCTAGATCTTCTATACTTGAGATATCACTCATTGAATAAATGTTACTAGGGTTTCCAATTGATTAGTAAAGACGAAGAAAAAAAAACCTAAATAAAAAATTAACGTAATGGAGAAGGCATGAAAAACTATTTTGGATTTCCGTAAATATAAACTCATCGTGAACGGTTTGGGTGGTTATTTTGGATTATGAGTTGGATTTGACTTTTAAAAACAAAGTAAGTTAGAATTTCAAAAGTGATATCTTGGTTGCATTTAACCCAAACTTGGGTTGCATTTAGTCACTGCCATTTTTTTTTTGTTTTTTTTTTTAATGAATAATGAATTGGCTTCCATGGTCTGATATACAATCACATGCATTAGCATGATGTGGCCTTTGGTAGTTTACTTAAACGAACGACAAACACAGCGAGTCACACCATACCACCAGAAGTTGTCATGGACCCGAGACTCATCCATCAAGATTAGAAACCAAGTTAATGACAAGGCCAAATTTTTAGCTGGAATAAGGAAGCACACTTTTTCTTCCTTTACTGAGACACCATAGTTTAAAGTGTGCTTCCTTATTAAAATTGTACGTTGAAGCATAGGTTTGTACATAACTACATAAAAACTAATACTGACAACAACTTCGATTAGTAACACTGGACTACATAGACTTTGTTTGAAACAAAAACATCCAACTAGAAGAAACATGCATCGACAGACAACTAGAGGGTAGCTTCATGTCCCCCAAACGTCCGGTTACTTTCCACAGCGTAGTTCTGTGAGCTCTTAAAACTCTTCGATTGGAGTATATCAACTTCTTGTTCTTGATTCAAGCTGAAAGAGATACGATGAGATGGTGTAGTACTTGTTAACGATCCATTTTGTTTATATCCTTTCCATAAGCTTGATATCCCCTTCCCCGCAGATGTTATCATCTCGCTGATCCCAGACTGTTTTTCCCGGGATATTTCCTCCGGGGAATCCTCCCTTTCGTCAGAGCCAACAGTTTCTACGAAATCAGGATGATAATTATACGTGGGATCTATAGCTTGCGTTTCACGATTCTCATAAGTTGTCATTTTCTCCCGGACTTTTTTGATCATTCTAGATGTCCGCTTTCATGGTTCCACGGTCAGTCAGCAAAAAGGCGAATATCACATTAAAAAAAAAAAGTTCGACGGATGGAACTTACCAGATCGTTTAAATTGGAAGCAATCACATCTTTCAAAGTTTTCTGCTGAGGTGCCAGCAGACCCGTAGTTGTTGTCGGACCAATTTTAGGCGGCCCTATGCCTGCTTCAGGAGATAGATTTATTCCGGCAGAAAATGGAGATATTTCTAGAAAGGGATGGGAATCAGAACCTAAACAGACTACCCCAACCAAGATACCAAAATCATCATATAATGGGGTATGGGTTGCAATGATATGAAATTGACGTCCTTGTTTATTCCTCTCCGGGAACTGCCCTGTCCAACATTCTCCAGAGGCTCTCCTGCGTATTATTTCCTTCGCTTCAGTAAAGTCACACTCCTCGATGATGGGACCGAGTGCACTATGACCAAGCATTTCTGATGCAGAATAACCATAAAGGTGCTCAGAGAATGGATTCCCGTTACAAAATTGATTAGTATAACCAAATGGAGAAAATTGAGATATTCTACTAGTATTTACCAAGTAAGTATATTTAGTGGGACTACACTGCATAGAATAATATTGATACGTATGATCTCTATACCTTGGTAACTATAAAGACGGAATTCAAAATAATAATGGACTAGAAACTTAGAAGAACACAGAACACAAGTAGTAATTTCGAAGAAAATATATCTTCTCTAGATTATGAACAAGAAAACGCTTTACAATTCTCTCTTTGTTACGCTCACAATCTCTCTAAACAGTAATTAACCCTAAACTGTGTACTAAGCTTGCTTTTACAATAATAAATTGCCTCACAAACTTCTCTCGGTTTTTGTGTAAACCTTTCTTCTCTAGGTGCATCTGTATCAAGAACATACTAATTAGATGTGTTTAGTTATGAACTAAACATCCCTATTTATAGGCTTGGTTTGGTTTCCCAAACATCTTAGGAATCTATTTTCTTTTGTAGGACTAATTCATTTTCTAGGTATATTACCTAAACTAAGAATAATGCTCAAAACAATACTCCTTCCTAAACTAAGAATTTATCCTAAACAAGGAATCCTTCCTAATATAGGATTCTATCCTCAATTCGCTTTGAGGATCACTAGTTCCCAGGGAAAGGAAGCCCCCTCCCCCCCCCCCCCCCCCCCCCCCCCCCCCCACACACACACACACACAAAAACTTGAACTCTTGTGAAAGTTATATTTGTAGGTTAGGGAACTAGTGAGTTCCTTTCACCCTGCTGAACCATTTCTCCTTGCTGGAAACTTGACTTTGACTTCCAATTAGAAAAGCGTCCTTATTTTCTTGTCTTGTCTTAGTCACTCTTCGCTCCATAATGCAATACTCCTTGAGTGGTTCTTCTCTATCAAACCACAAGTCTTCCACATGTGGAAAGATCATCTTGTCATGTCCATCATCATCTAGTAATGGTGGTTCAAACATCTTCAACCTTCCTAGGTATTCTTCTTTTTGTTTGGTTAGAACTTCCAAACAAACTCTACTCGACTTCTCGTCAAGAGAATGGATCACAAGGAGAATGAACTTTGTACTAGCATTCACCAACCGTTTAGCCTGAGTGTATGTAATCAAGCTTGCTCCCTCAAGAGGAGAGTCAATAACTCGTATTACAAAAGTTTTCCCATCTTTGGTAAAGGTATACTTCTGCTCCCTTCTATGTAGAACCGCATCTCGATCCCACAATTAAGGACTACCAAGTACAACTTGAAAAACATCCAATAGAACCACATCGCATGTAACCTCGTCAATGTATGACTCATCAAAAGCGAACTTGAACGTGCACTGCTCTGCAACCTGTAGACCGCCTTCCTTTTGAAGCCACCCCAAAGGATAGGGTTTCAGATGTTTGAAAGTTTTCAAACCCAACTTCTGTACCAAAGAATGTGAAAGTAAATTCTTCTGACTTCCTGATGAGTGCCAAATATTGTATATATTTATCCTTTTTTTGTTGGCATTTAACTCATCTTTTGTGCAGTAATTCTACATTTTATCCCATATTCTGTATTTTCATTGTTTTCAAGAATAAATGTTTTTATTAATTAATTTTGCATTTTTAGGTAATAAATAAAGTTCGGATGAGTCGCGGAGCGAAAAGAGCAGAAAAGTAGTGAAAAGCCGGGAGAAATTACGCAAGGAAGCCGCGAAGAATGGTGCGCACAACCTCATTTTCTACACACAAAAACGCCTCCGTTCTCAGCCATCAGATCAGTTCTCAGAAGCATCCGACGGTCGCTCCTTCGTAGAGCATCAAAATCTGAAGTCTCTGCCAAGCACCACAGCGCTGAAATTCCAAGCCTTCAGATTAGATGGTAGTTGAATCCAACGGTCGCTCCCTTGCTGTTCATCAACGTTTGATATCTCCGCCTTACACTACAACACCTAACCCCATCTAGAACCGTTAACTTCGTTGTATCAAAAAATCTGACGGTCGCTACCAACCTCATCAGGAGGAACCATCCGATCCACCTACCAGCTTCACATCCCACGACCCATCTCACGAAACATCATCTCTTGATGGACCCGCCTCACACTCTAGCGACCGAGCACCTACACCCCAAACAAACAGACCCTTCTCCCATTCTATCGAACCCATCTCCTCCACCTTACCCTGCTGCAAAACCACCTCTCCCTGCAACTGTCGCCACCACCTTCTCCCTGCCACAGCCACCCTAGTTCCGCCACCATCATCACCCTATCGCCCAACAACCAAAACCCATCTCCCCCCTAGCCCTCTAGTTCCCTATTTTCTCACTTTTTCACGCTTCTTTGTCTGAAACCCTAGGCGTGAAAAACTGATGAATTAGGTAACCTAGAGTTGCAATTGGCGCATGAGAAGAGGTCAGGGAGCAATTACAAGGCATGGGTCGACGATTTCAAGGATCAATTTCAAAAAAATTAGGTAACCCTAATTCAACTGATTTTTGGGGAAGAACCCTAATTTTGTAGTTTTGGGAATTTGGGTCTGTGGGTATAAATATGTATTGTTGGGTTGTAACTGTGGACATCTCTGGGCTAGCCAGTGAACACATGTTTTAGTTTTCATTTTACTTCATATATCAGTTACATTTTCAGTTCATGTGGAATATTTGTGATGCATAAAAATTGATTGTGAAGTATACTGTTATAATGTGGAGCATGTGTATATGTGTTAATATCATGATTATAACCATGTCCATGTTATAATTCTTTTGCTAGGGCTTAGAGGAAGCTCTTGATCATATGCTAGGATAGTAAATGTATATGTATTGTCTTGGAATGATTTAACTGCCTTAGGATTAATGAAATGCCACTTGAGTTACTTCACTTGTGATCAGCTGTGCTGTTAGAAGACAGCTGATGCTAGGAGTGCAGCTAGGTCAGTTGTAAGAATTTAATCCATTAGAGAGATTGCCTTAAGCTCAGTTAGCTAGTTGAGCTAAATACTTGTGATCAGTTGTGCTGTTGAAAGACAGCTGATGCTAGGGGTCATTTAGCTAGGTTAGTTACTCTTTTCTTCATTGTAATCTTTCATGAAAGAACATGACATACATTGCATCACAATTTCCTTAGCCTAGGGTCAAGTAGTGGAATCAAAAGCCTTAGTACCCTCCCTTGAACTCAGATAACCTTAGAAACTCCCCAAAGAGAACTTCAGCAAATCCTCCAAGTCCCTGTGGACAAACCCTTTCTTACTCCACCTATCTACAACAACTCTGTATACTTGCAGGCTAGTTTGTAGGTTCTTTTCCCCTTACACCAAGTTTTTGGCGCCGCTGCCGGGGACTCGGTAGCGGTTTGCTTGTTTTCTGTTTGTTTCCTGTTTTCTGTCTTGTTTTTGCTTCACTAAGTGCATTGCCTTGCACTACCTTGCACTGCTGCAAGTGCTGCTGATGTGCTGCTGCAAGTGCAAGTGCTGCTGCTGTTGGTGTGCAAGTGTTGGTTTCTGCTGCTTGTTCTCTGCTGTTGGTGTGCAAGTGTGCAAGTGTTGGTTTCTGTTGTTGGTGTGCAAGTGTTGCTGCTGTTGCTGTGGTGCTGCTGCTCTGCTGCTGCAAGTGCTGCTGCTGGTGCTGTTGCTGTGCAGCTGCTGCTGCCAAAGCCAAAGCCAAAGCCTGCTTTCTCTGCTGCTGGGCTTGTGCCAACTCTCTGCTGCTGGGCTCTGAACCAACTGAGCTGGGCTTGAACCAACTGAGCTGGGCTTAGTACTTACTGCCCCTGGGCTCTGCTCCACCTTTGCTGCTGGGCTTGATCCAACTGAGCTGCTTAGGACGATCCTAAAGCCCAACAACTGGGCCTGTGCAACCAAAAAGGGATAAAAAGCCCAAATTTGGGCTCCCTCCAAAAATCAGGTAAGCCTAACCCATGAGCTAACCCAACTGGGCCTCATTAAATTTATCTGGGCTTGTATTTAAGTGTTTATATTTGGGCCTGTAATAATTTTATTTTTCTTTTTTCTTTATTTTCTATTTGGGCTTGTAATAATTTTTATTTTATTTTTCTTTTTCTTTTATATGCTTGTAATTATTTGTTTGTTATTTTTCTTTTCTTTTGTGGGCTTGCATTTTATTTTGGACTATAGGTTTATACCCCAATCATTGGGCTCCTAACCTTACAAAAAAAAAAAAAAAAAAAAACCAAGAACCAAAAGCTTTTTTTTTTAGTTGTTTGGGCTTTTTGTCCCAATTAATCCAAAATTTCTCTAAACCCATTGTGAAACCAAAACCCAACCAAAACCAAATTTTAGGTCGTGTTTTTCATTGACTGTGGGCCTGTTAGATGTTAGTTCATCGATCAATGATCTTAAAAGGATATGGTTGTGACCTTTAGAGACCAATCAAACCGACTAATTAGAGTCAATCCAATAGACCCAATTGACATACCCACATCCTCTGAGGAAAACACACCGGACCAACCTGAGATAATGGAAGAACCCCGTAGCCTCAAGGATTACATGTACCCCACAAGGACAATCCAACCCTCGTGCATTGTTTTACCAGAAGCTACTGGTCATTATGAGCTAAAATCGAGCACAATACAAATGCTTCCCGTGTTTAGAGGAATTGAAAATGAAAACCCTTACCATCACGTGAGAGAATTTGAGGAGATTTGTGGAACTATACGTTTCACTCAGATGTCTGACGAAACCCTAAAATTGAGACTATTCCCTTTTTCTTTGAAGGAAAAGGCCAAGTCATGGCTGTATGCCTTACATCCACAGTCAATTAGGACATGGGACAACCTCACGAAAGAGTTTTTCAAAAAGTTCTTCCCTAATCACAAGACTGCGACAATTCGTCAAAATCTGAACAGCTTTGTACAATTAGAAGGTGAAACCTTAGCTAGATATCTTGAGAGATTCAATGAATTTTGCTTAAGTGTCCCCATCATGGTTTTGAGAAATGGAGACTTGTGCAAATTTTGTATGAAGGTTTAGATGTCTCCACCCGAACAATTGTAGAGTCTATGTGCAATGGACTCTTCACAGATAAAAGTGCTGATGACTCTTGGGCTTTCCTAATTGAAGTTGCTGAAAAAACTCAACAATGGGAGTCCATTCGTGAACCTAGAAAGACTACACCTGTAGATAAGGTCCATAGAATTGAGTCTAAATTTGAGGAAAATGCAAAAATGGCAGCACTAGCAAGAAGAATAGAAGCATTAGAACTTCAGAAAAACGTAAAACCTTCTACCACTGCTTTCTGTGAACATGTCGAAATGGCTATCTGTGATATATGTAACGGTTCTGACCATCAGGTCAGTGATTGTCCGGAAATGCATGCATTCCAAGAATCTAGGCTAGAACAGGCACATGCTATGTTTCAAAAACAAGAGCATAACCCTTATTCTCAGACCTACAACCCAGGATGGAGGAACCACCCCAATTTTTCATGGTCTAAAGGACCCATCCAAGGAGGACCATCTCAACCCACTCAAAGCTATCAAAACAATCAAGGCTATCAATACCCTAAAATCCTCAACAGCAGTCGTACCCTCAATACACTGCTGACAAGAAATTGTCTAGCATTGAAGAGAGTATCAATCAATTGACCCAACATCTGATGAAGAATGAGAAAGCAACTGATCAACGAGTCTCCGCTCTAGAACTCCAGATGGGTCAAATTTGCGATGCACTGAATACAAGAGAAAAGGGTAAACTTCCTAGCCAGCCCCAACAAAATCCAAAGAGGATATTTCAAGCAGGAACATCATCTTGCAATGAAACCTCACCCGATCAAGCCCATTCCATCACCACTCTCCGAAGTGGTAAGATTGTTGAGAACAATGTAGGCATACCACAATCAAATGAGTCTGAGCCAAGCATATCATTGCCTACACCACCAAAGAACACCTCCAACTTAGAAAAGGAACCTGAGTACATTAGCAAAGCCGACAATCCCACTGTTGTGAATACCCCTCTAACTCCTAATGTTGATGTTGCTCCATATCCTCAGAGGTTAGTTCGCCAACAGATAAGCACCCACTACAATGAGATGTTAGAACTGTTCAAAAGAGTCAACATCAACATTCCTTTTCTTGAGGCAATTAAGCAAATCCCTGCATATGCCAAATTCCTCAAAGACTTGTGCACTCAAAAGCGCAAGATTAATGTGCACAAACGTGCTTTCTTAGCTGAACAGGTGAGTTCCATCATTCTGAACAAAACTCCACCTAAGTTTAGGGACCCAGGTTGTCCAACAATTTCTTGCACTATAGGAAACCACATGGTCAGTAAAGCTTTATTAGATCTAGGTGCAAGTGTGAACCTCCTGCCATATTCTGTTTATGCGCAGTTAGGTCTTGGAGAATTGAAGCCAACACCCATAACTCTCCAATTGGCGGACCGATCCGTCAAAGTCCCTCGAGGTGTAGTTGAGGATGTCTTAATTAAGGTTGATAAGTTCTACTTTCCTGTAGACTTTATTGTCTTAGACACTCAACCTGTACAAAACCCGGATAGTCACATTCCTGTCATTTTAGGACGTCCTTTCTTGGCGACATCTAATGCGATCATCAATTGTCGTAATGGAGTGTTGAAGCTGTCTTTTGGGAACATGACTGTCGAGCTGAATGTGTTTAATGTTAGTCAACAACATGTGAATCTTGATGATGAGGATGTACATGAGGTCAATATGATTGAGAGTTTGATACAAGATTCATTGACTGGCATTATGTCAAAAGATCCCTGGCAAGCATGTTTGGAAGATGTTAACTTGGAGTTGTATGATGATGAATACATTGGTGAAGTCCAATCTTTGCTCGAATCTGTACCTCAAATGGACATCACTAAATGGCAGACTACAGTGGAACAACTCCCACTTTCTGAGAAGTCTGTTATATCTTCGGATGAGTCTCCTAAGGCAAACAGGAATTGAAACCATTACCTGATACTTTGAAGTATGCATTTCTAGGTCCTTCTGATACTTTACCTGTTATCATTTCTTCACGATTAAACATAGAACAGGAAAACAAGCTTTTAGGAGTACTTGAGGAGCAGAAAGAAGCCTTAGGATGGACCATCTCAGATCTCAAAGGGATAAGCCCCACCATTTGCATGCATCACATTAATCTGAAGAGAATGCCAAACCATCTAGGGAAATGCAAAGGAGACTTAATCCTAACATGAGAGACGTTGTTAAGAGTGAGATCTTGAAGCTACTTGATGCGGGTATCATATATCCGATTTCAGATAGTAAATGGGTTAGTCCCATTCAAGTTGTGCCTAAGAAGTCAGGCATTACTGTAGTTCGGAACGAAAAGAACGAGTTAGTCCCTTCACGTACAACCACAGGATGGCGAGTATGTATCGACTACAGGAAGTTGAACACAGTAACAAGAAAAGATCACTTCCCCCTTCCCTTCATAGACCAAATGCTAGAACGTGTGTCTGGACACAGTCACTACTGTTTTCTAGATGGCTTTTCCGGTTATAACCAAATTCACATTGCACCGGAAGATCAGGAAAAAACTACATTCACGTGTCCATTTGGGACATTTGCTTTTAGACGTATGCCCTTCGGGCTGTGTAATGCACCTGCTACTTTCCAGCGTTGCATGATGAGCATTTTTTCAGACATGATAGATAGTTTTCTCGAGATCTTTATGGATGATTTCTCTGTGTTTGGCTCTTCTTTTGACGAATGTTTGGACCATCTAGTCCTTGTGCTATCAAGATGTAAGCAAAAGAATCTGATTTTAAACTGGGAAAATGCCACTTCATGGTGAAATCCGGCATAGTTCTAGGACACATCGTATCGGAAAAAGGAATTGAAGTAGATAAAGCTAAAGTCGATCTCATTCACATTTACCCAACCCCACTCTGTGAAGGGGATTCGATCATTTTTAGGTCACGGGATTCTACCGGAGATTCATCAAAAACTTTAGCCAAATCTCGCCCTTTGTGTAACCTACTTGCCAAAGATGTTGTCTTTAACTTTGATGCTGTGTGTGAAGGCGTGGGAAGAACTCAAGACTCTCCTCACCTCGCTCCTATTGTCCAACCACCCGACTGGGAACTACCGTTCGAACTCATGTGTGATGCCTCTGATTACGCCGTTGGCGCTGTTTTAGGACAGCGTGTTGATAGACTACCATATGTGATATACTATGCTAGTAAAACTCTTAATGATGCTCAACTCAACTATTCGACTACCGAGAAGGAGTTACTTGCCGTGGTATTTGCATTAGACAAGTTTAGATCTTACTTGATAGGATCTAAGATCATCATATACACTGACCATGCGGCTTTGAAGTATCTTCTTTCTAAGAAGGATGCTAAAGCTCGCCTTATTCGATGGATACTCTTATTACAGGAATTCGACATCGAAATCCGTGATAAGAAAGGTTGTGAGAATGTGGTTGCTGATCACTTGTCCCGATTAACTAGTGAGTCTATTGATGAATCTGAGCTGATTAGAGAATCATTCCCTGATGAACAACTGATGTCTGTGACAAACCTTCCTTGGTTTGCCGACATTGTTAACTACCTTGCTACAGGTAGAATGCCCTCACATTGGTCGAGACAAGACCGCTCCAAGTTCTTGGCTGAAGTTAAACATTTCCTTTGGGACGACCCATATTTGTTTAAGTACTGCCGAGACCAAATCATTAGGAGATGTGTACCCGACATGGAACAGAAAGATGTGATATCTTTCTGTCATGACCAAGCATGTGGAGGCCATTTCAGTGCCAAGAAAACCGCTGCAAAGATCTTGCAGTGTGGATTCTATTGGCCATCATTGTTCAAGGATTGCCATGATTATTGTGTTGCGTGTGAACGCTGTCAAAAGCTAGGAAGCATTTCAAGGAGAAACATGATGCCATTGAACCCCATTTTGATTGTGGAGATTTTTGATGTTTGGGGGATAGACTTCATGGGTCCATTTCCCATGTCTGACAGCAAGTTGTACATCCTAGTGCAGTTGATTACGTTTCTAAGTGGGTAGAAGCCATAGCAACCAGAACAAATGACCACAAGGTGGTACTTTCATTTCTAAAGGAGAACATATTTTCACGTTTTGGTACCCCTAGAGCTATCATCAGTGACGGCGGTTCACATTTTCGTAACAAGTACTTTGAGTCTTTAGTACGCAAGTATGGCATAACTCACAAGGTTGCTACTCCGTACCACCCTCAGACTAGTGGACAAGTGGAAGTGTCTAATAGGGAAATTAAGCACATTCTGGAGAAGACGGTCAACCCGTCCAGGAAAGATTGGTCATTGAGATTGAATGATGCTTTGTGGGCCTATAGAACAGCTTATAAGACACCAATTGGCATGTCCCCCTATCGTCTAGTGTATGGAAAGCCGTGCCATCTACCTGTGGAATTAGAACATCGTGCCTACTGGGCAATCAAAGAGCTGAACTTCTCTCTGGACGAAGCTGGAATTCAACGGAAACTTCAACTCAACGAGTTGGATGAATTGAGAAATGAGGCTTATGACAGTGCCAAGCTGTACAAGCAAAAGATGAAGATTTCATGACAAGCGTATTCTACGCAAATCCTTCACTCCTGGTCAGAAAGTCTTGCTGTATGACTCCCGATTACATCTTTTTCCAGGAAAACTGCGTTCCAGATGGAAGGGTCCGTACCTAGTACGCACAGTTTTTCCTCATGGAGCTGTAGAGCTGGAGGATGTCTCCAACAAGAACGTTTTCAAAGTCAACGGGCAGAGATTAAAGCCATTCCTTGAGCCATTTCCACCCGACATTGAAACAACCAACCTGGAGGACCCAGTCTATGTGGACTAAACTGGTCCACTCTTTCCCTAAATAACCAAAAAGTTTTCCAAATCTTTCCCTAAAAACCAAAATTTTCGTTTTCCCATCAAAACCAAATATTTCCCAACAAAACCAAATTTTCCAAAAAGTCCAATCCCATTAAAAACCAAATTTTCTTGTAGATTGTGTTAGTTAAATTTCCTTTTGTATATATTTGTGCTCATCCATTGTGACTACTAATATGATGGATTTTTGCCTTGAAATAACGGAGTTTTAATCGAGCTACCACCGTACAATCGGGTATTCTCTCTCCTTTTACTCTACTCAGCATGTTCCTCTTCATATATTGTTTTATAATTCTTTCCATGTTTTGAAACATTGAGGACAATGTTTAGTTTAGGTTTGGGGGTATAGAGTAGATACCATGATAATTGCTATAATTGAAAACGAACTCCTTCTTTTTTTGAAAAAATTGAAAAATTCCAAAAAAAATTAAAAAATTGAAAAAAAATCATAAAAATGGAGCTCATTTACCTTGAAATGTTGACTCTTGTGCAAATATGTATTTTTATTAGGAGTCTTAGTCTAGATATTTAGGCACCCTGATTCTAGCACAATTCACATCGTGATAAGAAATTTGCACGCGCACGATCTACCAATACATGTATGGCCTCGATCTTCAAGGTGTTGGATAGGAAGTTACGATTGCCAATCACTTTAGAATACTGAACGAAACTGGACTAGCTTGTTCTTTGGTTGGTTGGGATAGAAGGTGGAGGTTACATTAAGAAAGACAACCATCGAATTTAACTGGGTGCATCAAAAAGGGCTACCTCTTGCAAAGTGTCATGTAATTTTTGTTTCTTTTGTATGTATCAAAAGTGTTTCAGTAAAAAAAAAAAAAAAAAAAAAAAAAAAAAACGATGTATTATTCAGAAAAAAAAAAAATATCAGAAAAATACCAAAAAAAAAAATCAAGTATTTATCAATTCCATCATCTCTTGTTCCAAAAAAAAAGAGAATAGTCAATGTAAATAAGAGTCATGTAAATAGTCATCTTTTGTTGTTTCGTTGTAATAAGCAAGGAGGGTGTATGCCATTGATGTACAACGCGAGAAATTGTGAAATACCTCCAACTCATTCACAATTCTCGTAAAGTCCGGACAGCTAGCTAGATTTCGACCTCAGTTCTTAGCCTGAGAAACTATCTCTTGGTGATTAGTAGTCATAACTTCAGATCTTTCTTTACACATGTGTAGATACACTTTACACTCTTATCACATGTCTTTTTTGTTATCAGTGCTAGGATTGTGCCTTCGATAGCTAGATTGACATCTCCATTTTGCTGTGAGCTTAAACTGTTTTGCACATGTCACATTTGATGGAATCTGAGCTTATATTTTGACCTAGAACTTTGTAGGTACGTTCTAAGCAAACCTTCACGAGACTTCAACTCGTCCACTAGGGACACTTAGTGGTTTAAAAGGCTTAGTGCATACGCTAAATGCATTCGAGAGACCAGCGACAGTGGTATAGTTAGGATTTCCTTAGTTTTGTTTTACTTGAGGACAAGTAAAATTCAGGTTTGGGGGTATTTGATGAGTGCCAAATATTGTATATTTATCCTTTTTGTTGGCATTTAACTCATCTTTTGTGCATTAATTCTACATTTTATCCCATATTCTGTATTTTCATTGTTTTCAAGAATAAATATTTTTATTAATTAATTTTGCATTTTTAGGTAATAAATAAAGTTCGGATGAGTCGCGGAGCGAAAAGAGCAGAAAAGTAGTGAAAAGCCGGGAGAAATTACGCAAGGAAGCCGCGAAGAATGGTGCGCACAACCTCATTTTCTACACACAAAACGCCTCCGTTCTCAGCCATCAGATCAGTTCTCAGAAGCATCCGACGGTCGCTCCTTCATAGAGCATCAAAATCTGAAGTCTCTGCCAAGCACCACAGCGCTGAAATTCCAAGCCTTCAGATTAGATGGTAGTTGAATCCAACGGTCGCTCCCTTGCTGTTCATCAACGTTTGATATCTCCGCCTTACACTACAACACCTAACCCCATCTAGAGCCGTTAACTTCGTTGTATCAAAAAATCTGACGGTCGCTACCAACCTCATCAGAGGAACCATCCGATCCACCTACCAGCTTCACATCCCACGGCCCATCTCACGAAACATCACTCTTGATGGACCCGCCTCACACCCTAGCGACCGAGCACCTACACCCCAAACAAACAGACCCTTCTCCCATTCTATCGAACCCATCTCCTCCACCTTACCCTGCTGCAAAACCACCTCTCCCTGCAACTGTCGCCACCACCTTCTCCCTGCCACAGCCACCCTAGTTCCGCCACCATCATCACCCTATCGCCCAACAACCAAAAACCCATCTCCCCTAGCCTCTAGTTCCCTATTTCTCACTTTTTCACGCTTCTTTGTCTGAAACCCTAGGCGTGAAAAACTGATGAATTAGGTAACCTAGAGTTGCAATTGGCGCATGAGAAGAGGTCAGGGAGCAATTACAAGGCATGGGTCGACGATTCAAGGATCAATTTCAAAAAATTAGGTAACCCTAATTCAATGATTTTTGGGGAAGAACCCTAATTTGTAGTTTTGGGAATTTGGGTCTGTGGTATAAATATGTATTGTTGGGTTGTAACTGTGGACATCTCTGGGCTAGCCACATGTGCACACATGTTTTAGTTTTCATTTTACTTCATATATCAGTTACATTTCAGTTCATGTGGAATATTTGTGATGCAAAAAATTGATTGTGAAGTATACTGTTATAATGTGGAGCTGTGTATATGTGTTAATATCATGATTATAACCATGTCCATGTTCTAATTCTTTTGCTAGGGCTTAGAGGAAGCTTTTGATCATATGCTAGGATAGTAAATGTATATGTATTGTCTTGGAATGATTTAACTGCCTTAGGATTAATGAAATGCCACTTGAGTTACTTCACTTGTGATCAGCTGTGCTGTTAGAAGACAGCTGATGCTAGGAGTGCAGCTAGGTCAGTTGTAAGAATTTAATCCATTAGAGAGATTTCCTTAAGCTCAGTTAGCTAGTTGAGCTAAATACTTGTGATCAGTTGTGCTGTTGAAAGACAGCTGATGCTAGGGGTCATTTAGCTAGGTTAGTTACTCTTTTCTTCATTGTAATCTTTCATGAAAGAACATGACATACATTGCATCACAATTTCCTTAGCCTAGGGTCAAGTAGTGGAATCAAAAGCCTTAGTACCCTCCCTTGAACTCAGATAACCTTAGAAACTCCCCAAAGAGAACTTCAGCAAATCCTCCAAGTCCCTGTGGACAAACCCTTTCTTACTCCACCTATCTACAACAACTCTGTATACTTGCAGGCTAGTTTGTAGGTTCTTTTCCCCTTACACCACTTCCCGGGTCAATGACAACATCTATTAGTGTTGTCTTAACATGCATCTTAACCGTGAAGAGTCATTTCCTAGGATCGTCTTTTGTAAGTTCTTCTACGCCTCCTTCCATTAGAGAGAGCTTTTGATTAGGTTCTGTTAGTCCTTGGACTTCTTTTGGAACATGTGTGACTAGTGTTGCCATCATGGCTTCTTTCTTCTGCAACCCTTTTGGTTTTAGATTAGGATACTTCATCCAACACTTATCAACAACATGCCCTGTTTGTTTGCAATGTTTACAAACTAAACCTTCTTGGTCATTATACTTTCCTTTCTCTTTGCTCCTTTCATCTCCTTTAGCGACGAAACTTCCAGACTTTCCCTTGACGTTTCCCTCAACATCAGTTTTCTTCAGCCTGCCTTCAATGACATTAGCTTTAATACTTGCTTCATAGATAGTATCTACCGAAAACATCTTCAACTCCTTCTGTATATACTCATGGGACCCGGAAATATACTTCATATAGATAGCATGATCTTCAATTCTAAATCCAAAACCATAGCTTTATTCTGAAATTCCGTAGTATATTCCTGCACGGTTTGGTTGTAAGTCTGCTTCAAGTTGTACCACTTGAACCATCTCTCCTCAAGGTAGCCAACCGAATAAAACTGTTTCCTTACAACTTCCTTGAATCTTTTCCACGACAATACTCTCTTACTTAGGTTTTGTCTTTGATAAGCTTTCCACCAGGTTAGACCATGCTTTTGTAGCTTCAATGCCGCGAAAGCTATCTTTTCCTTTGAACCATATTCAAAGAAAGAGAAAAACGTCTCTAGACGTTCAATCCAATCATCCAATTTTTCTACATCGACACTCCCATCGTAAAGTGGAATACCAACACGAAAATCAATTTTCAGATTCTTACCATGAGGTTTAGTTGTTGTAAGACCTTTAGGAAGCTCGCTTTCCTCCTTTTCATCCTCATATTCTTCCTCTTCTTCTTCTTCCGACTCGTCTTCTTCCGAATCATCTTTTTCCGAAGCTGCAGGTGAAGGTGTAACCTTTTTCTTCATCTCCTTCTTAGGTGTATGAGAACAAATACATTCACTCAATTCCTGAAGGGTAACTTGAATAGACTTCATGTCTGTTTGCAGCGTAGCCACCTTTTCTTCCATAGTTTGTGGTTCGCCTTCCTTAGGATCATCATCTGACTTTGTCATCCTTGATCCCCTTGTTGTCTTAACGTCTTCTAGCTTCTCAAGTACCTCACCAATATTTATGTAGAGAGATCTAGTGAAAACCATAAACCACAAGGATTTACCCTAGAAACTAACCTTGCTCTGATACCAACTTGATATGTATGATCTTTATACCTTGGTAACTATTAATATAAAAGTGGAATTCAAAATGATAATAGACGAGAAACTTAGAAGAACACAGAACACAAGTAGTAATTTCGAAGAAAATATATCTTCTCTAGATTATGAACAAGAAAACGCTTTACAATTCTCTCTTTGTTACGCTCACAATCTCTCTAAACAGTAGTTAACCCTAAACTGTGTACTAAGGTTGCTTTTATAATAATAAATTGCCTCACAAACTTCTCTCGGTTTCTGTGTAAACCTTTCTTCTCTAGGTGCGTATGTATCAAGAACACACTAACTAGATGTGTTTAGTTATGAACTAAACATCCCAGGGAAAGGAAGATACACATGTATCAGATATGCTCGAGTAAATAAAATTAGAAAAAAAAACAAAATAAATATAAGATCATATTAGGAACTCATTGGATGTAAGACTCACCAGAAAGCTATCAGACCATTATGATCCAAAATGGCGATTGACTGACCCATTGACTGCAAGATATTTATAAATTACACTTTGTATTAAAGCGCTTGGAGGATCAGGGATACTATTATCTCTCGGGCTGAATGAAGATGAACACGCTATCAGGGTTCCATCTTGACCCTCATGACCCCCTTTTCTTGTTAAACTGGAAATTCTTGGTCTCTCAGCGGGATGTGAATGTGAGTCAAACATCTGGTTATTTGGTCCACAATCATTTCTGATGCCATAACTGGTTCCATAAACAGTCAATTTTTCCATTTCTTCTTCTTTCTCAAGAACGCGCGATTGCGGGATATGGAAACTAATTGGGGGATATGAATTACTTCCCCCAACCAAAGGTGTCTTCTAAGGGGTGTTTTTTGGGCCGAAAATGCTAAAACACCCTTAGATTAATTAAAAAACATTACGAAAAGACTGTTATACCCTTTATAATAAAACTTAAAATCTAAAAACCAAATAAAATATCCCCCATTTGTACACCATGAGTTCCGGCATACTCGTAGGCTAGGGTTTTCGATTTTTTTTTTCTTCATCTCCTTCATCGTTCTTCATCCGTTCTTCATCGACGATTAATCGTTCAATCAAAATTTCTTCGTCGATTAAAACCAACCCATAAGAATGCCTCCACGAAAGAAATCATATGCCCAATCGAAATCAAAATCGATTGCTCAACAAAAACAAGAAAAGAGGATTGCTTTGATTGTTCAAGAGAAAGAACACGAAGAACAAGAGTTATCGGACGATCAACTACTCAGAATATGTCTTCTGTGAGAAGGTAAGTCATTTAAACCCGTTTAATTAGTGTTTCAATCGATTTTTAGCTATGGGTTTATGTCAAAATCGCGAAACCCTAACTGGAAGTGTTGAGTTTCAGAGGTTCCGGCATTCAATTTAGTATGAATGCCACACCGGAACTATGTAACGACCTTCAATTTAGGATGAATACCACACCAGAACTATATAATGGCATTCGATTTAGGATGAAGACCACACCGGTACTGTGTCCCGGCATTCGACGTAGGATGAAGACCACAACGGAACCCTGTCACAGCGTTAAAATTAGGTTGAATACCATGCTGGTATTGAGCTTCTAATAAAAAGAGAACCCTAGGATTTTCTTATCGTTACCGGCCTAGAATTTATGTTAGATTCTATGCCGGTATCCAGTTACGGCATGTGTTTCAATTTTCTGTTTGTGCCGGCAAAAGTGTTTTTGTATCCAGAAACTTCCTAAAAAGTACCGGCGTTCTCATCAATGCCACCAGGTCCCGGCATGTGATGGTTTGAAATTACTATGTCGGGTTTTGGTCACGGCGTGGTCGAGACTTTGTTTTTGTATGCCGGTATTGATGATTCTATGCCGTTATGTAGTGTATCTATCCCAGTATTAGGAACGAAAGTTAGTTTTTCTTATATTTATTTCGTGCTTCTTTTTGAATAGGGCTAAAGTAAAAGAAGCTACTGATATGACTCAATAATGTTGTAGTAAAAAGGTTCGTTGAGACTTGTGAAAGCAAAAGAATTTAGACTTAAAAATTAAAGAAAACTTAACTCAAAATTTGATTTCAAGATATTACAAAAAAAAACCAAGACACTGATTCCACTATTACACATGAATGAATGATGGTAAATAACCCAAAACTCTAATTATCTTTAAGTCCCTTATTTTCTTAACTCACAAATAATCAGGAAAATTCTCAAAAATTAATTGTATCCCCTAAGCATAGATTATCTAATCAAAGCATAACCTATCTAATTGAATCACAACTAATGAAGAAAATTATGCAAACAATTAAAAACTCTGCAAAAGCAGTGATTGAGTGAATTATAATTAAACAGTAGAGAAAATATAATAGTTACCAAATTATTCATGCGTAAATAGCTTCCTCATTGCCGTGGTTGTGAGAGAATAAACACATCATCATGTTTGAAACACACTCGAAATTCATTATTATTGCTCAAAAATGGTTTACAAATGATGAAAAGGGAGAAACATAATGAAAACCGGGTTTGTAACAGTTATATGTGTTACAAACCAGAACGACCCACAGTATGTGTCACTGATACTGTAGCAAATAAGTCTGCCTCGGATGTACGACCCTCGGATGTGAGTCGTTATCTTTGTAGAAAAACGACTGTCTTTGCTGGTCTATTCTTCGTGTTCTTCAGCTATGCAGAGCAGAAATGGTGACTCTCTGCAACTTTCAATTTCTCGCCTCAGACATGTTCTAAATCCTCCCAATTCTCTCTGTAACCCCTCTCTGAGTTCCCAGCACCCTATATATACTCAACAGGACCAAAATATCTCGCCATAACTTCATATAATCTTCCATTACTCGGCATTATTCTTCACTGTCTGTTTAGGAAATAATTTAGATATTTGATTTCTCCACGAGTTCTGAAGCTGCCAAATTACCATATTTATCTCCTTCACACTCCATATGGTTGTTAGAGTCATCCTAGCACACGCAAACTCATTCCAACTCATGCAAATCCCATGAATATCTCCATTCAATGACGTGCTCCCTGTTTTGCTTCTCGAGGAATATCCAGGCAATTTGGATCGAACCAAAGGCCTTTACCAAGCCTGATAATCCCAATCACGTCATCCCAAAGAGTTTCAGCCATTGAATCTCACTAAAACATCACCAAAATCTCGAACAAAATTTCTTAGCTTGCTGCCATGTCTTCCCGCCAAAACTGAAATTCAAATGATGAAGATGAGGCTGCCCCAAATCCAAAACGTGGGCTCCTTTAACAGATGGGGTGCTAAAGATGAATATGGTCTACACATAGCCGTGGGTGACACTTAGCAAAAATGGGGGTCCGTATAGAAAATGTCCTCCGGGGGTGCTCCGAGCAACTTTTCGAGCCGAATTTTCCAACAAAACACACAAAACACCATAATAAGGACGAAAACGAGTACTAACAATGCGAAACATTGAGGACAAATTAGACACATAAATGCGCCTATCAAATACCCCCAAACTTATCATTTGCTAGTCCTAGAGCAAAATTATTAAAAAATAAAGCCGAGTTAATCTCGGGAGGGTTTACCAGAGGTGTACCCACAAAACCATGACTTCTAATTGGTCACAAGTATCCAAAGAGCTATGAGGACATACAAATTCTCAACCTATCTCCAAGTAACTAGAATGCCAGAGAAATTGAAGGTGTCAGCTCTAAAGCTGACTAAATAAAAGGGGAAACACATCCGCAACACTGCTAGATAAAGAGATATCTGCTACACACAGCTAGATAAACATTGTAAGATGCGTCCGCTGATTTACAGCTGGATAAGATTAGGAGAGAGATAAAGATGAGAGGGACATCTGCTACACAATTGGACTAATTACGTTTGATGAGTTAAACCAGTGCTAGAAAGATCTTGTGCCAGATTGAAAGCGGACTAACAAAGCAACCAAATGTATCTTTCTTCGACTCTCTCATAGTGCTCAGTAGAAACAACGTCTTCTTTGGTCTTCAACTGTTGATGATAAACTATCGAACCCCATAGAACCTTGACAATTAACTTTTCTCTTCGATTTCTTGCTTGACTTAAAAATTTCTACTTCCCTATGGCCTTATTGAACAAAAAACTAATTATAGAACAAAAAGAACGTAATGATTTTTTCTTTTTTTTTTTTTTTTTTTTCTATTCTCTTTTTCTTCATTTTTTTTTGTTTGAAACAAAAGTTACAAGACAAAAATTTACATGGCCATGAGAAAAGGACTTTAAAACTTGGATCTTCGCAACTTGTGATGTCTTGGTATCATGAATTCCAACAACTTATATCATTTGCTCTTATAACTTCTTGTAACTAAGTCTTCAACTTTGATTTTTGAATTATTCTTTTCTATTGTTGCTTCTAAACCTTAAACGTCTTCAACTTTCTTCATAGGTTTTGATATCTCTTTGCTTGTTGATGATGATAAGTTTCTACTGAGAGAGAGTCGTAATCCAGTAACTAAGGCTACATTGTGAGGTTGCTTTGTTTTTCTGGCATTTCCTGACCTACTTGCCTTTCCATCATGGATGGTTAGGTCCATCACGGTTACCCTCTAAAAGGAACAAGTTCTCTCCTGAATTTCAAGGATCTCAATGTCTTTTTCTCTAATGTCTCAAAAGGTTGTTATCCCTAGTATTCCAATTTCTATCTTTTCAGTGAGAAACAGTATGTAAACTTAGCTAACCGGATACCATGTGAAGCTAGAAGTTTCAAAAGTGCAACTAAAAAGTTCTTCCCCACCCCCAAACTTAAATCTAACATTGTCCTCAATGTTTCTAAAGAAAGAGCAATACCAAAAGGTAAAGTAACACGAGGAATCAGTAAAGAGAGAAGTCGGAAAGATAGTACCTGGGTGAAGAGAGAAATCAAAAACTAATATACAACATACAATCGCCTCGATGGTCAATCAAGGGTAAACAGGGTCCTCCAGAGGGACCTCCTCAATATCACCTGTAGGAAAGGGCTCTAAAAAGGGTTTCAATCTCTGACCGTTAACCTTCGAAGAAATACTACCATCCGGTGTCTCGATTTCAACAGCTCCATGAGGAAAGACAGTGCGCACAATAAAAGGACCCGTCCACCGAGAACGTAACTTCCCAGGGAAAAGATGCAAGCGGGTACCATACAGAAGAACTTTTTGACCTGGAGAAAATGACTTTCTTAAGATATTTCTATCATGCACAAGTTTCATTTTGTTCTTATACTCCTTAGCACTATCGTATGCATCTCTACGAATCTCTTCCAACTCATTGAGCTGGAGTTTCCTATGGGCTCCTGCCTTGTCGAGTGAAAAATTTATCTTCTTAACAACCCAATAAGCTCTATGTTCTAACTCAACAGGTAAGTGACATGCCTTGCCATAAACAAGCCAATAAGGAGACATTCCAATGGGGGTCTTAAATGCAGTACGGTAAGCCCATAAGGCATCAGTAAGCCTAGACGACTAGTATTTCCGATTAGGATTAACTGTTTTCTCTAATATACGTTTTATGTCCCTATTGGAAACTTCTACCTGACCACTAGTCTGTGGATGATACAGGGTAGCTACCTTATGTGTAATACCATATTTCTTCATCAAAAGCCTAAAAGGTCCATTACAAAAGTGCGACCCTCCATCACTAATTATAGCTCGCGGTGTACCAAAACATGTAAGTATATTATCTTTTAAGAACTCAATCACAACCCTATGGTCATTGGTTTTACATGCAACCGCCTCAATCCACTTAGAGACATAGTCTACAGCGACAAGGATGTATAAGTTACCAAAAGAATTAGGAAACGGACCCATAAAGTCAATACCCCACACATCAAAGACCTCAACAACTAAAATAGGGTTCAAGGGCATCATGTTCCTACGGGATATGGTTCCTAATTTCTGGCAACGTTCACAAGTCACACAGTAATTGTGGGAGTCTTTAAACAACGAATGCCAATACAATCCACACTGCAATATCTTAGCAGCAGTTTTCTTAGCACTAAAGTGACCCCCACAAGCATGATCATGACAAAAGGAAATAATACTGGACTGGTCACTCTCAGGTATACATCTCCTAATAATCTGGTCTGGACAATACTTAAACAAATAAAGGATCATCCCAAAAGAAGTGATTAACCTCAGCTAAAAACCTAGAACGATCTTGTTTACCCCAATGTTGGGGCATTCGACCAGTAACAAGATAGTTCACTATATTCGAATACCAAGGTAGTTGGGTAACAAAGAACAATTGTTCATCAGGAAAGCTATCCCTTATAGGAAGGGAATCATCAGGGGAACTAACAACTAGCCTAGACAAGTGGTCTGCTACAACATTTTCGGCACCCTTTTTGTCTCTAATGTCTGGAGAAAACTCTTACAACAAAAGGATCCACCTAATCAATCTAGGTTTCGTATCCTTCTTAGACAGAAGATATTTCAAAGCGGCATGATCAGTATATATGACGATTTTAGAACCTAAGAGATAGGGTCTAAACTTGTCTAAGGAAAACATAATGGCTAACAGTTCCTTCTCGGTAGTGGTATAGTTTAACTGGGCATCATTCAGAGTTTTGCTAGCATAGTAAATCACATGAAGTAATTTGTTTTCTCGCTGACCTAGCACAACACCAATAGCATAATCTGAAGCATCACACATGATCTCAAAGGGTAGGTTCCAGTTGGGTGCCTGGACTATGGGGGTGGTAGTGAGTAAATTCATAAGCTTCTCAAAAGCCTCTAAACAAGCATCATCAAAGACAAACTTAACATCTTTTGCAAGAAAATTGCAAAGAGGTCTAGAAATTAGGCTAAAATCCTTAGTGAATCTACGATAAAAACCTGCATGCCCTAAGAATGACCTAATATCTCTTACGGTTTTTGGGACCTGTAAAGTCTTAATAAGGTCAACTTTGGCTTTATCTACCTCTATACCCTTAGAAGATACGATATGCCCTAAAACAATTTCTGAACGAACCATGAAGTGACATTTCTCCCAATTAAGCATTAAATTCTTTTCCTTACACCTAGTCAACACTAGTGACAAATGATTCAAGCACTCATCGAAAAACGAAACAAACAATGAAAAATCATCCATAAAGACCTCTAAGAACCGTTCTACCATGTCAGAAAATATGCTCATCATGCAACTCTGAAAAGTCGCATGGGCATTACAAAGCCCGAAAGGCATGCGTCTATACGCAAAGGTACCAAAGGGACAGGTAAAAGTGGTTTTTTCCTGGTCTTCTGGGGCAATAACGATCTGATTATATTCAGAGTAGCCATCTAAAAAGCAGTAGTGACTATGTACAGCTAATCTCTGTAGCATCTGTTCGATGATGGGAAGGGGAAAGTGGTCCTTCCTAGTGACCTTTTTCAATTTCCTATAGTCAATACAAACACGCCAACCCGTGGTCACTCGGGTCGGGACTAACTCATTGTTATCATTCTGGACTACAGCAATACCGGATTTCTTGGGAACAACCTGAGCGGGGCTGACCCACTTACTGTCTGAAATGGGGTAGATAATGCCTGCATCTAACAACTTAAGGACCTCGTTTCGAACTACCTCTTTCATATTAGGGTTTAGTCGACGTTGCATCTCCCTAGAAGGTTTGGTATCACTCTCTAAATAGATCTGATGCATACAAACAGTGGGACTTATACCCTTAATGTCATCTATGGTCCACCCTAAAGCTTCCTTGTTGTTTTGAAGGACGGTTACTAGCCTACTTTCCTGATCACTATCCAAGACGGAAGAAATAATCACAGGTAAAGTCTCAGAAGGGCTTATAAACACATATTTCAGAGTATCTGGCAATGGTTTTAGGTCCAACTTAGGAGGCTCTTCTAACGAAGGAACTAGGGTAGACTTAGAAACTGGTAGTGGTTCAAACTTAGGTTTCCATACATTACTAGCGTCCAACAAAGGGGTTGAATCTAACAAAGCATTCACCTCATTAATCACATTATCATCATCAAAATCAATCCCAAAGTGAGCTAGGCATTTCTCTAATGGATCTTCTAACAAAGTGTTTGGTAATGACTCCTCGACTAATGTTCCTATCATGTTCACCTCTTCTATGTTCGAGTCATCTAGTTCAGAGGGTAGCTTACTAATATTAAAAATGTTCATCTCAAGAGTCATATTACCAAAAGACAATTTCATAATACCATTTCGACAGTTAATGATCGCATTGGATGTAGCTAAAAACGGGCGACCTAAAATTACCGGTATCTGGTTCTCTAGGTCAGGGACAGGTTGGGTATCTAGGATAACAAAATCCACTGGATAAATAAACTTGTCAACCTCTATGAGAACATCCTCGATCACACCACGATGAATTTTAACGGACCTATCAGCTAACTGAAGTGTCATCTGGGTAGGTTTCATCTCACCAAGTCCTAGATTAAGGTACACATGATATGGAAGTAAGTTCACACTAGCTCCTAAGTCAAGCAACGCTTTCTCAACACGGTATTTACCTATTGTGCAAGAAATGGTAGGGGACCCTGGGTCTTTATACTTAGGAGTAGTGGTATTCTGAATAATAGAACTCACGTGACTAGCTAGAAAGCATTTCTTATGGACATTAATCTTTCGCTTTCGCGTACACATATCCTTGAGAAACTTGGCATAAGAGGGAGTCTTCTTAATTGCATCTAGTAGTGGAAGGTTGATAGTTACCTTCTTAAAAACCTCCAATATATCATTAAAATTGGACTCCCTCTTAGTTGGAACTAGAAGCTGTGGGAATGGGGCTCTAGGGACAAAGTCGGGCTCAATATGACCCTCATTGGACTATTTAGAGACTCTATCAGTCTCCTCAGTTTCTGGTTAGAAGGGTGAACTACAGCATGTTCACTATCAGGCATGGAAACCTTGTTGTCTACCACTCTACCACTCCTAAGGGTTTTAATAGCATTCACATGATCAGATGTTCTTTCACCTATTTCATTAATTCCTCTAGGGTTGGGTTGAGTCTGAGTAGGAAACTTACCTCTTCTCTTAAAGACTCATTTACCTGACTAACCTGGTTTTTCAACTCGGAAATAGCCTGAGAGTTAGCCTGACCTATTCTCTTATTTTCTTCTAAACCTTGAGCAACAGATTGCTGAAACTGCACAGTGTTACGAGTTAAAAAATCAGGAGACTCTTCTAAACTTATAATCTTCTTATCCGAAGGGTTCTGAAACTGTGCCGAAGCTGAAGGATTCTTAGTATAGCCAAAACCTGGGGGAACCTGAGCATTACTAGACTGACCTTGATTCTGGCCCTTGGACCAAGAAAGGTTTGGATGGTTTCTCCAGCCAGGGTTATAGGTTTCTGAATATGGGTCAAACTTCTGTCGGTTATCAAACCTAGTGTTGTTATAAAGAGCATTGGCTTGCTCTTCAACAACAAGGTCTTCCCAAAAAAGGCTCATTTCTTTCACTACTACCACTAGAATGACATAATTCTAAGGCTTCTAACCTTTTGGTTATAGCTGCTATTTTGGCATCTGACTCATAAGTTCCTTCTATCCTATTAACATTTCCTTTACTTAGAAGAATTTTTTTCTGGAGTTCCCTACTATTTTCCCATTGTTGGTCTTATCGACGATTTCATTCAAAAATGTCATCGCTTCATCAACAGTTTTGTTCTCAAACCCACCTGTGCATAAGGACTCAACCATGGTTGTTGTTGAATAATCTAAACCCTCGTAGAGGATCTGAACTAACCTAACCTTCTCCAAACCATGATGAGGACATTGAGATATCAAGTCATTGAACCTTTCTAAGTACCTATATAAAGATTCTCCCTCTTGTTAGGCAAAAGTACAGATTTGTATCCTAATAGACGATGTTTTATTCCTTGGAAAAAACTTATGTATAAAGGCAGAAGTAAGTTGGTCATAGGTTTCAATTGACTCAGAGGAAAAACT
Organism: Papaver somniferum; assembly: GCF_003573695.1. Lineage (NCBI taxonomy): Eukaryota > Viridiplantae > Streptophyta > Magnoliopsida > Ranunculales > Papaveraceae > Papaver > Papaver somniferum. Next base: position 176,275,270 of record NC_039360.1, read on the forward strand.
ATACAGCCAAGATTTGGCTTTATCTTTTAAGGAAAAAGGGAATAACCTAAGTTTCAACGCATCATCACTTAAGTTTTTAATTTTCAGAGTGCTACAAACTTCCTCAAATTCCCTAACATGAAAATAGGGGTTCTCATTCTCTTTTCCTAAAAACATTGGGAGCATCTGTAACGTCCCAGGTTTCAGTTCATAATTTTCCTCGGTTTCAGCTAACTTGATACAAGACGGACGAGAGGTCCTAGTTGGGTTTAACAAAGCTTTCAAAGCTGCCATTTCTGGCACTACCAAAGGACTAGGAGTACTTTCTTCACTAATTGTCAAGTTTTCAAAGCTGAAATTTCCAAAGACAGGGCTCTCAAAAGAAGAGTCTTCGAGCTCCCCGCCTTCATAAGAAAAACTACTAGGTTTGTCACTAATCAAACGACCTAGAGTGTTTATTTTCCAAGCCCGCTCTCTAATGACCTCGGTCATACACTAGAAAAACAAAAATACAAAGAAAAATCCTAAAAGGAAGGGAATATCTAAGCAAACACAAACAAGAATGACTCCACCACTCCAAACCTACTGATTTCTAGCAAACAAAAAGCATGATGGCTCCACTTAGATTGTTTCTAGACCAGCTTCTAATCCTTCGAAAGGGAACTCGTTACAATTTAAGCAAACCCCTCTGAAATCAATCCGAGTCAAAGTAAGTTGAATAGAGGCGAGGGAAGCTCAGTATAGCTTTGATACCCAAGGCCTCACCGGTATTACAAGGCGGCGTAGTCACGCATTCAACTCACAGAAACCATCATGAACTTCGAAGTATGCTTAAAAGAGTAACCAATATTTTTCGAACGACTTTCCTACTAAGCTCATTACCCTATAGGTATCGTTCTATTCCAAATTTTAAAGCTTAGGTTCGCGATAAGTATCGTTTTCCTAAGGCGGGCATGAAGAGAACGGTGATGAAATCCGAACCCTTATCTTGTATGGCCAGTCCTTGCCCTTTACTAGGAAATTAAAGCAGTCGTATTCAGTTCCTCGACATATATGCAAACGAAGGAATACAATAACTCGCAAGCAGGGGATTCGCGAGTGTTTCGACAAGCTTACCTCCCGTTCCAGACGGGGGATGAACCGTTGTAGTCGACTCGGGCCACGACTCCTATGTCATGTACAAACCCGAGGGGTCGAGGTGATATCGTAATCACCGTCCTTCTCTGCAAACAGTTTAATATTTAAACTACCCTTCAGTAGGGTTTAAAAATAATGTCCCAAAGTTTACAGTCCAAAGTCCAAAAAAATAAAGTACAAGGGAAAAGGAAAGTCTAAAAAAAAAAAAACAATTAAAAATGTCTCTCTCTTTTTTTTCTCTCTTTTTTTATAAAAAAAAAATTCCTCTTCTTTCGCTCCTTTCGCTTTGCCTTTTACTCCAAGTCTTTAAGTATTCACCAAAAGCTTTGGAAAAAATTTCTTTCGCTCCAAATTCCAAATTCTGTAAGGAAAAGACAAAAACCCAAAAACGTAAAGAAGAACAAAAAAAAAATCTAAAAACTCTAGCCTAAAGACAAGTCCGCGTCGGCGGCGCCAAAAATTGGTGTGACTCAATAATGTTGTAGTAAAAAGGTTCGTTGAGACTTGTGAAAGCAAAATAATTTAGACTTAAAAATTAAAGAAAACTTAACTCAAAATTTGATTTCAAGATATTACAAAAAAAAACCAAGACACTGATTCCACTATTACACATGAATGAATGATGGTAAATAACCCAAAACTCTAATTATCTTTAAGTCCCTTATTTTCTTAACTCACAAATAATCAGGAAAATTCTCAAAAATTAATTGTATCCCCTAAGCATAGATTATCTAATCAAAGCATAACCTATCTAATTGAATCACAACTAATGAAGAAAATTATGCAAACAATTAAAAACTCTGCAAAAGCAGTGATTGAGTGAATTATAATTAAATATTAGAGAAAATATAATAGTTACTAAATTATTCATGCGTAAATAGATTCCTCATTTCCTTCGTTGTGAGAGAATTAGCACATCATCATGTTTGAAACACGCTCGAAATTCATTATTATTGCTCAAAAATGGTTTACAAATGATGAAAAGGGAGAAATATAATGAAAACCAGGTTTGTAACAGTTATATGTGTTACAAACCAGAACGACCCACAGTATGTGTCACTGATACTGTAGCAAATAAGTCTGCCTCTGATGTACGACCCTCGGATGTGAGTCGTTATCTTTGTAGAAAAACAAATGTCTTTGCTGGTCTGTTCTTCGTGTTCTTCAGCTATGCAGCAGCAGAAATAGTGACTCTCTGCAACTTTCAATTTCTCTCCTCTGAGATGTTCTAAATCCTCCCAATTCTCTATGTAACCCCTCTCTGATTTCCCAGCACCCTATATATACTCAACATGACCAAAATATGTCGCCATAACTTCATATAATCTTCCATTACTCGGCATTATTCTTCACTGTCTGTTTAGGAAATAATTTAGATATTTGATTTCTCCACGAGTTCTGAAGCTGCCAAATTACCATATTTATCTCCTTCACACTCCATATGGTTGTTAGAGTCATCCTAGCATACACAAACTCATTCCAACTCATGCAAATCCCGTGAATATCTCCATTCAATGACGTGCTCCCTGTTTTGCTTCTCGCGGAATATCCAGCCAATTTGGATCGAACCAAAGGCCTTTACCAAGCCTTATAAGCCCAAGCACGTCATCTCAAAGAGTTTCAGCCATTGAATCTCTCTAAAACATCACCAAAATCTCGAACAAAATTTCTTAGCTTGCTGCCATGTCTTCCCGCCAAAACTGAAATTCAAATGATGAAGATGAGGCTGCCCCAAATCCAAAACGTGGGCGCCTTTAACAGATAGGGTGATAAAGATGAATATGGGATACACATAGCCGTGGGTGACACTTAGCAAAAATGGGGGTCCGTATAGCAAATTTCCTCCGGGGGTGCTCCGAGCAACTTTTCGAGCCGAATTTTCCAACAATATTTATTTCCAAAAAAAATACCTACAAACACACAAAACACCATAATAAGGACGAAAACGAGTACTAACAATACGAAACATTGAGGACAATTAGACACATAAATCGTCTATCAGCTACCAAACGAAAAACTAAAGATGATGGCATTAAGAAAATATGGAAGGACGGTCTTGGTACTCCTCAATCTCTTCCTCCTAGAGGGAAAGAACAAGGTCGCAACAATCTTTTGGGGGCTGATACAAGAGGTGAAGATTGGGAGAGTGGCCATGACTGTAGTAAACTCGCAATCGGTGAACCTATCGGAGCAGTTGAGGAGGAAGAGGAGCAAGATGACCAAGATGAAGAGGAAACTGAGGAGGAAGATAATGAGATTGATCCAAGTCAAGTAGTAGTGGAACAAGTTTGGTCAAGTCAACAACCGACACAAGGAAAGGGTACAGGAAGAGTAAAAGTTAAAGTTTCACACCTTCCTCATATTGATGACATGATACCTGACCTTGATCGTGGTAAAATTTGGAGTGCAGCTTCTTATGATCCAGGGAATCTATTTGGCTACAAGGACTCTTGGGATCGTACACTATCAAACCTATGTAAGAATTTCTATCTCGTGCATATTTATTGTTTTGTATTTATATAAAACCTCTTAATCGTATTATCTCCTAATTGTAGGATCATAAGAAGGTTGTGCGTTGTTGCAGAAACCAAGCCGCGTCTCATTGGGATTTGTCTAAGGAATGTGCAGAGGTACAAACATTAGTAAAGGATTCTGGTCTATATCCTTTGGTTGAAAATTATGTGAAGCCAGATATTGTGACAGTCAATTGCTTCGTCGAAAGGTATCCTGGTGAAACAGATACCATGCACTTCCCGTTTGGCGAGATGACCTTGATCCCTGATGATGCTCAGAACATTCTAGGCTTGAGTGTTACCGGCATATCAATTGCATAAGGAGATCATTTTCCGGAGCTAGAATGGTCGAAGTTGCACGCTCTTACTAACAAGTTGTTGGGTTGGGACTACAAAACTTCTGTGGAAAGCTTTTATGTATCTAAGACTAGTAGGACAAATACCATCATGCTGATGCTTCTTAAGAAGACCTTTGAAGGCACGGCGCAGAGAAAAGACAAGGATGGATGGGACCCCGCAAATATTCGTTATACAGCCGCTGTGTACATGTTATTCATCTTGGGAACTAGGGTGTTCCCTGACACTAGTGGCAACAGGGTTAGTGAAAACTACCTTCAATACTTGGATCCGTTGTAAGAGGTCTTTAGATATTCTTGGGGCACCATGGTAATGGAACATTTGATGACGGAGATGAGAAGGGCCTCTAAGGCGGTTACAAACCAATTTGTCGGGAATTTCACTCTACTCCAGGTAATTTTGTTTTTAAACTTATGTTCTTATTTATATTGTTCACATGTACCCTTATGATGAACTTAGAAACAAAATTTACTGATTTTCAAATGTATCATTTCACATTTGTATAGGTGTGGGATTATGAACATTTCCCAACATTGTTCAAGGGGAACTCTTTCTTGAAGATTATACCCATTGATGACCCCGAAGATCCTAGAGCCAAGAGATACCAATTCAACAACCATCCGAAGCCCGGTAACAATCGTCGACTGATAGCTATGAGATTGGCTCTGGACGCGATGACTACCAAAGATGTTGTGTTCGACCCTTACAGGGAGGCTAGAGAAAACCACCAATATTTAAGGTCCTATAACGTTGCATTTTACAATGGGCCTTTGTTCCACCCAAATGGATACGTTATGGCTGACCCTCGACTTGTGATGCGGAAACTTGGATATAAGCAATTACCCCGATTCATTGACAGCCTCTCATGAAAGGTATCTGCTTGACCTTACTGTGTCTATGTCAAGTTACACAAGGTTGAGGGTAGAGTATGATCCAATTCCATAACCAACACATTGGAGGTATAGGGAACCACGTCGTTTGGTAGATGCTACTAATTGGGAGATTGTGAAAAACGGTGATGAATCAGATCCCGCCTACATTGATAATTACTTGGAATGGTCACATCCTTTTGTCGTGCGCCCGGACGACGTCGAAGTTCCACCCCAGAAAAACCCTCTCGTTCCAACTCCTACAGAGGCACCACCTACGATGGCCCAACTTCATAATACTGTTGGATTGCTAGTAAGTATTGTTAGTTGCTTAGTCGTTTAATTTACACATAATTATATATCAGCAAATATAAACTAATTATGTGTTGTATGTATGAAGCTAGCGGCGTCGGCTTCGCAAGTTGAGGAAGCAGTTAGGTTGCAAGTACAACGAAGGAGGGGAGCTATCTATTGAAGGAGTGAAGGAAGTCTTGGAGAAGCTTGATAAAATTGAAGACCCAAGTGCAAGAGCTTTGTTTGGGGAAACGAGGAAGGCTCTCGTTGCCAAGAAGCAAAAGACCAAGTGATGAACTCTATAGTTGTGTTTCATTATTTGGATGGTGGTTGTTATGTTTTGCAAAATTTCTAACTTGTTTTCGGTTGAACTCTTTAGTTGTTTGGTTTACTTTTGGTTTACGATACCGTGATGAAGAACATTTAAGCACGATTCAGTTGTTTGGTTTATGTTGAACATGTTTAGATTTCTAGTGAAATATTTTCTTTGAAAGTTTTCCTTACACCAGAGTTTCCGGCATAAAAACATTTAGGTTATACAGTGCCGGGACAGCTTCTGGCGTGTAAAAGTTATTACAATTCTATGCCGCCTCTCTTACCGGCATCGAAATATTTTCCTAAACCTATACCGGAACAAGGAGAGGAAAGGGTTCAAGTTCCTGTATAGAATTTGGACAGTACCGGCATGGATGTAATTATGCATCTACGCCGGAATTCTGTGTTTTTCTAACACCTTGCTAGTTTTTTCATAAAACCGGCATTCAAATATTTATTGAATCTATGCCGGTATTGATTATAAATCCGTTCTGAATGCTATTTTATTTCATTCCTAAGTAATCTATTACATTGGATTTGAAACTTTAAATTAAAACATACTAAAAAACATGGAATGGAGCAACTTTGGTTAAAGATGATCTCATAATCTATTTTCATCCCTTTTCAACAATTGCGGATCCTTTGAGCCTTTCGCAAATATCTTCGAAGACATCGTCTGGAATGGGGGTGTCAAGGACAATCTTCATTGGTTCATCTTCTCTTTCAACATATTTCTTTCCCTTCATATAACATCCATCACACCCATCAATAGGATTGCATTGTCCCTTGTGGTTTTCTCTTGATTGTGCTAGTACAACAGCTTTGTCAAACTATTGAAACTCATCTCACTTTGGGTAATTCAAACACCTTAGAAACATTCTTCCATTTTCAGCATCATCAGTTTTTGCAACCCAAAACCGACGTGTCCCATCATAGCTTCTACACTTTGAATAAATAAAAGGACAGTCCATTGCTAGATGAGAAGGTGACTTGCAAATTTGATAGATGCAATGATGACTCTGTAAGAGAAGATTATATTAGTGATACGTCATAGTAGAGAAGATTTTAACTATCCATATATAGTTAATAATGTTGAATCTACTTACTTTGCAGTTAGAGCTTGATGATGAATCTCCCATCGGTTGTGAGCTTTAACCGTGCTAGATTGATCTATTTTTTGGTGCTTGCTTTCTTGAGAGAAGGATTTTTGTTATTTGGTGGGTGCTTTGTGTAGATTTTTCCAAAGGAATAGGGGGTATTATATAGAATGAATCTCCAATGGTCTTATTTTTCAAAAAACTAGTCGTTTTTTTTTTTTTGAAATTCAATACCACCGGCATGGTCGCAATTATATATGCAATGCTGGTGTTATGTACCAGCGCTAAACCATGTTGTTGAACCATGCCGGTAAAGGTTGCATATTTCTTTGTGAAGAAATTCACTCGTACCGGCATAAACATCTAACGGTAAACAATACCGGGACCGAATGCCGGTGTTGTATGTCACATTTATTTCAATGCCGGGTTTTGTGTGATTTCAAAAAAACTAGTCGTTGAGGTTTTTCTCTATATAAAGAGAGCTAATACTTGCACCCCAAAAGCCCAAAACTCGTGTGTTCTTATATATATCCTTGAGCCTCTTAACTTAGAACCCCTAAACCCTAGAATAATCATCTATAAATATCTTAGTATAGTACCTAATCCCACATACAACAAATAGCATCGTTCGACTCCGAGGAAGATTTAGCAATCACCCAAGCATGGTACACCGAAACTCATCCTTCAACTATAGATAACAGCACGCGGGATTCCATGTGGTTGAAGATTTTTAACAAGTTTATTCACGATTACGGTAACCCGAAAGGAAGAACTGCTCAACAAATCGAGCAACGACACGACATCATCCTAAATGCGGTGGTTGAGTATCTAAAAATGAAACACCAGATCGAGCACGCTACCAGCAATAGATTGTCCCCTCAACAACTTGTAAGTATTTTTATGATTAATTCGACACAATCCACTCTTTTTCAATTTTTAAATAACGAACTAAGTTGATGTGTTGTTTTTGTAGCATGAACTCGTGAAAACGCGTTACTTACAGGAAAAGGGAGAAGCATTCATGTTTGATGCCAACATGAACCACATTGTAACCAAAGTCACGGAGTACCACTAGTTGGGTGAATCGGAGACGGATTTTTCCTAAGAAGATTGATAGGTTTAGCGGTATTTGGTTAGGTTTTTAGGGTAGTTTTTGGTAAGGTTTTGTGGGTACATCTCTATGTAAACCCTCACGAGACTATAACTCGTCCACTTGGGTCACCAAGTGGTTTAAAGGCTTGATGCACGTGCTAAGTGCGTTCGTGCTTCCTGCGACAAGGATTACATTTAAAATAAATTATAGTTCCGACTTACTTTGTTAACATAACTCAATAACGTTAGTTTTCCGGCATACCTTCTATATATTATCATGTGCCGGAATTTAGTGTCAAAATGTTGTGTGCAATAAACCATGTTCCGGATTTAAAATCATATGCATTACAGTGCCGGCAACCGCTACCGGCATGGTCGAACATCTTCCATACACTGCCAGAATGGAACATTCAATGCATAACGACTATTTTTTTAAACCATAAACCAATAAAGACCATTTCCGGCGTGGGATCTAAGATACTGATAATGTCGGTATGATAAAGTGGAAAAGAGCCGTTGTGCCCTCATCTATTTAAAGGAATGGATACCTCAGAAGAAAAAAAAACAGGTGAGCTCCAACACATTTCTCTGATGTCAAATCAATCACCAACTACCGATTTCAGAGAATTTTTATATGAAAAAAATTATCCACTCCGATAGGGAATCGATCATCATCCACCACCAACTCAATTCCCATGATACTAGAAAAACTTAAAAGGAAGGAGCAAACCACCAAGTCACTTGCCGCAATGGAAGAAGAGATACTTAGAAGGAAAAGAGTAGAAGAAGAGGAAGCAATACAAGAAAAATGTCGCAAAGAAACTAAAGAGATAATTGAACGTGTAAAACAAGCGAAGATAGAAGCGGATGTTGAGAAAGAAACCGAATGGATTAAGAATTACTTCATAGTTTCGGATTTGTCGGAAGATCACCGCCCTTCAAACCTTTTTTTGGGGTCTTGTTGCGGATGGTCCTTATATGTCGAGGTTATATGACGGTAAGTGCAAAAAACGCAAAATGGATTACGGGGATGAGTTTGTAGCGAATCGGACAATTCCCTCATAAAATTATGTCGCAAATACAACGAGTTCCTCGCAAGATACAGAGACAATGGGTGGCAAGATCATGAAGCATATACCAAGTGGAGAAAAGAGCCTTTTAGGAATTTCGAAGCCGCTTTGTTTGTTGAATCTCGTTACAAGAAATAATGCTAGTTGCAATTAGCTTAAGATATTTCATTTCATGTGGAATGTTGTTTATGTGTTTAATGTTTTTAAGTTTATTTCCTTAGTATAATATGTAGAAAGGGCCTTTTAGGAGTTTCTAAGCCGCTTTGTTTGTTGAATCTCGTTACAAGATAATGCTAGTTGCAATTAACTTAAGACCTTTCATTTTATGTGGAACGTTGTTTATGTGTTTAATTTTTTTTAGTTTATTTCCAAAGTGTTAATATGAAGGCCAATTTGGGTCAGTTTGCTTGCTTAAACCTTTTGGTGGTGCGCTAATAATGATTCAAGAAACACTACCGGCATAAATTGTTAATAACAAATCAACGCCCGCACTCTAAATATAAATTCAGTTAAATTCGTCAGATTTCCGGCATAGGTTTTGATAGTTCGACAACGCCGTTATTATGAAGGTTTGTTACCATTGTAACTGTCGTCCCAATTATCCTTATTCTTTTCCATTGTAATTGTCGCACCAATTATTCCCCATTGTAACCGTTAAAAACTCCCTCATTCCATTTATGTGACGGTTACAAACTCCATAATTACATAAAATTGACGGTTATGGAATGGGAACGGTTCCATCTTTCAATATCTTTCTTTTCACTTCGCAATTCCAAAAGAACTTCCAAAACCACTAAACTTCATCCTCTGAACCAAATTCATTCAATTCTTCAAACCCAAATAAGAATGGGTCCTCGTAAACCTCCTGAAAAACCAAAACCTATTCCTAGTGGTAAATCGAAATCAGAAGCATCTATTGAACAAGATGATGATGAGGAAATAACAGAGATGATGAGGTAAGTGATGTCTATGTTTATTGAATTGTTAGGGTTTATTTCATAATACACAAATTGAAACTTGCATGATTATTGTTTGTAATAGGTAAAAGGAAATTTGAAATTGAATTTAGTGAATTCGAAATTGAATTTAGTGAACTGAAATTCCAATTTAGTTTCGGCGTACAATTAAATTACAATACAATGCCGATTTATATGTCTTGTATCCCCATTTTATTGCATGCAAGTTATTAGAATACTGGCATAGAAACCTTATTTTTGTTAAATCTCGGTAGACAATTCCCATACTAACGGCATAGCATTTTAGTTTCATACAATGCCAGTACCTTGTATCCGGCATGGAATTTCTTTAGAGTACAATACCGGTATGAATGCCGGCATTATCGTTATGTTCAACGTCCATGCCGGTTTTGGTTACCTTATTTTGTTGAATCTATGTAAACAATTCCCACATTACCGGCGTAGTATTTTATTTACGTACAACGCCGGTACCTGCGAACCGGCGTAGAATTTATTTAGACCACAATGCCGGAACCGGTGCCGGCAGAATCTTTATTTTCATCTGGCATGTCGGGTTTGATTTCCTTATTTTGTTAAATATCATTTTGTATGTAGGTCCCAAGCTGCAAAATTGAAGAAAGGAAAGGGAAAAGTTGTTGATGAAGTAAAACCTAAGTCTTCTCGGCCTCGACGTGGTCGAGATGATACGGAACGTGGTATGTTCATGATTCGGGAGATTCCCCCGGAGGGAGACACAAGCAGCGATGATGATGCTGATTGGGAGAAATTTGTACCTCCTGATCCAACAGGTGGATCATCCTCGCATATCTTAGGATAACCTGAAGTTGAAGCCGGTGAGAAAAAGGAAAAGGACCCACCAAAGCACCTCCCAAAACCATATGACATGACTCCAGAACACACTGATGGCAAATACTGGGGTCAGCCGAGAGATCTGAAACTCTTATTTGACTACAAGGACTCATGGGCTCGTTGGATCTATCAAATTTATGTAAGACGTTTGCATATTGTTGTTATATTGTTTATATATGATCAGGTGATTTGAAGTTTGTTTGGTGTGTTTTTATAGGACCACAAGAAAGCCTTCCGTGTTTGCCGCCATCAACAAATGGATACATGGAATTTGGAACGGGAGTGTCCGGCTGTTCAAGCGGCAGTAAGAGCATCTGGGTTGTATCCCGCGGTAGAAAACTATGTGGCCACTGATCAAGTGACGGAGAATTGCTTCTTGGAGAGGTTTTTTGCTTCAACCGATACCATGCATTTTCCTTTTGGCGAGATGACCATTATCCCTGAAGATGTCCAAAGAATATTAGGTCTTGAGATCATTGGAAAATCCGTTAAAAAAGAAGAAGACGGTAAGACCCTAGAATGGTCCAAGATCTGTGAGCTGACTAAAAAGTTGTCTGGTTGGGACGTGGCAACGACAAAAGCAAATATGTACATGTCAAAGAAAACCATGACAAAGACTATTAAAGTCGTCAAGCTCAGAGAGTTGTTTGGGAATATGATGGGAAAGCAATTGAATGTCGAAAAAATACAGCAAACTGTCGCTGCTTATCTTTTGTTCCTCTTGGGCATCACAATATTCCCTGACTCTAATGGTAACATGGTGCATATGAACAACTTACAATACTTGGATCCCTTGGAGGAGGTTCATGAGTATTCATGGGGCACTGCTTTCTTGGCACATTTGTTGGCGGAGATGCGTAGATCTTCTAAGGCGACTGTCTGTCAATTTAATGGGAATTTCACTGTATTACAGGTAACGTGAACTAGTTATTTTGTTTTCCAATTAGTTCTTTTCTTATACATTTAATTGGAACGATCTTTCATTTGTATAGGTGTGGGCTTATGAACACTTCCCAATAGTGTTCGCGGAGTACAAATATTTGGAGTCGTCAACTCGTGGTTTGGACCCACAGGGTCCTATAGCTAAGAAATACTTTTTCGAAAATAAACCGAAGCCAAACAACAGAACTCGGTTATTCGCCATGAGAGAGGCTTTTGACTCTATCATTGTCGAAGATGTTGTGTTTGACCCATATAGGAACGAAAGAGGAGTTCACTTTGCAAGGAATGACAACGTAGCATTTTACAACGGACCATTGTTTCATCCAAAAGGATTTGTTATGCATAACCCTCGCCGTGTGATGCGCCAACTTGGGTACAAGCAGAAAAAACTTACGGGTAAATCTGATGCCAAATTCTCTCATGACTTTCCTCAATGCCTATCAGGTGAACAACATACACTGGTAGTTTAGAAACCAACTCCTCTACTTTTACATTGGAAATAAAAGGAAGAACAACGACTAGTGCTGGATAGGGGTGGTTGGGAATTGGAGGAAAATGGTTATGAGTCGGAACCAAGCTTCCTCAGAGGTCATTCGAGGTAATCCCATCCTTGTATTGTACGCCCGGCCACCGAAATAGTGCCTCCACAAGCAGAACCTCCCTCCACAACTCTTGAAGAAGTTACTGTACCCGTACTTCAAAAGACCCTCACGTTGTTGGTACGTAATTCTGATTCACTTCCTATTATTCGAATATATATCTATAAACTTATAAAAGTTAACATACTAATGGAAAAATATGACAACAGCGATCGAGGCTAGGAAAATTGGGAAACTGGTTTAAATGCAAGAACAAGAAAGGAGGTTGACCCCAGCAGAATTGAAGACAGTCGAGGAAAACATATACAAAATTGAAGATCCAAATGCAAAGGACTTGTGGAAGGAAACGAAGAAGAGGGTTCACAAGAAACCAAGGACCGAGTGATCTAAGATGCTTGTTAATGTTTCTTTTATAGTATTAGTTATGTCTTTGAACAATCTACTATCGGTTTATGTTTGTTTGTGTGTCTTGCTAAACTTTGAACATCTTTGTTTCATTTGTTTTCGGTTTGGAACATCTTAACTTTACATATGGTCTAGTCTTTGCTTATGTTATTTTGTGTGTCTTGCTAAACTATGAAGATGTTGATTTCATTTGTTTTTGTCTTAGAACATGTTATATTGGTTAATCTATGTCAAACATTGCCATTTTTATGTTTATTTTTTCAAAACCGGCATGGTCGAAATTGTTACAACAATGCCGGTATACTGATTTCTTTTCTGGACCAAAGGAATTGAGAATTCCGGCATAGATTCGCTTTTCCAGACAATGTCGGTACTCTTTCTTTTCCTCACACATAAGTGATCTGTGTATAATTCCAGCATTATCATGAAGTTAATTTCGACGCCGGAACTAAATCTGATATTTCTGTGTACTTATTGTGCCTTTCCAGCATTGAAGAAAAGAAACTTTCTAAGCCGGGATCAGATCCCGGCATTGTAAAGTTTGAACTAAATCATGACGGCATATCCATAGCATATGGTTTAATGATTACATTTCAAACTTCCAAAAAAATAAAAGGTTGCGTAGCAGTGATCCGCACATTTCCAAACTACTCTTCATCATTATTCTAATTTATGAATAGGAATTTCTCCCTTCTCCGGGTTAATTCATAGCTTCAACGCATCCCACAATTGGTGGTTCTCCTCATACAATTTCATCCATTCCTCCGAGTGATTGGGCACTATATCCTTGTTTTTAGTCAACGGACAAACCGGTGGAAATGGACAATTTTCCTTTAGCTTCAGAATAACGAAATGTTTCCCGTTCACGAACGCCAAAACAACTTTTCTCTTCTTAAGAGATCCTTCGCATTTTTGCCACTTTGGCGTATAAGTTGTTTGTTCGGTGGGGGAAAAATAACGAACAACACAGTTAAATGTATCCGCCACAAGATGCCCACAAACCGCCATTTTCATCCAATATTCAGTAGGAAGGAACTTCATCTCGTGTTATGGCCCTAACACCCGACCATGAAAACTATCAAACCCTTCCTCATCATCTACCAATTGTTCATAACAACTCTTTTTTTTCATAAGATGTTCGGCCATCCTCTTTCTAGCGTATCGGCATGGTGTCATCCCTTTACTAATCGCCGTCTCAAAGATTCCTAATTGTTCGGTCACGGCATGATAGCCACAATTTCCATCTCCATCGACATCATTTGTATATACAATATACTCGCGAATAACCTCGGTAAGTTGCAGTGCATAGGACTGTATTTTGGTATGGTAATGCCTATGAGTCTTACCTGTTTGGGAGTCCTTAGACATCTTCATGTTACTAACTTTTAGCTTAAGTATATCCAATCCATCTTCTGCAATCTCTACATTTCCAACGTCTTCAGTATGTGATGGGAGTCCGTACTTCCTTGGACTACCCCTTATCCTTTTAAAAGAGACTACATCACCATCATGTTGTTGATGTACTTGACTTGATGTAGGTTCCTTATTCGGCCTTTCAGTTTTGATATGCAAAGCCGGCCCTTCAACTATGGGTGTGACTTCGGAATGCTCCCCCTGTTTAATCATTGTTGGTACCTTCCTACGCCTACCCCTTTTCTTTGTAACCTCAACTGTATGCGTGGTATCTGCTTCCTCGGATTGTTGTTCTTGTTCCATCGATGCGGGTACCTTCGTCAGCCTTCCCCTTTTCTTTGGAACCGGCACTTCATCGCCTTGTGGTGTGGATACGGAATTCGCCGTTTGTTGTTGACTTGATGGCGGTTCCTTCCTCGGCCTACCACTTTTCCTTGGAATCGGCGCTTCCGCGAACCTTGCTTCTGAAATCTCACATCCAGTTGGGTCTCGTTTCTTACTTGCCTCGTCTTCACATTCACGTCCACTCGATGCTTTCAATTCTTTCCTTTGTTTTCTCCTAGTCGTTTTAGTTTGTGATCTACCGGGCGGATCTCCCTTTCTTGTCTCTTCACTTTGTGCTATCCATGGGCGTGTAATTAGCCTTAGTTGGCTCAACAATACTTGTCGGCTAGCCGAGTTGCCACGTGAGTAAGCTTCATAGAGTTCCTCGGCCTCCTTTGTTTCCCATGGTGATTGTCCGGGAGCTTCCGAAGGGGGGGGGGGGGGTCGAAAGATAGTTTCTTCCAAAATATATCAATAACCTCAATAGGTATAACTTGTTCATACTTCACAAGCATATGACGACACAGAAGCCCCAATGAAGACATGTCTGGAAAAATACACACATCACCCGGTTTGCCGTAGTTTATCTCTTTTTCCATTTTTATAATCATATGTTTTATTGCCCAATGCGAAACCTTGAATTCTATTCCTTGGAGAAAATTACCATATCAAAAATGTGATGTCATCCTTTCCATTGAGCTTTTCTCAAAGTCCTTCTTGATCCTATCGATATCAGCCTTAAAGTATTGCTCTATTTCCTCGGTGACCGTAACTACGTTTCCTTGGATGGACTGGATGAGATATTTAAATATCCCATGAGAGGACTCCGCTATACTAGTTGTTTCATTCCCGTAGTGTCTATACCGATTTATCCATGCACGCACAAATTTTTCCTTGAACTGATGCAACAATTTATCACGACAATATGAGACGGCACTTGGATACAATTCGTTATATTTGGCAATAAACATGTTCAATCTCTTTTCATATATATCCATGGTAAGAGACCAATAAACTTTCTCCCAATCCTTTAGAAATTCCAACCACCTTTTATGATTTTCATCGTGTTCTTTGTCCACTCGCTCTTTAATCTTTCCTCTTTCATATTCTTCTTCTTCCGGTGATAGTTTTTTCTTGCGAACATATTCCTCTAGTTGAGCAACCATTCTATTCTTAATATCTGCCTTAGAGGGTTCAAACAAAGCATGACAATGTTTTATCACATTTTGACCTATATGATATGTACATAGGAAATTTTGTGCATCCAGAAATACGTCGGATATATCATTCATTAGTGCGTCATCTTGATCGGTTATGATGACCCTTGGAAATTGATTTTCCGGGAAAAATAATTTCAATTGTCGTAATGCCCAATACTAATTGTGATCCCTCTCGTTTTCCATGAAACACCAAGCCAATGTGAATGATACCTTGTCTGATGTTTGCCCTACGATGTTGAACAATGGCATGTTGTATTTGTTTGTTTTGTAGGTGCAATTCATCATAAGAACACCACAACATGTATGATCCAATTGTGAAACCAAAGGATGTGCAATGAATATTTGAAGGGGCTTTTCGTCCGACCCTCTTTTAATGATACGCGTGTAGTTGTGATCCCAAACTATCTTCTCAAATTCTTGCATAACGGTCCTCCCTTCCCATTCCACCCTTCTAATGGTTGTTTGTGCGCTATAAATTGTAATTAGAGAAGAAACGTACATTCTGATTATCCTTTTCCGTGAAGCCTCTGAGAATCACTCTTGTTTGATACATGCTTTGGTCATTATCTTTACATCCTCGAATTCATGAGATTTTAGCTTCGCAACTAGGGAGTGACCAACAAAATATTTCGGATCCCGGTGGTTATGACGGACAAACCACACCGTACAATCTCATTCCTTTTCTTTGTCTCTTAGATAGAATAAAAGCTTAAAGGGGCAATTATCCTTCCTCGTACAAGTCTTGTATACCCTATTAGTCTTCTTTGGATATACATAACCCTTTATCTTATCTCTATCCTTCTTCTTGTACTGCCCACTTCTCTCACAAACCATCTTAAAACAATTATCTGAACGTTGGGTATTCCTCACCAACACACACATGTTCTTAAGAGCCGTCTCTTTTTCCCAAGCAATTGCTTCCTCTGGAGATTTTATTCCCTACATGAGGACAACAATGGGAGATTATAAGGTTAATTACAAGCAATCCCCACATAAAGTTCTAAAAACTAGGTGAAAGTATTGTTTGGTAACATACCGGAGGCATTTTATAGTATTCGGACGTATCCGGACCAAGCGGTTTGGAATTTGTTGGATCAATGTATGTCAGAATCTAAGGAATGAATGAAAAGAAAATTGAATTAGTTCGAAATAAAATTAAATTACTATGTCAGGTACCAGTTCCGGCATGCTCGACGACAGTTTCACCAAAACAACCAAAGCTGGAAACATGTGCCGGCATTTTTGAATAATGTTCCGGCATTCCGGAATTGCACTTCATAATTTTAAACAGTACAGGTATTGTATTTTCTTGAACGTTAATGCCGGGATTCGCAATGCCGGCATGCTCGATATGTAAGATTCCAAGCCGGTACTTTGTGTCGGTTTTGTCTGTAGTTTACAAATCATGCTGGTACATGGTGCCGGCGTGCTCGATAATTTAATTACTACGCCGGTATTTAAGTTGAAAAATATTTAAATCCTGGATGTTTTTCTTGTGGTACCGGCATAGTTAAGTTAGAAGTGAACCATGCCGGTCTGGATATTCCATGGAATATTCGGTGGTAGGTAAAAATTTAACTGCGTGTCAGCATGGAATTGTTGGGTTGAAGACCACGCCGGCGGTTGATTCAAAATTGGGGTAATTTTCGCCGGCATGAAAATAGTATGAATACCGCGCCGGTTCTGTTGGTGCCGGCGTGGTACTCATACTACGAGTATGCCGGCATCAAGCTTTTTCAGAGAAAAAATGGCGGTTTCAAAAAAAAATAATCAAATTTTCGACTTCTTGGCAGCATTACCTGTGTGTTGGGGATGTTTGTATGTTGAACTTGTTTACTTTCTTGGGTTGGTTCTTCAAAAAACACTTCATGCTCACGAAAATCATATTCCAAGGGTGTTGGTTCATCATATAAGTCCAATTGTGAGTTGTTATCATTAAGCGAAGATTGAAGATATGCTTCTTGTAGTAGTTGAGCTAAAGATTCAACAACAACAATTTTCTCCTCACAATCATCTTCCATTGTCACAAAAAAATTTCAACTCAAAAATATATTTTCCTCCTTCTACTCTCACCTCACTCACACAAATTCAAATAAAAATACACACTAATCTATCCCCCCAAATACTTAAGATTTTACTAATTATTATTAACCACTCAATCTGATTAGTGAGGGCTAGATTAGGAATTAAAAAAATAATTACATAAGGGATAACCCAGATTTGATATTTGGATCCAGTTTTTGTCATGTAACTATATCCCCAAATTAGTTTTTATATCCCCAATCGCACGTTCTTTCTCAAGGTTGGCATCTCCATCTTCAAGTTCTTGGATCTTGTTTAGCGAAAGTTCAGCTAGCAGAGTTTCCATGTTTCAAAACACTTGGAGACAAACTGATACTAACAACAATTCTATATTTATTTATTTTGCAGAACATTGAAAGAACACTCTCACAATATATATAAAGTGGTGCACTAGATTGAGAGGCCTCTTTAAGGGTCCTCTCATATGGATTCAGATACCTTTTCGTTGTTATTATGTTTTGGTACTAGTACTCTTTGTTGCAAGTTGCAAATAAACTCATAATTCCTTGGATAGTAGTTTCAATTTTATCTCTTTTTCTCTCCATTTGGGCCATTGCATATTTCAACTTCCAAGGTTTAATTTATTAGCTAAGGTGTTTTGGACAGAAAATATCAGTTCGTCTTCTTCTTAACTGTGAACACATAAATCACGAAACCATCCACGTGTTCACAAACAATATTCGCATACATCCTAATTCTAGAATTGTACGTCGTATGCGTAAAGGGGATGATTATATCGATTCATCGACTCGAAGCCTTCGGGCTTGTCATTGTCTAGTCGAATATTATCATAAATAATGTTCGTATAAAGGAATAAACCAAGAATCAAGTATAAATGTAAAGCATATGAAGTTTAACGTTGAATGTAAGGTGCTGAAATGTAAATAAGACAGATTTACGTGGTTCGGCACTAAGGCCTACATCCACGGGGCTGGTGTTTCACTATGTATTGAATGGTTACAAAGATAGTCGAATGAATTTAGAGTATACATAGGTCTGCGGAAGTAGGGGGATTATTTACTCTTACTATTTCTCTCTCTCCTATATTCTCCTATAATTGCTCTCAATTGGTCGACCCCTTCTCTCTTAGTGGAGAGGAGTATTTATAGGGTTGGAACGTGGGTCCCATTTCTGAGGCGCCGTTGTAATCTTATCTTCTTGTGCTTTGTGCCTATTACACAGAGGTCTTCGGCATATGCTGCGGCCTGAGCTTGAATACGAGGGATTATCCTCACCTCTTCCACGAGCTGATTGACACGTGTATATCTCTTTGGTATTTAATACGGGTAGATGGATGTCTGCTCGTGTCAGACAAGTGCCTCTTTGTCTGGTCACATCTGTGTCAGCCAAACTTCCTCTCGGCCGTTGATCTGGGATCTTCCTCGGGATTGGGTGTGATAACACCCAATGGGTATTATCTGGTGCTCCTCTGAGCCATCATACCTCTGTGATCCTCTGTCCCTGACCGTCAGATCTGCTGACCGGTGGCATCTTCTGATGAGATGCTTGCTATCATGTTTTGATATCTTGTTTTGGATGCCTTCCACGTGTCTCTTTCTGTATACGTGGTGGATGATGAAAGGTGTACATACAATTTTCCCCTCTTCTTCTGACTTGGGCGTATTTTGCAATTTTGAAGAAGAAAGGTCGTCCTACACGTTTCCCACTTTTCATTAACTTTTCCCGTAACTGCTCCTTGGTATGAGGAGCAGTTATTGTCTTCTCTAGCTTCATATATAGGAAAGAGAATGTGAAAAAAAAACTTTTATCCTCTTCTTGTCAGTGTTCATCCTCTTCTTGTTTTCTATTCTTGTTCTTTAGTCATTTATTATCATCATTCTTGTGAGGAAGATAACAACATTCAATTTTCTGTTTCTTTCGCTTTCGATTGTTGTTGCCCCTGTATCTTTTGATATCTCCGATCCTCCTTTCTTCGACTGTGGTTGGTGCTTGTCGTCCTCTTCTATACAGGTATGGGGTTTTTCATTAACTGTTCATCATTGATTTATCTATGTATCTACCTGTTTGTCTCCTGCTGCTGTATTCTTGGTTTTGTGATGAATATCATACATGTCGAAGCATATATGCTTTCCCCTGTTCTTTGTTACAACGTCTGTGAGTCTGTATCTAAGTATTATCTCTGGAGTTGGATGGAGTATTTTTTAGTTCTTAGGGTCTTTCATGATGAACCATCAATTATGGGTTTTTTGATCTATAGTGATCTCCTCGTATTCTTCTCTAAACTGTTTTTGTGTTTCCTTGTAGATATGTCTGATCGTCCACGGGCTCCTTACCAAACCCCGCCGTCTAGTCCGCCAAGATCCCCTCCGCGTCGAGATTCTGACAGATCTCCACTTGGGTAAGGTCCTTAAAAGTCTTCGCAATCGGATCCTCAGGGTCATAGGGTTTCATCTTCCTCCGGTGCGAAGGTTGTGCCTACTAAGAAAGGGGATGTGCCGAAGGGTCCTTCTGGATCTAGGTATGCTGTTAACCGTGCCCCTTATCGTCCTCGTGAAGATTCTAGGAGTACGCAGGCTCCTCCTCGTGATGACTCTAGGAGTACGCGGGCTCCTCCTCCTCGTACTGAAATAGTGGATGTTTCGCCCCTTCGTTCAATGACTCCTCCTTCAGTGCCTCCGCAGAAATCTTTGCCGCCTCCTCCCGCGGTTTCTTTCAAAGAGAATTGCTCCAAGGGTACTATGTCGAGAGCTGATCCGTCTAAAAATCTTCCTTCTAAAAGGAAAGCTTCGGAATTGAGTCCTACTTCTGATTCCGCAGACGAAGAAGAAACTGTCCCCGTGATACGCAGCATTTCAGTTGGTAAGAAGAAGGTCACTTTCAAGCATATTGATCTTGAGATGTTCAAGGAAAAACATGAACTTCAATCTTTTGAGGTTCGCTTCTATGCCCCTGACGATGATATCACTTACGAGCTCCTTGCTAAGTATCAGTTTGACGAGTTTCATCTGTTGACTACGGTTGGAGCCTTCGAGGCGGGTCTCATGTTGCCCCTATATAAGTCGGGTGACTCCTTTTATTATGACGTGTTGGCTAGTCGCGAAGGCTCTTCCACGAACACTCATAATCGTTCCGTGTGACAACTATCTGGGAATTATCTTTGTTCACTGAAGGAATGTTACATGCGAAGCAAGGGAGAGACTATGATGACCTGCTATGTTCCAAATCCTGCTGAGAGAGAGTGGTACACTCCTCAGAATTTTAACAGTTCTTTTGGGGATTATGTCAACAACGGAAACCGTAAGCCGCGGAGTGTTAGTCTTCGTAATATTGCTGCTCCCCGTGGTGAAATTCGTCTTTTGAGTGAGGTGAGTGATGCCAAGCTGAAGTATGTTCCTGGTACTGAGGGATATGCTAAACGGAAACTCTTTCCTGCTCGTGAAAGGATTAAGCGTGACCATGATTATGAATGGCATGCTACTGTTATTGAGGTAGTTGGTCCTTGGGCTTATGGATGGATTCCGGGTCCACGCGGTTGGCGTCCTTCTGAAAATAGCAAGCCTCGTGAAACTCCTCCTGCTCGTTATGGAGATTTCTGTCTTTGGCGTCCGAATTTTACGGGAATGAATTTTCCTTATGCTCTTGATGTCGTTGATGGAGATGAGGAGGAGGGTTCTGGTGCTACCCATCCAATGAAGAGTGTTGCTGCTTCCAAGGTATAGTTTCTTCTTATATTCTCTATTCTATTTGCCCCTTTTTCCTTGCTTGAAATAATTTTCATTTTTGAAGTGAGGGAAAAAATGAGCCTTTGTGGGATGTATACTGGTTTGTAGGTGTCGAAGAAGAAGAAACTTGGACCCAAACAATCTTCTACTACGGTTACCGGTGAGGCTGAGGTTTATGAGGAGGTTACGAGTCCCGTAAACGAAGGGTATGGTGAGGATGAAGAAATGTCCGATGGAGAAGAGCGTACCGACACTTCTCACCCTGATGACGAAGGTGGTAATGGTGAAGAAGAAGTTGCCGCGGGTGGTGATGGTGAGTTTGAGGGTAATATTACCGTTAGTGGTACTGGCGGGGGTGGATCTGCCCCTGTTGGCGATGATATTGTTGGTGTGGGTACTCTGCCCATTATTTCCCCTGAGTTTTCTTTCGGTAGGATATATTCCGCGGGGGAATCCTTTGATGTGAATGCTGCCATGGGTCTTGCCGAAGACTTCTCATTGCTTTCCCCAAATGATGATTGGGATGTGCTTGGGAATCTTGGCAAAGAAGGTACCACTGATCAGCAAGCTGAGAATGCAGGTGGTCATGCTGAGGGTGGTAATGTCGAGACTTGCGCGGGTGAGGAGATAACCGCCAAGGGGAAGTCTGCGGTTGAGTCTCCTTCATAGGATTTCCCTTACTCGCTAATGCCTGAAGGTGAAGATGCCATTTTGGCTTGGCTTAAGAAGAAGAACCTGATGTTCGTCCCTAAACCTGCCACAATGGTTACTGGTGAGAAGAATTCCGACGCTTATACTCGTCGGATGATGCAATTGTCTTCTGAAGCCCGCATTGCTGAGATGTGGGAGAAGAATCTGAGAGCTTCGGAAGCTAACCTAGTGGTTGACCCTACCTCATCTGTTGCTGATATGATGGCCATAGCTGATGGGTACCAATACGGTTTTACCCAGCAGCGTGTCTTAGAGGTAAATTCTTGTACTTTTCATGATATCCGAACATTGTATTCTTCGTGATATCTGATCCCTTGGTATAATAATGTTTGTTGTTTGTGACATAGATGATGAGGAGCGAACATTGTAACCATGTTCTATACCAATTCTTCAAAGCAAAGTCTTTAAAGTTGGAGGCCAAGATTCGTCATAGAGAAGAGGAACTGTCTGCGGCTGAAGTGGAAATAAATGAACTGAGGGGTCGTCTGAACAGCTGGGTAACGCTGAGGAGAGTCTTCGTTCAGAACTTGCTATAGTCCGCAACGAATTGGAGCAGACTCGTAGAAATGTCTCGTCCTTCACAGGTTCGTATTTTACGGATCTTTCACTCCTCGTGATTCTCTATCTGTATTTTGGTGTTCTGTCTGAGTCTCCCCACCCTATCTTCAGTGGGTGGAGTCCCCGAGCTGATATGGCTTCAGAAAGAAAGGGAACGACAGAAATCCCGTATTGCAGAGTTGGTGGGTAAGTTGAAAAGCAAAGCCGTAAAGTGGAATGCTCGTGCTGATGAGCACAACGCCTTAACAGCTGAGTGGTGTGAAAAGCGAACTCTGATGGTTGATATGCAAAATAAGTACAATCATGACCGTTGTCTGTTTAATGGTACGCTGCTATGGACGCGTGACAACCTGCGTGATGCTCGAGAACATGCTTCGGATTTAGAGGCTAGAGTGCGCTTTTTGGAAGGAGAGTTACAACAGGCTCGTTCTTTCTTAGGCCCCGGGGTTAGGGATAGTATGCTGCATCTTTCCGAGGAAAGAGATAATGCTAGGGACGAGGTTGGTGCTCTTAGTAAAGCCCTAGAAGCATCTCGAGCTGATTTTGCTCGCCAAGTGGAGTCTGAAAGAGATCTTGAAGTGAATGTGTATCGACTCCATAAAAGGATGGGGGAGATGAATGACGAAGTCAACCATCTTCGTCACTTGGATTCAATGAAGCAGGTAGACTTAGACGCGAGTCAATTTGCTCTTACGAACCTTCAAACGGATTATAAGAAACTATCCAACGAATATGACTTTCTTGATGAGGCTCGGGACGCAGTTGTCAATGAGTATGAAGAGGCTTCGGCTAATGTCGAAGGTATAACCTCGTTTTATCGAGTGTGATTCTGTTATTTCTTCGTTTTAACCCCTTGGTATTTCTTGTTTTCAGCACTCGAGGGACAGCTTCACGCAGCAAATGATGAGCTTAAAAAACTCAATCTGCCTTAGTGCAGCAGGAAGGACAAGCCAACTATTTCAAAGGGTTGGCCGCGTCTCGTGAGGAAGCAGCGGAGATTGCCTCCAAAGAGGCGGAACGCCTATCTGCATTGCTGTCTCAGGCCAACCAGCGGACCGCTGTTATCACTTATAAAGCTCGATGTCAGTTGGCTGAAGACCAACAAAGTCCTAGATAAGATTGAACTTGATCTTAAAGTCGAACATGGTCTTGTCAAGAATTATCCGCGTCGTCCCCTTCCCGCGCCCTTGCCTGGTTCTTCTGGGCCTCTTCAGGTGGTAGCGTACCTTCATCTCGCAGAGACAACCCTGTTGATGGAGCTGTATCGTCCAAGTAGATTTCTTTTATTAGTCATAGAAAGTTGATCCTTGTTGATTATATAATTTCGGATCATTTTTTGATGTGTTTCCTGCTTATCTTATTTGCTGAATCTTGTAATCAACTCTTTATGAAATGGATCATCCTTTTGGCATACCTGCGTTATCAATTCATCTTTTTATTTTAAGTATTGTGAAGTGTTAAACTAGAAATAACTTGCTTTGTAAAAAGTTGAGAGTGTTTGGGTGCGACACCGAAGGTAAATACCTTCGTGATCGTCTTGAGACCTGTCACCCCGCTGGCGAATCCTGGGCCAGAGGATTCCCAAACGGTGGGGGCCGAGGCAGCGTTCTAGGATATGGAATGCTTATTTGAAATATTTACATGCACCCATTCCGTCGACCCGCTGCCTTAAAATTGGTTGGGTATCTCTTTCTGCTGGGTGCCTTCCCCCTGGTCTTACACTCATAGACACTGATAGGGGAGCCCTGAGAGATTGTAGATTAACTACTTTCCCCAATATTGTTAATTTATTATGTAATGTACATGCGTTCATCCAGCGGGCCTTTTGACCATTTCGTTTGCTTGAAGATTTCCCAAAAAGTTTGTTTGATTGATAGGTTGAGGCCTGCTCTCCTCGTCCAGAGATAGAAACATGTAAAGCGGTTACGCTGCCTTCTTCTTCTGGTATTCTTCACGCAGATGCAAAGCTGCGCTGCTCCTATGGGTAGTACGGTTTGAGCCATTTAGCATTCCAAGGGTGCCGGAGGACCTCGCCTTTCAGATTGCGAAGATAGTAGGAACCGTTTCCCGCAATGTCGTGTATTATAAAAGGTCCTCCCCATGTAGGTGCTAACTTTCCCCATTTCTTCTCTCGTTGATACTGCGGGATTGTTCTTAGCACATACTGCCCTTCTACAAAATTTCGAAGCTTAACCTTTTTGTTGTACTCTCTCGCTAGTCTCCGTTGATAATTTTCCATCTTTTGCAATGCTTCCCTCCTTCCTTCCAGGTCGTCCAGTCTCTCTAACATCATGTCTGTTGTGAGATTTTTCTCCCATGCTTCGGTCTTTGTGGTTGGCATGAGGATCTCTGTTGGGATGACTGCTTCAGCTCCATAAGTGAGGAGAAATGGGGACTCCCCAGTGGCAGATCTTCGTGTTGTCCTGTATGCCCATAATACATTGTGTAGCTGTTCACACCATCGCCCCTTGTGTTCGTCTAATTGCTTTTTGAGGATAAGGGCGAGGGTCTTGTTAGTAGCTTCCGCTTGTCCGTTGCTTTGAGGGTATATGGGGGTGGACTTGTTTTTCCTTATTTTGAAAGTGTCGAAGAGCATGTCTATGTTTTTCCCCTGTAATTGTTTACCATTATCGGACACGATTTCCGCTGGTATGCCGAACCTGCAAATAATGTTTTGGAATATGAAAGTAAACACGTCCACGTCTCTGATCCTGGCTAAGGCTTTGGCTTCCACCCATTTACTGAAGTAGTCCGTGGCTACTATCAAAAATCGTCTTTTCCCTGATCCTTCGATGAAAGGCCCAACGATATCTATGCCCCATTTTGCAAATGGCCACGGACTATCCACAGAATTCAACGTTGTTGCTGGTGCGTGTATCTTTTTGGCGAAACGCTGACATTCTTCACATCGTCGGGACATTCTTGCAGCATCTTGTATCATTGTGGGCCAGTAATATCCTTGCATTTTTGCTTTGTCGGCTAGTGATCTCATGCCGCTATGATTCCCTGCGTCACCATAATGGATGTCGTTTAGAATTCGATGCCCCTCTTTCCTGGATAAGCAACGTAGTAACGGTCCGAGGAAAGATTTCTTGTACAGGATCCCATCCCGAAGATCATATCTTCCTACTTTGGAGAGTATTTTCCTGGTTTGTTTGTGATCCGCGGGTAAGGTTCCATCCTTGAGAAACGCATGGATCATCATTCTCCAATCATCTTCGTTGTTGAAATCTTCGTCTTGATTTGCTCTTGACAGGATATCTTCTTCGTCAAAATCGTCACGGATGTCTTCTCCCACCTGATCTTCGATATTTTCTTCCACTGTATCTTGATTTGTAGCAAAGGAAAATTGTGATGCAATCGAAGGCTCGTATACCCTTGTTATTTTGATAGCTTCGATACTCTTGTCCTTCAGCATGGATGATTATATGCTAGGGCATCCGCGTGCCTGAGATCCCTTCTGCATAAGTGCCGGAACTTGATGTTCGGAATTTGTGATGCCAATGTTTGGACCAAGGCCATGTAAGCTGAGAGGGTGTCGTCGTACACATTGTATTCGAGCCCTATTTGCCGTATGACAAGCTGCGAATCACTTGTCAGTCTTACATCAGTTACCCCCATCTCTATTATTAAGCGGAGGGCATGTACGACTGCCTCGTATTCGACGATGTTGTTAGTATGCTCTTTGAATTCTAACCTGAGTGCCTGTACGATCCTTTCTCCAGTTGGGGTGGTGATGACAATGCCTATTCCTGCCCCTTCCTTATTTTTGGAACCATCAACGAAGACTTCCCATTGTCTTTGACTCGCGGGTTCGAGGACATCAACTGGATCCTTGCTTTCCTCGTCGGCTTCTGGTATTCCCCTAATCTCTTCATCGTTGTCCAGGGGGAGGTCTGCTAAGAAATCCGCCAAAACTTGGGATTTTTGGGAATGTTGAATTTCATGAATGATGTTGAATTGGTCCAGGTGGGTGTTCCACTTGGCTATTCTACCTACTTTTCCCGCGCTTTTGAGGACTGCTTCCAGTGGTGCTTTGCATGGGACGCGGATGAAGTGAGTTAGGAAATAGGTTCTCAGCTTTTGAGTAGCCCATACCAATGCCAGGATGAGTTGTTCGATCTTCGTGTAATTCCTTTCCGCAGAATTGAGGGTCTTACTGACATAATAGATAGGTGTTCTATCTTCGTATTGGTTTTGACCAACACTGCGCTAACTGCGTCTTCTGTCGCTGCTATGTACAATGCCAAAACCTCATCAGGATCAGGCTTCTGCAGGATTGGAATTGAAGCCAGGTGTTCCTTGATTCTTTGGAAGGCTTCTTCGCATTCTGCGGTCCATTCAAACTTACTCCCTTTTTTGAGAATATTGAAAAAATGTTTGCATTTGTCCGAGGATCGGGCAATAAATCTGCCCAAGGCTGCTAAGGACCCATTGAGCTTTTGCACTTCTTTTAAATTCTTCGGAGATGGCATTTCCACTATGGCCTGAATCTTCGCGGGGTCTACCTCAATACCCCTTTTTGTTACCAGATATCCGAGGAATTTCCCTGAGGTGACACCGAAAGTGCATTTTTCTGGATTTACTTTCATGTGATGTTTCCTCATTGCTTCGAAAATATCTCTCAGGTCCTGGTGGTGATCTTTGCGCAGCCTACTTTTGACGAGCATGTCATCAACGTAGACTTCTAGGGTACTACCAATCCATGGCCTGAAGATAGCATCGACCATTCTGGTACGTTGCCCCTGCGTTTCGAAGTCCAAAGGGCATTCTAGTGTAGCAATAAAGGCCATGCGGGGTGTAGAATGTGTGTGTAGTTGATCTTCTTCTGCCAGGGCTACTTGGTTGTAACCAGAATATCCGTCCATGAATGACAGCTCTTCGTACCTTCCACTGCTTCAACCAGTTGATCTATGCTCGGCAGGGGATAGCTGTCCTTTGGACATGCCTTGTTGAGGTTAGTAAAGTCGATGCATATCCTAACCCCTCCATTTTTCTTAGGAACGACGACCATGTTGGAGATCCATGTAGGGTATTTGACTTCCTTGATGAAGCCTGCTTCTAGTAGTTTCCGAAGTTCTTTTTCTACTGCCTTATGATACTCTGGTGCAACTTTTCTTATTTTCTGCCTGAAAGGTGGCGTGCCTGGTTTGATGCGCAGCTCGTGTTGGATTATTTTCGGATCAATCCCCGGCATGTCTCCTAACTTCCAGGCGAATACATCCGCGTATTCTTTAAGTAATTTGGTTAAGGAATCTTCTCTTTTTTCGTCCATTATGGTCCCTACTTTGATCATCTTCGGGTTTTCTTCCGTTCCTATGTTGATTTCTTTTACGGGCTCCACTGGTGTGAACACCGGCTTCGGGTCCCCAAGGACTGGGACGTTCTTTAATTGCTATTTGGTATGTTTCTGTCCTTCGTTGGCTGCTGAAGTACTTGCCTCTGTGTTAAGGACATTATCATCCTTTGTCAAGCCCTTCCTTGTGGTTTCCTTGAGGAACAGGTCTATGGCCTTTTCTTTCGCAGCTTCTTTATTTTTGATCCTTTGGGTTTTTCGCTGCTCTTCCTGTTCGTTGTTGATACGATCCTGAGTGGTCTGGCACTCTTTTGCAGAGACCCGATCTCCCTTGATTTCCATCACTCCCTCGGGTGTAGGGAACCTGAGATATTGGTAGTAAGTTGCTGCCACTCCCTTGAGTTTATGTACCCACTTTCGTCCAATAATGGCGTTATAGGGGGATGGGGCGTCAACCACGCTGAATCGTGTTTCTACTTTCATGGGCCCGGCGTTCACCTGCAACACGATGTCTCCCAATGGCTTTGTGGGCGCTCCGTTGAACCCGTAGATGGTGTAATAAGAGGTCATTAGCTGTTCATCATGGAGCTTCATCCGTTTGAAGGCGTCGTAGAATAGAACGTTCACTGAGCTTCCCCCGTCGATGAGGATCTTTTTGAGGTTACATCCGGCCACTGGTAGTGTGAGGACCAAGGGATCGTTATGGTCTTCCATATCTTCTTCGATATCTTCAGTATCGAAGATGATAGGTGCGTCCATCCACTCTTCGTGCTCGTCCACCTCTACGCCATCAATCTTATATTCGCAGTGGTCTTCGAATTGCTTCGTAGCCTCTTTCCTATCTGCGCTGTAAGTGAGGGCCCTGCGGCTTCGGAACACGAGATGGTGTTGATTGTGCGGTTTCCCTCTGGAAGTTGGACTTGCTTGGTTCGTTTGGATCTGTCCTCGGTGACCTCCTTTCGTATGTATTGCTTGAGTTCGCCAGCATCAATCAATTTTTGGATCATTATTTTGAGGTTTTTGCATTTCTCGGTCTGGTGTCCATTGAAGCAATGATACTCACAGTAATCTTTAGACTTCTCGGTTCTTGGGTGTTTTCCCTTAGACCACGGCCACTCCAAATTTTCCCTTCCTTTGATCTCTCGCAAGATCCGAGCGTATCTAGCATTGAGCTTCGTGTAAACCTGATCTTCGAATTTTTGATCGTCTTTTCGTCGTTCATCTCTTCGTTCCTTCCTATCTTCGTGAGGCCGTTCCACTGATCTATTTCTTTTGGACCCGCTGGTTTGTTCTGCGGAATTGGTACGGTGAGACCTCTGCGTTTGTGCCCTCGGGTTCTCACGCTGGATTTCTTCAAGACGAGCGTACTTCTCAATAATTATTCGAAGATCTCCTTCTGTCTTAGGTACGCTTCCGTGGATCTCAACAAATAGTGGACTCATTCGGTCTAATCCCCACTTGTAGCAATTGATACTTACTACAAGATCCATACTCCCTATGGCTTGGAAGATCTTGTGCCATCTGTTGGTGTATTCCCTCGTGTTCTCCTTGTAACCAATTTCCAGAGAAAAAAGTTTATCCATTCTGGTATTGACAGCTTTGTTGTACATGTAGGTTCTCAAGAATTTCTCTGCGAGTTTTCAAACCAAGACAAAGCCGATCCCTTCAGACTTGATGGGAAATATCTACAGAGGACGGCGTCGTTTTGACTCTATCGGGCTAAGATACGATTATAATACCGGATATGTGACGCTTGGATCACTGGATCCGTCATAGCATTCAAAAGTTGGGACAGGGCACTTTAACTGAATGAGGGTATTTTCCAGGCGATGAGTTAGGGGCGTGGAGTTAGCTTCTTTCATCACCTCTTCAATCCTTCCTCCGCCTTGTCTGACTTTTAACTGCCTGATCTCAGCCATCATCTCATCACGCAGCTCCTCCATTGCGCGGTAATATCCCACGTTCTCATGCTCAGTTGAGCGTTTCTTTCTTCGAACTTCACTGTCATAATAGTCTAAGTCTTCGGCGACATATTCCGGATCGAATGCACTGCTTCCCCTGGCGGCGTTTGCTAGGATGATTCTTCGGTCTCGATTAGGCTCTGGTGCTTTAGAATTTTCTTCGTCCAGTTGTTGGCTAGTCTTCGTGCTTTGGGCAATCCTATCTTTCAAGTCTTGGTTCTCTCTGGCCAGAAGAGCTACGGCATCTGCCTAGACCTGCTGGCTCTTTTTTAATTCTTCGAGCTCTACCATCAGTCGGTGGGACTGGTTTGATCCCTGATTGGGAGTTCCGACTTGTACCCCTACGGCCATAGTTCCCCCTTCGTCTACTGTGTGTATTAAGGGTGGCCGAGGATCAGCTTCAATTGTTGGTATCTCCAAGTTTGGTCCCCTCGGTTGAGCTTCCACCCGCGGTACTAAAATCACTGGTATCGTTTGATTCTAACCGTTGGTTGATGGCATTCCGAAGACTGGTGGATGTGCGGTCTGATGTGTCATAGATTCTGCCACCCCTTCTTTTTGTTGATGGATTTGGTTTGAAACCAAAGTCTTGTTAGCTTCTGTAGTCTGGAGGGACGCAACAGTTGCGTTGTTCTTTGTAGCTGCTGCTTTGAGAGTCGTGGCTGCAATGGAGTTAGTGTTCATAGGTGAGGTGATTTCCGCAGCATCCTGCCTCTGAGTAGCTGTTTTAGCTTTGTCTCCTTTCTGCTTGCTTCGGGTCATGACCGGGGTAATCCTCGGTGTCTCCTTTGATGAGGCTTTGGTTTTTACTGCCTCTAGTATCTTTTCCATTTTTAATCTTTTTCTGCATAGGGGAATAAATAAAGAGAACCAAAGATATCCACGAGGATCGGGTTAGTGCCATTCGTATCTGCAAGATTATTGGAATAGACGGAAATGAGCTGCCCAAGGGCCTTAATAAAAGAGAAATGTAAAGACTCCATCGGTCTAGTTTTTGCAATACAAATCCTCTAATAAACAATCATGGACCTTGTTTTCAGACTACTTTTGAAAAAGAAAACTCTTGAAAAGGCAGATCTGTCGCGAGAACTCATGAATCTGGATTATTAAGTCTTAGTTTTAAAAGAAAAACGCCTCACGTGAAAATCTGTGATAGACAGCCGTGGATTTGTCTGCTTTGAAATGGTGTTTGTGAAAATGAAGACCATGAACCCAGAATAAAAAAGGTTTTGAAAGCACGCTGAACTCAGAATAAAAAAGGTTTTGAAAGCACGCTGAACCCAGAATAGGGCACAACCATAATGCGCGTTTAAGGTGAAATCACGGGATAAGATAAATCTTTTACCGGGACAAAGTCCCTGTTTCTAGCGCCAGATTGTGAACACATAAATCACGAAGTCATCCACGTGTTCACAAACAATATTTGCATACATCCTAATTCTAGAATTGTACGTCGTATGCGTAAAGGGGATGATTATATCGATTCATCGACTCGAAGCCTTCGGGCTTGTCATTGTCTAGTCGAATATTATCATAAATAATGTTCGTATAAAGGAATAAACCAAGAATCAAGTATAAATGTAAAGCATATGAAGTTTAACGCTGAATGTAAGGTGCTGAAATGTAAATAAGACAGATTTACGTGGTTCGGCACTAAGGCCTACATCCACGGGGCTGGTGTTTCACTATGTATTGGATGGTTACAAAGATAGTCGAATGACTTTAGAGTATACATAGGTCTGCGGAAGTAGGGGGATTACTTACTCTTACTATTTCTCTCTCTCCTATATTCTCCTATAATTGCTCTCAATTGGTCGACCCCTTCTCTCTTAGTGGAGAGGGGTATTTATAGGGTTGGAACGTGGGTCCCATTTCTGAGGCGCCGTTGTAATCTTATCTTCTTGTGCTTTGTGCCTATTACACAGAGGCCTTCGGCATATGCTGCGGCCTGAGCTTGAATACGAGGGATTATCCTCGCCTCTTCCACGAGCTGATTGACACGTGTATATCTCTTTGGTATTTAATGCGGGTAGATGGATGTCTGCTCGTGTCAGACAAGTGCCTCTTTGTCTGGTCACATCTGTGTCAGCCAAACTTCCTCTCGGCCGTTGATCTGGGAACTTCCTCGGGATTGGGTGTGATAACACCCAAGGGGTATTATCTGGTGCTCCTCTGAGCCATCATACCTCTGTGATCTTCTGTCCCTGACCGTCAGATCTGCTGACCGGTGGCATCTTCTGATGAGATGCTTGCTATCATGTTTTGATATCTTATTTTGCATGCCTTCCACGTGTCTCTTTCTGTACACGTGGTGGATGATGAAAGGTGGACATACATTAACAAAAGAAAATGCATTGGAAAGGATAATAATATTGCTAATTGCAATCTTTGGCTGAGGTCGCGGAGTGATTTTGAGTCCCAGCTCAAGGTTTGGACAATAAGAGTGTGGCATTACTTTCAAGCATATGTAGACGCTGAATACTATTGAATTTCATAAAAAAAATATCTATTACAACACTTGATAATGACCCAAAATACAACAACTTCGATTACCAAATCACTTATTCTTCTATAAAGGCTTCATTTCCTCCTGATTTTTCACCTTCACCTTAGAAGTTATTATCATGTGGCAGATCCCAATTTTTTTAATTTTTTCTGAAGGAACAAGTTTAAAATTTTATTAGGAGCTTAAACGCACAAAAAGAAGAACATGGAAGGAGGCACAAAGAAGTGCAACTAAGGTACAACAGGGAAAGACCAAACGTCTTTCCAACTGCACAAAACAAACAAGGGTAAGCCTCTACAGGCTCATCCAACTAACAAACCACTCCATCACCACACCAAAGAAACCAAAACCCAAAAACCAGATCAGTGTTTCTTGGCTGGGGTTCGTTTACCGCCTCCTAAATTCAAAATCACTCCTTTCACCATTCCGCTTAATCCTTAAAAGAGTTCTTTTCCGGTTTTAGCTTTCCTTTTTTCTTCTGCCTCCAAAGATCTTCTTCATTTCATTCTGTCATTGCCAGCAATTCCCAGTAAGTTGCTAAATTTCATAAGAGCTTCTAAGTTTTGTCATTGTCATGATCTTCCTTCGGGGCAACTCTTCTAGAGATTTCAATTTCACAGCATGAATTTCTTCCTCTGATGACGTCTCAACCTCATCACCGAATGACTATTAGCCTCACCGTTAGTTTCACCACTGGTCCCTTCT
This sequence comes from Papaver somniferum, assembly GCF_003573695.1. Lineage (NCBI taxonomy): Eukaryota > Viridiplantae > Streptophyta > Magnoliopsida > Ranunculales > Papaveraceae > Papaver > Papaver somniferum. The sequence goes on from NC_039360.1 coordinate 176,308,224, forward strand.
ATATCATTTTCCATGCTACCCATCTCAGAATCGAAATTAAGTAAATTGAATTGATTGATGTTGCAAGAAGTCTTTTTTAGCACCCTATCATCATCCTCAACAATGTTCTTGGTAACTGAGGATATTTTTTCTTTTGCAATTTTCCAACCCTTGTCTACAGGATCATTGTTGTCCTGCACCTCAACTTGGGGAGCATTATCTACCCCATCCATTCCTTCAACATCTTTATCTCCATTCGCCATAGTTGCAAGCTTCTCTACTTCAGCAATATGCGATCCTTGCTGAGTCTTCTTTGCAGATCCAAATTTACCTTCGCCCTTATCGGTAAAATCTCCAAACTGCTCTCCCTGTGCTTTTCCTCCTTATCGTCATCAGAGCAAACAGTTCCTAAGATTCCTTGATTTTCAACATACAGTGAATCTCCATCTTGGGTTTGTTCATGACTGGGAAATTCCTAGTTTTAACCCATCATGTTATATAAGAGTATTATATCCGAAGTAATCATCTTATTTTGTCACTTAATCAAACTTTACACATAATATGGACTAGTTTTAACCCATCTTTATTTAGTAGTGTAGCTTTCACTTATTATTATCATTACAACACCTTAAAGCACCACCACCACCTCTTCAAGGAATTCTGCAACCCAAAAAACTACAAAAATTCACAACAAAATTAACTTTCACTAAAAAAGTGTTTAAAATTTTATGTTTCTTAAGATTAAACAGTTCCTACTAAATAAAGATGGGTTAAAACTAGTCCATATACTTGAAATCGCCGACCTTGTTTGTTCATGACTGGTCTTCTTTCTTCGTTTTTTTGTTTTTTTTGGTGAGTATGGGGAGAAGAAGGAATTCACCAGTGAATGAATTGTTTGGATGGATAAGAAAACAATCAATGAAAGTGAAGATATTCTTAGGAGTGGTTACTGCAATATTGTCATTAGTTGGTTTGAAATACTCGGTGAAAGATCATAACCATTTCTTTGTTGCTTCTGAAGCTGTTCATGCTGCTGGGATTTTTGTTTTGGTTTATAAACTCATCACTAAAAAGACTTGTTCAGGTATATTTCTCAATTTTGTTTAATTTTAATTCAGCTTATTTGGGTTTGATTTTTATTTATTTTTTTTTGCTGAATTTATTATTAGATTAATTTTGATAGAGATTTCAGTTTCTGCTTATGCAATATTTTGGTGGTTTAAACTTCTCTTCTCAAGCATTTATTGTATGTGATTCAGTTTTTTTTTTTTTTTTTTTTTTCTTTTCTCTTTTTTTTTTTTTGTTGTTTTTTGTTCTTTGTTCTGACCGGTGGTGTACATAAATCCTGCATGTATGATTTTTGTTTTCAAAGATTTTACTCAAACTGTGCTTCTGATGGAGAATAACCATAAAGGTGTTCAGCCGATGGATTCCTATAATAACATAACAAAGAAGTAGAGAAATACATGAAGTATAATAAACATGCATGAAAAGTCCAGATATTTGTAACTCATTGAATTTTCCAAAACTGTCCGCAGTCCTATTTATCAAAGTTCAGAAAATCTACGAAAGAACTTACCAATAAACTATCAGACCCTTACGATCAAAAACATGAATTGCCTGACCAATTGACTGCAAGATATTCAAAGATTGTTTATTTGAGTAATTTACGCTATCAGGGATACTAATCATACTATTCTCTCCCAGGCTAGTTGAACACACTGACATGGTTTCTGTGTCACTCCCATAACCACTCTCTCTTGTAGGGCTGGCCAAACTTGATCCCCGTGTTGAAGCTGAAAGAGACATCTGCTTACTGCAAAGCGAATTAGGTCCAGAGTCAACTCCAGTTCCAGAATCGGTTTCACGATGTATTAAGTTTTGATTTTCTTCCTTGATGTTGGCATCTACAACTTTAAGTTCTCGGGTATTTTTCAGTGGTTCTTCTGCTAATGCAATGTCCATGTAGTTAGTGACAGGATTTCATAGAACACTTAGAGAAATAGATAAAAGAACAGTTTCAGATTTACTTTTAACTTACCACAAAAAGTAACTTGCAGAGATTCGTTATATCTAGTTACTCCCTTGACTCTCAAGTCGCTGTTGGACTAAAAACTCAAAAAATTTCTTACTTTTCTGTTTGTATATCTAGTTAATTACAAACTTTGTCTTCGCTTAAAGTGTTTTTTCTCCTATTTTATATTGTGTCAGATTTGGCCCTTCAGTATCTTGAACAATCTTCTTGGCTAGTACCATTCCGTATTTCAACTCCCAATGCTGATTTTATTGAGATTTTTAAACACTACTATCAGTTTGTCTTCTTCTTAACAAGAGTTAATGCACACACAGAAACATACAAGTACAAATATTGCCATGTTGCTTGCTTACAACTTTCAGATAAGGTCGGCAGGCTTAAACATGGTTTTTGAACATCGTCATCTGGACCTAGTTTGACACATTCCTGCAAGCTGAAAATACAAAGAGCAAGTAGAAATTCTCGAAATATTAGACCTTGAATCAGCAAAAACAAACACTTAGAAAATTGGAAAGGTCAGCCTTGCAATTTATCTAGATAAACCATCTACCACCTCGAACTCAGTCATTAAGACCTTTGCCTCCACGCTTGAGTGTGCAACACATAATCCTTCCTCGTTCATAATATGAAATTTATAGAACAATATCATCTAAATATTGCAGAAAGAGAAGTTCAATATTGTGCAAGTATAAAATGTTCGATTCACTTATAAAACTTTACAGTTTGCTCTTTGAATGCATTCTCTGGTCACATTCACTTGTACTACATTACCTCAGAAAACTCCCCAAATTAAGAAAGTTTTAAGCTGCAATAGGCATCTGGTGAATGTAGAAGTCGCTTCACTTCCAAGGGATCAAAGTCCATTAGATTAACGCGCAAATAAGCTATGAGTATTCCCATCATTTCCAGATTACAGCTCTTCCGCCTATTTATTAGTCCCAAAAAATGCAAACTACAGCCAAAATCAAACACTGACTCCCACTAAAATATATTTGCATCACTGTGAAAATTCACCAGAAACCAAGAGCAGACATAGTACATAGTCCAAAGAAAAGTTAAAACTGAACTAACACGATGTGTAAATCAATCTTGCATCCGACTTTCAAGCTCGTGAACTAATCAAAAAAAAAAAAGCTAAATACTATGTGGGCAATTGCAAAAAGTGACATATTACACAACTAATGTGTCAATCCAGATATTCCAAAGCCCAAACACTTAGCAATTTATAACAGACTAACAGTATTAAGCAAATGAACCCCCCTTTGAAGCGTCCGTGAGTATCAGACACTGTGTGTCTTTAGGTGTTCGACATGGGGGCAAATATCAGGACAGCGACTGTCATGGTTACATGGAAAAACCTGCATTGCATGGGATTTCAGAAATCTGTATCAATTGACCAGTCGAGACAAAACAAATCAACGTCAAACTCCTTTATTTACCATCTTGGGAGTAGATTGGATGTGGTTCAGACTCATAGAGAACACATAAGCATGCTGGTAAGGAATAACCGCCTTACAGCATCTTGAGAGCATGTACAGGGATGGGATTTTATTCACAAACTCATAGAGAACACATAAATCATGCTGGTACGGAATAACCGCCTTACAGCATCTAGAGAGCATGTGCAAGGATGGGATTTTATTCACAAACTCATAGAGAATACATAAAGCATGCTGGCAAGGAATAACTGCCTTACAGCATCTTGAGAGCATGTACAGGGATGGGATTTCACACAAACTCATAGAGGACACATAAGGCAAGCTGGTAAGATAAATACGACTTTCACCAGCTTGAGAGTATGTACATAGATGGGATTTCATTCAAAACTAAGCCATTGGGGACACATAACGTATGCTGGTGAGGAATGAACTCATACTCGAATCCATGGTGTCAATATTGATGTTAATCACCCTTCGCTAAGTTGGCTTGAGCATTTTCGCAAAATAATACCTCTGCAGAACTTTCAACTTTTCAAGCAGTTCCTCAAATGTTGGCCGTCTTTTTGGGTCACTATGGTGTAAAGTTGCAAAAAACTATGAGAACAATGGATCAAAATGGATAGGAAATAGAACAATATCCAATACTACCTCCGGCCCAGAAAAAGTAGGTCTTTCACTTTTCTAATTTTGCCCAAAAATGGAGGGAGTATCCAGTTATTGTCTTAATAGGTTTTCAATGAGCACTCAAACAGAAATTTGAAGTACAAAAAAAGTAAAGAAAAAAAAAGACTTTGCAAGATAAACACCTGTGCCAGCAACTCTCGATCAGATATGCCCATTGTGGGTCTGTGTCCTTCGGGATCTCAATTCGTTGGTCCATGAACCCTACAGCTGCAATCACCTGCATGATTCTCCTCCAAAACAGTGAATAATTCTGTATTCTTCTACATCAAACATTATTCACTGACCCAAAATTGTTGGTGTATAAGACATGTGGAACAAAATGTTCTTGTTCAAATATCAAAATGTAACAGTTCTTCACATTTTCTTGCTTCACATTTTAAGGGTGAAGGCGTCACTAACTAAAACTGAAAAGAAGTGTACATAAAGACGTTATATACACTTTTGTCTATACTGTTCTATGTATTATTAAGAGACTTAATAATACAGTAATCATTCTCAAAATTTTACGACTCTTTTATTATAATCTCAGTTGAATTATCCCCCATAATCAACAAACATCCTCACAGTTAAGACCCATAATCCTACTATAAGATGGTAAGACGGCAACAAGGTTACGTGAGCAAGGCATCAAATGTTATGGTTCCTGAGAAAGAACTTACTTGCATTGAGTTCAGGTCATCCCAAGGGATTTTCAGCGTGGCAAGCTCCCACAATATTACTCCAAAGCTATATACATCAGACCTGCAAAGTTTCCCATGTATGAATTAATATGGTATAAAAATTAAGTTAGTACCAGAACTGTGAATAATCAAATCCTATTAACAATGCAACTGAAAGAAATGGAACAAACTTTTGATCAGCTGGCTCATTCCGGATAACCTCTGGAGCCATCCACTGTGGCTGCACATAAAACAACGACAAAGAAATGGCAACTTCGTGATCAATTTGATACTTCACAACACCCAACAGGAATATATTAGACCATAAAACCATCGCAATTTCACTCCAAAATAAAGAAAGAAAGAAAATAAACTGATGCAACGTCACATAAAGTACCGTTCCTTTCCCAGATTTTGTAGTTAAAAATGTCGCATGCTTCTGTCGTGAAAGACCAAAATCACCAACCTGCTGATCGAAAACGGTTAACAAGATGAAATGCAGATGCTTCATTCTAAATGATACTGTTGGTATGTGCCCTCAAGAAAAGAAAATATATGCATACCTTCACAATCCAATTTTTGTCGACCAACAGATTTGAAGATTTTAAATCACGATGCACGATAGGTGGCTTGTAACGATGAAGGTAGTTCATACCTCGTGCCTTTAGAAAGGTCACAACAAAACAAAGTTACTTAATTTCACAATCGAGTTCCATGATACCTATGTTATGTAATAGAACTTACCGCCGAAAAGAGTACTCACGATGTCCAAAGCCATCAGAACACGCCGCTTCCATTCTGGTGTAGGAGTCTTACGTCGAAGCAACTGATACAAACTCCCACTGCAACAGAAAGATCATCAGAGTTGAGCCTAAAACCAAACATACTCGATTGGGGATAATGTAAAACAAATGGGAGTGGAGCATGAACCGTGGGAGTAACTCAGTGACAATGCACAGATGCCTCGGTGAAGTTACAGCCCCCATAAAGAGTAGCACATTTGGATGCCGGAGTTTCTTCATAAGTAATACCTTCATAAAAAACATACTTTAAGACAATTGCTTAATGTCTATGTAGAGCGGAAAACATGAATATAGCCGCAGCGCAAATTAGTTTAGCCGATTTTAAATCATCATATGAAGAAATGAGTATGAAAATGACACTACATCCACAATAAATTTATCATGTAACATGAATTATGCTGAAGTATCCTACAAACAACTCTGTTTTCTGGAGACAAAATTTGGCTTGAGTTAAAAAATTACCTCTTGTCTGAAAGAACGTAACAAGTCATCTGAGTGCTCAATTTCGGAAAACACCTTTATAGCGACATCCTGCAAGAAAAAGGAAATTAGTTCCAGTTAACACCTTGGAAATTTATACATCCCTCTGAACCATGCCAGGGCCAGGCGGGTAAGAAACATCTAGCACTAGTATTAGCTGAATGTCTTAGACGGTTAATATATAAAATAACACAATGAGTCAGGTTCGACCAAAACCCTGGTGGGTTGACTGGTCACAACACACAACCCAACTGGTTTGCCCACAGTTAAGGCTACAATACTGTTGAAATAGGTCAGGTAAAAGTAAAACGCACAGATAAATATGTTAGGCTACAATACTGGCCTAACTGGTTTGCCACAACCTATCTGTTTTTGAAAATGATGCAAGACACCCTAATATACGAGCATCATTACCGCAGCTGGCAATATAATCAGAGACATAACATACATCCAACATGTCACCGTTTCTTTCTATTCCTTTTTCTTTTCTTTTCTTTTCTGTTTTTTTTTTTTTTTTTTTGAAGATAAAATTGCTAATTCAGCTTAAAATAATGAATTAGGCAGATGTCGCACTTAAATCCCACAAAGTATCAGGCTGCGAAAGAATAACTTAACATACCGAGCCACACCAACGGCCCTGATACACAGTTGCACATGAACCTGAGACCCATCAATCAAGAACCAAAGATCAGTAAAGATAAGAGGAAATCAGAAAAAGGAAATATAAAACACCTCGTCCTATCTGTTCACCAAATGTCAAGTCCTCCCAAGAGATAGCAAGCTTTAAAGAGCCCACTTCAATGTTGAACTTATGATGTGAACTGCTGCTGCTGCTTCTGCTGCTGCTACTTCTGTCTACGTTACTGGTTCGATTAGGTTTCAAAGAACAGGACGAGGAACTAGATGCTTCACTCAGATTGTTCTTAACAACCTGGTTCTGTGGATCAGAACTTTTCTGTAAGGCATTTTCTTGTTCATGAGTCAAGCTGGGAAAGATATCATGGGTGATATTCTTACCTACCAGCCCCTCTTGCACACTTCTTTCCCATGGTAAGAATATCCCCTTCACCCTAGACATTATTATGTTGCTGAACCCAGCCTTACCTTCGTCCTCATCATCGACACCTCGAGAGAGTTTTGCCTGGTGTATTTTCTTTAAGCCATCCACCCTATGGTCAGAGGATATAGTTTCTAACGAACATGGTTGATATAGTTTTGCCTGGGTTTCACATTTCAAGGTTCTCTTACAAGTTCTAGTTTTTGACTGTACTGTCTGGTTGCTCGCTCTTGATATCTGTTTCAAGACTCGGTTAATACTTAATAGAGAGACAGAAAATATTACAAAGAACCCAATTCAGATATCAAATTTCCACTTTCCAGATTTATTCTTTTGGATGGAATCACAACTTCCGAAGGTTTTTGCCGAGGATGAAGATCAGTTGTTGTCTGTGCACCACCTTTACAAGAGCTGGCGTTTGAAGAAGGATTTGTTCCAGAAGAAAATGGAGCTGGGGTTTCTAGGAAGGGCTGAGAATCACATGATGAACAAATAACCCCAAAAAGCACCATAATCATCATATAGTGGGGTATTTATTGCAAGTGCTCGAAATCGTCGTCCTTGTTTGTTCTTGACTGGGAACTCCCCTACCCAGATTTGGCCAAAGCTATTCCTGCTTATTATTTCGTTTGCTTCATTGAAGTCACACTCGTCAATAATCAGACCAAGGGGACTCCGACCAAGTACTTCCGATGCAGAATAACCATAAAGGTCCTCAGCCACTGGGTTCCTGTAGTATATATAATGGAGTATATTAGCCCAAGTAGTAAGGAATTTATATTTTTCGTATAGCCCAATAGTTTCACATAGATTAGGAATGGGTGAAATACTGATGTACCCCTGTTTTTTTGGGCGCATACAGATGTACCCCGTTTTTTTCACATTTACAAATGTACTCCTATTTTGACCGTTTTTTTTGAAAAAACGGCTAACGGAAAGTTAACCTCCATGTCAACAGTTAAATCTTCCAACTCACTTGCCAACTCGTCTATTCTTCCACGTAAGTTGTGTACACGTGGCTGGTCCCTTAACAATCAACAGTGCTTCAAAGAGAACTGTAATTCCAAACTCAAATTGAACTTGTGTAAGTCTCAGCCTGTGGAAAAGACAATCAATCCTTACTATTTTCAAAATTGTTCACTTAACAATCAACAGTGCTCCAAAGAGAATTGTAATTCCAAACACAAATTAAACTTGTGTAAGATGCAATAGTTATAGAAACAATAGTATATGAAGTATGCAAGGAATTCAAGAAAAATCTGCAAATGTAACTGCAATAGTAATAAAAGACTATCTATTTCAGTAACTCTACACTGTCTTATCTTAACATAACATTCCAGCAATTGTCTTAACATTCAAATATAAAATAGAGTCATCATAAACACAACTCAACATAAAATAGGTACATCTAAAGCTTCATATACTTCTTTGCTCTCTTCTTTCCTTTTGGGTTTGGAGCTGTAAAGGTTATGTTGTTGCTAACAGATCCAACATGGGTGTTGTGCTGACTGAAACTGGGCTGAGAACAAGATTCATCACCTGCCTTTCTCATGACACCTTTGGATTTTGCAGAAGATGTTGCAGCTGGTTGGGAAGATTGAGCAACGCTTGTTTGCGTCTTAGATCTGCTAGCACAAGGTTGAGAATTTGCAGCAGATGCACCTCCAGAATTTGCAGCAGCTTTAGCTTTGTACTTTCTCTTTGGTGGAGCTTCAACTGTTGTCTGCTTTGTGCCATCAACACATGTTCTAGGCTTGAATCCCTTAGGATTTCCTCCAACTGGACCACCAACACAAGTTGATGAGTAGTGACCTTCATTTTTACACCTACTACATCTTCTAGCCTTCTTCTGACCTCTTGGTTCATCATATGACAATATCCTCTTCTTCCTTGGCCGGCCTGGCTTTCTAATGTCTACTGGTGGCTTCATCATTTCTGGTTTTTCTGGCTACAAAGAAGTAAGAAGAAGAAGAAGACGAAGATAAGAGTTAGAAAACTTGTGGAGGCTGTTATACTAGTACAATGAAACCCTAAAGGAATCTACTTTATTACCCTGATTTATTGTACAACAAACAATAAAGACAAAACATATAATATTTTAAACAAAAAATATTTAAAATTAAATGTACCTCTATCCAGTCAGCTAGACCCTCTAGTGGAGTGAATTCAGGAGCATATGTCTTCTTGTAGTAGTCCACTGTGTAGTAAGGGCTACAGTACCTACAATATATAACAAAACAAAATGGCTTTGGTTAAACAATGTCCAAGCAAAAATGTAATACAAACCAAAATGTACAAAGAGGTTCAAGTTTAGGAAACTAACTCAGCCCAGTTAGGTCTCATTGGAGCCAAAGCACATACAACATGTTGGCATGGAAATCCCCTTAATTCCCATTGCAAACATCTACAAATTTTCTTCTCAAGATCCACAATAAAAACTGCTTCATGCACACTAATCACTTCATAGACTTTGTACTTCACAGCTGGAACCAACTTAAAATTAGGATTCAAATCTATCATCTTTTATATCAACTTCATTGATTTAGGAACTATGTCACCATCTCTCCATTTTGCAGACTCATTTCTTCTCTTATACCAAGTATCAGCAGATCTCCATACATCAGGCCTAACTTGCAGATGGGCTTATCCCTCATCTTCTTTGCCATATTGTTGAAGGACTCAGAAAAGTTATTATTAAGGTGCTCACATTTGCTGTCTTTTTCGAAATGGGACCTGGACCAGGTTTGTGGTTTTTCTTCTTTCAAGAGATACCAAGCAGCATCAGCATTCTCAGCCTTCATCTTGGCCATATGTTCCTAACACAAAAACAATTCTTATGGTTACATAAATTAAGAATTTTGAGGAAATATACTTAAACAAGTGAAATGTGCTTATGCATTACCTCAAAATGCTTTTTCTTGTAACATTTAGCATCTTTCCAAAGATGATTCTGCAAACTAAAACTCTTGTAGGTCTTCTTGAAGTTTGCAAGCAAGTGCCTGTCACATGTAAATTCAAATACATTATAGGATTATTACAAGTGATCTAGAAAGAAAAAAGGGAATAGTAATCTGAAATCATACACATTATACCTAAAACAATATATGTGTTCATCTAAAGGAAAGTGATAGTCAACACCCTCCAAGATTCCCTTTTGCTTGTCTGAGATGAAACAGATACGCACACCATCTTCATCTACCAGAGGCTTCAAATCTCCAAGGAAAATCTTCCAATTTTCTATGGTTTCATTCCTACACACCATTATACCTAGCATAACTAAGCCATTCTGACCATCCAGACCTGATTGCATATAAAAAGTGAATTATAATCCAAAATGACATATAAATTGAATTACAAGAATGTATAAGTGAAGAAAAAGAAGAATTTACCTGTTGCACATAGCATCACACCACCAAACTTTCCATTCAAGTGACAAGCATCCAAGCCAATGACCCTTCTACAGCCAGCCTTCCACCCCTTTATTGCAGGAGCAAATGATATGGTTAAAGAAAGGAACGTATTGTCTAGAGTGCCATATGAGAAAGAACAATGGCTTCCTGGGTTTCTCCTCTGCATACAACATAGTAGAATTAATAACTAACAAGAATGACAAAATGAATATTATTTGCAAAAACAACTAACAAGAAAAAATAATGTCAGAGATAAGAGTAACATTACCTTAACCATTTCACAAAAGTTAGGAACTTGTTGGTAACTCTTCTCATAACTCCCATATAGATTCTCCAACACCATAACCCTTGCCCTCCATGCAGTATGGTATGCAATGGTGACCTTTGTGTCCCTTTTAAATTGTGCTGCTAAGTCATATGGACAAGGTATTTCTGCATCACAACCTGACTCCTTTCTTTTTTCCATGTACCAATCAGCTACATAAGGAGGAATTGCACTTCTGTTGTACCCATCTCCACGACCTTGGTGGTTGTGTTCTATATTATACCCTCTGAGTGTAAAGGTGTCTCCTTCACCTTTTCGCTTGATGCCATATATAAAGAACTTACATTCCGTCTTCTCACAATTAACACATACTACTCTTTGTTGCTTATTATCACATTTATTCCATACAAATTCATGTCCATTCATTACACAGAAATGCCTAACATGTTTCTTAAATTCATTTTTATTTACATATTTGGTACCAACTACAAGTTTAGTAGGATTAAATTCCTCACCTATCTCCTCTTGGAACAAGTCTTCCTCTTCTTTTTGCCTAAAGTGCTCTGCATATTCTTTCTCGAACTCTGCTGTGGGACATGGCTCATTAGCTTGAGGTCCATTAAACTGGTGAGGTGCATTACATTCAGGCCCACCTGGTTTAGCTTGTTCTTGTCCACCTAACAAACAAACAAACAAATCCTACCAGTCAGTACCTTCATCTTAACTTGTTTTGAAAATACAATAACTAACAATAATGAACTGAAACAAATTAAACAAGCATATTATTACCTTCATCTTCTCCATCAGAACTCACTATATCCGCATAATGATCCTCTGAAACAACACACAAAACAACCATACAAAATTCATTTTAAGATACTTGAGATACTATAAAACACACAAAACAAAAACAAAACAAACAATCAAATACCCAAGAAAGAGAACATTACCTTCATTGTCATTATCAACCTCCACCTCACCAAAGTTAGGATCATCAAAATTATCTGCCAAGCCACCATCCGCAGCCTTCATCAAAAATTCCTCATAGTCCTTTGCATGTTGTTCTTCATTATCATACCCACAGTTGAAGTTTTCTAAATCCTGCTCAGGGTGACACTCATCAGGTTCTTCATTTGGAAGTTGTACAACATACTGATCATCCTCAACAACGCTTGCTGCCTGTGTTGCTTCAAACCAAAAGTCAGGATAAATGTTGCAAACTGTTCTTCAGGTATGTTATCAGCTACACTAGACTGTGTTTGTTGTGTAAATTGAGGAACATATACTTCTTCTTTATCTAAGTCAATGAATAACTTCTTGTTCGCTGCCTGACTTTGGTTCTTCTTCTTAGATAGTCTAGGACTTGTTCTTGTAGGAATTTGCTTGGTTTTGCTCACTGGTTTCTTTGGTGTTGAAGACTTTGTTGGTGTCAAATACTTGTGTGGAATAGCTACCTCTGTTAACCCTTCAGATACTCATGTGGAATGATAACTTGCATATGCAGTGTAGTCCAATTCTCATGTACTTCTGCATTATCCCAAAACCTCCAAAATTCTTCTTCAATAAGTAATGAATCTGGTAACAGGGGTCACTATACCATACTAAATCCACTTCCTCATTAGGCTGCAATCTAAGTAGGGGCTTGATCTTTTCTTTCAATTGAAGGAGACCCATATCTCTCTATCCAACCCTTTGAATTCAAAACTCATCACAGTGTTCATAACCTTCACCTTTATGTCTCTCTTAGGAAACTTATCTTCAACTTCAGGTCTGCACCAAATGAATACATAGTATTAGATCAAACATACATATACAAGGATCATTTACTTCAAACTAACCTCACAAATCAACCAATTAGAGACATATAGTCCTAACATGACCAATACAGGTAGCTACTCTCATCTTATTTCCATTCTCATGTGTTTTTCCCCCACTGTTTTCCTTATTTGAATGCATGTCTCTCGTTCTTTTTAGCTTAATTCGTAAATTAATGGAAACCCACTGATATTTTTTGATGATAAATCATTTGTTGTCTTTGGTTTTTTGACGATTTACAACATTTGAAGAGGAAAAATCAAAGGCCTCTTTTGAAGCTTTACTGAAAATCAAAGAAGGTAAACCACCACTTATCATCTCTTTACTTGATTCTACCCAATGGGTCTTAAAGACTGTAATTTTTGATTTGTTGTTTGTTGCAGAATTGATGCTTTTAGGATTCATTTCATTGCTACTGACTGTATTTCAAACCACATATCAATTGAAACTTAAACTTCAAAAAAACAGAAACCCTAAAATCTATTCAAAAAACTTTAATCAATCCACACAATCGAAACCCAATCATCAATTACTGCAGAAACAAAACCCATATCCTTAAGAACTGAAAAACCCTAAAATCAAACATTTACAGCAACCCAAAATCAAACAAACAAACCCAAAATCGAAAAAAAAAAAACAGAAACCCTAGAAAAAAGTTTAATCAATCGAACACACAGAAGAACCCAATGATGTTTTTCACTTACCTTTCTTATCCTTCTTCTTCTTTTTCTGGTTTCTTCTTCTCCTTCTTCTTTCCGCGTCTTAACTTCACCATATTTACTTACTCGTTTACAAACAGAGAGTGGAAAATCGACGTTTCTATCTGAAAAAGAGAGAGGAACAGAGAAGGGGGGAGAGAAACAGAGAGGAAAAAAGGGAAGAAGAAGAAAGGGTTTACGAGATTATGACGCTTCTCTCTTATTTTCCCCCATCTTCATCTAAAACTCTTCCATCGAATACCGTTAATTTTCATAGAGATGTGTTGAAATTCAGATCTATGGTCATCACACATCCACGTGTTGCGTTTCTGGTCCAGCAAGCCCACACGTGTTGGCGGAGAAAACAAAGTAACTACACGTGTTGGCGGAAAAACCATAGTTACATAGTTGATACCATCAGATATCTTAGGGATCTCCTTGACCTAGATGTGTGTCCGAGATCTGTGACACGTAATACTTAATTATAAACAAACATGTGGCCTCATTTTCACAAATACGTGGCATCATTTTCTCATCTCGGTCAAGATAAATTGACATACGACCGAGAAATTGACTTTTTTAACGTTTTTGGATGGAAAACATCCAACAGAGGCATATTTGTAAATGGGAAAAAAACGGGAGTACATAGTTAAGTCGGGTGTAAATATAGGGGTACATCTGTTTATAATCCATTAGGAATCTAGGATATGAAGTTGATGGTTTTTGTACATAGGTGTAAATAAGAAAAACCAAATTTGGGTTTATTTCTAATATGTAATATCGAAATTAGCTTAATTTGGGACTCTCAAATAAGTGTGCAACCAACCAGCCTATCAAATTCAGACGAGGGAGTAATAAATAAGATAAGTACTTACCAGTATACAAGCAGACCATTGCTATCAAAAACATGAACCGCTAGACCCATTGACTGCAAGATACCGAGGGATTGATTATCCGTGAGGTTTGTACTCCCATTTTGTGAACTTGGAGGCCCGTGGCTACTACTCCCCCTGTCTGGGAAAGAAGCCAAACCAGTTACATCTACAGCCCTGTCACATCCCTTTCTCTTGGGAGTAGCCAAATTAGGAGAACCCTGATTTTGGGTATATCAAAATCTTTCTAGGCATACAAAATAATAGTCCCATCTTGGGTGATCTTATAAGGGGTATCCTATGGGTAGTTCAATTACCTATATACCCTTAATACAAAAATCTAAAATCAGTTTTAAAAAAAATCAAAATCAGTTTCTCTTACCATCTCTTCTTCCTCCTCCTCCTCTAGCCGAACTCTTCCCCCTCATGCGAAAAAATAAAATTCATTATCGTGATTAATTGTCGATTCGTAAAAATTTGATCGTCGATTAAACTCAACCACATAATGACTCGTACAAAGAAAAGCAGGGACTAGGCAAACCAAATCGTCTTCTAATCCATCAATTGAAGAAGAAGAACCAATTGAAGATGAAGGTGTAGAAACTGAAAATCAACCACCAATTGAACCAGAAATTGAACCAACTGCATCTCCAACTCCGGAAATGAGGATAAGAAAGCAAGTTTTACAAACCCAATCTCCTATTTGCTGTTTTTCATCGATTAAATGACGGTTACAGTGTTGGGTTCGGCTCAAAATTGAGTTGCGTTTTTAGCCGAAATGTTCTTCACAAAAGCTTGCTGTAAGTGTATATGAACAGTTCGGCATGAAATTTCATGAAATTTCAAGCCGAACCTAGTCACAGATAGAGATGCATAGGGGTTCGGCGTATTCGATAATCATAATATGTGCCGAACCTAGCACATTAACGAGGTTCGGCTATTACGATATTCTCAATATGTGCCGAACCAATAACAATATTTTAACCCAAAAAATAACAAATTGATGTTCGGCTCATACGATTTTCGAAATATAAGCCGAACCGGTAATTATTTTTTTTTCGAGCTATTCAGGATGTTGTTCGGCTTACTATGAAACTTTCATATAAGCCGAACTAGTGTCTAGAAAACAGTTCGGCACATGCAGTAAACAGATTCAGTAAGCCAAACCGTTCATCAATTGGTAGATTCGGCTCATAGATGTGAGCCGAACCTCAACCTGTTTCGCCGAACCATGATTCAAAGAACCTAACTTTTGATAATTGAGAGCTATAGAAGTGAGATTAAGTATAGGATATAAGTGTACCTGTGTATTAGAAGCATTGGGTTCCTCATCAATGTCTTCATCATCAGGATTTGGCTCATAAAAATCATCATCTTGAGTTTGTGTTTGAGTTTGAGCTTGAGTTTGAGTGGGTGTAAAATCATTCTCATAATCTAAGAAATCAGTCATTTCTGAATCATTGTTGTAGTTGATATGTATTTTCCTAGGTTTTTTAGATGAATGATGACCCTCCTCATCCTCCATTGAATCAAGAATTAGAATTTTCTCACTTTCTCCTTCTCTTTCTCTCCTTCTTAACCAAACCAAAACTTTGATTTTTTTTTTCCTCAAATTTTTCATGTAAACAACTCTTATAATTCTGAAAATTATTTTAATCACTAAACAAAATATTTAATCACTAATCAAGATTATTAACACTAATACGTAAAGGGCAGATTTGCCATTAAAAAAAATTTGGGTTAAGGGGTTATCTGATTTTGCTATTTCACAACCTTTTTTGTCTTCATTCAGTATGCCTTGGAAGATTTTGGTATGCCCAAAATTATAGTTCAATTAGGATGCTTTGCTAAATTGGGGTGAAACATCTGCTTACACACACAGTTTAGGCCCAGAGTCAAATCCAACGTGTGACTTCTTTCCCTGAAGTAACATGATAAGAAATCCCCAATTACTTAGAATTCTTAATTAAAACTAGGGTTAGGGTTAGAAATCCCTAAATTCTCTTGTTTTAGACATTAGTTTATTTTTGGAAATTTTTTTGTTTTAAGAATTTTATTTTAGATTAGTTTCTTTTCTAGGTTACCTTTCCTTAATTTTATAGTTCAGTGGCCTATATAAGAAGGTCTAGTGTTATTAGTTTGATTATCTATGAGAATTATAAGTTTGTTCAAAGTTTCTGTGTTCTTTTAAAGTCTACTCTTCTGGCCGTGGGTAAGAACTATTAAGTTCTTATCAATTGGTATCAGAGCAGGCGTATCCTGTTTATGACCAAAACTCGAAAATAAAAACAAGTAATTATGGAGAAGTAATTAGGTGAGATAACGGAGAAGATGGCTGAGATGACATCAAATCAAGCTTTTGTTAATTGAGAGGATCGGCCAGCTTGTGGAAAGCAAAGCAGTTGGGAATAATGAGGGACAAAACCAATCAAAAAGAGGAGGTGAGCGATTATATTTTTCCAAGTTTGTTGGACCTGATGTAGAAGGTCGGCTCTTTAAGGCTGCACAATATTTTGAGTATTATCAAACACCTGCGAATCAGAAAATCAAGTTGGCAACATGTAATTTAGATGGTAAAGATTTACAATGGTATAGGTGGTTGAAGAGAACTAAACTTGTAGTTACTTGGGGAGAATTTGAGAAAGCCATTATTAGTCGTTTCGGTATTACTTCATATGAAGATGCAGGAGCAAAACTCGCTAAAATTAAGCAGTCAGGTTCATATGTAGAATATTGTGAAGAATTTGAACGATTATCAAATTTGGTGGATAATTTACCTGAAGAATTTTTAGTGAGCTGTTTTCTAAGTGGATTAAAAGACGAGGTAAGACTAGAAACTCAATCCCACACTCCTATTAATTTACATGATGCAATGGCAATTGGAAGGTTACAAGATAAGAAGGTAACATTGCGAAAAAAATCATACAGAATAGCACCAAAGACACCTAGTGTTGTTAATACTAGTAGACCTTTTAATTCTAGAGCACCTATATCATCTTCAAAACCGATGACAGAAACTCCAGTTGTTAGAAGATTAACTCAGGCTGAAGCTGAAGAAAGAAGAAAGCAACAACTATGTTATAACTGTGATGAAAAGTGGCACCGAGGTCATCGCTGTAAAACTCAGACATTGTTCTTAATTGATAAATATGACAATCAGGATGAAGATGAAGGTACAGATGAAGTTGCTATAGAAGAAGAATCTGAAAAAGAAGTCGTCGAGATTTATATGCATGCACTCGATGGATCATTAGCTCCACAAACCATGCGGGTACAAGGAGAAATTAAGAAGGCTAAAGTTACCATACTTATCGATTCTAGAAGTACCCATAATTTTGTTGATTCTGTGATACCTAAAAGAATGGGAATTAAGATAATTAAAGATGAGACTTTTGAGGTGTTGGTAGCTAATGGTGCTAGAATGACTTGTGAAGGAAGATGTTTGGATCTGGATTATAAGTTAAATAAATATGGGTTCAAAAGAACTTTTTATGTATTATCACTTGGGGGATGCGATGTGGTTCTGGGAGTCCAATGGTTAGAAACGTTGGGTCCCATAACTTGGGATTTCAAACATTTAACCATGGATTTTAAGAGAGATGGTGAACGTATTCGACTAGAAAGAGATAAGAAAAATAAAGTAAAGTTAGCCAACATCAATAACATCCAGAAACTCTTAAATAAGGAATCAACTGGGTTCTTTTGCAAAATCAACCAATGTTCAGAAGCACAAATTAGTCAAGAAACACCAGGGGAGATACAAGAATTAATTGAAGAGTTTGGTGAGGTGTTCTCGGTACCCACGATGCTGCCACCTATGAGAATCCATGATCACCGCATAACGTTACAACTTGGGAGTGCTCCAATCAATTTACGACCTCACAGGTAAGCACATTACCATAAAGGTGAGATCGAAAAGATTGTTAAAGAGTTGGTAGACTCAGGATTAGTTAGGCCAAGCACGAGTCCTTTCTCTTCTCTTGTTTTCTTAGTTAAGAAAAAAGATGGCACTTGGCGTATCTGTGTTGATTATAGAGCTTTAAACCATGCTACTGTCAAGGATAAGTTTCCTATTCCAGTCATTGATGAGTTATTAGATGAACTACATGGAGCTTTATTATTTTCGAAGCTAGATTTAAGATCGGGTTATCATCAAATTAGGATGTATGAACAAGATATCTACAAAACAGCTTTTCGAACCCATGATGGAGACTATGAATTCCTAGTGATGTCGTTTGGATTAACTAATGCTCCATCTACATTTCAACATCTTATGAATGATGTGTTCAGAAATCAATTAAGAAAATTTGTCTTGGTTTTCTTTGATGATATTCTGATCTATAGTCCTACTTCAAGGTGGAAGGCACTACTACTAGCTGAGTTTCATGACTCTCCAATCGCTGGTCATGCCGGATATTTGAAGACAGTAAAACGTTTATCTAAGTTGTTCTACTGGTCTAGATTGCATAAATAGGTGAGAGACTACATTGCTTGATGTGATGTTTGCCAAAGGAATAAATATAGTACTCTTTCTCCAGCAGGATATCCTCAACCATTGTCGTTTCCTACTACAGTATGGACAGATATATCCATGGACAGATATATCCACTGTGATTCTTGTAGTGGTGGATCGACTAACTAAATATGCCCATTTTCTTGCATTAAAACATCCATATACAGCCACATCGGTAGCCCATAAGTTTTTAGAAACAGTCATCAAACTTCATGTATTTCCTCAATCTATAATTTCTGATAGGGATGCTGTATTTACAAGTAATTTTTGGCAAGAGTTGTTTCGCCTACATGGAACTCAATTAAGAATGAGTTCCTCCTATCATCTGCAAACCGACGATCAAACTGAAGTGATTAACAGATGTTTGGAAGGTTACTTACGGTGTTTTGCTGGAAATAAACCAAAAGGATGGTCATCTTGGTTACCATGGGCAGAGTGGTATAATACATCCTATCATACTCAACTAATACACACCGTTTGAGGCTTTGTATGACATTCCTCCTCCGGTATAGCAACTTATTTACCAGGAGAAGCGAAAACCACAACTTTGGATGAGGCAATAACCAAGAGAATGAAGTTTTATCAATGCTTAAGGATCAACTTCAAGTGGTGCAGAATAAAATGAAGCTAAGGGCAGATGAAGGACGTCGGGACGTTGTATATCAAGTTGGGGATTATGTGTATCTGAAGTTGCAGCCATATCGGCAAAATTCTAATGTGCAAAGAAAGAACCAAAAATTATCTCCACGATATTTTGGACTTTATAAGATTTTGGAGCGTACAGGACCTGTGACTTATCAATTGGACTTGCCTAAGGAGTCAAAGATACATTCGGTATTTCATGTATCGTTTCTGAAGAAGGCTTTGTTTCCTAACACAGCTGTTGGGGATAATCTACCAGAAGGAGAAGATGAGGTTGATCCAGTAATCTCCATGGTTGAACTGATCCTTGAGGTCAAGGAAAATCTTAAGGGGGGGGGGGGGGATGATAAGAAATCCCCAATTACTTAGAATTCTTAATTAAAACTAGGTTTAGGATTAGAAATCCCTAAATTCTCTTGTTTTAGGCATTAGTTTATTTTTGGAAATTGTTCTGTTTTAAGAATTTTATTTTAGATTCCTAGTTATAGAAGTAGTTTCTTTTCTAGGTTATCTTTCCTTAATTTTATAGTTCAGTGGCCTATATGAGAAGGTCTGGTGTTTGTTAGTTTAATTATCTATGAGAATTATAAGTTTGTTCTAAGTTTTTGTGTTCTTTTAAAGTCTACTCTGCTGGCCGTGGGTAAGAACTATTAAGTTCTTATCATAACAACTTTGGCATTTCTTCCACGAAGCAAGCATCTTCAGCTTCAAGTTTTTTATCCTTCGTCAGCAGTTGTTCTGATACTGGATTGTCCATGACCTTGTGAAGAGAAACTGATATATAACAGAATTGAAACATACAGGGAATTATTATATAACAGGCCAGTGTGCCAACTGCTGCTTTAAGTCTCTCTTTTATTTTTCCTTTATGCTTGCTGCAAACCAAAATTTTCCTTTACTTGTGTTGTTTGTTCCTTTATCGTATTTCCTTTTTGGCAGGTCTTGTGACTTTTGTCTCTCTATATCTGAAGAACATTTCAAATTTCTAGCTCCATGTTTGCTAATTTTGGACAGTAGTATCATTTGTCTTTTTCTACAGAATGGCTCCTGCCTGAAGAAACAGAAAACACAAGTACACCATAATTTTGCTTTACACCTGTCAGAAGAGAGGTGGGGCTTAAAACAAGGATTTTGACTCAGCTCAAGCATTAGACCAACAACAGACAAATAAGGCAGTCAAATGGTTTGGCATGTTTCATCTTAACGTACTTTAGATAGCATCAATAGGTATAAAACAATATTTGTGAATCCATAGTATATAATTGTCAGAGCATCAGAAGGAAGTTTAAGGTTCTGGAATCATTCCAACAACCCTTCAAATTTCGAGACCTCGGACGCATGCCGGCCATATATATATGGACACTTAAGACACTACATATGAACAACCTTATAACTTAGTCGACAATGAAAAAAGAATATGAGATAAACTGAACTCACCGGATAAGTTCACAGCATCTGACCTTGTCTGAGCAAAACGTATTCAACCTGTTACCATTTAGTTTCCGTCAAGATAGCTTAAAGGAAACAACATTTTGCTGATCTTAATGAAACTTTAAAATCCTTCCTCAAACATATCGTGTACATTATTATTCACACCACCCAACTATCACAAAAATGCTCAAAACTACAGCTGCAAAAGCGTAATGTCTATCATACATACACCTAAGTTCCAACAAGAGTTCTTTCTCCAATATATACAGCCTCAGGTTTAGTTAGCAAATCCAATACGATTCAGAATTTCAATTAATAATTAATGTGTTAAATACATACCCCCGCCAGAGTCAAAATCTTCATGCCCATAGGGTCCGACCATAGGTTATGTCACGGTTCTCTCTTGTTCTCTTCACTGGTTTCATTTTCTCTTCAAAAAGGAAAGCCATGCTTAGGAGTTTGGACGACTTAGGACTGATGAAAAGCAATTAACATGTCAATAGTTATAGCAATTGACACCGCCGGACAATTACATGCTACATTCAGATGCATTAGCACGATGTGGCCCTTACAAACTTAAACAGAAATAAAACACCGCAAACCATGACAGAAAGTTGTACATCAACCTGACTCTTTAACCAAGTGAAAACCCAAAAAGAAAAAAAAATGTACTTACCGTAGAAAGTTAATGAGAAAGGAGCAAAACATATATCCATAATGAACATAAAGAAGTACACCCCCCTCTACCTCTTCCCTGGGAGTTGAATTTTTCCCATAAGGCATCATAGCTTAAAGAGTCTATTTCCTTGAATAATTGACGATGTAGACTGCTACTGCTACTACACATCTCAGCCATTTTAAAAGAATACTGCATCAAGGCAAAGACCAAATTTCCTGGGCAATTCATGTACTCTAAGACTACAGGCATCCATTTGTTTACACCAATGCATATATTCAGTGAATTCAGTAGTTACAAATAGTGATTATAAGAATTTAGTATGCTTTCCTGTTACTTCCTGAGTGTCAAGTCTTCCCATTACATCATATTTCAAAAAGTCTCATATTTCAGTCTCCCTAAAATTTGACGACTACTACTACTGCTACTGCTAACAGTACTACCAGACTATTGCTCTGTTAGCCTAAAACGAGGACGAGTACATCAAATGAAAATCTTCAAAAACTGGTGGAGGCTTTCTCAAGGAGCATCAGGACAAGCTAAATAACGGTCTTAAGGACTGATATATATTTCAATATGACAAAACTAAACTGCTTACGAACACTAGACTGACTCCCTTAAGAAGTTCTATTACTTGCTTAACAAGTATCACTTTCTACATAGACACTGAAGACAGTTGAACCAACTTCATTACTCAATCACAAAGACAACGACTTTCACTGCAAATGGATTACATCAACTTCACTCTAGAACACTGATAAACTTGAATAAAAGAGGAAGTAGCGGGTTCATTCACACAAGTTGGTTACTTTGCAAAAGCTGGTTTTGCAGGTTCAGCCTCTTTTCTTGAAGGAAGTCATCTTATTAAAGCCAAGAAAGGCACAATGGGTAGTGGTTCTTATTATGGAACCATCTTGTTCACGTCCTTTCCATGGTAAGAACATCCCCATAATGCTAGAAACTCTCACCTTGCAGATTCCAAATTTACCTTCACCCTCATCCGCAAAATCTTGAAACGGTTTTCTCAGGGATATTTCCTCCAGGAAGTCCTCCCTATCGTCAGAGCAAACAGATTCTAAGCAACCGTGATGATTAAAATACGGGCGATCTCCAACTTGGGTGTCTCGTTTCATGGTTTTCTTACAAGTTCTCATTTTTGTCCAGACTTTGGTGACCATTCTTGAGGTCTGTTTTGCATCCCTCCATCAGTCACAGAAAGAGACTATCATAGATGAGATCATAAAAAAACCACTTACAAGTTGAAAGTTCAAACTTACCAGATTCAATACTTTAGAGGCAATCGGGACTTGAAAATATTTCTCCTGCGAATCAAGACCAGAAGTTATCGTCGGACCACTTTTAGAGAGCTCACTAGAGCTGGGATTTGCCGTTTCCAAGGAAAGGTATGTTCCTGCAGAAAATAAGGTTTGGGCTTCATGGAAGGGTTGAGAATCAAGTGATAAACAAATGACCCCAACAAAAACACCACAATCATCATAGAGTGGGGTCGTGGTTCCAAATCCTAGAAATCGTCGTCCATTTTTGTTTGTGACTGGGAAGTTCCCAGTCCAGGTTTGGCCAATGCTACTCCGGCATATTATTTCGTTTGCTTTGTTGTAGTCACACTCCTCAATAATGAGATCAAGGGGACTCCGACCAAGTGCTTCAGATTGAGAATAACCAAAAAGGCGTTCAGCCGCTGGATTCCTGGCATTAAATAAAACATAAATAGACCAAAAAGGATAAGCCAAAATAAACAAAGGAGGTCTGACTAGTAATGTTTATGCGCATACTGTGAGAACTGTAATCGTGTACATTGCGGTAACAACGCAAACCACTACTCCACTACAAAAATTTGTCTTCCGAGCTTAACTTAACAAAGTATAATACCATTCCCGGCTTAAATACGGAACTTCCAGTTAATCCTAACTCCTATGATCAAAGTTCTCAAAAACTAAATAAAAAGATTAGAACTCACCAGTAAACTATCAGACCATTATGATCAACAATATGAACCGCCTGACCGATGGACTGCAAGATTATCGAAGACTGTTTGCTCATGAGATTTACAATTTTCCCTTGAGAGGTTGGGTGATCACTGATAGTATTCTCTTCTAGGCTAGTTGTGCACACTGCCGTGGTTCTGTAACCCCAACGACCACCCTTTCTCGTTGGACTTTTTCTAGTGCCAGAATCTGTTCCGCAAAGCATTAAGTGAGGCATTTCTTCTTCGAAGTTGGCATCTCCAGCTTTAAGTTCTAGAATTTTCTTCGGCTATTGTTCTGCTAGCACGCTGTCCATGTGGTTAACATAGGATTTTACAGAACACTAATAGAGACTGAAAAGGAACAGTTCTAGACTTATTTGTTTCCCAAACATGAAAACTTTCAGAGACTCGCTCTGGAAAGATGAGCCATATAGTAGTCCCTCTTGAAAGTAAAGGGACATTTTCAGTCTCCTGGATGGGGTCAAAAGGCAAAATCAGAACTTTGCTTTCTTCTTCTGTTTTTGGCTCATCCTTTACACTACTATTTTGTCTTTGCTTTTACCATCTTTGCAGTTTTTGCCACTTTTGTAATTCTCTTTCTTGACCCCTTCTCGTCTTGTATAGACGTGTTCTTCCTGTCTCTACTTTTCCCCATAGTATCAGCTTGTCTTCTTCCTCGGAAAAATGCACAGCCAGAAGGAAACAAGCACAATGTTGGTTACTAGCACTTGTCAGATTAACAATTATCACGATAATAGACCAGAGCATGAGGTTTCATGATAAATCTAAGTTCACTCTCTGTCCACGACTATTCATAATTATAGTGTTACAAAGCACATTTAAATGGGATCCTAAACGAGTGAAAATGATAGCTTTCGTCGCAATTAAAATTTTAAACTACGTCAAAGTCATGAAATTACAAGTCACCTATAAAACGCATTCATCGGCATGAATAAAGCAATCAAATGGTTTAGCATGTTCATACATCGAGACAGTTTGATATTGTCAAAAGGGAATTGAAAGTAAACTATTTATTGTACCAGGGGTATTCACTTTAGCCAACCCCTGAATCCAAACTTAAAGCCACACTCAAGGAGCGATAGAGAAGTTGATCAATTGAACGTTCAAATTAAATTCGAATAATTAGAAACAATATAACACACCCATTACGTCTGTCAGATACAAACATTTTCAAGAACTAGGTAGGTAGCAAAACAGAAAAACAAAGCTCAATTTCCTAGTATAGAAACACCTTTTATATGTTGGACCTTGTTCTTTTGCCATTAGATTTGATGACTGGACTCAGTTAGCAATCCTTAAAAAAAGAACCGTTGGCATTATAGTACCGACTACCGATCATCCGACTTTGAACAAGATTTCTAACATCTGTATGGTTCGAGTCATGATGCAACTCTTTACCCTGTCTTCAGAGTACATACTAAGATGGGATTTAATTAGACAGTTAAAGACACATACGGCGTGCCTGCAAAGCATTCATTTCTATCAGGAAAACTGCCGGTGCAAGGAATTTCAAGTTTAGATGAATTAATCCAAGGTGAAAATGTTGAGATATTAACTGCCACCATAAAATCTTGGCTTACTGCTCACGTCTAGTGCAAAGCATCTCCAATTTGGATGGGCTGGTGGACATCCTATAGTAGGTCAACTATCTCTTAAATATCAATAATTCAGGAAACTAATTTAGTCTATGAGTTATTCTTTCATGATATGGTGTAATAATTAGAATGCAAATGAAAGTAGTTAAAATGCTAAGTATAGAAGTGTGTTCATTCTCGCATTGTAGCCACAATTAGTTGTCAACTGAGAATGCTAAATGAACTACTATTATTCTAACAAATATCGTATTAGATAATATACCGTAACTTGTCCTCGAATCCTACCCCTTGTCTGAACAATTAAATAAGCCGTCTGAATACTCAAATGTGGGGAATAGCTTTACCACAGCATTCTTCAAGAACACAAAAATGAGTACCTATTAACATTACTAAATTGGACCTTGCCAGGGTCTGGTGCTAAGAAACATAAAACCCTGAACCTGCCTCGAATAACTGTTTACAATAATAGGAAAACAAGACAGGACATGAATGAAACATCATCCAGGGAAGACAAGTTACAGTGTGCAGTGGAAACTGAAAAATGGATGGAGTAAAATCTCAAGAGAGGCCAGGTTTTCCGGGGTCTAATACTCAAAGACAAGAATGTTGTGACTACAAATGATGAAAGACAACAAAACAAACGGCCACAACTCAGACATGGATGCGGCAATTTCTCAAAAACTTGGGATGCGTACACACGTTATGAAATCAGCGTAGTGATGTTTCTTACTAAATCAGTGGAGTATATATTATGAGTGTAACTTCTCATCAATACTAATAAATTGTTGATAAACAAAAAAAATTGTGAATGAATAAGCATGTATATACTATTGCGTAAGATATATACCAAAGAGCTGAGAAACGAATTAAATAGCCCCAACAAAAACACCACAATCTGATTACCTAAGGCTGTCATAGTTCCAAATGCCAGAAATGGTTTTCATTGTTTGGCCATGACTGAGAAAATGCCTTGTCTAGATCTGGCCATTTTTATCCTAGCCCTAATAAGAATACCCCAGATATTTGTAACCCACTGACCCCCAAAAATTCCCACAATCTCAATACGTCAAAGTTCATAATGCTAAACAAGACCAAATAGAAAATAAATTAGAAAACAAAAACGACAACTCACCGGTGAACTATCAAACTATTATGATCAGAAATATCAAGTGACTGACCCATTGCCTGCAAGATATCCAAGGACTGCCTCTGATGCTGGACCAAATATAGTAATTTAAATCTGCTTTTAATATTTAGATGATTTCTAGAAGTATTTAACAATATCTGTTTTAAGAATATTTCTACCCTATGTAACAGGTATTTCGGTAGTTTGGAACTTAAAAGGCTTTTTGGTTGGTTGGAGTTATATAAAAGAAGAGATCAAGGTTTTATGCTTTTTATGATTGCAGTCAAAACTCGTATGTTTACTTTCTTCTGTCTTCATCTTGTTAATTATACTAATTTTGTCCTTACTTTTGATGTTTGTTCTTAGTGTTTGAAGGCCATTACAAACACAATTTCCAAGGGTAAGCTTAAGAGGTGTTTTGGACACACTAATATCAGTTTGTCTTCTTCTTAACAAGGCATGGGTTAATGCACAACTACAAATTGGCTAATTAAACAGTTTGTTGAACCCTAGTCCCTAGATCAAGATAGAATACTGACAACAGCCTACCACACGGTCAATCAAGATAAAATTCATTGCATTAATTCTTAGACCATATGCCAAGTCACATATACTTGACTCATTTATTAGATGAGCAGGGAGTTGTTTATTATGTTCAAATGTTGAGAGACTACTTTGATGTGTATCAACCACATCGACGCATTTAAGTATTCAAAGAACTGAAGGCAATCCCATTAGCTCAATTAAATTACAAAATGCAAATATACTGAAGGCAATATTATGCAAGTATTTTCGTTCCCTCCACTTCTTGGTTGTAAGAAAGGTTGCATGTTTGAGCCACAAGAGACCGAAACCACCAACCTTGTAGTGCAAGGAATGAATATATGAAGTATGAACTACAAACATTTCTTTCAAAATTCATTTAAGTGCATGTAAGAGAAGGGAGAAAAATGCTGCTCACCTTCACAGTCCAGTTCTTGTTAACTAGCAGATTCGATGACTTCAAATCACAATGAACAATTGGTGGGTTACAATGATGAATATAATCCATACTTCATGCCTAGAAAAGAGTTAAACCATGCAATAAATTGCATAACCAACTTTCTATTAATTACGAAAAATATAGAAGTTGTGGCCAAGAGGAGTACTCACTGCATCTTAACCCATGTTAACACACCACCGCCAGCAACTGAAACAGTCTTCCACTGCAAACCAACGATAATTAGTTTAGAGACAAAAGAAGAAAAAACTGACAAACTTCTTTGTAAGTAGCAGATAGAGTTATAAGGATAAAAAGTGAAAAAAAAACAACCCTGGGACAAACTAGGTGACCACGCGAGTATGCTGAGGTGAAGTTACTCCTCCATATAGAGCAGCAAATTCAGATGTCGGAGTCTCTTCATGAGTAATATCTTCACAAAACAATAATATAAGATTTACATAATCGTATACCTAGTCTAGTAGTGTTTTTTGATTCATCGAAAATCCAGTACTGGAAAGGATCAAAATAACAGTGGGATGTAAGATACCTTGCAGAGCCATCGGTGTTCTATAGCAATCAGTATATGCTGGAGAATTGATTTTCCGCTCATCTTTATAACCAACCTCTTCAGTTTTGCAAATCAAAGTGCCTGTATTCTATTTGCTCTTTTATATGAGTGGACAGTAAGAGTCTCTTTGTTGAGATGTAACAGATATCTCTTGATATCATAAAGGTGCCTGCTAGTTGAGATCTCCCTTGAGAACAAAAAGACGTCTCCTAGTTAAGATCATGAAAATTCTATTCTGATGAGCAAGTGATTGGTACATAACATGCATAGTGTCTAGCATTCCTAACATATTAAACACCTAAGGGGGCAAAAAAAAAACTTGGGGCATTCCGAGAATCGAACTCGGGACCTCTCGCACCCAAAGCGAGAATCATACCACTAGACCAAATGCCCAGATGTCATGATAAACAAAGCTGAAACTATATAAATGGAATTGGAGGCCATCCTGATAATACCCTGTATGCCGGATGAGTTACATGATAACAAGGTCTGTTTGTTTGTTTAAAACAGTGTTCCCAGTTTTTCATATAGTTATTCAAAACCAAATTAGCTGATTCTGCAGCTCAAGTGTACAAGAAAACAACACAGATCCATATACCTTAAGAACTAAAAATGATAAACTTGTGGCATTCACATCCTACAGATGAAAGTTCATGTCTTAGCTGATTAGTCATCTAAGGATCATCAGGAAAAACGCCATGGATCCCATCCAACATCTTGTATCTGCAGAATTGTCCATAGCTGATAATTTGCTAAACTTCATCTACAACAGTTCATATGTACAGTGAACTCTTTGACAAGTTGCATGACCCTAAAATGGTAGACAAGCTCCAAAACTATTTTGGGATGAGACGAATCATGTTTCATTGTAATGGCTGCCAATGCTTAGGGCATTCCTGAAAACGAAATCGGGACATCTTACACCCACAGCGACAATCATACCACTAGATCAAATGGCCACCTGTTATACAGAACAGGATTCTATGCTCTAAATAACACCAAATGTCAGCTGATCTTACCATACATAATTAAGTAGGCATTGTTGACGATACCCAAGTCAAGCAAACAATATGTCTAAGTTCGTTGTACTCTCAAGTGTATATAGTATTACACCTTAATATGTTTCATTACATGGTCTTACATTACTACTAAGAAAAACATATCAACATGTCTGCAAACACCTCCAACTTTTGATAGGTCTTGCAAAACTATATGGTGAACTAAAAGATTTTAAGCTATAATATTAGTCATGCATACTGCATCACCTGACCTACTATGCGGCTACAAATTTGAAAAACAGTTAGTAAACACTTAATGCATGTGAAGCTGCAACATGTCCATGGCTGCATAACCCGAACACACTTATTCATTTTACAACATCCAAATAAGAAAATCCAATCGCAATGTCGCAAATTCATTGTGAAAATACTTAAAGACTAGGAATCCAATTTGTCTATATATTTTATGCATGAATCTGATAATTCAAAATGGAACGCATCCAGCTTCTTCCGTTTTTGTTGTCCTATATAGTTATCTTAGGCAGGATCATTGTTGACTATTTAATGCTTTCTGAGACAAAAAATGCATCACTCAGATACTTGGCACCTTGTAGCGTACTAGCATATAAATCTTTAATTGATTGACAAGCACCTGACAGATATGCATTATCATCTTAAGTAAAATCATTTTAAAGCATTCTAAGACAGAAATGCATTACTCAGATACTTCGTACTTTGAAACGGCCTAGCATATAAAAAGGCTTAGGGGCATTCCGAGAATCGAACTCGGGACCTCTCGCACCCAAAGCGAGAATCATACCACTAGACCAAATGCCCAATTGATATATAAAACAGAACTAAGTTCTTATCACAAACTGAACAGGTAAACTTGATCATGCCTAAAATCACTGCTAACTGATAAGGCATTCCCACTAAATTCTTATATTGTAGGTATTCCCACATAGGGTAGATAGTGACAACATCGATAGTAATAATATCGATGATGACCTTGATACAGAGCTGCTAAAAATTTCTGGATAGTTTAAGGTAGACCTATAAAAATATTGTTGACCAGTTATTCATTTGTCCATGCCAATCGGAAAATGAGAAGCAACAACTATTCTTGGTTAGGTTAAGTGACTAAGATATCAGCATAAGAATTTCAGGTTTTAGGGACACTCCTAGAATCGAACCCGGGACCTCTCGCACACAAGCGAAAATCATAGCACTAGGCCAAATGCCCTATTGGTATACAAACAGATGTAATTTACTATCATTAGAATTAGAAGTTAACCTAATCACAGCAAAAGTCATTGTAAAAGCTTAGTTGATAGGCAATCCCATAATGTCAATTTGTTTGTGTGAAACACACATAAAATACTTCTAGCAAACACCTAAAAATATAAACTAACAAAGAAATGTAGCATAGAACACTTCGGAAATCAGATATGCAGGACACTTGTGAATATTGTAAATCTGCAATTACAAATAACGCTCTATTTATTCTAAGGCGTTATTTGTAATTGCAGATTTGCAATATAAAACTATATACACTCTGAACAATATAACAAAATACAAGTCTCATACTCTGCCTACTTCAAATCTCATACTCTCATACAGGTGAAAAAGGTTGGGGGTATTCTCGAACTTGGGACCCCTCGCACCCAAAGCGAGAATCGTACCGCTAGACACCAAATCAATATCATCAGAATTAGAGCTTAGCCTGGCCACAGACAGAGCCAATGAGTATCATTCAGCAATACTTAGTTTTAAAATCAATTTGCCCAAGTTGAAAATACATTCTTCAGATTTATAGGAAACCTAGTGCTACAAATCAGAGGGCGCTAATGAATAGTGTAAAAAGATCCATCAAGAGAAAGTATGCCTCACATGCACAGTTCGGCACTTCGGCTTGCTATAATGATAAGTTCACTTAATATGAATTGATAGACTACAGCATTCAAAGACAGGATGAAAATAGCATCTTTTTTTGGAGTCAAATTCAAAAAGAAAATCACTGACCACTCTTGCACATTCTGTAGTCTACGGACCAGATAAAAAAATTGGATTGGTTCTAATTGATCGGAACCAGACAGAAGTATTTTCTGACCATCTTCATAGATGAAAAAGGTTACAGTTATTACGAAAATCGAACTTGGGACTTCTTTCACCGAAAGCGAGAATCATACCACCCGACCAAATGCCCAGTTGGTATACAAAACAGACCTAATTCACTAAGATCGGAATTAGAGGTTTACCAGCTTGTACCATTAGCCGGGCAAATAAAATGTCACCAAGTTATCTTATCGAGAACAGGCCTAATTCACTAAGATCGGAATTAGAGGTTAACCAGCTTGTACCATTAGCCAGGCAAACAAAACTTCACCAAGTTATCTTATCGAGATCCCAAAAAGTAACTCATAGATAAAATATGTCACAGTTCTATGTCAAACATGGTTACCTGAAACTACAACGGTATGACGAATCGCACCTAGACAAACTAATATCACTGAATCGCAAAGACAGGAAAATGGATACTGAGTCCTGACTCCTAGTCTATGTAATCAAAATTAGATTGTGTTGGTTTCACTGAGTCGTAACAACACAACCATGACATCAGTTAACCAAGTAAGAATTTGCTTGTAGCACCTTTAACAGACGGGAAGACAAAATAATCAAAAGAGTAAGGGGCGTTCCGAGAATCGAACTCGGGACCTCTCGCACCCAAAGCCAGAATCATACCACTAGACCAAATGCCCGGTTGGTATGTATATACAACTAATATACTATCATTAGAATTAGACAACATCCTGACCAGACCAACAGTATTTAATTTGATACATACCAACTTATGATCAAGTAAAGAACGCAATCTTTATGTTCCTAGAAGGCTGATGGCTGCTAACCAAGGTGTTGATAATTAAAGCAAGGCAGCCTATCAATCAGAAGGTCACATCAAATTTACAGTTCAACTTGTTACTCTATTTTAACTTTCACAGAAACTCATTACTTTCCAACGTCCGAGGACAAATAACTCCGTTCTATTTTACTTTGTTGGACTAGGCTATTACAATCTAAGATGCAATGGAAAACCACTGACAAATCTATTAGTGGTCTATGAAGCATAGATCATAAAAACAAAATTTCATAGATCTGAAACCAGCCTTCTTCGCAGACCTACCTAATAGATGAAAAACGGTTGGGGTATTCCGAGGTCTTCTTCCTAATAGATGAAAAACGCTTGGGGCATTCCGAGGCCTTCTTCGCAGACCTACCTAATAGATGAAAAACGCATGGGGAATTCCGAGAATCGAACTCGGGACCTCTCGCACCCAAAGCGAGAATCATACCACTAGACCAAATGCCCAAATTAGAGGTCAACCTGAGCACAGCTATCAGGCATCACCAAAAGATACAGGGACAGTTGATACACTAAGTATCCCCAATGTTATCTAAACTCTAAGCATAAATGTACTAAACTACACAAAGTCAAATAAATTTCCAAGAAGCAAAAGCAACATGCGTTATTAAAAGGAAATACTAAATCACTAAGGTTCCATTCGAGAAAGGATCAAGAATTCAGTGTAGCAATATGATCCAGATGATCGTGGCATAGGGATTAGATGATAATAGATAGGTGTAATAAACTATGCATACCTATATACACAAACATGCAATGTTAAAAGGCATGACTAATGTTATATTGAGATCTCAACACAGATTTCATTCAAAAGAAAAACCATATATTCAATTCCAGCATGTGAACTTGCTAACAGCCTTGGTATAAAAGAAATGTAAATAGACAACTAAGTGCAGTGAAGTCAAATGCAATAAAACAGCTACTATATTAACATTTTATTTTAATTTTTGCTTGTTTTCTGTTGAGTTATAATCGTGCAATTTTCAATAATAAACGTTGTACAACAGTTTTCCCCAAATTTGATTATAAAAAACTGACAAAAATAAACAAACCCCACGATTTATCTAAGGGATGTTGTATTAAATTAATTACCAGTGTACGAAATATCTGCACAGTATCCCTTCTTCACTAACTCCATTACTCCACTGAAAACCAGAGAAGTGAAAACAGAGGGAGAGATTTCAGATTCAATAAAGAAATCCAACTAGAGAGAATTAAAGAAAACTAGGGGTTTATGTTGTTCTAGGGTTAGATTTCATAACCTCCTTCTCGTAAAATTGAAGCAGGGGTCACCTTTGGTCGCCAACACTGGTAATTTTCTAGGGTTTCGTTTCTTTTGTTGCCAGTGGAGACTTGAAAGTTGAAGGGAAATGGGAATACTACCTCGGTCAATAGTGGTCGTCTTATGTTATGGTGGGTTTGCCTATGGCAAAGGGCTAAATCATCCATCTGTCATGCCAGCTGGCCTGGCAAACTGGCCGAGCCACTATGGGAAATAAACTAAATGATTGAGTCTACACCGAGCGGTCGAGTCTCTACCGCTCGACCGTTCGGTGTAGTTTACACCGTTAGCGGTTTAGTCTCCACCGTTCACCGTCGGTGCTCCGCCGGCTATAAATACCACTCTTACATTCAGTTTTCCATTCACAAATTCTTTTTTCTTCTTTCTCCCCTAGAAATCAGACCAGAGTGATTTCTTAAAAATGAGTAGTACCAAAACAAATAGACAAAGGAAAAGAAACGGGAAGGAAACAGGAAAAGGTGTTGCAGATAGTGATGTTGTATGGGATCAGAATGAAGAGCATGAGTTCGCAAATGTTAGGCAACTGGTTGGAGCTGGTGTAACATCTACGCATTTAGCTAACCATCCCGAGCGAGTTCTTTTACCCAAAGTAAGAGGTGGGTGGTCTGAGCTAACCAAAATTTATGAGTTACTCCCCCAACCTGTTCAAGAATCCTTGAGAAGATATCCTTGGCACTTGGCAGCGTTTATATTTCATGAAAGGCAAAAACCACCGGACTCAAATTGTGCGAGTTCTTTGTGAACGTTGGTGGAACACTTCAAATACGTTGTTTTTTTAAGGATTTCGAGTGTGGTAAGTTTTATTTCTTCCATTCAATAGTTTAATTTTTAGTTCATAAACACTCATTTTAATTTTTTAGTTTGATACAAATTTTAGTGCCACATACAAACTTTAATTTTATGACCATGTTGTTTTTAGGGTTCACACCGTTAGATTTGTATATGTTGATTGGAATAAAAAGTGAGGGTGACATAGTACAATTTAACCAATTAAGGTGGATATCACAAGGAAGATGGAAAGAATTACTCCCCTTGTACGCAAATGATACTGAAGGAAAACTAGAATCAAGACAGATACACTCATTTGGATTAAGAGTGTCTGGGTTGAAGGCTTTTTTGACCCGTTACCATGGCAAGGGGATAAACAGAGTTGAAGATTATCCCGAGCTTGAACGTATTTTTGTATTATGGATGTTAGGTCAAGTTTTTTTCTGTCATTAATTGGTTTTCTGGAATCTTTAGAAGATTTGACTAAAGCACCAAATTATGATTGGGGTTCTGCAATTTTGGCTGAGCTATACATGTGTCTCAGTGATTGCTCAAGTAAGAAGACAGATAGCTTAAATGGATTTTGGGTCGTAATGGAGGTAAGAACTATTTATTAGATTTATTACCGAGTTGTCAAACTAGTGGCGAATGTACTAACACATCAATTTTCGTCAATGTTATTTTTCAGTATTGGTGGTATACTTACTTTACTGTCGCCGAACCTGATCTTCACGATAAACGATTAATTTTTCCAGTCATGTACAAGTACAAAGCTGATAATTGGATTGGTCAGATTAATGATGGTCAAAATGTCGATGTTATGCAAAGGATGCAACAACTGTGCAGAACTAGTCTCAACATTACGTCAATGTCTTATTCAGTCCTTAATGAGTATCAGGAACCAACGGCACAAAACATGCTATAGATGAGCCTTAAGCGACTTGTGTTTTACGATCCAGTTATTGGTCAGGGTATTTGGTAATACGGAGAAAGACATATGTTTCAGCTACAAGGAATAAAGGTAAAAGCTATCAACCTGTTTCCAACTTCACTAATTTCACATGATGATTGGATAAAGTTGATAAACAATGGACAACCTTGGGAAGAAGCTGATGATTTGATCCAACAACCAGAAAATGAGTATGATTATTTCAGTTGGTTTCAGAAGGTATGTAAGCTAAATATTGCTACTCAATCACAAAACTTAGGTAGTGTTGACTTTCCAGCACTAGGCAATTTTCCACTTGCAGATCTTCCATCCCAACCCCCACCACCGACGGGCTAACTATTTACGTACCCTAGTACGCAAATGGGGTCGTCAAGTATGCCTCCAATACCTTTGGAAGTCATGACTATATCACAAAGTGGAGATGTTGTTACAGTTCCACTTACTGGTGAAGGTTTGCAGCAAAGCTATCCATACTATGGTGTGATGGCAACACCAGAAGAGTTTCAGGATCAGTGTAACAATTATGAACTTTTTATCAATCAATTCCAGAATTTTCACTTGAGACATATGGAAGCTTTGAGGGAGAGTTTGAGTTATGAATTTCCCGAGACTCCGGTAGCATCAAGTTCTCAAATGCCTGGTGGAAGTTGGAGTCGTGGAAGTGGGATTCGTGCAACTGGGGGT
Organism: Papaver somniferum; assembly: GCF_003573695.1. NCBI lineage: Eukaryota > Viridiplantae > Streptophyta > Magnoliopsida > Ranunculales > Papaveraceae > Papaver > Papaver somniferum. The sequence goes on from NC_039360.1 coordinate 176,343,583, forward strand.
CGTGGAGGTCGTAGAAGTCGGCAACGCACTCCAGCTATGATGGAAGAGAGTATGGTGGAGGAAACTCAGATACCACCAACATCAGCAAACTTGGGGATGGATTTCCAGTCTCCTCTTGGTTTCATTCCCCAAGGTCCTATATTTACTCCTGATGGTGGAAACCTCAATTTGGATGCATTTAGGTAATCTGTAATTTATACCCCAATAAGTTCAGCATTTCACCGTTTTCAAGAACCTCCTCCAATGGATATGGTACCATTTCAAGGTTATGATTCACCTGATGCTACACAACCACCATCTCAGAGTCCAAATAATGAGTTTTCACAAGATCCAACATACTTAGGGGATTATGTATTTGGTGGTAATCGTTAGTTTTAGAGTTTTGTTAGTTGTTATTTCGTGGTTTATTTAAATCGTTAATGTAATTGCACTCTTTTGTTTCATAAATAATAATCTTCGTTTAAAGTTTTCTACATAAGTTAAAATTAAGAACTTAGAATTGAAAACCTAGATTAAATTGGGGCAAAACTTTTAAGATATTATAACAGCTTGCATATCATAACTTCTCTCCGTTATCAAGGAGCCACTTTTCACGACATCTTTCATCAATCTCCAGAAGGTTTTCACCACTTCTCATGTTTCGAGCCTCTTCCCTTATCATTTCAATATATTTGTTAACATTCTTGGAAATTATGGAGAACCGAGCACCCAACACCATCGAATTGCGATTGTAGATGTTCGTTGTTTCTTCTTCAAATTTCATTAAAACGCGTTCCCAAAATGGAATAAGTCGTAATGCGTCATCAATGATTGGATGATTAGTGTAGAAAACATAATTCCTGCAGATGCATTCATCTTCAAACGTGCTGAAATTGCGTTGTTGTGCAACTCTCCAACTATTTGCTCTTCTTAATTCATTTTGTACACTAGCTCGAAGTGCAACTCTTTGATTTTCGGCCGCATGTTCCTCTTCTATGAATTGAGCCATAGACATGTTTTGAGCCATTGGAAAATATAAGAAAATATGAAGAAGGTGTGATCTAAAATGGTAGAGGAATGTCGTATTTATAGGGGAAATATTTTTTGCCGTTGGATCAGATTCTAATCAGCGTTGGAAACTAGACCGACCGGTCTTATAAAAGTCGGTAGCGGTGTAGTGAAGACCTAACGGTGTAAACTACACCGAGTGGTCGAGACTCGACCGCTCGGTGGAAACTTGACCTGGCCTATCTAAATGGCAAATTTGCCACTTAGCCAGGCCACTTTGCCCCCTCCATAGTGGGTGCTTAAATGGCAAACTCTTTGGTTTTCCACACCCATAGGAAGGGGCCTTAACCTATGGGAAAAAGGGATCTGCTAAATTCTCTCACCGAAAAATCTCCCGAGGACTCTGGATTGCACGGTTGTATTTTTCGAGCCGTGTCCGCGTCTGACTCGCGTCAGACACAGGACGCACATGGGATGTTGGCACGACGCGTGTCCAACGCATCAATGTGCGCGTCATGCGCGCGTCTGGTTTGGACGCACTGATGATTCGGGTTTGAAGCATCTTTTTTCATTTTTATTTAAATTTTTTCCTTTATTTTTACTATCATTAACTAAATGAAGAAAGACAAACATTGAGATCAATCATTTAGGTCTTTATTAGGGTTTTGTCACTGGAAATGACATCACGTATATCCTTGGTTGGGCATGTGTTGTTCTAATAATGTATTTTGAATGTGCCATGTGTTTAATAGTGATTGATTGCTTGACTTTCGGCATGTATAAACATACGATCTCTTTTTTTCTTTTGAAATTTATACACATGTAGCATCATTTTCTAATTTTTAGGATCGAAACACTTGACTTTGCAATATAAATACATGATTGTATATATAAATAATATATATGTGTCCGCGTCCTAGTTTTTCGATAAGTTTGTAGTGTCCGCGTCCATGCGTCCGCGTCTGTGCAACCCAGGGCGAGGAGTAATCTGACGGTCCCTCTCGCGTGGGGTCGGCATTTTTTGTTTAAGTCGGTGATTGACTTGGGATTTCTCATATGTTTATCATTTCCATGGGGAAAATGCGGTTTAGCCCAGAATACAATCTAAATAGACGGTTTAGTTATGACTCATTCAACTACATACAAATTAGTCTTTTAAATATTCAAAACAGGGGCGGAACTACAACCAAGCATGGGGTGGCTTAAGCCACCCTCAAACAAAAAAAAATCGCTAAAATGCATGTGAATTTTAACCAGTTTTAACTCAATCCCAGTTAAATCTATGATGAAGCCAGCCCATATATTTTTAAGTATGCATTTTGTTTCTTGAAGCCCTTACTAGATTCAAATCCCAGCTCCGCCACTGATTCAAAATTGAAAAATACATCTTCCTGATTCGACCATACATTAATAACCTTCTTGATTCGACCATTAATCCAAAGATCATAAAATTTATATATTTTGATCTACAAAAAAAATACAATATGACAAGATAATTTTTATTTTTAAAAAAATTTAAATTTCGTTTCATTGTTATCTCATGCTTACAAAAAAGTACACATGCACACACAAAAAAAAATCATAAGATTATTCAGTTATTTTTCACATGTGCACCACTTTATATACACCGACAGATTTTGATCATTCATAATCACACACAAACCTATATTTTCATGAAAAATACATTACATCAATATGTACACACCTAAAAAACCTTGAACAAACATATCATTCATACACGCAAAAAAAATATATATCTATGGGAATTACACTGGTGTATAACCATGTACACATCTACAAATATCCTGAAAATCCAACATCCATACCTTGCAAGTATCCTCTATTACCAAAAAAATAACAAAGCTTAGTAACATAAGGAGTGTGAGTTTTGATGTTACCTTTTTGTGGATCAACTTGCATTGGAGCTCGGCGAGTTTTCTTCTTATTATTATCTTTGTCCAACGTTGTGCTTTCTTGACATTAGAGGAGGTGCTTTCTTTGATAGCCGCACTTGAAGAATTTGGTCGAGCATGATTCTTAGGCTTGACATGCTTTACTTCTTTACAATAAATAGAGGCATCTTTGACATTAGTGGATGCCTCTGGTTTAGAAGAATTTGTAGCTTTGACAAATTTTACCTCTTTGTATTTGAAGCATTTATTCCCTTACAGCCCAATCCTCGTGTATCACGATGATTTTTTGTTTCTTCTAATATTGAGGTTAATTTTTCATTATTGAATTTTCTCAAATTCAACTTTTCTTCTTCTAACGTCTTGATTTCATCAAGAGATCCAGTAAGATCAGTCTCAAGGTGTTTTTCTCGTGAGAGATATGCACCTTCTTTCTCTTCAAAACTCTTTTGTTGAGAGTTAATCCTTGCTTCAGATTCAGCAAGTTTCTATTTGTTAGAGTATTGCTCGGTTTAACCCACCAAGCGTTGGTATGCCAAGTTTGGTTGTCATATTTTAGTGAATCAAAACTCATTTAAAGAGTCGCTTGATTATTTAATAGAGTCAACTTCGTATAGGTTAGCTAGAAAGTTACTAGGATATGAGACTTACAAGTATTACTGAAGACTTGAAGAATGTGAAGAAGTAAAGAGCTACAACGATGACGTCATCCTTCCACTTGAGGTTAGTAATATTTGACTTGAACTATTTCATTCCTACGTATCTTTCAAGTCGTGCATATTGAAAACATAACTGCGAAGATGTGAATGATATACTCTAGTTAGACATAATATTAAGGAATTACAATACGAAGTATAACGTCTATCTTTTGAACTTCGTATGTAAGACATCGAAATAATCGTATGAATGTTATTGTGATTATGTGTATGGGTATGGGTGAAGATTTCGTCCTAAGAAACAATGTTTTACATTCGTTCAAAGGAAGTACAATTCATAAACTTGTTTTATGAATCGAAAGGGAAATCTCTAGGCTTATTGGTATTGTTATTCATTGCAAATCTTTGGATTACCAATATGTGTGTTCAGTATAACCGCTCATAACTTGTTTATGTATGTTGGTAAAACTATCCAGATGTCCTGACTTTTGCATTGGTATGACTTTTATTAGTGAAACTTATTTTAAGTAATCACCTGAGATGGTATGATCGATATTTGTAATTGGTGTGACCATTCCTAGTCATTGGGTAACCGATCCTAGAACTTGGTTGGGACTAATCACAAGATATGTAATCGATCCTTGTAGTAGGTTAACAAGTTTTAGTAATTGGTGTGACCGATCCAATAACTTGTGCAACCGAATACAAATTTATACCATATATATGTGGTAACCGATCCTAGTACCTAGTCAACCAACTTTTGGTAACTAGTGTGACCGATTCTAGTACCCACATGGAGGTAGAACCGAAACTTGTTTTGGTAGAACCGTTAAACTCATGAATGGTGATTGAATGTTTTTGATCAATCACATAGTTCTTGGAAATCAGATGAACCAATTCTAAACTCGTTTGGAAGTGTGGCAAATCGGTTCCAAGATTGTAAATATGAAAAAGGATTTACAATAAAAGATGTCGACATACTTTGAACATGTGTAGTAACTCTTATATTTTATTTTTCAAATATATTCCTTAATAGCTAAAGGAAAGAATCCTGGATCGAAATAAATTGAGAATCTTTTAATTAAGGTTTTTAGTTTTATATGCTTTTAATTTCCAGCAATTAAAATGCATATCTTTAGAAAATAAAAATTAGTAATGTGCATTTACTAGTTGGAGATTTTCTACTGAGATTTCGGTCAATATTTGGACAGTGCATTTCCAAGAATTATGAAAACCGTTTTTGGCTTTATTGCATATCTTTGAGAATATTCGGTTTTGGAAATTCCTTGGTGTCCAAACTTCCTTGGTCTATAAATATTGAAGTTTGCATTTCGAGCAAACTAATCCTCAGAGCCAGGAAAACTACCTAGTTGTGTTGTTACTGGTGGAGTCGTCTATTCGGAGAGGAAAGTACCCTAATTAGGCGAAATCTCTTACGACCGCTCGTTTTAAAGACTTATTTTGGATTGGGAAGCTCTACGAGTACCGTTGGTGGGAAACTACATAATTGCAGTTTATTATTAGTTTTCGATTGATTTGATTGACTAACGGTGGTTGAACTTTGATTGCACCTAGTTTGTTTATGCTTGAGAATCTTCTCTTCTGATATAAGATTCACTCAAACTAGATCGAAGTTTCGACGGGGATCTTTACACTGTTTGTAGATCTAAAGACGTCTTGTGATAATCCATTGTTAACAGACTTCGTGTGTGGTTGATCACAAAAGACTCAAGTTGGTTGTGTGCAGGTGTTTACTGAAGATCTTAGAAGATTTGAAGACGAAGAAGATTTATGATTTGGGTTCATAATCTCTGGAGTGCACAAAAATTGATCGGATGGGGATCCAACTATAATCGGTTTATCTTTGTGATAACCTTGATTGATTAGTTGAGTAGATCGGCATCAATATATTTTCTTTGTGACTAAGAAGTATTGATTGCAAAATCTAGACAATTACTTTGGTAATTGTTATTGAGATAGATCTAAGAACCTGACAAAGGAGTTTATTGGGATAAACGGAAGAGCCTTTTGTTAAACTCATATCACTTGTTTGAAAAGAGTTGTTATGAACAGATTTGTTGTTCCTTTACTGTTTGGAATACGAACCAAAGGAATTGTTCCAAGTGCGTGACTTATTGCAAGTTGGAGGCGCAGGGATACAGATGGAACTAGGTGAACTATAGGTTTAGTTGTTTTGTCTTAACTATACGAAGTTGGTTTAGATTTTATATAGCGGCTTAATCCTGAGAGTATTCAATTCTGGACAAGGTCCCGTGGTTTTCTGCATTTGCAGTTTCCTCGTTAACAAAATCTTGCTGTGTCTTTTACTTTTCTATTTCCGTAATTATAATTTTTTTATTATAATTAGAAGTAAAATACACAAACTTTAATTCCTATTTACTTGATAGCAATCCTATTGTGTTTGGTTAAGTCTGAACCTATTATCAAGTAAACATACTTTTTTGTTGTATTGTCTCGATCTTGTATCCATAGGCAATCACACAAGTTATCTTGTTGTCGTATTGTCTCGATCTCGTATCCATAGACGATCACACAAAGTGTGAACCGATTAGTTGTATTGTCTCGACTCAGTCTATAGACAATCACTTTCGGAGAAAGGACTTATGTGTGGAAAAGTTTTAGATTGAGGTATATTTGGGTCCCCTCGTCTTTTCACTATTCCAACAAACGGACCTTTTCAAGAGAAGCATCACACTATTTCTCTAACAATTGTGTTTGAGAGAGACTAACACTTGCTTTGTCTTCAAGTCCCTGTATTTGTTGAGAAGCATATTCCCTCAACTTTTCGTGATCTTTATGAATCATTTTACATTCAGTAGTTATTGGTTTCAACTCATCCTGAAGTTTATTTATTAGCTCGTTAGACATATTTAGGCTATATATGTAAGTAAGCAATTGCTCACAAACTGATTCTGAGAGTGGTTCAATAACCTCTTGTGATACGTTAACTGAGTCTTTCTTTAATTTTCTCATTCACTTATTCCTACTTTGACTCATGTCTTATAGGTTGGATCACGTCAAACACATATTGTTAGATCTCTTCATGTTTGCCTGCTTTTAAATATCAAGCTATAAGTCTGGTATCTTAAGTGATCGCCTATGGACAGAGTCGAGACAATACAACTTAAGTCCTATACCTTGTGTGATTTTTTATGGACGAGGTCGAAACAATACGACAACAAGATATTTACTTGACAATAGTTACGGTAATAACCAATTGACTATTAGGATTAATATCAAGTAATTAAGATTAGTGTACGTGTGTAATTTACTTAATTATAATAAAAATTATAATGCAGAAAACAAAGTAAATGACACATTAAGATTTTGTTGACGAGGAAACCGCAAATGCAGAAAAACCCCGGGACCTAGTCCAGTTTTGAATACTCTCAAAATTAAGTTGTTATACAAAATCTAATACCAAATTCGTATAGTTGAGACCAAGTATCCCTTAGATACTTAGTTTCCTCAGTATCCTTGTGCCTTCTAGAGTCACGCACGTGAATCGCCAATCCTTTTGATCGTAACCCAGATAGTAAGGTTCTTCCATTTAAACTAATAAACTCCTTTGACTGGTTAGATCAACCTAAACTTTGATTACCAAAATAACCAAATTCCATATTTGCAATCAATCAATATAGATCTCAAAGAGAAACTATCAGGTGATGCTGATCTCACACAACTAGCCAATCAAGTCTATCAAAGATAAACACGATTGTAATTGGATCCCAGCCGATCAAGGTCTGTGCACACAATTCACAAGATACGAAAACTAATAAGAAAAACTTCGTCGTCTTCAAATCTTTGTTTGTCTTCAATAATAACCTGCACAACACAACTTGAATCCTCTTGTGATCAGTCACACACAAAACTGAGTCTGTTAACAATGGATTATCACAAGATGTCTTTAGATCCAAAATATTTCTAAAGATCACGTCGATACTTTGATCTAGTTTGAGTGATCCTTATATCAGAAGAGATGGTTCTCAAGAATAAACAAACTAGGTGCAATCAAAGTTTCAACAACCATTGGTCAATCAAATCAATAATCGAAAACTAGAATAACAATGCAATTATCTAGTTTCCCACCAATGATACTCGTCGATCTTCTTGATCCCACATAAGTATTTAAATGAGTGGTCGTAAGAGATTTCGCCTAATTAGGGTACTTTCCTCTCCGGATAGATGGCTCCACCAGAAACAACTAGAATGAAGTTTGCCCGGCTCTTAGGATAGTTTGGGGAAAAAATGCAAACTCAAGTATTTATAGACTAAGGTTGTTTGGACAACAAGGAAACTCCAAAACAGAAAATATTCTCAAGATATTCACATTAAAGTACCTAATTTCGGTTTTCCTATTTCGATTTAAATGCCAAACCATATTTCCGAAAACTCTCATAGAAAACTTATATTATTAGTCTAGCACATTAACTAATAATATTTTACAGAGGATATGCTTTAATTGCTGGTAATCAAAACTTATATTATGAAAATGATATTTAAATATTTTTCAATTTTTCGGTATGGGATCACCTTGAGAATCAAGAAATATCTTTGAACAAATAATAATAAGAGTTATGTACATGTTTAAATAATGTCGACATCTAGAAGTTTCCCAGCAAACCCTAATTCCAAGCTTCACACAGAACATAAAGAGATATATGAATATCAGAAACCCGATTTTGCTCATTGGGATCGGTTATACCAGGACTCACAATGTAAGTTGTGATCGGTTATACCATGTTCCCAAACTAGGTTGTGACTGGTTTACACCTTGCTTCCCATAGGTAGCTTGGGACCGGTTACACCTTACTTCCCGAGTTAGCTTGTGATCGGTTACACCTTGGTTCCCTAAGTAACTTGTGACCGATTATAACTAACTTCCCAAATTATCTTGTGATCAGTTACACCTTGCTTCCAAAAGGTAGCTTGTGACCGATTACGACTAACTTCCAAATATAGCTTGTGACCCATTACACCATGCTCCACAAAGTAACTTGTGACCGGTTACAACATGCTACACAGTATAGTCTATAATTGGTTATACCTCAATCTCAATAAGTTAAGATAGGTTCTACATTGTCATCTTATATTGGTCATTCAAATGATATTCAATAAAGAACCTGATCAATCATGATATCCTTTCGATTATGAACAAGTTCATATATATACTTTCTGTTAGAGCACTGTTCGGTCGAACTCGCAAGCGTTGCTATCTCAAGCTTGTTTGTCAATGTTAGTGATCAAAACTATAAGTCTTGATTACTAGTCTACTTATAGATGTCTCGGACTAGGATAAATTGTGTAGTTGAGCATTAGACTTCATGGCGTTCATCAATTGAAGACGAAGAACTACTAAAGCGATCTTGTGGAACTTCATCAACAAAAGATATGTGGAGACTGAAACTCACCTATCACTTGGAAAATCTATTTCTACTCTATCTTCTGCATTGAGATATAAGTCGTGTTACGATATAGTTTTCTATTATACACATTTGAGATTTCGAGCTGAGTTTAACTCGCTTACATATTTCTTGGAATATGTGTTGGTAAGATTTCGCTTCAATCAAGTTCATCTTAATCATGTGAAAATCGCCGAGTAACATCTTATATGGTTTGTGTGATACAGTCATTTGGTGTAGACTTGGCATGTTTCGTTATGATTATTTCAATAACTTGAAAATTGCTTTGTTGCTAATAGTGTGTGAAAACGACTATTGTCATCCTCTAAGAAAGTTTCAATGATTGAAATAAAGAGTTTAGAATACTTAACCATCATTGGATTACAAGCATATTGTGCATTCTTGCATGTATGTGATCCATGACCGGAACTAAAGTATGCATACCCATATGTGTACTTGAAGTTATGAAATTCTGTGTACCAAGTACACATACTGGTACGCGTACTTGCATGAGGTATAGGTCCGAGAATTTCTATTGGGATTTGGAAGTGTACTAAGTATGCGTACCCGTTTGCATACTGGCGAACCCAAACTCAGACCGGCTACTTAAGTATGCATACCCGTTTGCATACTTGAGTGGTTAAAGTTGTAAAATCGGTTGGCTCATGAACTAATACATCTATATATTAAGGAATGCATTCTTTGAAAACCGTGGCTATAATGTTCATGAATTGATTCGAGTTTATCAAACCGATTTTACTTCAATTGTGTTCTTGTATACTTCTATGAGAATATAGCAATTGAACAACTCTTTAACTAGTTTCATTTGAGTCATTTGAACTAGCTATGGTTAAGATGAATAAGGTTGATATGAGAGTGTTCATATAGCTAACCTCGGTTAACTACGGTTGAGCCAACATGGTGTACACGTATAGGTACGGTTACTAAACCTAAATGAGGGTACATTTCATTTGTGTATAACAAGCTAAGTTCAACCTAACGGTTGAAAGATATTAACTTGAATCTAATCAGGTTTTCATCTAACAGTGAATATTGAATGCTTTGTTACCAAGGTAACTTAGATTGCAAACCCTGATTTGAAAACTATATAAAGGAGAACTCTAGCAACTGGGAAACCTAATCCCCACACCTCCTTGTGATACTAGTTGCATAAGCTAGAGTTGATTCTCCTTTAACCTTAGGTTTTTCACGAAACCCTGTAGGTTAACGACTTGAAGACTTCATTGGGATTGTGAAGCCAAACCCAACTATTTTCTTTGTAGTTGTGTGATCTGATCTTGCTGTTTCTATCATGTTTGAGTACTATCTTCTTTAATATTGGCTCGATATTTAATCTCAGATATGCAAGATAAAAAGTAATCACAAACATCTTCGTCTCATCGTTTGTGATTCCACAGTATCTTGTTTCGCTACCATACGATTGTGAGGTGATTGATATTTCTAGGCTGTTCTTCTGGAATATAAGTCCGGTATATCAATTGGTTCATGTTCACCTTGATTTATCAAAATAGGAAACAAAACTCTTAGGTATTTCTGTGGGAGACAGATTTATCTATTCCTATAGACTTTTCTGTGTGAGACAAATTTGTTTATCAAGTCTTCGACTTTGGGTTGTAGAAACTCTTGATTGTAGGTGAGATCAACTAAGGGAATCAAGTGCATAGTATCCTGCTGGGATCAGAGACGTAAGGAGCGCAACTGTACGTTGAATCAGTGTGAGATTGATTAGGGTTCAATTACAGTCCAGTCTGAAGTTCATTGGTAGTAGGCTAGTGTCTGTAGCGGCTTAATACAGTGTGGTTTTCAAATATGGACTAGATCCCGGGGGTTTTCTTCATTTGAGGTTTTCCTCATTAACAAAATTCTGGTGTCTGTATTATTTCTTTTCCGCATTATATTTTGTTATATAATTGAATATCACAGGTTGTGTGTTGAATCAATCAATTGGGAAACCTTTGGTTGTTGATTGAAATTGATTGATCCTTGAACATTGGTCTTTGGTATCGTTCAAGTGAATTCTCTTATATTCAATTGGGATCACAAATTCCTATTTGCTGATTGCAGATTGAATTGAGAAAGAGAGATACAAAACTCTTTGATATACTTTTCTCTAGATTGAGTCTGACTGTCTAGTTGATTCTCTTGAAAGTATATTGGAGTTTGTCTATTTAGATTGTCAAATGAATTGTTGGGTGTGGTTGTTAGACCCCCTCTTTTTCAATTGGTATCAGAGCAGGCAAACACATTAAAGATCTTAAGTCTGTGTTTGTAGCGATCTGAATATGGACAGAAGTGATATCTCCATAAACGTAACACCAGTCTTCGATAACTCAAATTACTTATGGTCGAAAATTGTTATGCGTGCCTTTCTTCAAGCGCGTGATTTTCAATCATGGGTTTATGTGTTCAATGGATATGATCCTCCGAAAGTTACAGAAGGCGATGTAACAGTTCCAAAGAATATTGGTAAATATGATGCTGCCCAGTTCTTACTGCAAAGCAAAATTCTGACGGATTAAATGCTATCATCCATGCCATTACCCCAGAGCTCCATCATCATGTGACTACTTGCAAAAAATCTAAAGATGCTTGGGATATCTTAGAAACCGTATTTGAAGGGAATACCTGTGAAAATGAAGCTAGGCTGCAAAACCTAAATTCTGATTGGGAAAACCTTCGTATAGCAGATGAAGATTCGTTTGATGAGTTTATTCACAAAGTGTCTGAAATTGTTAATGCATCTTTTGCATTGGGTAAGACTATTCCTGAAATGAACATTGTGATGAAAATTCTCAGACCGCTGTCATCCAGATACTTTTCTAAGAAGCATGTCATCGTTGAAGGTAATAATCTTGCAACTCTTTCCAGAAATACTCTGGTTGGGAAGTTAAAGTTATTTGATCATGAGCACACATCCAAATCCGGAAAGGATGTTGCTTTCAAAGCACAAAAGAAAACTAAATTACTTGACAAAAGTAAAAGTGTTTGCATCTCTGAAGATGATCTTTCTGAGGCTGATTCATCAGATGAGGATCTTGACAAGTCAGTCTCCTTGATCACAGGAAGTTTAGGGATATTCTTTTGAAGAGAAGTAAACGATTCTCCAGAGATAAACCTAGGTCATTAGTTAAACCGTATAATCGTATTCCTCCTAAAAACAAGGATATTGATGAAACTAATGACGAGGATATGCCTCAGTGCTTTAAGTGTAAAGGTTTTGGTCATTTTTCAAATGAGTGTCGAAATCGTAAAAAATACACTGGGAACAAAGGTCTAGCTGCAACTCTTGATGAAATTTCTGACAGCTATGATTATAACGAAGACGGAAAGTCAAGCATTACACTTATATGGGAAAATATTGATTTTGATAATTGTAGCAATACATACATCAATCTTGATATTCTTTCAGAAAAAATCTCAACCGGTCTGGAAGAAAAAGTGGATCTATCTGTTTTTACTGGAAACACTTCTTCTGATTTTTCAGGTTCCACTATGTGTCTAGCCTCGTACACATCTCGGGCGTATGAATCATCTTCGAGGTTGACATGCTCTTATTTTTCTCTCAAAGGTCATGAACTTTCAAAGTGTTTCAAGTACAAACACAAAATGAGATATGTCAGCAAACTTCAAAGAAGAGCGAATCGATTAGCAAACAAGTTCAAACTTGTTCAGAAATCATCAGAAGTATGTAAACGCATCTCTTTTTCAAAGAAGTTAGTTTCCAAAGAAAAGACTAGACCACTAAATAAAAAATTATGGTCTAAACATTCTGTGAAACAGGTTTCTATGAATTCCTTTCGAAATGGTTATGGTGGACAGATTATTGTTCACCCCAACACAACTTGATTGTGTTGGTTGGTGCATCTTGTCTCGTGTGCCTTATAAAAAGATACAAGATTTTGCACACCTCAGGATTTAGGAAAAGAGAATTGATTTTATGTTGTTTTGTTTTTCTCTTTTAGTTTTGTTGTGCTTTGCAAGTCTGGAATTCGTTCTTCCTTTCATATCTAATTGATTTTGGAAAGGATTTCCATGTTTAATCAATAAAATGGGGTTATTCTCGACAATTCTACCCTCTTTAGGGTTGAGAGTTGTGCGTGCGCGAACTTGTGTTTAAAGGTTCCATAACCCTACATTCATTTTTCCTTCTCTTGAAACTCTTTTTATCATAAGACTGCTTGTTGAGATTACCTTGTGATTTCCTCTCACAAATCCGCTTGTATGGATACTCCAAGCGTTATGTCTTCTGATGGAAAATATGTTAATATGATTGTTAAGCTATCAATCATGAAGGAAAAAGATAAATCTCTGTTACCTCCAACTTTGAAAAGAAAAAAGAAGGAATGTGAGGAAGCCAAGAGTTGTTCCTTCCAATTCTCAGAAGTTTCTGATATTCTTGAAGAGTTGAAAGAAACAAGGAAGGAGATTCAGGAAATAAAGGCTATTGCTTTGAAAACTCTTGAAATTCAGAAGGCCCTGGTTCGGCATCAGTTCAAAAGGTTTGTTGGAATTGACTCCTTTCTTCATGAACCTTTTGTTCCCATGGCTATTGACAACAAGGAGTTCGCGGACGATAAAGAATTTTTCAGAGGTCTCAATGTCTAGGAAACTTCTTATGAGAATTTATTCTTGTATTTTTAAGAAGGATAACTAGGGTTTGGAATAGCCATTATTATGAGTACACTAGATATTGCCAACGTTTTTATCTTGCAATGTTTTTAGATTTATTTGTTTAAATTCTAAGTTATTTGGAAGATGATTTTTGCAGTATTAATCTTTATGGTTTTATATATTGCAAATTGTTATGGGATATGTTGTTTACGTCCGTGAACCTTGACTGTCCCATACTTTCTCAAAAGTTATCTATATTATGTCAGTATGAAAGTATTGATAAAAGATAGAATGAACTTTTGACTACAAAAGTTAAGCCTTTTATGTTATTATGCAGATATTGATGGAAGAAAGGATGAACTTTTGTTCACAAAGATTAAGTATATTATATGTCATTGTACAAATAGTGATGAAAAATAGAATGAATCTTTGTTTATTCTGCAGTAATTGTCTTACCCTGATCCACATCTTTGTGCATATACTGTGTTGCTCTGTAATTTTTCTGTCATGTGTTTGCCTAACTCTATATGGGGTGTGATGTTAGTAATTGCGTTGGGGTGATCAGTAGTAAGAATGATAGCGGTTTGCTTAACCGTTACGATTGGGACATGTGTCCGTCTGTAGTTAGTTGATTTTGATTAGGTTGAACCAATAAATGTGAAGGAAAACACCTGAGGCGGCTAAGAAAATGAATGAGAATTCAGTTTAGTTTTATTCTTCTCTCTCTCAGGCTGGTTTTGAACCAGATTTCTCCAAAATTCTCCGATTCTGTGTGTTAGTTGTTGTGGAAACACAACAATTGGCCTCGGAGCCGTTCTATCATCACCATGGGTGGAGCAAATCATCCCACCATCAAGGGAATGAACGAATATCTTCATAGATTTTCAGAAAAATTCAATAAACAGATTGAAGATATCTCTTCACAATACGATGAACTCGCTGCGCAGAATAAAGAGATAAAGGAATCCATGCAATCTATGTTATCTAAGGATTATTTTATCAAATATATGGAGAGTTTTACATGCAAGATGGTTGAGGAGCAATGAGACCCAGTAGCAGAAACATCTCACTCAAATTCCTTCCACCAAAATGGTACGATGTTCAATTTTCATCAAGGGGGTCATGAACTGAACAACATTCATCGTATGCCTAAATTCGATTTTCCAAGGTTTGACGAAGAGAACCCAAAGGGTTGGATCCAAAAATGCGATCGATACTTCCTACTCAACAACATCAGAGATGAACGTCAAAAGGTCACTATGGCAGCTATGCACTTATACGGAAAAGCAGATCGATGGTTAACGAATCTACAAACAACTCGATCTATTACTTCATGGTTCAAACTAGCTGAGCACGCATGTATTCGATTCGAAAATCCTGCAAATGACAACATCCTTGGCATATTCAGTAAGTTATCTCAAATTACTACAGTAGATGAATATTTTGAGCAATTCGAAAATCTGAAGGCTTTATTGTTCCGTCAATTTCCTGTGCTTACTGAACATTATTATGTGGTGAGTTTTATTGGTGGATTAAAAGAAGACATTAATCATGTTGTTAATATGTTCAATCCTACCACCTTAATGCAATCATTCTCACTTGCTAGGATGCAAGAGCATATCATCAATACCCAACAGAGGCCAGTGAGGGGCATAAACAAGTTTTTTCCTAATAATAGACCATCAAACTCAACAAATCTTCCCCCAAAACCTGTATCCCTCCCACCCTTACTCCCATTACCAACCAACACTACTCCATCTCCTACTTCCACTCCACTCCCCATTCGTTGACTAACTCCTGAAAAAATAAAAAAAGAAAGACTCAGGGGCTTTGTTTCAAGGGAAAATTAAGAAAGTAACCAGCTTCCAGACCCCTAATTAATAAACCGGCCACTTTTTCCAGCTCTTATATAAAGTGGCCTTTCCGTTAGTTTTCACGTCTGGTCCACCACATTGGTCAACCACGTTGATTAAGTCAAATTTCTATGGGAAAATGACTGTCATATCCTTACATGTTCATACCATTAAAAATGATACATTTTGCTTCTGGTTAGTTTTATGTGCATTCACATTCCATTCTTGCCATTACTACGAAAAACAAACCAGAAAAACTAGCGAAGACGAAGAAGGAAATTTTTTGAATCGGAGCAATACAGGTCTTCAAAAAGAGTAAATACATCAAACCCAATGTTTATTTATCTTCATTTTTCTCATATTATATGGTTAATTGGATTAATTTGTTACATGCAATAGAAATTGAGTTTAGGGTTCTTCGAATTGGGGGTTTTACTGATATGTGTTTTTTGATGTTTTGGTTCCGATCTTGTTTTGTGGTATCTTGGCGGTTGTTCTTTGTTTCTATGGTGGTTGCACTTCGAATTTTGCATCTGACCATCGAATGATGGTGAGAAAGTACTGGTTTCCTTTTGTTGTTTATTTTTTTGAAGCTAAGAATATTATTTCCGTATATTTTTGATTTCTGATCTTCAAAAATCAATTCAAGTAATAATATTCTTAGCTTCAATTGTACTCTTAATGGGTTGATTTGTATTGCTTCAAATTGGAATTAGCTTATTTGGTTTGGTTCCTGATCGGATCTAGCTGTCATGCATCATGGTAAGAAGTTTATGAAATGGTGAGAATTGTTGTGAATTAGGTAGTTTTCAATTCATTTAAATGATAAATTTGTAATTTTGGTTTAATTTTCAGATGAATGGTGATTTTGAAATTGGGTATTTGATGGTGTACATCTGATTGACGTTAAGGAGTAGAAAAAAGAAGAACTTTTTAAGTGTAATTGGTTTTGAGTAATGGGGTTGCGAGATGATGAAGCCTTAGAAAGGAGAAGTAGTACCGATGGAAGGTAATGGGTTTAATGTAAAATAAATTGTCTATGGAGGTGGAGGTGGAGGTGGAAGTGGATATGGTGGTGCTGGGTGTAGGATCAGAATCTCGCAACAACGACATGCTGGCGAAATTACTAGCAATACATCATGAAGACATCGCAGTATGATTTCAGAAATGACATAACAGATGACATCAGCTTAAACGTGAGAAAAGTATGATGATCGTGCGAAAGTTTGCGAAAATACCACAAGCCAGATCCGAAATTAGGGGAAATGTTAGTTGTACCCCACCATATATGAGTTGTCATCCATTATGTAAATACCTATATAAAGAGAAAGGCAAGAGAGAGAAAGGAAAAAAATAAAAAAAATAAAAAAAAGGAGAGAGACACTTTAGGGAGGACACATTTGTAGAGAGAGAAAGAGCAGAATTTGTATTATTATCTTCTTCTTCCTTCTTCAACCAAGAGCTCCAAATACTCATTAATGGAGTCTCAATTGTAATCCATATGTAATTACAAACAATCATAGTGAAGATCCCTAACCCCGTGGATGTAGATCACATTGATCGAACCACGTAAATCTTGTGTCTTATTTTCTATTTTCATTATCTTTATCTTTATTTTCATATCAAATAAGTTTAGATCTAGAAATCATAGTCATGATAATACAAGGGGTGTGTTGTAGGATTTCCTGCAACTACATTTTGGCGCTAGAAACAGGGAGGAGTAAAAGATTTATCCCTCCTGTAGCTTGTTGGTTCAAAAAATTTCCATGAAGATTAGCTATTGTTCATATTTTTCTAGATCTACAACGTTTAGGTTCGAAAATGGAAACTTTATGGAAGAAATCACACTTTCAGGGAGTAAACATCATCAACAATTCGAAGACATGAAAAGAGTGAGAGAAAAAAATTAGTTGTTGTGGTGAAATTTAAGGAAAAAATGGAAGTTTCAGTGGAAGATTTTCATGTTCAGGAGATGAAGGAAAATGTGAAAGAAGTTAAGGAAAGACGAAGAAAAGATAAGAGGGAGATGCTGCAATTTCTATCACAAACAGAAATTCGCAGAGATGGTTCAAGGCTGAGCGAACAACAAATAGGTCACGGGTTCGAATTCGCAGAGACACATATTTTTCATTTTCTTCTCATTTGCATGGGAGAATAAAAGAATAAGGAAAAAAGTTATGCGTTAATTTCGCAGAGAGGTTCTTGCACAATTGGTCCAGAGAGCAGTATGTGTGTTCGTGGTCGCAAGTTCGAATTCGCCTGCAAGCATAGTTTTCTTCTTTTTTACAGAGAGCGAAAAATGAATAATTTCGCAATATTGTTTCATTATTTCGCAAACAAGAGGCACCACAATTGGTCATCTGCGAAGTTAATGAGTTCATGGTCGTTTGATCAAGTCCCAAGACATGCGTATTTTTTCACACATATATTTCTTTGATTATTTCGCACAGAAGAGAGTTGATGATAATTTCGCAGAGATATTTCGCAAAGAAGAAGCTTGCACAGTTGGTCAGGAGGCATGAATGCAAGCAGCAGGTCGCGGGATTAATTCTTGCTTCTCGCATGTTTATTTTTGTTATGCGAAATTTATACAGAATTGTCTCTCACACAGTTGGAATTTGATTACTTCGCAAGAACTTTGATTATTTCGCAAGAAAGGCTTAGCACAGTTTGTATGGTGTGAGAATATGCAAGTAGCAGGTCGCGGGTTCAATTCTTGCCTCTCGCATCTATTTTTGCTAAGCGACATTTATACTTCATGCAACGTATTTTTCGCGCGAGATTGACAACAACAGCGAATCACATAAAAGCTAAGTACCACTTTCCTTGAACATTTTACTTTTACAGAAAATAAAAGATTTTTGATTTGATTTACAAAAGGCGATATAATCGCAAAATTACAGAAATTTCAGAATTACAAAGATTCCACAATTACAAAAGAAACCGAGGAAAATCTCGCACAGATCAATTTATATATTTCTCTTGAAAATTTGCTTTGTTTCAAATGAGAATGATATCTAACATGGAGAGTAGTAGGAGGCAAAATAAGACCTTCCATCAACAGGCTAGTAAGACCTTCCATCAACATGCTGCATAAGACCTCATTAGGATCATTTCCATGAAAGATGTTTATCGGATGATGGTGTCTCTCTAAAAGAGTCACAAACTGATACCGCAAGTGCACGGTGTCGAGGTGTAGAACAATGCAAATACGGGTCGATCCACAGGGACAAGGTGTGTGTAGTTGAAGCTTAAGGTTTCACTAAAACTGAGTTGTAACAAAGAGTCTTGGTTGTGTTAAAACACACTTGAAATGATGGCAGTGACTGAACTGAAAAAAACAGTAGAATGTAAAGCAAGTAAACAGGAACATGCTAGGGCTTTTGAATCCACTTCTTGATCCTAAACTAAGGCAGATCCTAATCAAATCATGTTCTTGCTTCATCTCAAGGAAGATTATGGATGATTTACTTAACTAATCTTACTAACTTACCCCTAGCATCAACTGTATTCTCACAGTACAGCTGATCACAGGCTTGTTTGCTCAACCAGTTATCTAGCAATCCGCATTGGTGGAAGGTTAATCCCCTAAGTTCTCTAGTTCACCCCTAGCATTGAGTGTCTTCTTACAGCACACTCAATCATAGGTGCATTTGATCACTAAGTTTACTAACTTCCCTACTTCAATTAAGCACAGCCCTTCAAATGGACTGAATCCTTGGCTACTCTCACTCTTACACCCCTAGAATCAGCTGTCTTCTTACAGCACAGCTGATCACAGGTGCATTCACTCAACTAGCCAATTATCAATCCTACTTATTTTCAGCACTACAAGAACAGTGACATGAACAAGGACTATCCTAGCTTACAATTCAAGAGTATCATCTAACCCCTAGCAAATGGAGTTAGAACATAATGAAATTAAATGACAATGGAATTGAAATTGAAATTGTTTAAAACATTGAACTGAACTTGAACTGAAATTGAAACAACATTAACAGTTGAGGTCCTGGCTATTCCAGGCCTCTTGGTGGTGCTCTGGCTAATCCAGGCATATCTTTAACACAACACACAAGCCTTCTATTTATACCCAAAATTAGGGTTTACAATTTTCCCCCAAATTCAAAACAGGGCAGTTAGGGTTTCTGATTTCTCACCTAATTAGATGGGACAATTGCTCCATCTCTTCGACCCACTCTTCTTCTGCTCTTCCTGCTCCTCTCCATGCCTTCCAATTACGTCTATAGACTCACCTATTTCATCAATTTCTCACCTAGGGTTTCAGGGAGAGGTGAGGTGAGAAATCGATGAAATAGATGGCTAGAGAAATAGGGTGATGATGGGTTTTAGTGGTTGGGGTGGTGATGATTTGATTTCTCGATCTCTGCTCGAGTTGGTGGAGGCAGCAAGAGAAGGTGGTGGGAATGGTGGTTGCAGAGGAGGTGAGGGAGAGAAGAACGAAGAGAGTTCGATGGGAGAAGAGAGAAGGGAGTGTTTGGTTGGGTTCTGTTTTGGGTGAAATAGGGTTAGGTATTGTGGTGTTGAGCGGGTGCAGAAAATTTTGATGAACAACGAAGATGAGCGTTGGATTGTCACTTATGAAATGGATCTAACGACAAGATGGAAGCAGGTCTTGAGCGACCGTTGGATGATGAGATGGATCCAATCTGACGGCCAGGAGCTGAGGCGGGCTTGGATCTTGATATGGGAGTGGGATGGACTTTGGGACTTGGGTATGCCAAGCCCATATCTTCTTTAAGAACAATTCTTCCTTGTTAAGCCCATTTCTAGCCTTTTGGTCTTGTGCACAACATTCCTCGCGGCTTCCTTGCGTGATTCCTATCGGCTTCCACCACTTTTCTGCTCTTTTCCGCTCCGTAATTCCATCCAAACTTTATTTAGAACCTAAAAATACAAAATTAATTAAGAAAAGTATTTATTCTTGAAAACAATGAAAATACAGAATATGGGATAAAATGGAGAATTAGAGCACAAAAGATGAGTTAATTGCCAACAAAAAGATATAGAAATATGCACTTTTTAGCACTCATCAAATACCCCCAAACCCGAATTTTACTTGTCCTCAAGTAAAACAAAACTAAGGAAATCCTACCTATACCACTGTCGATGGTCTCTCGAATGCATTTAGCGTATGCACTAAGCCTTTTAAACCACTAAGTGTCCCTAGTGGACGAGTGAAGTCTCGTGAAGGTTTGCTTAGAACGTACCTACAAAGTTCTAGGACAAAATATAAGATCAGATTCCATCAAATGTGACATGTGCAAGTCAGTTTAAGCTCACAGCAAAATGGAGATGTCAATCTAGCTATCAAAGGCACAATCCTGGCACTGATAACAAATAAAGACATGTGATAAGAGTGTAAAGTGTATCTACACATGTGTAAAGAAAGATCGGATGTTATGACTACTAATCACCAAGAGATAGTTTCTCAGGCTAAGAACCAAGGTCGAAATCTAGCTAGCTGTCCGGACTTTACGAGAATTGTGAATGAGTTGGAGGTATTTTACAATTACTCGCGTTGTACATCAATGGCATACACCCTCCTTGCTTATTACAATGAAACAACAAAATGACTCTTTACATGACTCTTATTTACATTGACTACTCTCTTTTATTTTTGGAACAAGAGAGGATGGAATTCATAAATACTTGATTTTTTTTTTTTGATTTTTTTTGATTTTTTTCTGAATATATACATCGTTTTTTTTTTTTTTTTTTTTTTTTAACACTTGCTAACACTTTTGATACATAACAAAAAGAAACAAAAAATTACATGACACTTTGCAAGAGGTAGCCCTTTTTGATGCACCCAGTTAAATTCGATGGTTGTCTTTCTTAATGTAACCTCCACCTTCTATCCCAACCAACCAAAGAACAAGCTAGTCAAGTTTCGTTCAGTATTCTAAAGTGATTGGCAATCGTGACTTCCGATAGAACACCTCAAGGATGAGGTTATACATGTATTGGTAGATCGTGCGCGTGCAAGTTTCTTATCACTATGTGAATTATGCTAGAATCAGGGTGCCTAAATATCTAGACTAAGACTCCTAATAATTACATATTTGCACAAGAGTCAACATTTCAAGGTAAATGAGCTCCATTTTTGTGATTTTTTAATTTTTTGTTTTTCAAAAAAAAGGAGTTCTTGTTTTCAATTATGGCATATTATCAACGTATCTACTTTTCACCCCCAAACCTAAACTAAACATTGTCCTCAATGTTAAAATTATAATACAACATGTGAAGAGGATCATGTTGAGTAGAGAAAAAGGAAAGAGAATACCCGATTTCGGCGAAAGCAATATTAGAACTCCGTTATTCAAGGCAAGAATCCAACATATGTCAGCCGAGATCATATTGGATTAGCAAAATATATACAAAAGGAACAAAAAGGGTTTTAAGAAATTTTATCTACTGGATTATATACAAAAAATTCACCATACACTAACAATCTAAAGAGTTGAGGATCAACCCAAAAGACAAAGTGTAGAGGTTTCAACAGCTTCACACAAATATAACAGGAAATAAACGCAAGTGAAACTGTGAAACAAAATGAGCTACCCCCAAACCTGGATTTTTCAACGGATAAAATTTTGGAAACAAAATCTCGCAGTTTTGGGGGTTCATCATGTACAAGGTCTAACTCAAAGTGAACTGTGTTAGGGACGGGCAAACATGCTAATTCCAACTGTGGTTCCTCAAATGTATTATACTTAGAAGCAAAATAGTCCAAGAGGACTTGGGAAGCACACAGTTCCAAACCTAGATTAGGGACTCTCAGAAAAGTCGGTTTGACAATATGGGTACAAACCAAATCTAGGTTGGGTGGAAGGCCATCAGATTGTGACTTATGTAGGAAGATAGGCACATCATTATTAATCACATCAACATCTACTAAGTCTTCTACACGTGTCACAACATGCTCACAATCATCAAACAAATTATCAAGTCCACAATCAGAATCATCATCATCAGAAGAATTATTCTCATGCATCGGCAAATCAGGAGAAATATCACAATGTGACCTAGGTAGAGAATCAGACACATCAATTATATTTTCATGCATAATAACATTAGTGTCTACAGAAGATTCAACTATTCCTATGTCATGCTCATCTTCACAGAATAATTGTACGAATCCCATGTCAATATCAAAATCATATGAATTACAATGAGTATTAGAAAAAACAACATTCATGAAGGTCGAGGGCGAGAAGCCATATGTTTTTGAACCAACAGGTTCCACAATATTTTCATGTTCTTCTAACATATAATCATAATCATCATAATCATCATCATGGTAGCATGCATATTGGTCCTCATTAACAGTGGTGGTGTCATTAGTCGATTCATGTTCCTCTAAATTAGGTTCATATTCAACATCATTTACAAGAACGGGACTAGACACTTCATTAGGGACAACATACATTTCCTCATGAATTTCCTCCTTTTGTAGGTGAAGCAAAATCTGATCTAAACATGCCTGAATTCGTGATGTAGATCTATCAAAGTTTTGCTCACTGAGTCTGAAAGCTTCTGTGGTGGAGTCTAAATTCATGGGAGTACAAAATTCTTCATGTTCAAATTGTGGTGAATGGTACATGTGTGCATGGTCATTAGGGTTTACAAAATATTGATCGCAACCCTCAAAGGATTGATTATGGTCCCAATGACTACCATTCTCACAATTTATGGGCATTTCATACCTTGGATTTTCTCTAGATTGCCTAAAATTATGCAAAATATGACAATTCTCAACAGGGTGGTCTAAACTACCACATGCCGGACATGCATAGATTTCAGGTTGCCTAAGAAAATTAGATGTGACAGATTCCTCATGTGATTGCATTTCTAAAGCTGCGATTCGAGCTTCTAATTGATCGATCAGTGATGATTGTGTGAGTGAGGCACTAGCAAAATGTTCATTTTGACGTTGTGATGAATGATGCATGTGTGAATAGTTATTAGGGTTCATGGATTGAGGCTCGGGACTTTTAAAATGTCCATAATAATTCCTATAACTATTGACATCATGGTCTATGGGAGGTTCATAACGTGGAGTATGTCCATACGCAAGTTCTCTAAGGGATTTGTTGTATTCCCCAACTGTAGACCAAGATCTAGACATGATTTGGCTCAAAATCTAAGTAACTATGTTACAAAGCCCAAAATTTGGTTTTTAATGGGTTTGGATTTTTGGAAAAATTTGGTTTTTTTTAATTGGGAGCAAAAATTTTGGTTTTAGTATTGGGAGCAAGCCCACATTGGTGGGAGAAATTGCTTTGCCAAGGGAAGGTGAACAAGCCCACAATGTGTATGCAAACTGAAGCCCAATGTAGCTTTTGAGATAGCCCAATTGTTGCTTGTTTGGTCTGCGGCCCAGTTGGGCTTTTAAAAGTTCAGTTTTTCTAATTTAAAACTACAGGCCCAAATCAATCTAACACCACAAGCCCACAAACAATTAAACAAACAAGCCCACAAGAAATTAATTACAAACCCAACAGAAAAATGGAAAAAATTATTACAAGCCCACAAATTAAAAATGGAAGCCCACAGGTTGGGTTCTCTTGATGGGTTTAGGCTTACCTTTGAAGCACAGCCCAGCTGTTCAGTTTGGTTGCAAAAGCCCAGTTGGGTTTTGGATCACAGCAACAGCAGCTCCAGCAGGAGGTAGCAGCAGCTTGCCTTTGCTCAGCAGCAACAACAGCACCACAAGTTCAGCAGCACCACAAGCAGTAGCTGAACAGGGGCAATGTTGCAGGCTTGGCAGCAGCATCTCTACAGGTTCAGCACAGAAGCAAGCTGCACAGGCCAGCAGCACAGGGAAGAGGAAGAAAGTAGCAGCAAGTGGCAGGCCCAGCTGCAACTCAATCAGCAGCAACAGCAAGGGCTCATCCAAGCAAAACAGAGTCACAACAGCACAGCAACAGGAGCACCTGGAAAGCTCAACAGAAGCTGTCAAGAACAGCAAGAACAACAAGGGAAAATGATGCAAAGATGAAAAATTATGCAAAGATGAAAGTGCAAGTTATGATGCACTAAATGCTTATACTAAGATGCAAAGACTTCACTACACGACACCAAGTCCCCGGCAACGGCGCCAAAAACTTGGTGGCTCTCTAAAAGAGTCACAAACTGATACCGCAAGTGCACGGTGTCGAGGTGTAGAACAATGCAAATACGGGTCGATCCACAGGGACAAGGTGTGTGTAGTTGAAGCTTAAGGTTTCACTAAAACTGAGTTGTAACAAAGAGTCTTGGTTGTGTTAAAACACACTTGAAATGATGGCAGTGACTGAACTGAAAAAAACAGTAGAATGTAAAGCAAGTAAACAGGAACATGCTAGGGCTTTTGAATCCACTTCTTGATCCTAAACTAAGGCAGATCCTAATCAAATCATGTTCTTGCTTCATCTCAAGGAAGATTATGGATGATTTACTTAACTAATCTTACTAACTTACCCCTAGCATCAACTGTATTCTCACAGTACAGCTGATCACAGGCTTGTTTGCTCAACCAGTTATCTAGCAATCCGCATTGGTGGAAGGTTAATCCCCTAAGTTCTCTAGTTCACCCCTAGCATTGAGTGTCTTCTTACAGCACACTCAATCACAGGTGCATTTGATCACTAAGTTTACTAACTTCCCTACTTCAATTAAGCACAGCCCTTCAAATGGACTGAATCCTTGGCTACTCTCACTCTTACACCCCTAGAATCAGTTGTGTTCTTACAGCACAGCTGATCACAGGTGCATTCACTCAACTAGCCAATTATCAATCCTACTTAGTTTCAGCACTACAAGAACAGTGACATGAACAAGGACTATCCTAGCTTACAATTCAAGAGTATCATCTAACCCCTAGCAAATGGAGTTAGAACATAATGAAATTAAATGACAATGGAATTGAAATTGAAATTGTTTAAAACATTAAACTGAAATTGAACTGAAATTGAAACAACATTAACAGTTGAGGTCCTGGCTATTCCAGGCCTCTTGGTGGTGCTCTGGCTAATCCAGGCATATCTTTAACACAACACACAAGCCTTCTATTTATACCCAAAATTAGGGTTTACAATTTTCCCCCAAATTCAAAACAGGGCAGTTAGGGTTTCTGATTTCTCACCTAACTAGATGGGACAATTGCTCCATCTCTTCGACCCACTCTTCTTCTGCTCTTCCTTCTCCTCTCCATGCCTTCCAATTACGTCTATAGACTCACCTATTTCATCAATTTCTCACCTAGGGTTTCAGGGAGAGGTGAGGTGAGAAATCGATGAAATAGATGGCTAGAGAAATAGGGTGATGATGGGTTTTAGTGGTTGGGGTGGTGATGATTTGATTTCTCGATCTCTGCTCGAGTTGGTGGAGGCAGCAGGAGAAGGTGGTGGGAATGGTGGTTGCAGAGGAGGTGAGGGAGAGAAGAACGAAGAGAGTTCGATGGGAGAAGAGAGAAGGGAGTGTTTGGTTGGGTTCTGTTTTGGGTGAAATAGGGTTAGGTATTGTGGTGTTGAGCGGGTGCAGAAAATTTTGATGAACAGCGAAGATGAGTGTTGGATTGTCACTTATGAAATGGATCTAACGACAAGATGGAAGCAGGTCTTGAGCGACCGTTGGATGATGAGATGGATCCAATCTGACGGACAGGAGCTGAGGCGGGCTTGGATCTTGATATGGGAGTGGGATGGACTTTGGGCCTTGGGTATGCCAAGCCCATATCTTCTTTAAGAACAATTCTTCCTTGTTAAGCCCATTTCTAACCTTTTGGTCTTGTGCACAACATTCCTCGCGGCTTCCTTGCGTGATTCCTATCGGCTTCCACCACTTTTCTGCTCTTTTCCGCTCCGTAATTCCATCCAAACTTTATTTAGAACCTAAAAATACAAAATTAATTAAGAAAAGTATTTATTCTTGAAAACAATGAAAATACAGAATATGGGATAAAATGGAGAATTAGAGCACAAAAGATGAGTTAATTGCCAACAAAAAGATATAGAAATATGCACTTTTTAGCACTCATCAGATGAGACGAAACAAGTTATACAAAGGAAATCAAAAACAAAGAAAAACGATTTGAACTTGCAATGAAATGAAATTTTTTGATAAAAGAAATGTTGATTACTAATCTAAATTCTTATATGCATTATAGCATTGCATGAGGCAGAGAACGTGGAGTATAATTTCGCAATACTTCTTATTCGCAATCAAGGACGGATACTTCTTATACTTCTCAAAGGATACTTCATACTTCA
The DNA here is from genome assembly GCF_003573695.1 of Papaver somniferum. Classification (NCBI taxonomy): domain Eukaryota; kingdom Viridiplantae; phylum Streptophyta; class Magnoliopsida; order Ranunculales; family Papaveraceae; genus Papaver; species Papaver somniferum. Next base: position 176,370,317 of record NC_039360.1, read on the forward strand.
TACTTCTTACATATTTCGAGGATTGAGTACTTCTTATACTTCTTCAAGGATACTTCATACTTCGCATACTTCAAGAGATGATACTTCTTATTTACTTCGCAACGATACGGAACTTCACAAAAAAATAGAGGAAAGTACGTACTTTTCAAGTCCAGTATTCTTTCGCTCGTTCCTTCATCAACAAAGATCAAAGACTACTCCAACAACATGTATTTGGCTCCAACAATTACAACAACGGATTTTTTCCTGAAGATCGCTCTTCAATCAATATTCAAGAAAAAAGAGGTAAGATGTAGGATCAGAATCTCGCAACAACGACATGCTTGCGAAATTACTAGCAATACATCATGAAAACATCGCAGTATGATTTCAGAAATGACATAACAGATGACATCAACTTAAACGTGAGAAAAGTATGATGATCGTGCGAAATTTAGGATGTTTGCGAAAATACCGCAAGCCAGATCCGAAATTAGGGGAAATGTTAGCTGTACCCCACCATATATGAGCTGTCATCCATTATGTAAATACCTATATAAAGAGAAAGGCAAGAGAGAGAAAGGAGGATAATCAAAAAAAGAAAAAGGAGAGAGACACTTTAGGGAGGACACATTTGTAGAGAGAGAGAAAGAGAGCAGAATTTGTATTATTATCTTCTTCTTCCTTCTTCAACCAAGAGCTCCAAATACTCATTAATGGAGTCACAATTGTAATCCATATGTAATTACAAACAATCATAGTGAAGATCCCTAACCCCGTGGATGTAGATCACATTGATCGAACCACTTAAATCTTGTGTCTTATTTTCTATTTTCATTATCTTTATATTTATTTTCATATCACATAAGTTTAGATCTAGAAATCATAGTCATGATAATACAAGGGGTGTGTTGTAGGATTTCCTGCAACTACACTGGGTATGGAAGTGATGCATATGGTGGTAGTTCTGGTTATTATGTTGCACCTGCAACTTCTTATGCTTATAGTTATGGGTATCAGGAATTTGTTGTCCCAAGTGGTTGGGATTAAAGAACTGTTCATGATCTCTTGCTAGTTACCACTTAACTACATAACTGAAAGAAGACATCGGCAATTGGTGATGATGATCTTCATTACTCTATTTGAGGTATTTACCACCCAATAATATACATACACAAATGTGTTTTTTTTCCTGCTATTATAACTCAACTACTGTTTGTAGTGACTACTAGTGCTAATTCTTCTTTCAGAATCCATAAATTAAAGCATTTTGTTTTATCTATTAAATCTCGATGTTCTGTTGTTTTTAGTTTTGTTTCATTTTGAAGATTTTTTACGCGACCTGATTTTTGGTGGTGCAGTTGGTGCATTTTCCAAAGCTCATGTTTGTGCATTTTTCAATCAAAAATTGAAGCATTGGACATTCAATGGAGATTGAAAAATATCATATGGGTCACCGAGTTGGCTTGAATATGATTCATGTCACTAACTCGGACCTACTATGGAGGGGTTTAAATGTATTTTCCTGTATAGGATAACTGACACACAAGCAGTTAACGGTTGTTACCCGTTTTTTCAAAAAACGGGATGGAAAAAGTCAAAGTCGGCCACTTTATATAATGATTCAAAAAAACGGCCACTTTCTTAAATATACTTCAAAAAGTTGGCCACTTTATTAAAAATCCCTTGTTTCAATTGTGATGAAGTTTATCGTCCAGGAAACTTTTGTAAAAAAGCAACAATTGTTCTTGATGGTAGCCACAGAAGCGGAGGCAGAAACTAATGAACAAGCAGAAGAGGTTACTGACACTGAAGACACTCCATCAGTGGAAAATGATATGGAAATATCCCTTCATGATCTTACAGGTAACTTCATTGGAGATACAATTCGAATTCCAGGCTTCACTAACAAACAACAAATATCTATTCTCATTGACACTTGTAGCACACACAGTTTCATTGACTCAGATTTGGCTAAATCTCTTCGGTGTTGCATTCTGCCAACTCCTAACTTTCTAGTTACAGTAGCAAATGGAGAACATACAATGAGATCTGGTCTTGTGTGGATTACAGGAAGCTCAACATTATCACCATTAAAGATACCTAATTCCAATCATTAATGAACTTTTAGATGAATTACATGGTTCTTGTGTCTTTACAAGAATTGATTTAAGATCAGGTTATCATCAAATCAGGGTTACACTTAAAGATTGTAGATGGTATATTTTCGACAAGGGATAAAGTCGTGAACTCATAATTATACGAAGCTCTGATCCAGCAATCGAAGTGAGTATTGAGACATGGGTCTCTCATCGAATTCTCAACGGAGAGTACTTTCTCTCGTAGTACATGTAGATATGTAGTCTCACGACTGGACAACGGCATATCTCATGAACACTGAACACTTTCAGTGATTATTTCTATATAGTATCACGAGATGGACGGCTCCTACACAGCTTGCTCTGCTAGTATAGAGCGATAACGTCTTCAGGAACAAACAACGAGTTTACCCTGACTATATAAAGGATATGACTTACCTACAAGATCATATCGGGATAATTAATGCTCCTAGACAACTTGCTCTGCTAGTATAGAGCCACAAAGTTAATTATTCCTAATTAAGATTAATTCTGCCGTGACATTCACTACTGAATTCCCAGAATAATCTATTATTGCTCATATTCCATGGTCGAATCCACCACTGGTCCCATGGAATGGCAATAACGATTGCTCCTATTCCATGGTCGAATCCACGACTGGTCCCATGGAATGGCAATAAACAATTGTTCTGATTCGATGATCGAATCCACGGCTTGATCTCATAGAATAACAATAACTATATTATCTCATTACTCCGATTTCATGATCGAATCCACAACTGGTCTCATAAATGGTAATAGATAAATCTTAATTACTCCGATTTTATGGTCGAATCTACGATCCCATGGAATGGTAATTCTCACTTTATTATTCTGATTTCGTAGTCAAATCCTCAGCTGATCCTATGAATTAATAATAAACATCTTATTACTCAGTTTTGTGAATTATTCTCCACTGAATTCCACAATTAATAATAAATAATCAACAACCGGGCGTTTGAGCTACCTCTAAGTAATCCCCGATCCAAATGGTGAAAGTGTGTTCAACGACGACGCACTAACAGTCACCGCACGAACGAGTATTTCAAAATACGACGAAACGATTAACCTATTGCAAAATAGGAAGACAATAATAAATAATCAAAATATTGACCAAGGATCCAAGGGATTGGATTCATTGACTGGCCGACCGTGCCATGACCAATCCCACGCCAGTTTTATATTTTATCATGTTTTTATTTTTTCCTTCATCCGATGAAAATCCTTTCATTTGAACAAATCTCCTTCGTCTCGAGGAAACTCCTCGACTTCATGGCGTTTTCATAAACCCATGAAAATAATATAAAATCAAGGAAAAATAGTGTGGGGCGTGACCATTGGCCAACCGGCCATGCCTTGGTCCCAGCCGGCCCCACACCTTATGGTTCCTCATTATTTTATTATTATTATTTCCCTGATTTCATGAAAATTCCTTCAAATCATGGTATTTTCAAATTACATAAAAAATAATAATATAAAAATTAGGGAAACACGTGGGACCGGGCCCTGCCGGTCCCACACGCCCATGTATTTTATTATTACTATTTTTAGGATTTCCTTCATCCCACGAAACTCCTTGATTTCATGGTATTTCTCTCAAATTAGGAAAATCCCTTCAAATCATGGAAAAATACATAAAAAATAATAATATAAAAATCAGGGAAACACGTGGGACCGGGCCCAGCCGGCCGGCCATGCCTCAGCCGGTCCCACACGCCCATGTATTTTATTATTATTATTTTTAGGATTTCCTTCATCCCATGAAACTCCTTGATTTCATGGTATTTCTCTCAAATTAGGAAAATCCCTTCAAATCATGGAAAATACATTAAAAATACATAAAAATTAGGGAAACTCGTGGGACCAGGCCCTTGACGGCCGGCCGCGCCTCTATGGTCCCACACACCCTTGTTTTTATTATTTTAATATTTTTGCTTCCCTGAACTCATGAAAACTCCTTCAATTCATGGAAACTCCATAAATTCATCAAATTTCTCAAAATTCATGAGTTTTTCATAAAATCATAAAAATACTATAAAATTAAGGAAAAGGCACCACGGGACCGTGGACACGACTGTCCGACCATGCCTTGTCCTCGGCGGTCCCACGCTTCCTTATTCCTTATTTTATAATTATTTTCCATCATCTGATGGTGTTTTCCTCAGTTTTGTCGAAACCCTAATTTTGGCATATTTTCTCGAATAGATGCTCAATTGCACGCCAGAAAATATCAAAATTCTCAGGACTGAGACACGGACGCCTTGGGGACACGAGCATGCTATCTTGACCGACCAAGATTGGCTCTTTGGCTCACGGAAGCTGGTCCCATCAAGTTTCATAGTTTTGACCTAATTTGCACAATTGCACGTATTAGGTCCAAGACTCTTCCAAACACTTTGGATTTTCATGAAGTGATCATCAGGCGGTCACGTGACTACCCAGGGCCGGTTTCATGACCCATGGTCGGTCCCTCACTCTGTCATAATTAATTAGGTTTTCTCACCTAAGGCTCAGACGAGTATTTTCGAATAAATGATTAAACCGACATTTGATCATTCTTTCACCAACAAATTGTCAACTCTTCAGGAGTTCTTTGTATTTTCTCACGTGGGCATATAAACACTACATGGTTGATCCACGGTCCCATGTAGTCGCTCCCTCCTTCGTCCCATGGTTAAAATTCTGACGAACCATGAATTGATCATGAATTGATCAAATTAGGTTTTCTGAATCCAAGGATAATCATTCCAGATTCCAACCTTAATAATTTTATGACGACCTCATAGTCATTAATTTTATTAATTATGCTCGGTTCAACGACCAGTATTCTAATTAATATTTTTGGTACCCAATAATCCATCATATGATCAACACATGCTCATACGATCAAATATTCAACAATTCATCACGTGAGCAGCATTTTCTCAGATGAGGAATATTTGCTCAAACCAAGTAATAATGGTTCAACAATCGATATTCAACGATCCATCGAATGAGCAATACTTGCTCGCTTCATCGTAAGAACTATACCTCTGTCTCATGACATGTTCAATTCATGAGTTTCATAACATCATGTTCAACTCAGCAACTACATGGACTCATCGTCCCATCAAACCACGAAGTCATCAATTGACTAACAAACCACGAGACGTCAATCGTGTCACTTTGGGGGATATCACTTAGGGTTTTGGTCTGGCGGTATACGGCATGTGTGTTCAAACACACGATGGAATGTGAGCAAGTCGTGCAATCAGTTGAAGGAATTCACGAGGTAGTGGGTGGAAAATCGACCAAGTCTCCACACGTTGAGCAACTGGTTTCAAATACGATCTCCACTTCCCCACTCCTTGATTCCATCAACTGTCACACTTCATGGGATCATGGTGTCTAAAATTCCAGCAATATAAATAAGTCTCTGAATCATGATTGAATCATCATCATCAATAGTATCATCAATCTCACGTCTCATCGACAACACGAGATCATCAACTCATCAATTGAGCAACTTTTCTCGATTGAGCAATTTCAACCATTCAGAGCTTATCATATTCAGAATTCACACACCCACAATCTTTGATTACCATTGATTCCACACATTTCCCAGCTTCCCTCCTATAGATCAACACATCCTCTCTTGTGACCGAATTTACTCTGGAACGGTCATTGTCTTGATTTAGGCCGGAGTACTACAGATTGATCTCTCGAATCTAAAGTACCCCCTTTGCAGCGGTGCATCTGTGTGAGGTTTAACATTTCGCTCGGTTCGAGGAGTCTCCTCCGTACGGTCGTCTCCTCAATTCCTTAAAAACCAGCAAATCATTTTTCCCCATCTACAGATTGGCGACCACAATGGGAGATTAATCTCTCGGTTGCAATCTAACGATCTCACAAGATGGTTGGTCTTAGGACTAATTCAACTAATTCAGATCAAAATATTTCAAACGGCAACATTCCTCATGTTACACCTGGCGGCATGGAAGGCAGAGGGATCCCGACTTTGGCAGAGTTGGCTCAAATCCTAGAGGTCCATACCAGAAACATGGACCTGATGAAGGAGACGATAAACCACATCCTCGACTTTCTCATCAGATTAACATCTGAGTTAGGCGGTATCTCCGCTCCAGAAGCCTCAACATCGGGGACTGAAGCGTCATCTGACCCTCAAATCAACAGCTTCACCACATACGAGAAGCCGGTGGAACAAGAGGTCACCCATTTGATTGAAAATCTATGTGAACTCCTGCACTTCTCCAGGGATCAGCGCACAGACACATTTTCAGCACACAACCAGATATCATCCAGCGTGCAAATAACGCCACCAACACCATCAGTTGAAGAAGTATCCCTAGTGCCCGGACATTCGATCGACAACATCTCTTTTGGAGAAGAAGATCGCATGACGGATGAAGGACACAACCGAGTATTGTATGTCTCTGGTTTCATCAAAGGCACCAAATTTAGAAGAGCTCTTGTCTACACTGGTGCTTCCACCAAAATTGTCACTATGAAGACTCTCAGGATGGCCAGATTCCCACAAGGTAAAATCGTTCGCTATCCCATCCTAATGACAGGATTTAAAGGAATTCAAAGCCATACATATGGATATGCATACATAGATTTGAGGGTGGGGCCGATTCGATCGAAGGCAAAGTTTCATGTGATAGAGCAAGAACCTGACTACCACATAATACTGGGACGCCCATGGCTCCATGATAACAAGGTGGTTCCTTCAACATGCCATCAATACATGAAGGCCCTGCTCGACAACAATATCGTTCGCATTCCAGGTTCATCATCTCCTTATGCTCCCGTCTATGATACTGAGTTCCTTGAATCTCAAAAAGGCGTCCTGGAACCTCCAAGTAGGATTCGCAGTACTCCACTTCCAAGCTGGAAGACTATCGAGAAGGCTGATAACGATCTGTCATCCTCAGCTGCTAAAATGATCAAGTCACCTACTACACCGACTAAACGCCATAATGATCAAGTCTCAACTCCAGGGTCAAACTTCGTGACCGATCGAGACGTAAAAGGGAGAGTCATTTATCGCCGACGGAAAGATTAGCAATTAATCGGGGAGAATGATGAAAAATCTCTCCACCATGAAGAATCGTGTCAGAGTGAGCTATCACTTGAAGAACAAGTCCAGGATGCCCCACGTCAACTACAGGACGACACTGACTCTACCACTGACGATCTTGAAACAATCAACATTGGGACTGAAGACGATCCAAGGCCAATCCTGAGCAGTTCAGCACTATCACCAGAGGAGCGTACCGAGCTGATAAAATTATTGAAAGAATATCAAGATGTCTTCGCCTGGACGTACGAAGAAATGCCGGGTCTGGATGACAAACTCGTCACCCATCACCTGCACATCGTCCCTGGTTCCAAAGCTGTCAAACAACCGCCCAGACAATTTAGACACGAAGTCGATGAGCAAATCAAGGTCGAAATCCAGAAACTGTTGGCAGCAGGGTTCATCAAGCCTATTCTTCATCCAACGTGGCTAGCAAATGTGGTACCTGTTAAGAAGAAAAAAGGTCAAATCAGATGCTGTGTCGACTTCAGTAACTTGAATAAATTTTTTCCAAAGGATGATTTCCCTCTACCCAAAATTGACATGCTCGTCGATGCAACCAGTGGTCACGGTATGTTCTCATTCATGGACGTCTACAGTGGGTACAACCAGATCAAGATGTATGAACATGACGCCAACAAGACTGCGTTCCGTACTCCCATTGGGAATTTTCACTACACTGTGATGCCCTTTGGATTAAAAAATGCTGGTGCCACCTATCAACGAGCCATGACTGCCATATTCCATGACATGATGCACAAGCAAGTGGAAGACTATGTTGATGATGTAGTGGTAAAATCGAAGACCCGAGCATCTCATCTCGAAGTTCTAAGGCAGGTGTTTGAAAGATGCAGAGAATACAAATTAAAAATGAATCCTTTAAAGTACGCATTCGGAGTTTCTTCCGGAAAATTCTTAGGATTCTTGGTAACGGATGAGGGGATCAAAGTCGACCCAGACAAGGAAAAATCTATTACCACCATGCCTCCTCCACGTACCGTGAAGGAATTACAGAGCTTTATGGGCAAGGTAAATTATATTCGACGCTTCATTCCTGGATTAGCTCAACTCATTGCTTCGTTCACACCTCTGCTGAAGAAAGGAGCAAGCTTCACCTAGACAGCTTTTCAACAAGAAGATTTCCATAAAATACAAAAAATATTATTTTCACCGGCCTTCATGAGGTCTCCAGTACAGCGGAAGAACAACTCAAGCGCATACATGAAGAAATCTGCGGGCAAACGTTAGTGGTAACACTTTACATAAAGCTTCAAAGAATGGGATACTACTGGCCATCCATGGAAACTCAGTCAAGAGATTTACAAGGATCTTGTCCTGATTTCCAAACACCTCCTCATCACTTAGAGGTTTTGACGGTCCACCACACTGGGGACTGGAGGGAGCCTTACATCAAATACCTCCGGGACAACGAACTACCACTGGAAAAGAAGCAAGCAGTCAAACTCATTCACAAAAGCTAAGAGATTCGTCTATCTCGATGGGATCTTATACCGCAAAAGCTTTGGTGGAAATTTACTGAGGTGCTTAGCCGAGCATGAAATCCCTACAATCCTGAAGGAAGTACATGATGGAGAACATCAAGGAAAGAGGAAACTATTTCTTCAAATTCATGAGAAATATTATTGGCCAACCATGGAAGATGATGCATCCGCACACGTTCAGAGGTGTCACCAATGCCAAACTCATGGTAATATCATCCACACTCCTTGTCTCCCTTTGAATTATGTGAATAGTCTGCGGCCTTTCTACAGCTGGGGACTATATATCATTGGGAAGATCAATCCAGCATCTTCAAAAAAACATGAATACATCATCACTACGACAGAGTACTTCACCAAGTGGGTCGAAGCTATTCCTCTTCGAAGCACCACTGGAGTTACGATTGCCGCCTTCATCAAAGAGCACATAATATGCAGATTCGGAGTTCCTAAGCATATCATCACAGATAACGGAACTCCTTTTGCCAATCAATATGTTGAGAAGCTGCTCAATAAATATGGGATCAAACAAATCTTCTCCACGCCTTACTATCCACAAGGAAATGGTCAAGCAGAAACTACCAATAAGACTTTGGTCAGGATTATCAGTCGGACGATTCATGACAATCCTCGATCATGGCATGAGAAATTACCCATCGCTCTATGGGCTTACAGAACTACACCAATGAGCTCGATCGGTATTTCGCCATATTCCCTTGTCTATGGAGCTGACGCCATACTTCCAGCAGAAATCAAAGTTCTCTCATCCCAGGATTGCAGCATCCAGTGGTGTACAATGGGATGAGGCCGAAATCTCCAGATCAAGAATCGCTGAGCTAGATATGCTGGAATCAAGGAGAACCAAGGTGGAAAAATATGTGGAAGCTTACAAACAGAGGATCTCCAGAGCCTACAACAAAATGGTAAGACCTCGAACATTTCAAGTAGGAGATTTGGTATTAAATACGGAAAAGCACATTCAACAAGACATGTCCGCTCCTAAGTTCTCTCCTAAATGGGAAGGGCCATATGTTGTTATCAAAGCAGTGTCTAGCGGATACTACAAAATTTTAGCAATCAATGGAGGAAAGGAAGGAAACATCATTAATGGAAAATGGCTCAAAGCTTATTATGCCTGATTCATGAAACAAACTACCTCTTCATCATTTCAAGCATTTTCAAAAATGTAATTTCATTCCTCCAATGATCATACGAATGCTCCTTTGTTCATTAAACATTTCATAAATGAGCAAAATTCGTTCATACCATGATCAACTGTTTCACCTAACTAGAAACTCAGATTTACTCAAAAAACAACAACCACAAATGCTCACTCAGAGCAAACCATCCAGCAACGGATAATCCTTGTAAGAAGCCTCGTCAAGATTCTTCTGAAAAATCTTGGTTTTTTCCTTCAAGTCTTCGACCGCTTTCTCAACCCTTGCTGACTCCAGAGCAAGTATCCTCTCCTCATCCAGTAAAGATGCATTCATGGAAATTGCATCGTCAGCCTCTGCTGCCTTATGAACCTTGATTATCTCAATACGACGACGGAGCCAGCTTACATTGAATCGCAATATCTCACAATTCGAGATCATTTCATCCCATTGGAGCAGCTCATGGTTTTTGACGTCTCACAAGTGCATCTGATTCATTTCCTCGATGATCGGCAATAACCCCGCTACCGCGGTTAAAAGGGTTGGAAGAAAACCTTTCCACACTTCTGTGGTGGAAATGTGACCATACTTCTTCCAGATCTTGGTGTACAGAGATGCATGGCATTTGGGAACCACGAATCCGACGACCATTTCATTATCTGGGAAGGTATTAATCAATGGGGCTTCGAATAAAAGTCCAACGGTTGGGTATTCACGAGTATGGACACCGTCTCCGGTCTCCACGGATCCTACAGAATCTTCACATGCCTGGTTACTGCTTTCCTCAACCTCAACTACGGCCACGGACTTTCCACTCTTTCTTCGTCTAGCATCGACGACGACACGGACATCCGCCTACGATGAAACGAAGGAGTGTTAATCCCGGGACTCGGTATAATCTCAAGAGTCATAGGTTTACTTACAAAAGATCCAGCTTCATCACGAGACGATCCATACCGGGAAGGAGCTCTAACAGTCCGCTTAGGCCTTGCATTATGAGGAGTAGCATTCTTCTTACAGTCCTACGACAAATCATTCTCTTGTGATCAACAATCTCGATTGAACAGAGACAAGAAAGGAGAAGAAGAAGAAGTGCACAACTTACTGAGATAGACTTTTCTATTTCGCGCTTCGACTGAAGATCATATTGAGAAGAAATGCTATTGCTCGACATGGCGGCAAGAGGGTAGGATTAAAACTTCTCTGCACGATGAAACTGACTCGGGAATGGAAGAAATATTTGCGTGGATCATAGATTTGGAGTCTTGAAGATATATATATCAGGCGATAGTCATACAGTCAACTCAATTACGAGTTTCAATGAAACCCTAGGCTTCAAGGATCGATACCAAAGACGCGGAGGAAAATAACATACTGGGGAATGAACATCACAGGTCGAAGGATAGGCCACGCGGCCTTGTACACGTCATGAATTCTCATCCGTGTTATGTTACTTCTCATGAAAATCTACAAGTCATAATGAATTTGGATATATGGACATTGGTCCATGTCATGGATTGGAAGAAATCGACGTTAACAAAATGTTCATCATTCAGAAGAAAAGTCTAAATGAAGTAAAGTCTTTAAACAGTCAAAATAAAGATATCCACTATAAAGACTAAAAAGGGAATGCTCTACCATCTACAAGAAGATGGAAGTAAAACTACTCGTCGAACTCATCCGAATTGTCAGCTTCATCGTCACTGCCCTTCTCGGAATCATCTTCTTCAGAGTCACTGTTAGGATCATTAGTGAAGTCCGGTGGACGGAAGATAACATCATCATCTGAATCCGAATTATCTTCTGCTGCAGCTTCAGCTTCAATTTTCTTCATCGTCCTCCGATGCTCTCTTTCATATCGATCAGGCTTAATGTAACACTTGGATGGTTCCCATGTGATCTCTCCTTCGGAAGCATCAGCATCAGAATCAGAAGGCACCCCATCCAAGAATTGACGCTTCTCTTCAACCCTCTGTCTCTTACGCCGGGTGCGATCTTTTTCACGTTGACGGGCATCCTCCTTTTTGTCTTCATCTCTTTTCTTTTCGAGTTCAGCAAAAGAGACTCTTCGCTTACCCAAAGGAACATTATGATTCGCCCCTTCCTGGGTAACCCTAGCCTTTGATTTCTCTACAGGAGCATCGGAATCCTCATCAGAAGATCCAGAGGAAGAAGAGGAATACCAGTAATCATAATTGTTGTTATTGTTGGTCGACATTTTCTGGAACCGGAAGATCAAAGATTACTACTATGTAAACAAACCAACATCAGCAAAAAATGGTAACTCTTAACTCTTACCTTTTATACTTCCACTAACAATAGTGATGTTAATGCTAGAGTTAACACCTCAAAATCGTTCGTCTCTTCGAAAACTGCAAAAAACGAACGAAACTTTATTAATTTCGAAACTGATTTTTCATGAAATCACGGACACAATTTCCATAATGTGAACATTCACACAACTGACCTATGAAGTTTACAACAACAAAATATTTCATCATAACTATATTGTCTATCTTCGAAGGTTCCTCAAAACCCACGTTTTGATTTTTTCAAAAAAAAAAAGCAATTAATGCAACTTGCATACATAAACTCTCAAGGATTTTATTTAATGAAAACAAATTCATGAAAATAAAATATATCATCATATTTTTCACAATATATGTCACGGCTGCATATATATATATATATATAAAATATTTTCCTTCGTATCGTCATTATTTGTCTTTAAAACGAAGGTTTATTTCAAAAAATATTGTTAAAGATCACATCTCATACATATGATAAAGTTTTGTATTTACATGAAACCTCATTAGAAAATTTTTATCACTAGACACAAGTTCATCATACATATTTTCCTTCGTGTCATCATTATTTGTCTTTAAAACGAAGGATTATTCCGATTTCACGAAAATTCACTTATTTTATGATGAACCTTGGTATGCATGAAAGCTGATAGGGGTCATAAACACCTAGATTTATTATCTATTGATCATGCTTTCTTTGCTATTTTTCGTGTGAAGTATTTATTTTACGTTTGTTTTGAGCTTTTAGGCGTTTTGGAGTCATATGGAGCAAAAGAAAAAGAAATTGGCTTATTACGAAGTAGAAGGAGAAATCGGTCATTGTATGAGCAGGTGCTGTTAGGACTCCAGCTGCGGTTAAGGGGTATCCAGTTTTATTTTAAAAGAGGGGATGTTAAAGGCACCCATGAAGTTACTTAGGGAACCCATTATGTTGGTGGATCTTATCGTTGGGGTGTACCAAATCCAACCACCTCATAACCCTACATGAGAGACGAATTTTCTCTCATTCATCAGATTTCAGTTTCTCTGAATCCAGAGAAGAATCAGATCGAAAATTAAAGTGGGTTATCGTCAAGTTTCGTTGCTACAGTTGTCCGAGAAGAAAAATTTAATGGGTATGACGCTAGGTTGAGTTGCAGACAACCGAGAGAAGAATATTTGATAAGAAGGGTTTTGATTTGAATCTGAGAATGGGTTCGATCTGTAAAGATGCTGTTCTTGAGATGAATTCGAGACATTAGATGGGTTAATGGCAGAGAGATGTTGTTGTTGAGTTGTTGGGTTGATTGGAAATCGAACTGGTGGTGATTTGGGTGAAGGTATCTTGATTCAGTTGTAGAAAAATGGAGTCTGGGTTCCATTTGATGTCGATTTTGATGGGTTGATGTTTGAGAGATTGAATCAGAGATGGAATTTGAGGGTTTGGTGGTTGAAGTTGTTGTTGTTAGACAAAGAGAAGATCGATGTGTTGGTGGTGCTGTTGAGAGGCAAAGCAACCGAACTGAGATGGGTTTTCTGTGAAAGATTAAACCACTGAAATGCAGAGAAGGAGATGAGGAAGTGATGAAATTGAAGCCTCTGATGTTTCTAATGATGTAGGAAAATAACTCAAAGTAAAGCTCAGAATAATGGGTTCTCAAAACTGTGTTGAATGATAGATGTTTGTTTAGGAATTGTGCAGGGATGTGAAGAAGAGAACGGCCTGAATTCGGCCTGAGTAATGCCCAGAAATAAACAAAACTCTGTCGGATTTTCATACCGACGAGTTAACTCATACCGGCCGATGACCGAGCCAACTCAGCTGAGTAAGACCAGTTAGCCGAGTAAGATGCTGACTCAGTGGCTAACTCACTCTCTGCCTTGACCCGGTGACTGACGGTCTGACCAGAAAGAACGTTAACTTTAACAGAACGGTGACATAATATTCCTTCGGCGGTGAAGAATCTCAGGTGATCGGCGACGACAATTCCGGTCATATTCCGGCGATGACGTCAGCAATTCGGTGACCAGTTTTGGACCCAAAATTCCAGAGACATATTTCTCACACATGGGCTTGGTGGACCACTTGGAGATGGGTTTTGAGAAGACCTAATTTTGGAAAGAGTATCCTTTTGTAATGGGAGAAGCATATAAATAGAAAACTCTTTCTCTAAACCTAGATATCTCCATCTTATTATCTTCTTCTCTACTTTTGTTCTAGGGTTTAGACATGGAAACTCTTCTCTTTATCCTTGTTATGAACTCCATTAACATGAGCTAGTTTTTATTATTGGTTAAGGAATAAGTTGAATTTCCAAACACGGGTTTTGTTCAATAAATTATTTTTGTCTCACAATTATCGATTATGATTCACTAGAAATATCGCATGTATGATTGATTGTTAGTTTCTTCAAGTTGCAAATTGGTAGAACTCGTAATCATATCTATTGCTAGTTTAGGGTTTATTATACGTAAACGTGATACACCTTGAATACAAGTAGCGTAATTGTGATTATTGCTTGTAGTGATACATCCTAATAGTCACATGTAAGTCATAACCTTTGTTAAATCGGATTAGTGCTTTTACACGTTCGATTGCTTTGATTGGCCTGATTTCATAGAACTTAGTGCATCTAGGGAATTAAACATGATAGTGCTTTTACACGTTAGGTTGTTCTCTTAGGTAGAATTCATATTCGCGTCTTTTAATGTGTTTGTTGATGATAAGAGGAAATTAGCGGGATATTCTTGCGATCAAGGTATCCTATGGCCTTTGATAAGAATTGAGATTAAATATCAATTCTAGTTATTGTTGAAAAGCATGTTTGTGGATGAAAACGGATCCTTAATCAATTTCTTTACATCTTGATTTGCGTGTTTGCTTCGCTTTATTTGTTTTGTTTGCTTTTATTTTACTTTTAGATTATAAAAATCAGAAAATCCCCCTTGTTTATATAGGAAACCGAAACAACTTGACAACCTAGATCCTCTCTGTGGGAACGATCCTTTCTTACCCTTGCTATATTTTATATTTTGAGTAGTGAGAAAGTAATTTATTTTTGACGCATACGACAACGATCAAATTTTGGCGCCGCTGCCGGGGAGGCAGCGATTGTCACCTGTTTTTGGTTTCTTATTTTCTTGTTTTTAGTTTTGTTTTATTTTCTGGTTTTTAACCTTGTTTTGAGAATCGTGTTTCAGGTACTTATTCTCATGGATGGAGCATATTGGAACAATGGATACGGTTTCCTACAATCTCAACAACATGACAACTTCCAACAATTCCAAGGGTATAATCAAAACCAATTCATTGGTTATGACCAATATTCCATGGATACTTATGGTTTTCCTCAACAACCTTATGGCGGGTATGTGTGTGAACAACCACAAGGATTGGAGGATTCTTATGCTCGTGAACAACAAGTCTCTAACTTGTTAGACAACTTTTCCAACTTTTTACGACAAGAGTTTCAAAAAGATAAAGAGGCTACAGAAGAGCAACTCCAAGAACTTCGTGAAGGTATGGCTAACTTACAAAGAGGTATTGATCAAATCAAATGAGAAAGGTATGAAGAAGAACTTTGTTTTCAAAACAATAATTATTGTAATGTGCCTGTGGTTTGTGAAGAATATTTGATTGATGCTAATGTTGAAAAAGGCCAACCTTTGAGGACTTTCGTTGATAATTGTGTAGCTAACTCAACTCTTGATCTTAATAATGATCATTCGCCTATTCAAAAGGATGAGTTTGAGGTTAGCAACACTAAATTCAGCGACAATCAATCTTATGTTAGCTATGAAATTGACGATGATTATGAAGATACGTCGTTTGAAGCAACTCATGGTGACATTACCCAAAGGTGTACAATGGAATTCTGGGATCAAGATGAAGATGAAAAGGACTATGATGACACTTGTGCAGATTACTCAAGCATTGATCTTAATAATGATCAAGAGCCTATTCAAAGGGTGGAGCTTGAGGATGCTGCATTTTTGAGTGTTCTAAAAAAGTTTCTTATAATAAAATTTGGATCCGCAAAAGAGTTTGAGCCTAATGATGACGAGTATGTTGAGAATGTGACCATTATGACCCATATTGTGGAAGACCCAATTGAGCTTGCAAAGGATTGTAATGAAGATGTTGATGCCGAGATTTTGGTCAAGGCAGAAACAGATGAAGAATGGTTGCAAGGTTTGATAGAGGACCATGATATAAAAGAGGTGAGTAATTCACTTGAGTTTTTCAAGGATGAAGAGGATTATGTGATACAAGAGATTTTGCAAGGTTTGTCTAACCCTTTGCCTATTGTTTGTTCTTCTTTACCTCTTATTGGTTTGAATGTATTTTCTTTGAGAATATTGTTGAATGACTTTGTTTCTCAATTTCCTCCATTAGAGATACTTGATTCTCATACTATGCAGGTTTTGGAACAAGAAACCGTGGAAGTACCCGACTTCTACATTCTTTATACACTTCCAAGTGTGGACAAGAATAAGTATGGGGGAAACTTTTATCGGTTAATAGCTTCATTTCTGTTTTATATTACTAATATTTGTATGGAGTTATTGTGTGCAAAACAGGTTCTATGGGTGGATCCCCAAATTTTCCGATTGTTAGTATATGGGGAGTGAATCTTACAAGAGTCAAGTCGGGCCTTCGAATTTAAAACAAGCGCTTAATGGGAGGCAACCCATAGGTTTTATATTTCTTATCCTTTTGTTTTTTCTTTTGTTATTTACATATCATGTTAAAATTTCTCACCTTGACTTTACTAGGACGATTCAATTACATTGAGGACAATGTAAAGTTTAAGTGTGGGGGAGTGGTTAAGCATTTTTTTTTATAAACTTTTTTTTTTTTTTTAAAAGTATTGCATAAAACCTCCAACTTTTAGAGATTTAGAGTCTCTAGCATACTTCTAGGTATGTTTACATAGAGAATTCTGACCGACATAACTGTACTTGGAAGTGTTAGGGAACTACATTCGGATTTCTTGCTTGTTAGAGTGTTAAATAATGGATTTAATCATGCCGGTGATGCAAATTAGGATCAGGGAGAAATGCATTATTAGAGTTGCTGATCAATCATTAGTGGAGACTACCATATTTATATCATGTGAGGCACCAAACAGAAATTTTTCCATCTAACTAAAGAGCTTTCTTTTGAGTGTGTGTCACCGTATGTTAATTCCGGGTAGAATGGTGAGCTACCCAACTTCACACCAATTTTCAGCACTATTTTTGATCTCTTGAGTGCTAATTTTGTCAATCATGAGGGTGACGTCTATGGATGAAAGCCTCCTTCTTGTAGTTCGATTTGCAGTTAGCACCATTCTCTCTCTCGACAACAACGGATCCATAGAAACACTACCATCATCAACAACAAGGAACAACATCAAAATATACAAGGAAAGTTGAAGACGTTCAAGGTTTACAAGCAACGGAACGAGAAAAAAGAGCAAATTTTATATCCAAGTAAAGCAACATACAATGAGCATATTTTTACATATACGTCGAAGACTTATTTACAAGAGCAAAGAAAAGCAAAAGGTGAGAATTATTGTAGTTTATGATTTCGAGACGATACAAGTTGTGAAGAATCAACCGGTAAAGTACTTTTCCCACGACCATGGTTTGTTTTATTTTGTTTTGTATTTTATTTCTCTTATTGAAAAAAAAAAACGATGATAAGAGAAATTTTGGTATTTTGGGTTTTTATTTTATTTAATAAGGCGTGGGGGAAGGAAAATCTATAAGGAAGTCTCAAGCGACAAGGATTTAAGATAAAGAGTTATAAATTTTCAAGGAATTACGAAGTTCAAGTGTTTATCATCAATAGTTGAAGACGAAGACTAAGAAGATGAAGACGAGGAACCGAAGAAGTTTCTATTGGATGATGTGAGAATGGTGTTATCATCATTGCAATCGTATGTGAAGGTAAGTAAGTAATCTCATCCTCGATAATAGTGGTTGATTTCCTTTCTTAGAGATCGTGAGAAAAAATGGTTTCTCAAAATGTTAAAAGATGTGGGTTTTAAAAATATTTCGGAAGTTGTCCTTCCCACCATTCAACGTGTTGCAGGATTTCTCTCTTTATTCCTACCTGCACTCATGTGAGAACCATAAAAAGCCGTCTTTTTGAGTGCAATTATCATAAAACCATTATTGGTGAGGCAGAAGTCGAGGCGAAATGCTTATTGATCGCTCTCAAACACGCGTTCTTTCATTATGGTATGGTTATTTCTAACTCAACATTTAAGAATGAGAATATGTTCTTTGGTATTTCTAACTTCTTATTACTAGCATGCAGAAACTCTATGTCCTCATAACTCTTTGGATGCTTGGGCCGCTGGAACGCTTTGAAGTTGTAAGTTTTAGTTTGATTTGCTCGAGGACTAGCAAATTCTAAGTGTGGGGGAATCTGATAGGGGTCATAAACACCTAGATTTATTATCTATTGATTGTGCTTTCTTTGCTATTTTTCGTGTGAAGTATGTATTTTACGTTTTTTTTGAGATTTTAGGCGTTTTGGAGTCATATGGAGCAAAAGAAGAAGAAATTGGCTTATTACGAAGTAGAAGGAGAAATCGGTCATTGTATGAGCAGGTGCTGTTAGGAGTCCAGCTGCGGTTAAGGGGTATCCAGATTTATTTTAGAAGAGGGGATGTTAAAGGCACCCACGAAATTACTCAGGGAACCCATTATGTTGGTGGATCTTATCGCTGGGGTGTACCAAATCCAACCACCTCATAACCCTACATGAGAGACGACTTTTCTCTCATTCATCAGATTTCAGTTTCTCTGAATCCAGAGAAGAATCAGATCGAAAATTAAAGTGGGTTCTCGTCAAGTTTCGTTGCTACAGTTGTCAGAGAAGAAAGATTTAATAGGTATGAGGCTAGGTTGAGTTGCAGACAAACGAGAGAAGAAGATTTGATAAGAAGGGTTTTGATTTGAATCTGAGAATGGGTTCGATCTGTAAAGATGCTGTTCTTGAGATGAATTCGAGACATTAGATGGGTTAATGGCAGAGAGATGTTGTTGCTAAGTTGTTGGGTTGATAGAAAATCGAACTGGTGGTGATTTGGGTGAAGGTATCTTGATTCAGTTATAGAAAAATGGAGTCTCGGTTCCATTTGATGTCGATTTTCATGGGTTGATGTTTGAGAGATTGAATCAGAGATGGAATTTGAGGGTTTGGTGGTTGAAGTTGCTGTTGTTAGACAAAGAGAAGATCGATGTGTTGGTGGTGCTGTTGAGAGGCAGAGCAACCGAACTGAGATGGGTTTTCTGTGAAATATTAAACCCCTGAAATGAAGAGAAGGATATGAGGAAGTGATGAAATTGAAGCCTCTGATGTTTCTAATGATGCAGGAAAATAGCTCAAAGTAGAACTCAGAATAATGGGTTCTCAAAATTGTATTGAATGATAGATGTATGTTTAGGAATTGTGCAGGGATGTGAAGAAGAGAACGGCCTGAGTAATGCCCAGAAATAAAAAAAACTCTATCGGATTTTTATACCGACGAGTTAACTCATACCGGCCGACGATCGAGCCAACTCAGCTGAGTAAGACCAGTTAGCCGGGTAAGATGCTGACTCGCTAGCTAACTCACTCTCTGCCTTGACCCGGTGACTGACCGTCTGACCAGAAAGAATGTTAACTTTAACAGAACGGTGACAGAATATTCCTTCGGCGGTGAAGAATCTCAGGTTATCGGCGGCGACAATTCCGGTCATATTCCGGCGATGACGTCAGCAATTCGGCGACCAGTTTTGGACCCAAATCTTCAGAGACATATTTCTCACACATGGGCATGGTGAATTTCCAAACATGGATTTTGTTCAATAAATTTGTTTTGTCTCACAATTATCGATTATGATTCACTAGAAATATCGCATGTATGATTGATTGTTAGTTTCTTCAAGTTGCAAATTGGTAGAACTCGTAATCATATCTATTTCTAGTTTAGGGTTTATTATACGTAAACATGATACACCTTGAATACAAGTAGCGTAATTGTGATTATTGCTTGTTGTGGTACATCCTAACAGTCACATGTGAGTCATAACCTTTGTTAAATCGGATTATTGCTTTTACACGTTCGATTGCTTTGATTGGCCTGATTTCATAGAACTTAGTGCATCTAGGGAATTAAACTTGATAGTGCTTTTACACGTTAGGTTGTTCTCTTAGGTAGAATTCATATTCGCATCTTTTAATGTGTTTGTTGATGATAAGAGGATATTAGCGGGATATTCTTGCGATCAAGGTATCCTAGGGCCTTTGATAAAAATTGAAATTAAATATCAATTCTAGTTATTGTTGAAAAACATGTTTGTGGATGAAAACGGATCCTTAATCAATTTCTTTACATCTTGATTTGCGTGTTTGCTTCGCTTTATTTGTTTTGTTTGGTTTTATTTTACTTTTAGATTATAAAAATCAGAAAATCCCTCCCTTAATTATATAGGAAACCGAAACAACTTAACAACCTAAATCCTCTCTGTGGGAACGATCCTTTCTTACCCTTGCTATATTTTATATTTTGAGTAGTGAGAAAGTAATTTATTTTTGATGCATGCGACAGCGATCAAAAGCTCATACACTAAGTTTTATCACTGAACCTAGGTTCATATTTTAAAAAAAAAAATCTATCCTAAATCAGGGGTTATAGTTAGTTTGCAAAACTAACGATCGAACGAACATACGTTTACAAAAACGAGGGTTTTTTCATAAGACTCACACTAATATACACACATGTATAAAATTTTATCATGGTCAAAGCATGAACAATTCATGAAGGTCATAGAATCAGCAAACATAAAAAAAAAAAACGCACCTGGAAAGTTCGGCCGGAAATTGGCCGGCGACAAAGGCGACAGGCGGCGGCGTCGCTGGAACTCGGCGACTTCCTGCTGCTGGCGTGATGAAGATGAAGAGTTGATCAAGGTGCTGGTCTTGTGAGGGAGGAATAAAAAAAGGATTAATCCCTTTTATATCAATTTTTATTTCCAAAACCTAATTTTCTAAGGATTTCCTTATTGGGCCCGACCACGGACTCGTCATCCAAACCAGCGGTTCAACACCAATTTATGCTCATCAAACGACGCTCCAATCATGACATTGAAGCCTTCATCAAGTCGTGGTTTGCTCATGCTCTCTAAATCCGGTAACGTCTCAACTTACGACTAAGTTCAATTACTGGTATTATCATTTATGGCCGGAAAATCACCATTTAATGCTGACTGAGGAACACAACCTTCCTCAGTAAGTAGGGGACTTAATGTAGATGGTGGGTTTCGATAAAGGCTAAATACGTAAACTCATAATCATACGAAGCTCTGATTCAACAATCAGACGTGAGTATCGAGACACGGGTCTCTCATCGAATTCTCAACGGAGAGTACTTTCTCTCAGAGTACATGTAGATATGTAGTCTCACGACTGGACAACGACATATCTCATGAATACTGAATACTTTCAGTGATTATTTCTATATGGCATCACGAGATGGACGGCTCCTAGACAGCTTGCTCTGCTAGTATAGAGCGATAACGTCTTCAGGAACAAACAACAAGTTTACCCTGACTATATAAAGGATATGACTTACCGACGAGCTCATATCGGGATAATTAATGCTCCTAGACAGCTTGCTCTGTTAGTATAGAGCCACAAAATTAATTATTCTTAATTGCTCCTATTCCATGGTCGAATCCACGACTGGTCCCATGGAATGGAAATAACAATTGTTCTGATTCTATGATCGAATCCATGGCTTGATCTCATATAATAGAAATAACTATATTATCTCATTACTCCGATTTCATGATCGAATCCACAACTGGTCTCATAAATGGTAATAGATAAATCTTAATTACTCTGATTCTATGGTCGAATCTACGATCCCATGGAATGGTAATGCTCACTTTATTATTCTGAATTCGTAGTCGAATCCTCAGCCGATCCTATGAATTAATAATAAACATCTTATTGCTCAGTTTTGTGAATTATTCTCCACCGAATTCCACAATTAGTAATAAATAATCAATAACCGGGCATCTGAGCTACATCTAAGTAAGCCCCGATTCAAATGGTGAAGGTGTATTCAACGACGATACACTAACAATCACCGCACGAACGAGTATTTCAAAAATACAACGAAACGATGAACCTATGCAAAATAGAGAAGAAAATAATAAATAATTAAAAATATTGACCAGGGTGCTGGGAGCACGGACACACGATCAACCGACCGTGTCGCGGTCAATCCCACACCATTTTTATATTTTTAATGCATTTTTATTATTTTTCATGATTTGATGAAAATTCTCTTATTTTATCAAATCTCCTTCGTCTCGAGGAAACTCCTCGGTTTCATGGTACTTCCATAAATCCATAAAAAATAATATAAAATTAAGGAAAGGAGTGTGGGGCGTGACCATTGGCCAACCGGCCATGCCTTGGTCCCAACCGTCCACACACCCCACGGTTCCTTATTATTTTATTATTATTATTATTATTTCTCTAATTTCATGAAAAAACTCCTTGATTTCATGGTATTTTGCACAAATCATCAAATAATAATAATACAATAAAATAAATTATGAAAACTTGTGGGATCGGGCCTTGGCCGGCCGGCCATGCCTTAGCCGGTCCCACACGCCCCTTTGTTTTATTATTTTATTATTAGTTTTCCTTGAATTCATCAAATTCCTTGATTTCATGGTATTTCTCTCAAATTAGGAAAAATTCCCTCAAATCATCAAAATACCTAAAAATATTTAAAAAAATTAGGGAAACTCGTGGGACCGGGCCCTAGCCGGCCAGCCATGCCTTCCATGGTCCCACACTCCCTTGTTTTTATTATTTTAATATTTTTTTGCTTCCCTGAACTCATGAAAACTCCTTCAATCCATGGAAACTCCCTAAATTCATCAAATTTCTCAAAATTCATGAATTTTTCATAAAACCATCAAAATATTATAAAATTAAGGAAAAGGCACCACGGGACCGTGGTCACGACCGGCCGACCATACCTTGACCACGGCGGTCCCACGCCTCCTCATCCTTTATTTTATAATTATTTTTCATCATCTCATGGTTTTTTACTCAATTTCGTCGAAACCCTAATTTTGGCATATTTTCTCGAATGGATGCTCAATTGCACACCAAAAAATATCAAAATTCTCAGGACTGAGACACGGACGCCTTGGGGACACGAGCACGCTATCTTGACCGACCAAGATTGGCTCTTTGGCTCACGGAAGCCGGTCCCATCAATTTTCACAGTTTTGACCTAATTTGCACAATTGCTCGTATTAGGTCCAAAACTCTTCCAAACACTTTGGATTTTCATGAAGTGATCGTCAGGCGGTCACGTGATAACCCAGGGCCGGTTTCATGACTCCATGGTCGGTCCCTCTCCTCGTCATAATTAATTAGATTTTCTCACCTAAGGCTCAGATGAGCATTTTTGAATAAATGATTAAGCAAACATTTAATCATTCTTCCACCAACAAATCGTCAACTCTTCAAGATTTCTTTGTATTTGCTCACGTGTGCATATGGACACTACATGGTTGATCCACGGTTCCATGTAGTCGCTCCCTCCTTCGTCCCATAGTTAAAATTCTGACGAACCATGAATTGATCAAATTAGGTTTTATGAATCCAAGGATCATCATTCCATATTCCAACCTTAATAATTTTACGACGACCTCATGGTCATTAATTTTATTAATTATGCTCGGTTCAACGACCAGTATTCTAATTAATATTTTTGGTACGCTGCCAATAATCCATCAGATGATCAACACATGCTCAGACGATCAAATATTCAACAATTCATCACGTGAGCAGCATTTGCTCAGATGAGGAATATTTTCTTAAACCAAGGAATAATGGTTCAACAATCGATATTCAACGATCCATCGAATGAGCAATACTTGATCGCTTCATCGTAAGAACTATACCTCTGTCTCATGACATGTTCAATTCATGAGTTTCAGAACATCATGTTCAACTCAGCAACTACATGGACTCATCGTCCCATCAAACCACGAAGTCATCAATTGACTAAAAAACCACGAGACCTCAATCGTGTCACTCGGGGGGATATCACTTAGGGTTTTGGTCTGGCGGTCTACGGAACGTGTGTTCAAACACACGATGGAATGTGAGCAAGTCGTGCAATCAGTTGAAGGAATTCACGAGGTAGTGGGTGGAAAATCGACCAAGTCTCCACACGTTGAGCAACTGGTTTCAAACACGATCTCCACTTCCCCACTCCTTGATTCCATCAACTGTCACACTTCATGTAATCATGGTGTCTACAATTCCAGCAATATAAATAAGTCTCTGAATCATGATTGAATCAACATCATCAGTATCATCAATCTCACGTCTCATCGACAACACGAGATCATCAACTCATCATTTGAGAAACTACTCTCAATTGAGCAATTTCAATCATTCAGAGCTTATCATATTCAGAATTCACACACCCACAATCTTTGATTACCATTGATTCCACACATTTCCCAGCTTCCCTCCTACAGATCAACCCATCCTATCTTGTGACCGAATTTACTCTGGAACGGTCATTGTCTTGATTTAGGCCGGAGTACTACAGATTGATCTCTCGAACTAAAGCACTCCCTTTGCAGCGGTGCATCTGTGTGAGGTTTAAAATTTCGCACGGTTCGAGGAGTCTCCTCCGTACGGTCGTCTCCTCAATTCCTTAAAAACTAGCAAATCGTTTTTCCCCATCTACAGAGGGTAATTGAATGATCCAGTGATCTATATGGTGGTAATTAAGTAGGTTCAGAAAAGACATCTTGAAAGTCTTTGAGGACATCATCAATAATAGGAGGAATAGGTGATGGGGAATTAACTTCAGTGATAGAGAATAAGTGGCCCACAATGCCATGTGAATTGTTGTACTCCTTTGTTGCCCATCATCATTAAAGAATTAGGTTTATGAGTTCCAACAAGTGTAATTTTCTCTCCATCAAGGTAGCCAAATTGAATATGATGTCACCTAAACCTCTCAGCCAATCTGCTCCAAGAACCATTTATGTTGAGAATGACCAATTGAATTGATCACTTTCCTTGTGGTTAATTCAATTGATATTTTTGGATAGAAATTCATATTTTTATGTGATTTGTTGATGTCCAAATAAATCCTTCTTTTCTTGTAAAAGTAAGGTCGCTCTTGTTGTTCTTTCGGGAATGACATTTTATGGGGGAGAGTTCTCAATTGAACTTGTGCTTAATTGCCAAATCTTTGTGTGGAGTGCGGTTGTGGAATATTGTAGGGGTTATCTTGTATCTTTATAAACTCCTTGATGAATGCATTTAGTTTCGGCTATATGATTGCATTTCAACAAGTTGATATGTTGTTCTCTTTTGGTCATGAAGTATCTCTATGAAAATTTCATGAGGATCCCACTAGTTTTCGTACCTTTGCCAATTTATATTGACAAAAAGGGGGAGAATTAATGTGTAATTCACACTACAAATACATATGGTTTACAGATCATTATGTAAGGGGGAGTGGTTTTCATGTTGTGAGGAAGTATTGAATAGGGGGAGTGATACATATCACCATAGTATTGTTGTCAAAGTTGTGACACAATTGGACTTTGATGCTGTATAATGATATTATGACCCTGTATAACAATGATTGAGAGCAACTGTTTTCTCATTGTTATTGCTACGGATCTTCAACAACAATGATGCGGAATTGAACACATTTGGAATCATTGGAGTACTTGGAAGTGACGAAGATTTCGAGTAATGTTGAAGAACCAAGGAGATCAACCATTTGGATGAGAAGCTACAAAGTTTATTTATTTTGTAATCCATATGTATTGATAGTTTTGTCACTAAAATTGACAAAGGGAGAGATTGTTAGAGCACTGCTCGGTCGAACTCGCAATCGTTGCTATCTCAAGCTTGTTTGTCAATGTTAGTGATCAAAACTATAACTCTTGATTTCTAATCTACTTATAGATGTCTCGGACTAGGATAGATTGTGTAGTTGAGCATTAGACTTCACGACAATCATCAATTGAAGATGAAGAACTACTAAGGCGCTTGTGGAACTTCATCAACAAAAGATATGTGGAGACTGAAACTCATCTATCACTTGGAAAGTCTATTTCTACTCTATCTCCTATATTGAGACATAAGTCGTGTTACGATATAGTTTTCTATTATACACATTTGATATCTCGAGTTGAGTTTAACTCGCTTATATATTTCTCGGAATATGTGTTGGTAAGCTTTCGCTTCAATCAAGTTCATCTTGATCATGTGAAAACCGCCGAGTAACATCTTACATGGTTTGTGTGATATAATCATTTGGTGTAGACTTGAAATGTTTCGTTATGATTATTTCAATAACTTGAAAATTGCTTTGATGGTGATAGTGTGTGAAAACGGCTATTGTCATCCTCTAAGAAAGTTTCAATGATTGAAATAAAGAGTTTAGAAAAAAAATTGCCCTTTTTGAGTTAAAATAAATAAATAAAGAGTTTAGAATACTTAACCATCATTGGATTATAAACATATTGTGCATTCTTGCATGTATGTGATCCATGACCGGAACTAAAGTATGCATACCCGTATGCGTACTTGAAGTTGTGAAATTCCGTGTACCAAATACAAATACTGGTACGCGTACTTGCGTGAGGTATAGGTCCGAGAATTTCTGTTGGGATTTGTAAGTGTACTAAGTATGCGTACCCGTTTGCATACTGGCGAACCCAAACTCAGACCGGCTGCTTAAGTATGCGTACCCGTTTGCATACTTGAGTGGTTAAAGTTATCGGTTGGATCATTGGTAGGACTCTAAACAATACCTACAATGACTGCAAGTGCACAGTGCCTTATTGTGTTTAGTGCAAATACAGGTCGATCCTCAGGGACAAGGAGGGTGTAATGTTGAAGCTATGTTCTTACTAAACTGATTCGAAGCGGTAACAAAAGAGGTGTTTTAGTTGTCGATACGACTAAAATGATTGGTAGAGGTCAAAACAATGAAACAAAGTGTAAAGCAAGATGCAGAAGTGAACAATGATAATGAGGGTACTAAGGCAGTCAAGTCCACCACTAACTTATACTAGTTATTCTCCTAATGATAGTAACCTTGTCCTTATAACTGATAACAGGGGAGATGTCAATCTTCTGTATATCTAAGGTGACTATAATGTGAATAATCCAATCGCAACTAAGGTATCTTCCCTAAGCATTCAATGTCTATTTAAGGAACAACTAATCAAAAGGTCAACATATGTGATGAAGCATGAGCTACAGTTCTACAACACATGACTGTTCTAACTACAATGAAAGCATGACATACACTGTGAAAGTAAAGTGTTGAAGCACCTAAGATGGAATTCTATTCTAAATCATTTAAGCACAACAAGATTATTATCAAGAGTATGAATAACAAGAAATAAGCTAGGGCTTCATCTCAACCCTAGCAGAGTAATTCAGAACATGATAAACAGGATGCAAACACAATGAAATTAAACTAGGCAATTGACCCAGCTAACTTCGATGCTTTGTTACAGAGAAGAAGACTCTATTTATACACAAAATTCTTTCTATCCTTCTTCAATTCGACAATTAATAAGAACCCAACTCACCAACCATACTCCATTGACTTTCTCTGCCTTCAATCCCTATGTAACTTTATTAAATTGATGCTCCCCCACTTATAAAACTAACCCTAACTCTATCTCTATAAATCTTATCTTCTAGGGTTACTGTTCTTGATAAGAATAAATATAAGATTGAGAGAGGTAGCTATTAGAGGTTTAATTGTTGCGTTAATGATGGTGGTTGTATGAAGAGGTGAGGAGGAGAAGGAGTAATGGAGGTACTGAAACTATAAATGTAAGTGAAGGGGAAATGAATGTGGTGTTGGTTCTGTTCGACGGGGGAAGAAAGAACAGGAGGCTTGGGTGTTGGGCGAGAGCATCAGATGTTGATGTCCTCAAGTATGAGCTGTTGGATGATAAGCAGCTTCAACAAATCTGACGGCTCGGGTGTACGAACGGGTTTGGATCTTGGGGTTGGGTTTGAATTCTCTGCCAAGATCACTGCTCGTATTAGGCTTTGCAAGCGGCTTTCGGAGCGAGTGCAAGCGGATTTCGGCTGCTCTTTACGCGATATTCCTTCGCGCTTCACGGCTTTCTCGCGGGAGCCTTGTGTTGTCTCTCTTCCGAATGTTGCTAGCTGCCATTTTTCTGCTCTTTTAGCTTCTCAATTCATCTAAGATTTATTTAGTACCTAAGAACACAAAATAAATTATGAAACATATTTATTATAGAAAACAACGAAAATTCAGAATTTGGGATAAAATATGATTTTAAAGCACAAAATATGAGATAATTGCAGATAAAAATGTGTAGAAATATGCAATACTTGGCACTTATCAAATACCCCTAAACCTGAATTTTACTTGTCCTCAAGTGAAACCGAAATTAAGAAATCCTAACTATACCACTGTCGCTGGTCTCTCGAATGCATTTAGCGTATGCACTAAGCCTTTAAACCCCTAGGTGTCCCTAGTAGACGACTTGTAATCATGTGAGGGTCTACCAGAGGTGTACCCACAAAACCTTCTCCAACTTCAGAGCGTAATAGAGTCCCAAGCATCCAAGGAGCTATGAGGACATAGAGTTTCTGCATGCTAGTAATAAGAAGTTAGAACTACCAAAAGAACGCATTCTCATCCTTAAGAGTTGAGCGAGAAGTAACCACACCATATGAAATAATTTGGGTTCGAGAGTGATCACAAGCCTCTACTTCTGCCTCACCAATAGGGTTTTATGATAATTGCACTCAAAAAAGGCCGCTTTTATAGTCTCTCATGTGTGCAGATAAGAATAAAGACTGCACACGTTGAATGGTGGGAAGGATAACCTTCCGAAATAATTTCTGGAGACTCCACAAAGTTGTGGGAATAAGAATCTTTATCTAATGATCAGTAAGAAAGGAAATCAACCATTAGCAAGGATGGGAGTACTCACTTACCTTCACATCCGATCGGCAATCAACACCACTCTTATAGCATCCATAGAAATGTCTTCGTCTTCAGTCTTCAATTGTTGATGATGAACTCTTGAACTTCGTAGAACCTTCTAGTTGCTTGAATTTTCCTCTTATTTTTCTTCTTTACCATGGCGTTATTCAATAAAACCGAAAACAAACTATTCATATATATATTATTTTATTTTGACATGTAATTAAATGAAAAACTGAAAATAAAATAATAATGAACTACTAAATCCTTGGAGGAAGGACTTTATCACTTAATTCTTCATAAACTGTATTGTCTTGATGTTTATGAACTTCACTATTTCTCATCTTTTTCTGTTTTCTTTGCTCTTATAAGATAAGTCTTCACTTGTGTATAGATTTCTTCTTTTTTTACTGTATCTTCACTTTTAAAGTTTTTCTTGTATTGTTGCATGTAAACCTTGGACTATTTCAACTTTCTTCAAATATTTTGATGTCGCGCTGCTTGTTGATGATGATGTTTTATATGGATCTGTTGATGTTGTCGAGAGAGAGAGAGCGGTGATAACTGCAAAACAAACTACAAGAAGGAGTTTTCATCTATAGACGTCACCCTCATGATTGACAAAATTAACACTCAAGAGATCAAAAATAGTGCTGAAAGTGGTGGGAAGTTGGGTAGCTCACCATTTCTACCCGGAATTTACGCACGGTGACACACACTCTAAAAGGCCTAGTTAGATAGTCACAAAAAAATTGAAGGTTGGTACCTCGTTTGATGTAAAAATATATTGTCTCCACTAAGGGTGATCACAACTCTAATACCAAATATCTTTGTTGCACCTAATTCGCCTACCGACATGGTTAAATCCAACTTTAACGCTCAGATAATCAAAAAACCTGATTATGTTCTCCAGTACTTCCAAGTTCAGTTATTTCGGTCAGACTTTTTATGTAAACATAGCTAGAAGCATACTACTCTAAAATCTCTAAAAGTTGGAGGTTTTATGCAAATATTTACAAAGATTTGAATATTTTTTTATTTTTTTTAAGGTGCAAAAGACTAAAAACTCTATATGCAAAATACTCCCCCAAACCTAAATCTAACATTGTCCTCGATGTTTCAAAATATGATTGAAATTACAAGAATATACCAGGAGAACAACGCAGAGTAGACGAAATGAAAGAGATTATCTTATGCAAAAAGGATGGTGTTAAACCATAAATGGATGAATGCTTTTGAAAGCAAACAACATTAGCGATAAGACAAAAAATATTGGTTAGCACACATAAAAGAAACTATGCACAAAGAAAGAAAAAAATAAAAGGAAAAGAGAATGGATTTTAATCCATATGTATGTACACAGGTAAACCAGTTTAGTCAACATAGATGGGGTCGTCCAGATCAGTTGTTTCAATTTCAGGTGAGATTGGTTCAAGGAATGGCTTTAGTCTGCCCATTGACTTTGAAGACGTTCTTATTTGCCATATCTTCGAGTCTACAACTCCATGAGGGAATACTGTGCGCACCAAGAACGGGCCTGTCCATCTCGAATGCAATTTACCTGGAAAAAGATGTAAGCGAGAGTTGTACAACAAAACCTTTTGGCCAGGTGTAAATGACTTGCGCAAAATGCGCTTGTCATGGAACACTTTCATTTTGTTCTTGTACAGCTTAGCATTGTCATAAGCATCATTTCTCAGCTCTTCTAACTCATTGAGTTGAAGTTTTCGTTGAGTACCTGCCTTATCAAGAGAAAAGTTAAGTTTCTTGATATCCCAATAAGCTCGATGTTCTAACTCAACAGGTAAATGACAGGGCTTTCCATACACAAGACGTTAATGGGACATGCCAATAGGGGTTTTATATGTTGTTCTACAGGCCCATAAGGCATCATTCAACCATAAAGACCAATCTTTTCTAGACGGGTTAACCGTCTTTTCTAGAATATGCTTAATCTCCTTATTAGACACCTCTACCTGTCCACTGGTCTGTGGATGGTATGGGGTTGCGACTTTATGAGTTATGCCATACTTGTGCACTAAAGACTCAAAAGACTTATTGCAGAAATGTGAACCCCCGTCACTGATTATAGCTCTAGGGGTGCCAAAATGAGAAAATATGTTTTCTTTTAAGAATGAAAGTACCACCTTGTGGTCATTTGTTTTGGTTGCAATTGCTTCTACCCACTTAGAAACATAATCAACAACAACAAGGATGTATAGCTTACCTTCAGAATTAGGAAACAAACCCGTGAAGTCAATCCCCCATACATCAAATAATTCAACAATCAAAATAGGTTGTGAGGCATCATGTTTCTTCTTGAGATACTTCCTAATTTCTGACATTGTTCACAAGCAATATAAAAGGTATGACTATCTTTAAACAATGATGGCCAATAGAAACCACTCTACAAGATCTTTGCAGCAGTTTTCTTGGCACTAAAATGGCCTCCACATGCATGGTCATGACAGAAAGAGATGACATCTCTTTGTTCAGAATTGGGGACACATCTCCTAATGAGTTGGTCAGGGCAGTATTTAAACAAGTATGGGTCATCCAAAAGAAGTGTTTTACTTCAGATAAGAACTTGGATCGGTCTTGTTTAGACCAATGCAAAGGCATTCTACCCGTAGCAAGGTAGTTAACAATATCGACAAACCAAGGCATTTCAGACACAAGCATCAATTGTTCATCAGGGAATGATTATCTAATATGCAGTGATTCATTAACATATTCAACATTCAACATAGACAAGTGATCAACAACAACATTCTCAACCCCTTTCTTATCTCGAATTTCGAGATTGAACTCTTGTAACAAGAGTATCCATCGAATTAAACGAGCTTTAGCATCTTTCTTAAACAGAAGATATTTCAATGCAGCATGGTCAGAATATATGATGACTTTGGGAACTATCAAATAAGATCTAAACTTGTCTAATGCAAACACCACATCTAGCAATAATTTCTCAGTGGTTGAATAGTTCAGTTGAGCATCATTAAAGGTTTTACTAGCATAGTAGATCACATAAGGGAGTTTATCTACTCGTTGACCTAAAACATCTCCTACA
Organism: Papaver somniferum; assembly: GCF_003573695.1. Lineage (NCBI taxonomy): Eukaryota > Viridiplantae > Streptophyta > Magnoliopsida > Ranunculales > Papaveraceae > Papaver > Papaver somniferum. The sequence goes on from NC_039360.1 coordinate 176,402,564, forward strand.
GCATAGTCAGACGCATCACACATAATTTCAAATGGTAAAGTCCAGTCGGGTGATCTAATTATAGGAGCAGATGTGAGGAGGGTTTTAAGTTCTTCCCATGCATGCTCACAAGCATCATCAAATATAAAAGCAACATCTTTTGCAAGAAGACTACACAAGGGTCTTGAAAGTTTACTAAAGTCTTTGATGAATCGTCGGTAAAAACCGGCATGGCCTAAGAATGACCTTATCTCTCTCACAGAGCGAGGTTGAGGCAAGTGCTGAATGAGATCAACCTTAGCTTTATCTACTTCTATGCCTTTTTCAGAAATGATATGCCCTATAACTATGCCTGAATTGACCATGAAATAACATTTTTCCCAGTTCAAAACCAAATTCTTTTCTTTATATCGAATCAGCACAAGAGTAAGATGATGTAAACATTCATCAAAAGAAGACCCAAAGACAGAAAAATCATCCATGAAGATTTCAAGAAATTTATCTACCATGTCAGAAAAGATGCTCATCATGCAACGTTGAAAAGTGGCAGGCGCATTACACAACCCGAAAGGCATACGACGAAAAGAAAATGTACCATAAGGACATGTAAATGTGGTCTTTGATTGGTCCTTGGGTGCTATGTGAATTTGGTTATAACCCGAATAGCCATCTAAGAAACAATGGTGACTATGTCTCGATAACCTTTCTAGCATTTGGTCAATGAAGGGAAGAGGAAAATGGTCTTTCTTTGTTATGTGTTCAATTTCCTATAGTCAATGCAGACTCGCCACCCTGTGGTCACACGAGTGAGGAGCAGATCATTCATTTCATTTTGAACTACATTAATGTCAGACTTTTTGGGTACAACTTGAATGGGACTGACCCACTGGCTATCTGGAATTGGATATATGATACATGCATCAAGTAATTTCAGAATCTCACTTTTAACAACATCTCTCATGTTGGGGTTAAGTCTCCTTTGCATTTCCTTAGATGGTTTAGTATTTTCTTCAAGATTTATGTGATGCATGCAAATTGTGGGACTTATACCTTTTAGGTCTTAGATGGTCCAACCTAAAGCCTCTTTATGCTCTTTAAGTACTTCTAAAAGTTTACTTTCCTGTTCAGTGTCTAAACATGATGCTATAATAACATGCAAGGTGTCAGAAGAACCTAAGAAAGCATATTTCAAAGTGTCAGGCAATGGTTTCAAATCAAGCTTAGGTGGTTCGACAAGAGATGGGCATACTTGGGATCAGAAAGTGGAAGTAGTTCTATTGCAGTTTGCCATTTAGCAATATCCATAGGTGGTACAGATTCAAGCAAAGAGTGCACTTCACTAATATACTCAGAGTCAAAAAGATCTAAGTTAAAGTTATCTAGACATGCTTGCAAAGGGTCCACATATAAGATATCAAGCAATGATTCTTGGATCAGACTCTCAATCATGTTAATCTCATGCAATTCAGTATCATCACAATCCATAGGTTGTTGACTAATGTTAAACACATTCAGTTCTACATTCATGTTACCAAAAGACAAATTCAACACTCCATTATGACCGTTTATAATAGCATTAGACGTCGCCAGGAAAGGACGTACTAAAATGACAGGAATGTGACAATCTGGGTTTTGCAAAGGTTGAGTATCCAACACAATGAAGTCCACAGGAAAATAAAAAATTTCAACCTTGATTAAGACATCTTCAACGATACCACGAGGTATTTTTACAGATCTGTCCGCTAATTGCAGCGTAACAGGAGGGGTTTCAGCTCCCCAAAACCTAATTGCTCATACACAGAATATGGAAAAAGGTTCACACTTGCACCTAAGTCTAACAAAGCTCTATCGATTGTATGGTCACCTATAGTGCATGTGATAGTTGGACTACCTGGGTCTTTAAACTTAGGTGGTGTTTTGTTTTGAATTATGGAACTTACCTTCTCAGTAAGAAAAAAGGCACGCTTATGCACATGAAGCTTCCGCTTTTGAGTGCACAAATCTTTCAAGAACTTAGCATAAGCAGGTATCTGCTTGATTGCTTCGAGAAAAGAGATGTTTACATTGACTCGTTTAAACATTTCTAACATCTCATTGTATCGCGTACCTTTCTTCTATTTCACCAATCTTTGACGAAATGGAGCAACGGGCACATGAGATGCTACATGAACATTAACATCAGTGGAATTGTTAGAGTCACTATCATGCTCAGGTTCCTTTTTTACAACAGGTGTTTTCTCTGGAATTGTATGTGACGGCGAGTCTGATTTAGACTCACTTGACTGTGATACATCTACATTGTTATCAACAACTTTACCACTACGAAGAGTGGTGACAGCATTCACATGATCACGTGGAGTCTCATTACAAGTTGAGGTGCTTACCTGAAATGCACTTTTAGAATTCTGTTGAGGTTGGCTTGGGAGCTTGCCTTTTCCACTCTCATTAAGTGCATCACAGATTTGTCCTAATTTGAGTTCTAAACTCGCAAGCCTTTGATCATTCAACTTCTGACACGGCAAAAGATTTTGATTCATTTAGTTCACACCATCATTAAATCTAGGCCTTTTCTCCACAGGGTACTGTGTGTCTGACTGTACTTGGGGGTTTTTAGGATATGAATATCCTTGGTTATTACTCGTTGTACCCACTTGTAGGACCCTTTAGACCATGAAAAGTTAGGGTGATTCCTCCACCCTGAGTTGTAGGTCTGAGAATAAGCATTTTTCTCTTGCTTATGGTACAAAGTATTACCCTGCTCGAGTCTAGACTCATGAAATGCTTGTAGGTATAGACAACTATCCACTAGGTGGTCTGAACTGTGGCATGCGGCACAAGTGTCTATTTCAATTTGGTCATAGAGAGTAGGGGCAGTAGTTCTCACATTCTTCTGCAGCTCTAGCGCTTATACTCTCCTAGCCAATGATGCAACCTTTGCATTTTCTGCAAAGTCAGACTCAATTCTATTCACATTAGCTACAGGGGCAGTCTTTTTGGGTTCACGGATGGACTCCCACTGCTGAGTCTTTTCATCAACTTCGATTAAGAAAGTTGAAAAAGTGGGGGTACAACAACCACACCCAATATTTCGCTTAGCAATCTGTATGGACAAACTCCAATATACTTTCTAGAGAAGCAACTAGACAGTCAGACTCAATCTAGATAAAAAGTATATCAAAGATTTTATATCTCAATCTCTCTATTTGATATATACTCAACTAAATAAAAATCTGCGAGTCTTTATCAAATACTAGAGAGATAACTTGGATGGTACCAACGACCAATATCCAAGTGTCAATCAATTTAAATCAACAACCAAAAGGTCGGATATTCTAATTGATTGAACAACGCACAACCTGTGATATTTCAATTATATAACAAAATATAATGCGGAAAAGAAATAACACAGACACCACAATTTTGTTAACGAGGAAACCGAAAATGCAGAAAAACCCCGGGACCTAGTCCAGATTGAACACACACTGTATTAAGCTGCTACAGACACTAGCATAGTCCAAACTAACTTCGATCTGGACTATAGTTGAACCCCAATCAATCTCACACTGATCCAAGGTACAGTTATGCTCCTACGTCTCTGATCCCAGCAGGATGCTACGTACTTGATTCCCTTAGATGATCTCACCCACAACTAAGAGTTTCTACGACCCAAAGTCGAAGACTTTAATAAACAAATCTGTATCACAGAGAAAAGTCTATGGTAATAGATAAATCCGTCTCCCACGAATATACCTACGAGTTTTGTTCTGTCTTTTGATAAATCAAGGTGAACAGGAACCAATTGATAAACCAGACTTATATTCCCGAAGAACAACCTAGTATTATCAATCACTTCACAATAATCCTAATCGACGCAGCGAAAAGATATTTTGGAATCACAAACGATGAGACGAAGTGTTTGTGATTACTTTTCTATCTTGCCTATCGGAGATATAAATCTCGAGCCAATTATTACAATTGTACTCGTAACGATAGAAGATGCAAGATCAGATCACACAACTACAAGAAAAGTAATATCGGTCTGGCTTCACAATCCCAATGAAGTCTTTAAGTCGTTAACCTGGTTTTAGAAGAAGAAACCAAAGGTTAAAGGAGAATCGACTCTAGCTATGCAACTAGTATCACATGTAAGGTGTGGGGATTAGGTTTCCCAGTTGCTAGAGTTATCCTTTATATAGTCTTTCAAATCAGGGTTGCAATCAATGTTAGCTTGGTAACAAAGCATTCAATATTCACCGTTAGATGAAAACCTGATTAGATTCAAGCTAATATTTCTCAACCGTTGGATCGAAAACTTAGCTTGTTACACACAAATGAAATGTCCAATTTTGGGTTTATATAACCGTTCCCAAACATTAACATTTGTTGATTCAACAATAGTTAACCAAAAGGTTAGTCATATGATTACTTTCATATCCACCATATTCTTCTTCACCATAACTAGTTCAAATGACTCAAATGAACTAGTTAGAGAGTTAGTCAATTGCTTAGATCTTATGTAACTACACAAGACAAAATCGAAGCAAAAACGGGTTGATTCACTCGAATCGGTTCATGAACTTTATAGACACGGTTTGCAAAAGCATTCCTTAGTTTATATAAACATGAGTTCAAGAACAACCGATTTTAGATATAACCTTCTCAAGTTCGCGGAATTAAGCTCACGGAAAGAGTTCACAAACTCCAGCAGAAATTCTCGGGTCGAGAACTTCCGCCAGTTCGCGGACTGAGTTCGCGAACTTGGCTCACGCCACATTCCGTTTCTCTTGATCAACAAAGTTCGCAAACTTTGGTTCAAGGAATAAGGATTTATACATATATGTGTTTCCACAACAGTGCTTATATCCTACCAATGGTTATGTAATCTAAATTCTCATTTCAATCATTGAAACATTCTCAGATGACGTTATATAGCCGTTATTCACATACCATTTTTCGTCAGAGCAATTTCCATAGTGATTGAAGCATAACATGACATTCGTCACTAGGTAAAGATGAATTTGGCTAAGCAAAAGCTTACCAACACATATTTCGAGAAATAGATAGGCGAGTTACACTCGGCTCGAAATAGCAAATGTGTATAATGAAAGTCTATATATCAAAACGACTTTTGTCTCAAGAATAGGAGATAGAGTAGATAAACTTTTGAGTGACAGATAAGTTCAAGTCTCCACATACCTTTTAGTCGATGAAGATCCACTAGTTCCTTGAGTAGTCCTTCATCTTGTATGATGATTTACATGAAGTCTTGAGCTCAACTATACTTTCTATCCTAGTTCGATACCTTTATCTATATAGGCTAGAAATCAAGACTTATAGTTTTGATCACTAACATTGACAAACATGCTTGAGATAGCAATATATGCGAGTTCGACCGAGCAATGCTCTAACAAAATTCCAAGCCTCATTAGCACTTTTGTCAATTAATGCACCATTGCACATTGACTCTACCGTGGTTCGGGTTCTGACATCTAAGCCTTCATACAAAATTTTCACAAGTCACCATTTTTCAAAACTATGGTGAGGACATTGGAGCAATAATTCATTAAATCTCTCTAGATATTTGGCCAAGGTCTCACCTTCTAATTGCACAAAACCATTCAGACTTTGACGAATTGTCGCAGTCTTATGGTTAGGGAAAAACTTTTTGAAGAACTCTTTTGTAAGATCATCCCATGTTCTAATAGACTGTGGTTGTAGGGCATGCAACCAGGACTTGGATTTTTCTTTCAAAGAGAAAGGAAACAGTCTCAGTTTGAGAGAGAGTCCCACAAATATCTTCAAAATCTCTTACATGGTGTTAAGGGTTTTCAGCATCAACCCCTCTAAACACAGGCAACATATGAATTGTGTTTTCTTTCAGTTCAAACTGGACAGCATCAGCTGGTAGAATGATGCAAGAGGGATGGCTTGCCCTAGTTGGGTACATATACTCCTTGATATTACGGTCCTGGTTCAATTCTTCACCCATTGTTTCATATTGGTCAGGGTTGTCTACCTCATAACTAGGTATGTCGACTACGTCTTCTTGGATAATTCTAACTAGTCGATTTGTTTGGTCACAAAAAGTGACAATCATAGCCTAGCATGTATATCAGTCAACATGTTATAACATTCAGACAACCAAACGATTTTTCAATACAGGGAAGCAATTCCACGAGAATCAGAAGCTAAAATTCGGAAGTATGCACACAAAACTAGTATGTTGTACTGGTCAGAAAAGCAACAAATGCATAACTCAGGGAATTTAGGACTTATGGAAATAGCAATCAGATTCAGGTGATCAAGGATGCATAGGGAACAACAATTCCAGCTAGCAAATATGTCTGTCTCAGGAACATGCACACATATATAGGTTTTGCCGAGATTAAGAATTTCTCAGTGAAATAACAAATTCAACCGTATATATGTTGTTCAGTCTTCACAGAATTATGCTCATGGATACCAAAAATTGCAGGTGTGGGATAATGCTCAGTAAGGTAGCTAGTGTATCAAGCTATCGTGTTTTATCATTCATACAAATATAAATTATAATGAGGTTTAAGAATGACACCAATCGGGTTTAGCCACAATAACAACTGTGTTCTGCTCATTTTCTCCTTTCCTTCGACTCGCGCAACAGTATTACAGGTACCTGTTGAGCTCAAAGAGTGATTTCAGTAACCAGAGATGTGTATGAAAACACGAACAAATAACAGGAACTTAGTGCACTGAACAGGATAGACTGATGCAAGTATAAACAAGCTGCAGATGTAAAAAAAACTAAGATGAAAAGCAGAATGCTAAAATGGATAGTATACAGGGTGATAGTGACTATGAGCTACTTTATACAACTAAAAAATTATGTAAAAGGTAACTGAATGTAAAGTACAACTAAATGATGCTCTTATGAGAGAACAATTTATGATTACTACAGAATGAAATGTAACATTACTAACTAATATGCTGAGATGCAGTTTATGAGAGTGATTGAAATTTTAAAATTACCGCTACAGTTACAGATGATAATATCAGAAAGCTTGAAATGGAACCATATATACTATAATGCTAGATGCAGTTTCAAAACTAAGCTATGCCAATATTCACAAATACTTATAACATCAAGCTAAAAAGTTACAGAGCGCAAAAGCTAATCAACTAAGTTATACTATTAGTAACTGAAAACAAAAAGAATTCAAACAAATATTTACACCGAGTGAACCTACATAAATATAATCCAAATGCAGCTAAGAACTAGAAACTGAAAACCAATTAAAGACCTAATATGCTAAACAAAATACAGGTATAAGATTATCTTACAAGACTATAATGCTGGTATGAGGATGCAACAAAACAATATGCAAGGAGACTGAAAAATTAAAACTATCACTAACAGGATGCAGACTTTCAAAAGTAAAAAGAAAACAAAAGTTAACTAACAAAAATATTAACAAGATACGAATATGATACTATATGACTTCTGTAAACTAAGAAAGTAACATAAAACAACTGAAATATTTTTTTTTTTAGGACGCAAAGATAGATAGTTTTAAGTGATGCAAAATATATGAACAAATGTACTACTAAACTACAATTCAACAACACAACTACAGCTAATGCGATAATAGAACAAGCTACAATTACAATAGCAGAAAAACAAAAGAAAATCTAACACATATTTACAATACTAACTGAAACCAGTGAAGTAAAGATAGAAACCTCAGCTACACCGCTACCGAGTCCCCGGCAGCGGCACCAAAAACTTGGTAGGACTCTAAACAATACCTACAATGACTACAACTGCACAGTGCCTTATTGTGTGTAGTGCAAATACAGGTCGATCCTCAGGGACAAGGAGGGTGTAATGTTGAAGCTATGTTCTTAATAAACTGATTCTAAGCGGTAACAAAAGAGGTGTTTTGGTTGTCGATACGACTAAAATGATTGTTAGAGGTCAAAACAATGAAACAAAGTGTAAAGCAAGATGCAGAAGTGAATAATGATAATGAGGGTACTAAGTGTTAGAGCACTGCTCGGTTGAACCCACCAAGCATTGGTATATCAAGATTGGTTGTCATATTTAGTTCCAAAACTCGAGTCGCTTAATATGTAAACTACAGTCAACTTCGATAGGTTAGACTAGAAATGATAGAAGTATTGTGATCCAGTTACTCACAAAGATCTGAAGATGGATTGAAGACAACAAAGACATCATCCTTCAGCTTGAGGTTAGTAACTATGACTTGACTTGTTCCATATCTATCTTGTGTCTTTCAAGTCGTGCATATTGAAAACAAAACTATGAAACATGATTACACTCTAGTTAGACATAGTATTAAGGAATACAATGTGAGGTTTATTGCTTAACCATTAAACTTTGTAGATAAGACATCGACATAATCGTTTAAATGCTATTGTGATTATGTATGGGTATGAGGTGAGGATTTCATCCTAGGAAACAATGTTTTACATGTGTTTTAAGGAAGTAAGTTCATAATTGTTTATGGGTAAAAACTGTTTCTGTTGGTTTTGGTAAATTGGGTGTGTGGATGAGAAACGAGACTAAACTTTAAACAAATGCACTGCACGGGAGTACTTTAGATTCGAGCGATCAATCTGTACAATCCTGGCCTAAACCAAGAAATGGTCGTTCCAGTCTTGCTTCGGTCACAAAGTGAAGGAGAAGGGTCTTACGGAGGGAAGCGAAGAAGGTGTTGAGACCATAATGGTTAATTCTGAAGGTGTGGCTATTTTAGGACTTGTATCAGAATTTGGAAATGGCTTGCGGAATGTAATCTAACAGTTCTTTGGTGTTTTCTGGATACTGTGTTGTTTTTAACCAAAACTCTTGTTGTTTGGTTGAAATAGGTAGAACCTATTTATACAAATCATATTGAACGCACCCTGATCTCGTAGAAAGTGGGAATCATTGAGTGATGGAGAAGTGGGGTCGTGTGTAAATGCCAGAAAACCACGTTCCCACTATGAAGAAGACGAGTTCGTTTACACCCACTACTTCTTGCCGCAACTAACTGCCCTGCTTTATGACACTTTCTTATAATGGGCATGTTGCACGTCGCACGCTGTAAACCGCCAGACCAATACCCTGATGAGCATCCCCCAGTTTGTGACATGTTTGATGTCTCGAGTGTTTTAATGGAAAATATGTAGCAGGTTGCTATGTGTGGTAAGTCAAAGTCAGGAGACTTGCCACGAGAGAATAGCACGTGATGCTATTTGGCTTGTCTTAGTTGGTCACCCAAAACTTGCCACACGCCTGTCACTGTGGCGAATTTGGACGGTTGAGATCGTAACTCATGAGAAAGGGTGGCCATTGATTATGGACACATTCTGTTGGCTCCTGATGGTAGCACAGTAGCGTCATTGGCACATGCCAATGGTGTAGTGGCGTGCAACGGCATGCCAGTGGCATAGTGGCGCCTAGCGTAGCCACGACAGATATTTTGGCATATTGGTGTTAGACCCAAATATGGCTCTGGCAACATTGGTTCTAGTTTCCACATCAATCCCAATGCTCTAGGTAGCATGATTTGCTTGGTTGGCGCAGCAACTTCGCCTAAATTAGGGTTTGGCATGTTGAAACCCTAATTAGTGTGTGTGGCATGCGGCCGCGGCATGGTGACGCTTTTTGTGCAAACGACGCCATAATCATGCCAAAGGAACTATAGTAAGGCCATAATGTGGAAACGGCAACATGAGTAAGAGTTGCTATGGGTGGCTATGATATGGCGCCATTCCTGGGGTTTCCTGGGTCCCGCATGGCTCGTGGCATGTTGTGGGACCCAAAGTAGCGTGATTCGAGCCACAACTGGAAATTAGGGTTTTGGTTAATGCGTCTAAAGCAGATTCGTGCTTCTGACTAGAAAACCCTAATTTAATCACATCATGGCGTTGGCCACGAACAGGAGGTAGGTTAGCATGTAGGGTGATATTTACGGCACATTGGCTCGATCGGCATGCTACTGCGGCAAAGTGGCACGTTTGGCATGTTCGGCATGCTACTGCGGCAAAGTGGCACGTTTGGCATGCCAATTAGTGTATTGGCGCGACTTTTGGAAAGCCAATTTGGCATTGTGACCTTCTGGCGCAACTTTTCTTCTTTTGATACTGTGGCAGGTTTAGAGCGACCTGATTGGTCGAAAAAAGAGGGGTCGGCCAAGCATGGGCATGGCCACACTTCTGGTGTGCGTGTGGCGGATTTAAAGCGACCTGATTGGTTGATGGGAAATAGAGCCGGCAAGTATGGGCCTAGCCACAACTCATGTGCGTGTGGAGGATTTAAGGCGTCCTGATTGGTCGACAGGAAATAGGGGCCGGTTCGAGCAGCATGGGGTGTGGCCACTTGCAAGTGGCGTCGGCTGTCCTATAGCATGGCCACGCCTTCCTTTGTTGCTTCTCCTATTCTTCGGATCCTTTATTCCTTGTTTTCTGATTTTAGGTAGGATTTTGCACCTACTAATCCATGGCGGATTAATTACCTAGTCCGCCTAGGCTTAATTTCGACAGGCAAGGTCTAATATACTGCTGCAGAGCGGAAAACCCTAATTTTTGCAAATTAGTCAGGGTAATATCTGAACCTTGTGAATTATCACAAAATTGATTGAATTCTATATGTGGATACAGAGTTCTTTAAGTTCATTGCCAGAGAGAAGTATGCTTTCTGATTAAATACTTTATGCAAGGACCTTAACCTTGATACTTGGAAATTCGTGCTACTTTGATGTGAGTGAACACAAATTGTCATTCCATATCAACATTAAGGGTTCAGCTGGGGAACGTAGCACAGAAAGCATTCAAAGAAACTTTAAATTAACTGAGTAATACAGGCAGGTGCCAAAATTTACAGAATATATGGGATTGTTGCTACATGCACCACTCTGTATAAATTTCATGTGAATATATTGAGTTGTTCAATAAATGTGCCAGTGAAGAGGTTGAACACTCGTCACTTTTACATTGGATTCGTTTCTTTACAGAGTGACGGCACATTAAATGCAGGGTTTTACAAATTTAGCCATGAACTAAAAACCACCATCAACATTGCTTAGCACGTACACAGTGGCATTGTTGCGGGGTAAGCATGAGATGGTAAGACAAGAGTAAAATCGAAAGGGAAAGACATGAAGAGATTGCCAGGAAAATTCGACTAACCTTTGGCAGGAGGCATGAGTAGTCTATGATCCTTGTGCTGGCGGCTTGGCGTATTTCCGGCTTGGCCACAGGGTGCTGGCATTGGTTTTGTCGTAGAGCTTTGCTTCCCGGAACGTTGGCGCCAATTTGGGCCATGGGGCTGATGTTGACGCTGCAACTTCGGCCACAGACCGTTGATGCTGGCGCTGCGATTTTGGCAGCGGAGCGGTGATGATGACGCTGCAACTTCAGCCACGAAGCTGTAATGATGGCGCTGCAAATTCAACCATGGAGCGGTAATGATGCCGCTGTGGAGCGTTACAAGTCTGAGTGGTTGGTGATCTTGGCATGCTGCTAGTTTGGTCGTGGAGCGGAGATCTTCGTGCGCTGCTTGTTCGGCTATGGAGCGGTGATCTTGGCGCGCTACTGTGAGTGGGGAAAAATGATTTGCTGGTTTTCACGGAATTGAAGAGTCGTCCGTGTGGAGACTCCTTGAACCGAGCAAAATGTTGAACCTCACACAGATGCACTCCAAGAAGGGAGTGCTTTAAGTTCGAGAGATCAATCTGTAAGACTCCGGCCTAAACCAAGAACAATGGCCGTTCCAGAGTCAATTCGGTCACAAGAGAGGATGGGTTGATCTGTAGGAGGGAAGCTGAAAAATGCGTGAGATCAATGGTGATCTGAGATTGTAGGTGTGTTGTGAATTCAGCGTGAAAATGTTCTGAATGATTGAATTTTGCTCAATTGAGAGCAATTTCTGTGAGTTCGTGTAGACGAAAGATTGTCCGTATGAACTTAGATGAGAAATTGCTCGTTTTGGAGAATGTTCGAAAAACTTGTTCTTTCAATCAGGATTCAGGGACATTTTATAATGCCGGACTTGAAAACACCATGATCCCATGAAGTGTGACAATTGCTGGAATTAGAGAATGGGAAATGGGGAAATTATGTTAAAACCAATTACTCATCGTGCAGAGACTTGGTTAACTTTCCACCCACTACTTTGCTGACTCTTCCAACTGATTGCACGACTTGCTCACATTCTCATCGTGGGTGAACACACGTTCCGTAGACCGCCAGACCAAAACCCTAGTTAATATCCCCCCATGTGACACGATTGAAATCTCGTGATTGTGGAGTCAGTTGCTGACTTTATGGGATGATGAGTCCATGTAGCGCTGAGTTGAACATGATTAGCAAATGTTATGAAACTCATGAATTTAGCGTGTCTGCTGAGACGAGGTATCATCATAACCTAAGACGAGCAAAACTGTGTTGCTAAATTGTTGAATATTGATAGTTGAACCAATATTCTTTGGTTCGAGCAAATATTGCTAGTTTGAACAAATATTGTTCTTTTGATGAATTGTTGGTAGCTAGACCAAATAAAATATTAATTTAAGTTACTGACTGCTGGGTCGAGCAAAATAAATATGAATGTTAATCGTGGAATCAACATAAAATTATCAGAGTGTTCGAATCTGCTCAGAATCACGTTTCTGCAGAGCTCTGGATTCAAAACCCTAATTTTACCGAGATGATGATTTATTGCAAATCACATAGGACCGGCTACATGTGATGACGGGTTCATCATATAACGCCCATATGCTCGAATGAGCAAGAATACCAAAGTCTCTTGAGGACCAGTTGGTGAAAGAATGATTAAATGTTGGTTTAATCATTTACTGAAATAATGCTCGTGTGAGCGACAAATCATAAAACCTGATGTAGAAAATATGAGGGACCGTCCAAGAGGTCATGAGACCGGCTCTTGGTGGACGTGGGACCAGTAGATGGTCGTTTGAGCGAACTTCCAATCGTTTGGAAAGAGTTTGAACCTAATATGAGCAGCTGAGCAAATTAGGGTAAAATCATTAAAGCACGCGGGACCAGCTGTTTGCAAGCCTCAGGGTCACCCTTGGTCGGTCAAGGGGATGTGCCTGTGTCACCATAGTGTTCGTGCTTCAGTCCTGAGAATTTTGGTATTTTCTGATGCACGTTTGAGCAACATTTGGAGAAAATATGCAAAATCCATGGTTTTGCTGAAACCGGTAAAAATACATGAGCTGATGAAAATAATAAATAAACAAGGAATCACAAGTTGTGGGACCGTCCACGTCTAGGGCATGGCCAGACGGCTGACACGCGGTCCCACATGCTTTTCCCAGTTTCATGTGATTTTATGTATTTTTCTCTGATTTAAGGGAAATTCCATGAAACTGGAGAGTTTGGCGAAATTAGGGAACTTCCATGAGATGAGAGACATAAATTAAAATATAAAATAGGGAATGGGAGTGTGGGACGGGCAATGGCCGTGGCATGGTCGACCGGCCAATGGGCGCGGGCCCAAAGGCACTCTTCCCAATTTTATGTAATTTTGACGATTTTAGATAATTTTTCATAAAATCAAAGGGATTTGTTGAAAACCAAGATATTTTGTTGAAATCAGGGAGTTTTCATAAAATCAGGAAACCAAACACCAAATAATAATAAAATAATGGGCGTGTGGGACCGGCTAGGGCATGGCCGGCCGGTAGAGCCCGGTCCCACAAGTTTTCCTATTTTTTTAATATTTTCCATGATTTTAGAGAAAATACATGAAATTAGGTAATTTTAGGGAAAATTCATAAAATCAAGGAATTTTCATAATTTGAGAAGGAATAATAAAATAATGGGACGTGAGGTGTGGGACCGGCCACGACCAAGGCATGACCGGCCGGCGGTCCCGCTACACCTTTCCTTAATTTTATTATTTTTGATAAAATCATGTGATTTAGATAAAAATACATGAAATTAGGTAATTTTCATGATTTTAGGGAAAATTCATAAAATTAAGGAATTTTCATAATTTGAGAAGAAATAATAAAATAATGGGACGTGAGGTGCGGGACCGACCACGGCCAAGACATGGCCAGCTGGTGCTCGGTCCCGCGACACCTTTCCCTAATTTTATTATTTTTGATAAAATCATGTGATTTAGATAATTTCTTTGAAATAAAGGAAATTTGCTCGAACAAGAAGATTTTCATGAGATCGTGAAAATAGTAAAAATATGATAAAATATAAAATTGGGCACGGGACTAGTCACGACATGACTGGCCGGCTAGTGAGCCTAGTCCCCTGGCGCTTTTGCTTAATATTTTATTATTATTATTTTCCCTTTCTATTTTGCATAGGTTCTTCGTTCGTTCGTATTTTTGAAAATGCTTGTTCGTGCATTCAAAATGCTGGTATGTGCATTATCTGCTAATTACACTTGCATCATTTTTGTCAGGGCTTATTCGATGCTCAAATGCCTGTTTCGTTGAATATTTATTACTAACCTGTGGAATTCTGCTGGGAAGAACCACAGATTGAAGTAACGAAATATAACGAGGAATCGTAGAGTATTGCTGGATATTCAGGCGATTAATTGGCGACTCGTAGAATATTGCTGGATATTCAGACGATGGCTCGTAGAATATTGCTGGATATTCAGACGATTTAAGATAATTAATTGACGGCTCTATACTAGAAGGGCTTCCTATCTATGAGCATTAATTATCTGAGGGTTGAGCAATATGAACTTGCTAGAGTATCATATTCATCTTGCATAGTCGGGGAAAATCTGATTACATCACGAAGACGTTCTCGCTTTATACTAGCAGGCATGCTGTCTAGGAGCCGCCCAATCTTTCGATTCTACACAGTACGAGATGTGTCGTGGTCTCAGCTGAGAGACTACACATCTAAATCTTCCCTGAGAAACTTTCTCCATCAGAGGTGGCATGAGCTTTCATGCATAGAGACATGAGTCTCGATACTCATCCGATTGTCGGATCTGGAGTAATTACTGAAATTGCTCAGTATTCATGGGATATGTCGTGGTCTCAGCTGGGAGACTACACATCTACATGTACTCTGAGAGACAGCCTTCTCAGTCAGAGATTTATGGCATGAGCTTTCATGCTTTAATGAGAGACATGAGCCTCAATACTCATCCGGTTGATGAATCTGGAGTATAGTTTTACAATTCTACCCTTTGTCGAAAATCCACCATTGCTCAGTATAGTTTTAGAATATTGCTGGATATTCAGACGATTTAAGTTAATTAATTGACGACTCTATACTAGAAGGGCTTCCTATCTATGGGCATTAATTATCTGAGGGTTGAGCAATATGAACTTGCTGGAGTATCATATTCCTCTTGCATAGTCGGGGAAAACCTGGTTACATCCCGAAGACGTTGTCGCTCTATACTAGCAGACATGTTGTCTAGGAGCCTCCCAATCTTTCGATTCTATACAGTATGAGATGTGCCGTGGCCTCAGCTGAGAGACTACACATCTTCATCTTCCCTGAGAGACTTTCTCCATCAGAGGTTGCATGAGCTTTCATGCATAGAGACATGAGTCTCGATACTCATCCGATTGCCGGATCCGGAGTAATTACTGAAATTGCTCAGTATTCATGAGATGTCCGTGGCCTCAGCTGAGAGACTACACATCTACATGTACTCTGAGAGACGGCCTTCTCAGTCAGAGATTTTATGGCATGAATTTTCATGCTTTGATGAGAGACATGAGCCTCAATACTCATCCGGTTGCCGAATCTGGAGTATAGTTTTACAATTCTACCCTTTGTCGAAAATCCACCATCTACAACTACTTGTTCGGCTATGGAGCGGTGATCTTGACGTGCTGCTTGTTCGGCTATGAAGCATGAGTATGGTGCACCCAGTCATCTATTACCGTTCATGGAGCAAGAAGGAATCCTTCTTCTGTCCAAACTCTAGAAACTCCGTTCGTATGAAAAGGGGTATCGACCCTCTTCTGTTTTTGTTGCTCGTCCGGCTCCGTGCTTTCGTCTGCAGCGTCTGGATCCTCTTTGTCATTTGTTAGCGGTGGTAGAGCGATCATTAACGGCAACAAAGCAATCTCCAATAGTTATAATCAGCAGCAAGGCGATCTAGGAGTACTCAAGGTAGGTGCTCTCTCCTATTTTGCGCATGTAGCCACCCAACAATACCATCGATCTTCTCCAGAATGTGTAATAATGTTATGACTCCAGAAGAATGAGTATCTAACCTCTCCAGTGGATTTAAAAATTTACCAAACTCCATTGTACTCTTGGATATTGTGGTTGCGTAGTTGGTCCATCCTTGACTTTAGGTTATTTGGTGCATGGACTTTCTGATTGTGATGATGATCTGCTGTGGATGCTTGTATGGTCAAAATCTTCTGGAGCCATTGGGTGAAATAGATGAGTTGAGAGGCGTTCTGTTTCCGATGTGCTGTTATCAAGTCTTCAAGGACTTCGTTCCAAGCGACATCCTTTGAACCATCTTCTGAATCTTAGACTATTGTATGGAATGGGTTGCGATGAGCAACCCCCAGTTATACTTCTGTAAGATCCGATGGAGTAGACGGATATGTGAATATATCTCTATGGCGTGCTTTTGGAGTCTTTGTTGCACGTATACGGCTTCATGTTGAGAAATTCCTACGGCTCGTAAAGCTTCGACATTGATGATGTTGAAATCAGAAATAACCTGGTTGAGGGAAGTGAAGGCATCCCATGCTGGTAGTCCCCATGTTTAATTATCCTGAGCCTATTTTCTCACGAAAGATGTGCTTCTACTGCATTCACTGGTAATGTGGTGACTGCGTTTAAACTTCTAAACCTGAAGGAGGTCTCAGTCCCCAAGTGTAGCCTACTTTAGTTGCATCGCCGTGAATCCACGCCTATGGGATTTGATACAATCTTATTGTACTCTCCTGGATGTGATGATGGGATGCTTGGAACATCACATGGACAAAATATTCTGGATAACAAAAAGGTAGAAGTGAGAGATTTATGTCGTTAATCGTGGCTCCCTCTGTCTTTTCAAGAAAAATGTTTCAGTCGCGTCTCTGGAGTTATCTCATGAATACTTGATTGTCGTCGGGGATGGACCGCGATGAGCAGTCCCCAGTCGCACCTCTCTTCGGTCACTGAAGTTTTTTTCTCTGAGTAGGCTTGGGATCCGTCGTGGGCCTCGTAAAGTGTTGCAGGCGCCTTCTAGACGGAGAGTTGATGATATCCTTACATTACACCTTTGAAGAGCAGATGACTTTGTCGTGGCTATGACTTTTGGGTTGAGCGTGTCTCCTGAGCTTTGACAGTAAAGGGATTCCATGTAGAGACTCAGTCCCCAAGTTTGGTTTACATGTTTTTATCTTGTATGGTTGGTCAGTTGACCATGATAAAGATATCATCTTGCATCCGTACTGGTGACTCCATTACTTCTTCCATGTGAAACTAAAATATGGAGAAGTATGGATTACCTTTGTAGTGGTTGTTGCTATGGTAAAGCTCTGGCTGGTACCAACAAACGAACATCAACAGTTCTTGGCAGCAGAAGAGACTACATTGTCGTGAGAACCAAAATAGGTTGGCTGGAATTACATGGGCGTTCATGGATGCACAGGGATTGGCTGAATGCGTAGGCGAGTAAACTATCCACGACCACGAGCTTTGGCGAGATGGATCAAAAGGTGGCCACAACTACGAACCTTAGCTGGCTGTGATCACGATCCTTGACAGGGAGGAGTGTGGCGGCAACAACATGATCCTTGGCGGGGAGGAGTGTAGAGGCTACGACACGATCCTTGGCAGGGAGGAGTGGATACTTATGGAGAGAACGTTGAAGAGGCTTCTGGAGAGAAACGTTGAAGTGGAGCGGCTCCTGGAGCGAAATGCTGAAGAAGCCCCTGGATCGAAACGTTGAAGCGGAGCGACTTCTGGAGAGAAACGTTGAAGAGGCTCCTTCTGAGTTGTGTCCATGTCCGTCTTAGTTTTGGAAAGAACTTCCTGTCTCTCCATTAAATCGATAATGGTAATGAGAAGGTTGGTTTCCTCTGGCTCCTCCAGTCTCTCGTCCTGACGAAGAAGTGGTGGAAGCCCTGGTGATGATTGGAGGCGTCATGCTCGAATAAATATTAGGAGTAGCGGCAGCTCTGGCTCTGGTAATAAGAGGCGTCACGTCAGAGGGGATGCTTCTGGTGTTGCTGGTGTTGCTGGTAGAGGATGTAACGCCATGGGACGTGTTGACTGCGCTTGCGGATGGTACATTGGTGTTGGCCATTCCTTTTTTTCTCTCGCCCGATACGGCCACATACTCTATTCGCTTAAGGGTCTCTCCACAAAACTGAATTTTAAGGTTGCAAATCAGAGTTTATTTTGTGACGCAATCCTAGACGCGAGGAGTCCCCAGTCATCCTTTATTTTCTCTGTAACATCTCTATGTCGATCCGCGGCAAGGCGGAGAACCTCCAGTCCCCAGGCGTAATTCCCCTGAATCAATCTTTTCCTCGACAATGCGCTTCAGAGCGTTGCATTCATTGGTAGGATGATGAATAAACCTGTGATAGTGGCAATATCTTGAATCTAGCATCTCCTGATCAGTTAGTGGACGCCCTACCGGGGGTAGTTGGACTACTCCCTCTCGTACCCAAATTTCCAATAACTCTATAACTCTTCTGATAGGAAACGGGAAGCGCGGATATTTTGAGTCTGGATTCTCCCGCATCAGTAGTTGTGGCGGAAATTCTTGCAGGCTTTGGCATGAAGCTCTCTTTGAGGGCGGAACTGCCGCTTGAGCGATCATTGATTCATGAGCGGACCATTTACTTCTATCGTATTGCTGAAAGGTAATTTCTCTTGAGGGGCCTGCTTTAGATGGTGGATTTTCGACAAAGGCTAAATTCTCAAACTCATACGAAGCTCTGATTCAACAATCAGACGTGAGTATAGAGACACATGTCTCTCAATGAATTCTCAACGGAGAGTCCCTTCTCTCAGAGTACATGTGGATATGTGGTCTCACGACTGGACAACGGCATATCTCATGAATACTGAATACTTTCAGTGATTATTTATATATAGTATCACGAGATGGACGGCTCCTAGACAACTTGCTCTGCTAGTATAGAGCGATAACGTCTTCAGGAACAAACAACGAGTTTACCCTGACTATATAAAGGATATGACTTACTGACAAGATCATATCGGGATAATTAATGCTCCTAGACAGCTTGCTCTGCTAGTATAGAACCACAAAGTTAATTATTCCTAATTACAATTGCTCCTATTCCATGGTCGAATCCACGACTGGTCCCATGGAATGGCAATAACAATTGTTCTGATTCTATGATCGAATCCACGGCTTGATCTCATAGAATAGCAATAACTATATTATCTCATTACTCCAATTTCATGATCGAATCCACAACTGGTCTCATAAATGGTAATAGATAAATCTTAATTACTCTGATTCTATGGTCGAATCTACGATCCCATGGAATGGTAATGCTCACTTTATTATCCTGAATTCGTAGTCGAATCCTTAGTTGATCCTATGAATTAATAATAAACATCTTATTACTCAGTTTTGTGAATTATTCTCCACTGAATTCCATAATTAGTAATAAATAATCAACAACCAGGCGTCTGAGCTACCTCTAAGTAAGCCCCAATTCAAATGGTGAAAGTGTATTCAACGACGATACACTAACAGTCACCTCATGAACAAGTATTTCTAAATACAACGAAACGATGAACCTATGCAAAATAGAGAGGAAAGTAATAAATAATTAAAAATATTGACCAGGGTGCTGGGAGCACGGACACACGACCAACCGACCGTGTCGTGGTCAATCCCACGCCAGTTTTATATTTTTAATGCATTTTTATTATTCTCCATGATTTGATGAAAATTCTCTCATTTTATCAAATCTCCTTCGTCTCAAGGAAACTCCTCGGTTTCATGGTACTTCCATAAATCCATAAAAAATAATATAAAATTAAGGAAAGGAGTGTGGGGCGTGACCATTGGCCAACCGGCCATGCCTTGGTCCTAAGCGGCCCCACACCCCACGGTTCCTTATTATTTTATTATCATTATTTTTATTTCTCTAATTTCATGAAAAAACTCCTTGATTTCATGGTATTTTTGCACAAATCATCAAATAATAATAATAAAATAAAATAAATTATGAAAACTTGTGGGACCGGGCCTTGGCCGGCCGGCCATGCCCTAGCCGGTCCCACACGCCCCTTTGTTTTATTATTTTATTATTAGTTTTCCTTGAATTCTTCAAATTCCTTGATTTCATGGTATTTCTCTCAAATTAGGAAAAATTCCCTCAAATCATCAAAAATACCTAAAAAATATTAAAAAATTATGAAAACTCGTGGGACCGGTCCCATGCCTTCCACGGTCCCACGCGCCCTTGTTTTTATTATTTTAATATTTTTTGCTTCCTTGAACTCATGAAAACTCCTTCAATTCATGGAAACTCCCTAAATTCATCAAATTTCTCAAAATTAATGAATTTTTCATAAAATCATCAAAATATTATAAAATTAAGGAAAAGGCACCACGGAACCGTGGTCACGATCGGACGACCATGCCTTGACCACGGAGGTCCCACGCCTCCTCATTCCTTATTTTATAATTATTTTTCATCATCTCATGGTGTTTTCCTCAGTTTCGTCGAAACCCTAATTTTTGGCATATTTTCTCGAATGGATGCTCAATTGCACGCCAGAAAATATCAAAATTCTTAGGACTGAGATGCGGACGCCTTGGGGACACGAGCACGCTATCTTGACCGACCAAGATTGGCTCTTTGGCTCACGGAAGCCGGTCCAATCAATTTTCACAGTTTTGACTTAATTTGCACAATTGCTCGTATTAGGTCCAAAACTCTCACAAACACTTTGGATTTTTATGAAGTGATCGTCAGGCGGTCACGGGACAACCCAGAGCCGGTTTCATGACTCCATGGTCGGCCCCTCGCCTCGTCATAATTAATTAGGTTTTCTCACCTAAGGCTCAGACGAGCATTTTCGAATAAATGATTAAATCAGCATTTGATCATTCTTTCACCAACAAATCGTCAACTCTTCATGAGTTCTTTGTATTTGCTCACGTTAGCATATGGACACTACAAGGTTGACCCACGGACGAGATAATCGTTCCCTCATTCGTCCCATGTTTGAAATTCTGACGAACCATGAATTGATCATCAATTGATCAAATTAGGGTTTCTGAATCCAAGGATCATCATTCCAGATTCCAACCTTAATAATTTTACGACGGCCTCATGGTCATTAATTTTATTAATTATGCTCGGTCCAACGACCAATATTCTAATTAATATTTTTGGTACGCTGCCAATAATCCATCAGACGAGCAACACATGCTCAGACGATCAAATATTCAACAATTCATCACATGAGCAGCACTTGCTCAGATGAGGAATATTTGCTCAATATTGGTTCAACAATCAATATTCAACGATCCATCGAATGAGCAATACTTGCTCACTTCATCGTAAGAACTATACCTCTGTCTCATGACATGTTCAATTCATGAGTTTCAGAACATCATGTTCAACTCAACGACTACATGGACTCATCGTCCCATCAAACCACGAAGTCATCAATTGACTAACAAACCACGAGACGTCAATCGTGTCACTTTGGGGGATATCACTTAGGGTTTTGGTCTGGCGGTCTACGGCACGTGTGTTCAAACAGACGATGGAATGTGAGAAAGTCGTGCAATCAGTTGAAGGAATTCACGAGGTAGTGGGTGGAAAATCGACCAAGTCTCCACACGTTGAGCAACTGGTTTCAAACACGGTATCCACTTCCCCACTCCTTGATTCCATCAACTGTCACACTTCAGAATCATGGTGTCTAAAATTCCAGCAATATAAATAAGTCTCTGAATCATGATTGAATCATCAACAATATCATCAATCTCACGTCTCATCGACAACACGAGATCATCAACTCATCAATTGAGCAAATACTCTCAATTGAGAAATTTCAATCACTCAGAGCTTATCGTATTCAGAATTCACACACCCACAATCTTTGATTAGCATTGATTCTACACATTTCTCAGCTTCCCTCCTACAAATCAACCCATCCTCTCTTGTGACTGAATTTACTCCGGAACGATCATTGTCTTGATTTAGGCCGGAGTACTATAGATTGATCTCTCGAACCTAAAGCACCCCTTTGCAGCGGTGCATCTGTGTGAGGTTTAACATTTCGCTCGGTTCGAGGAGTCTCCTCCGTACGGTCGTCTCCTCAATCCCTTAAAAACCAACATATCGTTTTTCCCATCTACAGATTGGCGACCACAGTGGGAGATTAATCTCTCGGTTGCAATCTAACAATTTCACAAGATGGTTGATCTCAGGTCCGGTTCAGTTACGAATCCTAACACAAACCGTGCTAGCACTAGCAACAACAATAATCAGAATATCCCAGAGACAATTCCGACCTCCAACACTGATGGTGGTGACACTACTCCTCCTCACGCCGAAGGTCATCCACTATCCAGACGACACCCTGAAGTAGTCAGAGGATATCCACCGCCTACCATTGCTGATCTTATCAAAGCGCAGGAGACTCTTGCAAAGAACCAGACTGACATGTCTGGTGCACAGAAGGAGATGTGTAATTATCTCAAAACTCTTAATGACAAGATGTCAGAGAAGACTCAAGAGAAGGAAAAGGAGAAGGAGAAATCCTCATATGACGGTCCTGAAGTAATTCCAATCTATACAGTAGAAGACGACGAAGTCCACAAAACTACTGCAGACAACTCATCAGCGAAGGGATCATCGAATTTCATCACTCGCGAGGATCTGGAGCACCTTTTGGAGAACCGTGGAAAAGACAAAACATCGCATGTCCATCGTCATCAACCTCCTTATCCTGCCGCTATGCAGAGGACTCCACTCCCCAAAGGTTACGTTTCTCCAACCTTCACCTTATATGATGGAACTGGCAATGCTAGGGAACATGTCTCTCGTTTTCTCAAATCCCTGGGAGAACATGAACACAATCATGTCGTCCGTCTCAAGGAATTCTAAAAATCTCTGAAAGGAAGAGCATACACCTGGTATAACAACATCGCACCAGGGACTGTCAACAATTGGGGAGAAATGGTTAACGTATTCTACAAGAAATACTTCTTCGTGTCAGAACAAGTCACCCTCTCCGACCTTGGAAGGATGTTTCATAGGGTCAGTGAAAATCCCAATGATTATGTGAAAAATTCAGAGTCCAAGCCTTGGATTGTCATGACCCAAACGTCACGGAGCAACAACTGGTGGACTTGTGCATCAATGGCATGCTCCCGGTCTACAGGGCCTTTCTAGAAAACCTTCGATTCCTGATTTTCTCAGAGCTTCACGAAGCTGCGAAGAGGTCGGCAACCACTGCACCCTCTCTTTTGGAAAGAGCAAAGTCTACAAAGACTGAAGATTCAAAAGACACTCGAGGAAGCAGGCGTTTGGTCAACAAGCAGTATAACCTGCAACCTTCAACAAATGCTGTCACGGAAGGGAGTAAGCGAAAAGAATAACCACAACATAAGCAGATTTCCTCCACCCCTTCAAAGACACACAAGAAGGAGAATTCGAAAATCCCTCCTCAGCATACGGAAGATCCAGAAGCACCTGATTTTCCCTATTAAATGGAAGAAGTTAATGAACTACTTGATGCTTGGATTCAAGACGGCGCAATCAAATTGCCTTATGTCAAGAAGGAACCAACTGAAGAGGCCATGGAAAATCCTCGGTATTGTCGCTTCCATAGATACGTCAGCCATCCCACGAGTGATTGCAAAATTTTGAAGCGCATATTCAAAGAAAAGGTCGAATCAGGAAAGCTCAACCCTGGGACTGAGGGAGTGCACAAAAACCCCCTCCCATTCAGAACTTTTACCATCTCTGAATCTCCTGTAAAGGAAACAGTCCAATCTCTGATCGAACATGTCTGCGAGCTGTTGTATCTTTCGAAAGCTCAAAGGGAAGACATGTTTGCCGCACCGAACCACATCGTGTCCGAAAGACATCCGCTGATCCAAGACACCACCACCGGACCTTCAGCCACCGACACAGAAATGTATAACTGGGGACTGCTCACCATAGTGTACATTAAAGGAAATGAGTTCAAGAGGGAGTTCGTCGATGTTGGTACCGCCGTCAACATCATCCCTTTGAAAACTCTTAGAGCTGCTGGTATTACTTGACGGGAAGCCACCCACGCTCCCATAGCAATCAGGTACCACCAAGGAATCTCCAGAAACGCATACGGCTTCATCAGTCTCAAAGTTATGGAAAGATTGATCTGCACTGAGGACAAGTTTTTCATAATCCGGGAAGACCCTGGATACGAAATGGTCCTTGGGAGGACTTGGATTCATGCTGAAAGGACAACGATGCCTTCAACACATCCTGTCATCGACAAGGATTCCGAGTCGGAAGACGAAGTAGAGGACGCACCACCGTTTGAACATCTGGAAGAAGTAACAGCTCTGATGGGGCTTACGCAAGAACTTGGAGAAAATACGCACACCTTTGTCAGAAGGTTTCGAGCTCAGGCAAGTCTTATTCCTCCTCTTGTTCCAATATTACCAATGTTCAAATAGGCTACTATGGTCCATGGACTTCTCCCCATGAATAATTTAGCAGTCATCAAAAGCTACGAGTGGGTAACTTCACCTCAGCAATATTACACTTAATGGTTGGGTTCAGAACTTTTTCAAATCGGTCACTCCATCGAGAGGTTTATTGCTGAAGACTTGGCTAAGCATGATCAACACTATGCTGGATACTCTCTTCCGCGCGAGTGCCCATACGGGCCACAATCTTGGAATTCCATCAAACAGGGAATTCCGAATCAACGGAAGATATTCAAGGCACGATCGACCAAGCCCAACAAGTTTCATGAAGGGGACCTGGTTCTCAAAGAAGTTCAGCGCGGTCTTCATTCTACAAGGAACTCCAATTGGGAAGGACCATTCATGGTCGCTGAGTCCGTGGCCGGAGGATACTACAAATTGACCAACACAGATGGCAGAACCCTACCAGTAATTCACGAAAATTGGCTCAAGGCGTTTATCTGAAATTATTGGACATTTAAGGTATGGGGCGTTTGAAGCACTCATGGCGTTGGGATTTAACATTTAGGATTTTCTTTCATTTGTATTTAAATTCCTCCAAAACATTTGCAATACTTGCAATCAGTATTTGAATTCAGCAATTTATCAAAATTCAGTTCATATTTCGTAAAAGAAAATCTCTATCAAATCTACAAGAAAATCCTTAACCATCAGTCAATCCAAAACCATCTAAATATCAAAACCCCAGTATAAACCTCACATCTCTCAGAAGTTCAAAAGTTCAAGAGATCAACAAGAAAAGGCTTTCGCTCATCAGCATCCTTCAAGATTTGCAAAGCCGCCCTATTCTTGTTCAAATCCTCGGTCAGCTTGGAAATCTCGTCCTCCTTCTCCTTCACAGCATCATTGGTAAAGGGTATATTCTTTTCACATGAATCCTTGATAACGTTGATTTGCTTACGAAGCCATTTCACTTTGAGGCCAAGTCTTTCTGAATTCTCCAAGTTAAACTCCCAATCAAAGAGCATATCTGGAGTCACGGTATTCCTGGGTCTCGTATGCATATCACTCACGACACGCAAGATAATGCCTACTTGCATGGTTAAAGCATAAGCATGACCAGGGTTCCTGTCAACGATCATGTGGCCAAACTTCTTCCATATCGTCTTGTACAAGCGTGCATATCCAATGGGAACGATGAATCCACCGACCAATTCATGATGCGGGAGTGAAGTATTAAAGGTAGGATTGAAAGCAACCCCTGCAGTTGGATATTCATACACTATTATACGGTTCTCAGTCACTGGAGCGGCTTCCACGACCAAAGCAACAGTTCCTTCGGTATTCTCCGCTGCTATCTCGGTTTCTTCTATCACTGAGGCAACAACCATATGGTTTTCCATAACATCAGAAGCGACCTTCTCATGTCCTTGAAGTGCAGGGATGGCCATCTCTTCATCGATAACTTTGGAAGGGTTAGAGTTATCATCATTGGCTCCAGTATCCTCAACTCCGGTATTTAGCACCTAATACGAAGATTACATGAGATTAGAGTCACGAAGCCAAAGGAGATTATGAAACACAGTATACCCTCAAGGAAATATCATCAAAGTTCATCATACTACATTCAAGGCACGAGCAAATAACATGAAAGTCATGAAAACACATTTTACGATGAGTCCCTCTGAAGAAACTGAACTCTGCCATGTACTAAGAGACGAACTGGGAGCAATCTACAAGTAATATGAGGATTGATAATATGCCATTCTCTTTGTATGGATGTCCTCTATGACATGTCAAAATTTCATGACAATATGATGAACGAGCGAGTAAATGTGGCCAAAATATCAAGTGATGCGCAATATGAAAAAGTTCTGGAAGTCTCCTGGAAGTTTACTGTTTCCCCTTTTTCAATCTCTGAACGTGCACAAAACTTAAAAATCTTCTCTTCTAAAGCTTGGAAATTTTCCGGGCTTGAATTTGCCCATGCAGATCATCAAAATACGACTCCGGACGAAGATTCTACAGCGTTTTTACTAAAAAGCTGGGTTCTGAATTTTCTGATGACGAAGTTCGACTAAGTTTTCATATATTCACATGGGTTCTCATTCATTCACAATTCAGCACTTTTATACTTCTATTAAGAATATACAGGATATATACTTACTTGAGGAGTCTCCAAAGTGTCCAAGGGGTTGGAATTGTCCACATCAACGACAAGAGGAACATCACTTCCATCCGGCTCCGAATCTTGGGAATTACCTCCATTCCCCTTCCCAGAGGATGATTGAGTTCCAGAATTCTCCATCTCCATGACGACATCTTCCTGTACACGTCCTTTACAATCAATATTTTCATCCATGAAGCACCACATTTGAACATGTGAAGAAATACTTACAGTTTCTTCGTCACTCAAATCAGCGATTGCTTCTTCAGTAGCAGAAAATTGAAGACCTTCAAGACTCGATGGAGTAAAATTCTACAAAAAAATTAACAACATTGGCTTCATGATTCTAATGTTAATAGCAATGAAAGTCACGGTGAGAAATATTGGGAACTCACCAAAGCACCAACTGGGGACTTTAAGGTATTGGGTAACAACTTATAACCTTTATGCCTGCCTTCTCCGCCATGAATAACCGCCTCAGTCTCTGAGAAATCTACACCGATTCGAGGTCGTATATTACGATCGTCCTGTAGTGAAATCCAGTAATATAATCAGAATACAGTTCTTATAATTTCCTGAAGATTATATGAAGAAACATACCTGAGAGCATCCTTGAGACGACTTTCGTTTATCACCAGAAAGATACTTCAATCTTGGTCGACTGGAAATCATCTCAGCCGAAGGAAGATCCTTGAATGGAGGTCTGGGAAATCTTACAAAGCCACGCAAATGCCCAAGTTGTTGATCCCATAATTCTACATAACCTGGGGTTACATAGGCGAATCTATCAGAACCAGGAAACCAGTAGCTACTCCCATCCACGTGAGTGTGATCCAAATGAGTCCTGAGTTGCTCAACTGATGGCTTCCTTCTCCGTATGGTTGGAACACACTGATCCATACCCATTTGTCGAGATGCTCTATCAATGTTATACTCCTACACTGAAAGCTCTCCAAACGTGATTGATAGCAAATGGCCAGGGGTGCAACTCAACATGAAAGATCTTTCTCCATCACTCAGATGCGCACCAGACGTCAAACTCGTGCTTTCTCCAGTATTGAAAGTCATTGGCTGAGAAACATAATCAGGGACTGACACCCACGGGTGAAAATTAAACTCAGATTCTTCATCTAACACATCAATAAAGCGTATTTTAGAACGAGGCTGCTTTGTGGACCAACGCATGATCCTAGCATTATCTTTCTCAGGTAAAGTATGGAGCGCATCAGTATTCGGTCCTTGCAGAACATTACGTGGAGTAGGTGCATAATTCTTAAAATGCTCCCACATCAAAACTTGAAGAAACATCGTGTTGGCATAACACTCAATCTTCATAGAGCCGTTCGACACACTGGAGTCTATAATCAAGGAGTCCAGGTTGTAATACAAGGAGCCTAAGAATAAACTACCTATCGGAAGTTGCTCACCTTGAGCCATCTTAATAGCAAAGGGAATCACAAAGGGCTTCAACAAGTTTCTACTGTCTTCAAAAACGTCTCTGGACAACCATAAACATAAGAAAGCAGCAATGGGTAACATATCGTCGATGCGTTTATCAGAAACCTTGTCTTTGGGCCACCAGTGTGTCAACCAGCATAGCATCCTTTACTACCAGCCTTATTCGCTTTCTCCATTGAAGCTGTCAAGACATGAGAAACGGCGGTCTCCTCATCTGAAAGGTCCCCAGGAAGATTGCCCGTGATTGGGAGATTCATCAGAGCCGCTACGTCTTCCAAGGTAATGGTAAACTCTCCCCATCTACATATGAAAGTGTGAGTGGGAATGCATCAGCGAGAAAACAGAGCCACAATACCACTTGCGTCATGATAAATGAACAACTATCCATAAGCTTGAATAGCTCTCGTCACCTGCGCCTGGTCAAGCATAGTCCTCACATGAGGAAAACCCAACATATGCCTCGCCCAGCCGGCAAATTTCTCCAAAGGTCGTTGAGAAAGCTTAAACTCTATGATTGATGAGGTGAAGATACCTCGTTCAAGAAAAAATCGAATCACTGTCTTAGGTGTCACCAATTTCTTCTGAGTAACAGTTCTGGGATTTATCAAAAGACGATACACTGGGGATTTCAAATGTTGCTCAGCTCCTGGAATATCTTTTTCAAAGAATGCATCATCTATGTTCGGGACATTCTTAATCCCAGGGATTTCGTTTTCGTCTCCCCCAACGGAAGTTTCATCCATGCATGTCTCATCTCTGGAGATACCATCATCAACGCACATCTCTTCCCTCGAGGCGTCGTCAGCTTGGGAATTGGTCATCTTTGCTGAGTAGCTGTAAAGGTTCACACTACATTCTACTTCAGTATGTCGTCCAGATATAAATCAAGGAAATACAAGAAAAAATGGTAACTCTTAACTCTTACCTTTTATACTTCCACTAACAATAGTGATAGTAATGCTAGATTTAACACCTCAAAATCGTTCGTCTCTTCGAAAACTGCAAAAACGAACGAAACTTTATTTAATTTCCGAAACTGATTTTTCATGAAATCACGGACACAAATTTCATAATGTGAACATTCACAAAACTGACCTATGAAGTTTATAACAATAAAACATTTCATCATAAATATATTGTCTATCTTCGAAGGTTCCTCAAAACACACGTTTCTAATTTTTCGAAAAAACAGCAATTAATGCAACATTGCTTACATAAATTCTCAAGGATTTTATCTAACAAAAACAAACTCATGCAAATAAAATATATCATCATATTTTGCACAATATATGTCACGGCTGCATATATATATAAAACTATTTTTCCTTCGTATCGTCATTATTTGTCTTTAAAACGAAGGTTTGTTTCAAAAAATATTGTGAAAGCTCGCATCTCATACATATGATAAAGTTTTGTATTTACATGAAAGCTCATAAGCAAAATTTTATCACTGGACACAAGTTCATCATACATATTTTCCTTCGTGTCATCGTTATTTGTCTTTAAAACGAAGGATTATTCCGATTTCATGAAAATTCACTCCTTTTATGATAAAACTGTGGTACACATGAAATCTCATACACTAAGTTTTATCACTGGATCTAGGTTCATATACTAAAAAAATCTCTCCTAAATCAGGGATTATAGTTAGTTTTCAAAACTAACGATCGAACGAACGTACGTTTTCAAAAAACGAGGGTTTTTCATAAAACTCACACTAATATACACACATGTATATAATTTCATCATGGTCAAATCATGAACAATTCATGAAGGTCATAGAATCAAAAAACATCAAAAAAACAAATACGCACCTGGAAAGTTCGGCCGGAAATTGGCCGACGGCGGCGCTGGAACTCGACGACTTCCTGCTGCTGGCATGATGAAGATGAAGAGTTGATCAAGGTGCTGGTCGTGTGAGGGAGGAATAAAAAAAAAGAGGGATTAATCCCTTTTATATCAATTTTTATTTCCAAAACCTAATTTTCTAAGGATTTCCTTATTGCGCCCGACCCGCGAATCCTAACCGACCACGGACTCGTCGTCCAAACCAGCGGTTCAACACCAATTTATGCTCATCAAACGACGCTCCAATCATGATATTGAAGCCTTCATCAAGTCGTGTCTTGCTCATGCTCTCTAAATCTGGTAACGTCTCAACTTACGACTAAGTTCAATTAGTGGTATTATTATTTATGGCCGGAAAATCACCATTTAATGCTGACTGAGGAACACAGCTTTCCTCTGTAAGCAGAGACTTAATGTAGATGGTGGATTTTTGACAAAGGCTAAATTCGCAAACTCATACGAAGCTCTGATTCAGCAATCAGACGTGAGTATCGAGACATGGGTCTCTCATCGAGTTCTCAACGGAGAGTACCTTCTCTCAGAGTACATGTGGATATGTGGTCTCACGACTGGACAACGGCATATCTCATGAATACTGAATACTTTCAGTGATTATTTCTATATAGAATCACGAGATGGACGGCTCCTAGACAGCTTGCTCTGCTAGTATAAAGCGATAACGTCTTCAGGAACAAACAACGAGTTTACCCTGACTATATAAAGGATATGACTTACTGAAAAGCTCATATCAGGATAATTAATGCTCCTAGACAGCTTGCTCTGCTAGTATAGAGCCACAAAGTTAATTATTCCTAATTACAATTGCTCCTATTCCATGGTCGAATCCACGACTGCTCCCATGGAATGCAATAACAATTGTTCTGATTCTATGATCGAATCCATGGCTTGATCTCATAGAATAAAAATAACTATATTATCTCATTACTCCAATTTCATGATCGAATCCACAACTGGTCTCATAAATGGTAATAGATAAATCTTAATTACTCTGATTCTATGGTCGAATCTACGATCCCATGGAATGGTAATGCTCACTTTATTATCCTGAATTCGTAGTCGAATCCTCAGCTAATCCTATGAATTAATAATAAACATCTTATTACTCACTTTTGTGAATTATTCTCCACTGAATTCCACAATTATTAATAAATAATCAACAACCGGGAGTCTGAGCTACCTCTAAGTAAGCCCCATTCAAATGGTGAAAGTGTATTCAACGACGATACACTAACAGTCACCGCACGAACGAGTATTTCAAAAAAAAAAAACGATGAACCTATGCAAAATAGAGAGGAAAATAATAAATAATTAAAAATATTGACCAGGGTGCTGGGATCACGGACACACGACCAACCGACCGTGTCGTGGTCAATCCCACGCCAGTTTTATATTTTTAATGCATTTTTATTATTCTCTATGATTTTATGAAAATTCTCTCATTTTATCAAATCTCCTTCGTCTGAAGGAAACTCCTCGGTTTCATGGTACTTTCATAAATCCATAAAAAATAATATAAAATTAAGGAAAGGAGTGTGGGGAGTGACCATTGGCCAACCCGCCATGCCTTGGTCCCAGCCGTCCCCACACCCCACGGTTCCTTATTATTTTATTATTATTATTTCTCTAATTTCATGAAAAAACTCCTTGATTTCATGGTATTTTTGCACAAATCATCAAATAATAATAATAAAATAAAATAAATTATGAAAACTTGTGGGACCGGGCCTTGGACGGCCGGCCATGCCCTAGCCGGTCCCACATGCCCCTTTGTTTTATTATTTTATTATTAGTTTTCCTTGAATTCATCAAATTCCTTGATTTCATGGTATTTCTCTCAAATTAGTAAAAATTCCCTCAAATCATCAAAAACACCTAAAAAATATTAAAAAATTATGAAAACTCGTGGGACCAGCCCAAGCCGGCCGACCATGCCTTCCACGGTCCCACGCGCCCTTGTTTTTATTATTTTAATATTTTTTGCATCCTTGAACTCATGAAAACTCATTCAATTCATGGAAACTCCCTAAATTCATCAAATTTCTCAAAATTCATGAATTTTTCATAAAATCATCAAAATATTATCAAATTAAGGAAAAGGCACCACGGAACCGTGGTCACGACCGGCCGACCATGCCTTGACCACGACGGTCCCACACCTCCTCATTCCTTATTTTATAATTATTTTTCATCATCTCATGGTATTTTCCTCAGTTTCGTCGAAACCCTAATTTTGGCATATTTTCTCGAATGGATGCTCAATTGCACGCCAGAAAATATCAAAATTCTCATGAATGAGACGCGGACGCCTTGGGGACACGAGCATGCTATCTTGACCGACCAAGATTGTCTCTTTGGCTCACGGAAGCCGGTCCCATCAATTTTCACAGTTTTGACCTAATTTGCACAATTGCTCGTATTAGGTCCAAAACTCTCCCAAACACTTTGTATTTTCATGAAGTGATCTTCAGGCGGTCATGGGACAACCAAGGGCCGGTTTCATGACTCCATGGTCGGTCCCTCGTCTCGTCATAATAATTAGGATTTCTCACCTAAGGCTCAGACGAGCATTTTCGAATAAATGATTAAATCAGCATTTGATCATTCTTTCACCAACAAATCGTGAACTCTTCATGAGTTCTTTGTATTTTCTCACGTGAGCATATGGACACTACATGGTTGACCCACGGTCCATGTAGTCGCTCCCTCCTTCGTCCCATGTTTGAAATTTCTGACGAACCATGAATTGATCATCAATTGATTAAATTAGGGTTTCTAAATCCAAGGATCATCATTCCAGATTCCAACCTTAATAATTTTACGACGGCCTCATGATCATTAATTTTATTAATTATGCTCGGTTCAACGACCAGTATTCTAATTAATATTTTTGTTACGCTGCCAATAATCCATCAGACAAGAAACACATGCTCAAATGATCAAATATTCAACAATTCATCACATGAGCAGCACTTGCTCAGATGAGGAATATTTGCTCAATATTGGTTCAACAATCAATATTCAACGATCCATCTAATGAGCAATACTTGCTCACTTCATCGTAAGAACTATACGTCTGTCTCATGACATGTTCAATTCATGAGTTTCAGAACATCATGTTCAACTCAACGACTACATGGAATCATCGTCCCATCAAACCACGAAGTCATCAATTGACTAACAAACCACGAGACGTCAATCATGTCACTTGGGGGGATATCACTTAGGGTTTTGGTCTGGCGGCCTATGATGAGTGCCAAATATTGTATAATTTTATCCCTTTTTGTTGGCATTTAACTCATCTTTTGTGCAGTAATTCTACATTTTATCCCATATTCTGTATTTTCATTGTTTTCAAGAATAAATATTTTTCTTACTTAATTTTGCATTTTTAGGTAATAAATAAAGTCTGGATGACTTGCGGAGCGGAAAAGAGCTGAAGAGTGGTGAAAAGCCGGAAGAAATTATGCAAGGAAGCCGCAAAGAATGGAGCGCACGTCCAAAAAGCTAGGAATGGGCTCAAGAAGGAAGAATTGTTCTTAAAGAAGATATGGGCTTGGCATACCCAATGCCCAAAACCCTTACCCAAACCCATTTTCTATATCCATACCCGCCTCCATTCTCAGCCGTTAGATCGGATCCATCTCATCATCCAATGGTCGCTTCTTCATCGTTCATCAAAATCTGAAGTCCCTGCAAAACACCATAGTACCTAAATTCCAAGCCTTCAGATTAGATCACATTTAGATCCTACGGTCGCTTCTTTGCCTGCGCATCAAATCTCGATACTTCCGCTTAACACTACAACACCTAACCTCGATCTTCGCCGTCAGTTTTGATGTATCTCGTCATCCTACGGTCTCCCCTCATCCATTTCCATCGCGCCGTTGGATCATTCCATCATCCTATAATCCTACGGTCCAGCTTCGCGAAACATCAAAATCCTCTACACCTGCTCAACACACTAGTATCCTATACCTATACCCTAACCAAACGCCCCCTCCTTCCTCCATAGACTTCTTCTCTTCCCCCACCCCTCTCTGCAGCAGAACCCGTACCACCACCTTCTCCATCATCACCACTACCCACTCCACTGCCACCGCCACCAACTCCTCTACCACCACCACATCTCCACCATCATCACCCCTACCTTCGTACAGCTATTTCCCATATTTATAGCCCCCTAATTCGTCAATTTCTCCCCTGCCGAAACCCTAGGTGAATGGTTGACGAATTAGTGAAGCTAGAAAAGCAATTGAAGGCATGGGAATGGAGCTGGTGAACGAGGAGAGGAATGGGTTGAAGAGGGAAGCGTCAAATCGCAGGTTTGGTAAGAAAAATCCCTAACCCTAATTTTTCTGTCCATTTAGGGTTTGTTTGATAAAACCCTAATTACTGCTAGGGAGAGCATGAGGAAGAACAGTGGAAACATGGGTATGATTAAATTAGTAGAATTAGGTAAGAAACCCTAATTTTGTCACTGTTCAATTTGGGGATTTGGGGGAATTTTTCTGTAAACCCTAATTTGGGTGTCTGGGTATAAAAAGGGGACTGTGGGTGTGATGTGAAGGTATGCTGGAATAGCCAGTGTCCAGAACTGTTATGTTCTGTTAATGTTTTTTTGAGTCTCTTCAATTTGTGTTGTTTCATGCAATGTTCCTGTTTAATCATGTATGTGTTCTGTTCAATTTGTTGTTCATGTTAAGCTGCTGTTAATGTGATGTTTGTGATGTTTGTTCCTTCATTGTTCATCTTTTGTTCATTATTTATGTTTTCCTGTTCTCTAATGTTCTTGTTATGTATGTTCTAAACCTCAAATGCTAGGACTAGATGAAACCATGAATCAATAAGATAGTCTTCATCATGTGCAGCTCATGTTCAGTGTTGCTAAGCCCTTAGACTAGTTGTGCTTTAATCAGACAATTAGCACTTTGGTAATTTTCTTAGCTGTGAGTAGAATATCCCTTAGGTTAATGGTGGATTCAACATCCTAGTGTTCTTTCATCACTCTTGTTTACTGTTTTGTGTGAATGTTAGGCTAAAGCCTGTGAAGCATTGGATTGATTGAGCAGTGGGGAGAAACTAGTGCTCACTAGTGACTGTGAGCAAGATGGTTCTCTTCCCACTCTAGTAGTATGCCTAGGCTCACCTTCACAATTTCACCTTCACCATCTCCCCTGCCCTTGGCTTAGGCCTTGGTTCCATTGTTCTCTGCTTGTAGTTTCATTGTACTGTCACATTTACTTCACTATTACCTTGTGTTTATTGTTTTATCATCCATTGCCTCATTATTTCACTACTATCTTCATCACTTTCACAATCTTTTGTCACTGCTTTGTTTAGTGCATTGTTGTTTAGTTCCTTGCTGTTTAGTCATTTGCTTTGCTTTGCTAACTGTTTTGTCTTGTTTAATTTTCTTCATTGTCTTTGCCTTAGGCTAACTGCCTTTGTATTATTGCCTCACTGCCTTTTTCCTCTATCTTTGCTGTTTTGTCCTAGAGCCATTGTTGCTCACTGTTGCCTGTCTCTCCTGGTCACTTCTTTTCTTCTTGACCAAAAACTCTCTAAGCCCACTGTCCATTGTTTGTACAAACTGAAGCCCAGTTCACTAAGGCAAAGACCCAGTTCAATCCAAAGATCAAGCCCAATTCAATTCACATCAGAAACCAACTGAACCCAAGTTCAGCCCATCAAAACCACTGAAAGCCCAACTCATTCCAAGGGTATTCATAACCCATTAGCACTCAAAAGCCCATTGATTATTCATAGCCCAATAGCAATTTAGAGCCCAAAGTAGCTAAATACTCCAAACACACCCAATCTCTGTGGATCGACCCGTACTTGCACGAGCTACAACCGACGACCGTGCACTTGCGGTATTACTGTAGGCCCGTTTTTATTTCGCTTCAATTTTATACGCTTTCCCGGGTCCACCAAGTTTTTGGCGCCGCTGCCGGGGATTGGTGATGTGTTTTTCTTGTAGTTTTATTAGCTATTTTTGCATTTCACTGCATAGCATTTGCATCTGCATCTGCTTCACTTCATTTGCTGTTGGACCTGCTGTTCTGAACCAGTTTTTCCTCTGCTGGGACGCCACCAAGGAAAAGAACCAAAGCCCAACTGGGTTTTTGCAACATATCAGAGCAGCTGGGCTGTGCTTAAAAGGTAACCCATTTAAGAGAACCCGAATTGTGGGCTTCCAATTTTTAATTGTGGGCTTTGTAATATTAAAGCCAATTTTTGGGCTTTTTATTTTCTGTTGGGTTTGTAATTAATTTTTGTGGGCTTGTTTGTTTAATTTGTGGGCTTGTATTTAATTTTTGTGAGCTTTTTTAATTTGGACTGGTATTTTGTATTCTGGGTTTTTAAACCCAGCTGAGCTTGTAACCGATCACGCTAGGTTAACTCGTTAGTGGGCCGAGTACCCAAATTCTAGGCCGAGATTTTGGACTCAGTTTCACCAAACGTTTTCAAACCAGCTGAGCCAAAGCAAACACAAAACCAACAGTGGGCTTGCTCCCATTCAAAAACCAAATTTTATTTTCTTTAAAAAAAAAAAATAAATAAAATAAATAAATAAATAAATAAAATAAATTTTGCTCCCAAATTTTAAAACCAAATTTTATTTTGCTCCCACATTAACAACCAAATTTTTTCTTTTATCCCACCAAATTTTTTGCTCCCATTTAAACCAAATTCCCAAATAGGCTTTATCCTTAAAGTCTAAAACCAAAATTTTGAAACCCATAACTGAAAATTGTGGGCCTTATTCTCTTTTTAATTGTGTAATTGCTTGATAAACATAACATGTCTGGATTTTGGTCTGCTACTGGGGATGGAAATAAAACTCTTAGAGAACTTGCTTATGGGCATGTGCCACATTATGAGCCCTTCATAGACCATGATGTCAATAGTTATAGGGATTGTTATGGACATTTTCATAGTCATGAGCCTCAATACATATACCCTGATAACTATTCACACATGTATCAACCAACACAACCTGAAATCTATGCATGTACCTTATGTGGTGGTTTAGACCATCCTGTTGAGAACTGTTATATGTTGCATGATTCTAGACAATTTAGAGAGTCCCATGAAAATCCAAATTATGAAATGCCCACAAATTGTGAGGCTGGTAGTCATTGGGACCATAATCAATCCTTTGAGGGTTGCGGTCAATCTTTTATAAACCCAAATTACCATGCACACATGCACCCATCACCACAATTCGAACATGAAGAATTT
The DNA here is from genome assembly GCF_003573695.1 of Papaver somniferum. Taxonomy (NCBI): domain Eukaryota; kingdom Viridiplantae; phylum Streptophyta; class Magnoliopsida; order Ranunculales; family Papaveraceae; genus Papaver; species Papaver somniferum. Next base: position 176,439,883 of record NC_039360.1, read on the forward strand.
TGTTCCCCTATGAAGTACGAATCTATCATGGAAAATCTCAAACTCATTGATCAAAATAATGCTAGATTGGAATTACGAATGCAGGCATGTTTAGATCGGATGTTGCTTATTAAACAAAATGAAAAAATTCATGATGAAATGTGTGTTGTTCCTAATGAAGTGTCTAGTCCCATTCATGTAAATGATGTTGAATATGATCCTAACCTAGAGGAACATGAGTCGACTAAGGATACCACAATTGCTAATAGGGACCAATATGCATGTTACCATGATGATGATGTTATGTTAGAAGAACATGAAAACATTATGGAACCTTTTGGTTCAATAACATATGGCTTCTCGCCCTCGACCTTCATGAATGTTGTTTCTTCTAATTCTAATAATCATTGCAACTCATATGATTTTGAGATTGATTTGGGGCTTGTACAATTGTTCATTGAAGATGAGCATGATATAGGAAAAATTGAATCTTCTGTAGACACTAATGTTCCTATAATTGAAAATGAATTAGTTGTTTCTGATTCCTTGCCTAAATCACAAGATGCTGTCCCTTCTGATGTTGATGTGAGTACTTTGGACAATCATGATCCCGATTTAGGTCTTGATGTTTTGTTCCATGAATGTGTGAATGATTTACCTGTTTCTGATTTAGGGAAAGTATGTGCTAGTACTATTGATCGTACAAATGAAAATAACTTAGATGCACCTACTTTCTCGCCTAAATCACAGATTGAGATTTTTCCACCCAAGCTAGATTTGGTTTGTCACAAAATTTTTAACCAACTATTCTGAGAGTCCCTAATCTAGGATTGGAACTGTGTGCCTCCCAAGTCCTTTTGGACCATTTGCATCTAAATATAACATCTTTAAAGAAACACAGTTGGAATTAATTTCTCTGACCATCCCAAACACAGTCCATTTTGAGTTAGACCTTATGAATCCTGCACCCCTAAAATTGAAAGATTTTGTGCTTAAAAGTAAACCTGTTGAAAAATATAGGTTTGGGGGTGATCCATCCGGTTTTTCACTCTCTTTTCAGTCCAATTTTAGTTGTTTGAAACTATCGACGTTTCAACACTTCGTCTTTTGGGTTGATCCTCAACTCTTTAGATTGTTAGTGTATGGTGAATTTTTTGTATATAATCCAGTAGATAAAATTTCTTAAAAACCTTTTTGTTCCTTTTGTATATATTTTGCTAATCCAATATGATCTCGGCTGACATATGTTGGATTCTTGCCTTGAATAACGGAGTTCTAATATTGCTTTCGCCGAAATCGGGTATTCTCATTCCTTTTTCTCTACTCAACATGATCCTCTTCATATGTTGTATTATAATTTTGTTCATATTTTGAAACATTGAGGACAATGTTTAGTTTAGGTTTGGGGGGTTGAAAAGTATACTTTGATAATATGCCATAATTGAAAACAAGAACTCCTTCTTTTTGAAAAAAATGAAAAATGAAATAAAAAATAAAAAATTGAAAAAACAAAACATAAAAATCGAGCTCATTTACCTTGAAATGTTGAATCTTGTGCAAATATGTAATTATTAGGAGTCTTAGTCTAGATATTTAGGCACCCCTGATTCTAGCACAATTCACATAGTGATAAGAAATTTGCACCACGCGCACGATCTACATACATGTATAGCCTCGATCTTCAAGGTGTTTGATAGGAAGTCACGATTTCCAATCACTTTAGAATACTGAACGAAACTTGACTAGCTTGTTCTTTGGTTGGTTGGGATAGAAGGTGGAGGTTACATTAAGAAAGACAACCATCGAATTTAACTGGATGCATCAAAAAGGGCTACCTCTTGCAAGTGTCATGTAATCTTTTGTTTCCTTTTGTATATGTATCAAAGTGTTTCTTTATCAAAAAAAAAAAAAAAAAAAAAAAAAAAAAAAAAAAAACGATGTATATATTCAGAAAAAAAAAAAAATATCAGAAAAATACAAAAAAATCAAGTGTTTATCAATTCCATCCTCTCTTGTTCCAAAAATAAAGAGAGTAGTCAATGTAATAAGAGTCATGTAAAGAGTCATTTTGTTGTTTCATTGTAATAAGCAAGGAGGGTGTATGCCATTGATGTACAACGCGAGTAATTGTGAAACACCTCCTACTCATTCACAATTCTCGTAAAGTCCGGACAGCTAGCTAGATTTCGACCTTGGTTCTTAGCCTGAGAACTATCTCTTGGTGATTAGTAGTCATAACATCCGATCTTTCTTTACACATGTGTAGATACACTTTACACTCTTATCACATGTCTTTATTTGTTTATCAGTGCTAGGATTGTGCCTTTGATAGCTAGATTGACATCTTCATTTTGCTGTGAGCTTAAACTGTCTTGCACATGTCACATTTGATGGAATCTGAGCTTATATTTTGACCTAGAACTTTGTAGGTACGTTCTAAGCAAACCTTCACGAGACTTCACTCGTCCACTAGGGACACTTAGTGGTTTAAAAGGCTTAGTGCATACGCTAAATGCATTCGAGAGACCAGCGACAGTGGTATAGGTAGGATTTCCTTAGTTTTGTTTTACTTGAGGACAAGTAAAATTCAGGTTTGGGGGTATTTGATGAGTGCCAAATATTGTATAATTTTATCCCTTTTTGTTGGCATTTAACTCATCTTTTGTGCAGTAATTCTACATTTTATCCCATATTCTGTATTTTCATTGTTTTCAAGAATAAATATTTTCTTACTTAATTTTGCATTTTAGGTAATAATAAAGTCTGGATGACTTGCGGAGCGGAAAAGAGCTGAGAGTGGTGAAAAGCCGGAAGAAATTACGCAAGGAGCCGCAAAGAATGGAGCGCACGTCCAAAAAGCTAGGAATGGGCTCAAGAAGGAAGAATTGTTCTTAAAGAAGATATGGGCTTGGCATACCCAATGCCCAAAACCCTTACCCAAACCCATTTTCTATATCCATACCCGCCTCCATTCTCAGCCGTTAGATCAGATCCATCTCATCATCCAATGGTCGCTTCTTCATCGTTCATCAAAATCTGAAGTCCCTGCAAAACACCATAGTACCTAAATTCCAAGCCTTCAGATTAGATCACATTTAGATCCTACGGTCGCTTCTTTGCCTGCGCATCAAATCTCGATACTTCCGCTTAACACTACAACACCTAACCTCGATCTTCGCCGTCAGTTTTGATGTATCTCGTCATCCTACGGTCTCCCCTCATCCATTTCCATCGCGCCGTTGGATCATTCCATCATCCTATAATCCTACGGTCCAGCTTCGCGAAACATCAAAATCCTCTACACCTGCTCAACACACTAGTATCCTATACCTATACCCTAACCAAACGCCCCCTCCTTCCTCCATCGACTTCTTCTCTTCCCCCCCTCTCTGCAGCAGAACCCGTACCACCACCTTCTCCATCATCACCACTACCCACTCCACTGCCACCGCCACCAACTCCTCTACCACCACCACACCTCCACCATCATCACCCCTACCTTCGTACAGCTATTACCCATCTTTATAGCCCCCTAATTCGTCAATTTCTCCCCTGCCGAAACCCTAGGTGAATGGTTGACGAATTAGTGAAGCTAGAAAAGCAATTGAAGGCATGGGAATGGAGCTGGTGAACGAGGAGAGGAATGGGTTGAAGAGGGAAGCGTCAAATCGCAGGTTTGGTAAGAAAAATCCCTAACCCTAATTTTTCTGTCCATTTAGGGTTTGTTTGATAAAACCCTAATTACTGCTAGGGAGAGCATGAGGAAGAACAGTGGAAACATGGGTATGATTAAATTAGTCGAATTAGGTGAGAAACCCTAATTTTGTCACTGTTCAATTTGGGGATTTGGGGGAATTTTTATGTAAACCCTAATTTGGGTGTCTGGGTATAAAAAGGGGACTGTGGGTGTGATGTGAAGGTATGCTGGAATAGCCAATGTCCAGAACTGTTATGTTCTGTTAATGTTTTTTTGAGTCTCTTCAATTTGTGCTGTTTCATGCACTGTTCCTGTTTAATCATGTATGTGTTCTGTTCAATTTGTTGTTCATGTTAAGCTGCTGTTAATGTGATGTTTGTGATGTTTGTTCCTTCATTGTTCATCTTTTGTTCATTATTTATGTTTTCCTGTTCTCTAATGTTCTTGTTATGTATGTTCTAAACCTCAAATGCTAGGACTAGATGAAACCATGAATCAATAAGATAGTCTTCATCATGTGCAGCTCATGTTCAGTGTTGCTAAGCCCTTAGACTAGTTGTGCTTTAATCAGACAATTAGCACTTTGGTAATTTTCTTAGCTGTGAGTAGAATATCCCTTAGGTTAATGGTGGATTCAACATCCTAGTGTTCTTTCATCACTCTTGTTTACTGTTTTGTGTGAATGTTAGGCTAAAGCCTGTGAAGCATTGGATTGATTGAGCAGTGGGGAGAAACTAGTGCTCACTAGTGACTGTGAGCAAGATGGTTCTCTTCCCACTCTAGTAGTATGCCTAGGCTCACCTTCACCATTTCACCTTCACCATCTCCCCTGCCCTTGGCTTAGGCCTTGGTTCCATTGTTCTCTGCTTGTAGTTTCATTGTACTGTCACATTTACTTCACTATTACCTTGTGTTTATTGTTTTATCATCCATTGCCTCATTATTTCACTACTATCTTCATCACTTTCACAATCTTTTGTCACTGCTTTGTTTAGTGCATTGTTGTTTAGTTCCTTGCTGTTTAGTCATTTGCTTTACTTTGCTAACTGTTTTGTCTTGTTTAATTTTCTTCATTGTCTTTGCCTTAGGCTAACTGCCTTTGTATTATTGCCTCACTGCCTTTTTCCTCTATCTTTGCTGTTTTGGCCTAGAGCCATTGTTGCTCACTGTTGCCTGTCTCTCCTGGTCACTTCTTTTCTTCTTGACCAAAAACTCTCTAAGCCCACTGTCCATTGTTTGTACAAACTGAAGCCCAGTTCACTAAGGCAAAGACCCAGTTCAATCCAAAGATCAAGCCCAGTTCAATTCACATCAGAAACCAACTGAACCCAAGTTCAGCCCATCAAAACCACTGAAAGCCCAACTCATTCCAAGGGTATTCATAACCCATTAGCACTCAAAAGCCCATTGATTATTCATAGCCCAATAGCAATTTAGAGCCCAAAGTATCTAAATACTCCAAACACACCCAATCTCTGTGGATCGACCCGTACTTGCACGAGCTACAACCGACGACCGTGCACTTGCGGTATTACTGTAGGCCCGTTTTTATTTCGCTTCAATTTTATACGCTTTCCCGGGTCCACCAGCCTACGGCACGTGTGTTCAAACACACGATGGAATGTGAGCAAGTCGTGCAATCATTTGAAGGAATTCACGAGGTAGTGGGTGGAAAATCGACCAAGTCTCCACACGTTGAGCAACTGGTTTCAAACACGATCTCCACTTCCCCACTCCTTGATTCCATCAACTGTCACACTCCATGGAATCATGGTGTCTAAAATTCCAACAATATAAATAAGTCTCTGAATCATGATTGAATCATCAACAATATCATCAATCTCACGTCTCATCGACAACACGAGATCATCAACTCATCAATTGAGCAACTACTCTCAATTGAACAATTTCATCACTCAGAGCTTATCGTATTCGGAATTCACACACCCACAATCTTTGATTACCACTGATTCTAAACATTTCTCAGCTTCCCTCCTACAGATCAACCCATCCTCTCTTGTGACCGAATTTACTCCGGAACGGTCATTGTCTTGATTTAGGCCGGAGTACTACAGATTGATCTCTCGAATCTAAAGCACCCCCTTTGCAGCGGTGCATATGTGTGAGGTTTAAAATTTCCCTTGGTTCAAGGAGTCTCCTCCGTACGGTCGTCTCCTCAATCTCTTAAAAACCATCAAATCGTTTTTCCCATCTACACATGCGTCAGCGACGACGACACGTGGTGGCTGAGTTTGATATTGTTCATTGTGCAGTGTTCGTTTCCATAAGCGTCTTGGTAGATTTCCCTCTCTTCGGTTGCTTCTATTTTCAGCAAAGCAGTCGTGGTTGCAGACTGTTGGACAACTCTTTGAACTTCTACGAGGGTTTGGAGATAAATGTTTTCCAGCAAGGCTTCATAGGCAGGCTCTTTACCTTTGTCTTGCAGATGTTGTGGCGCACCTGGAAAGTCTCCTCCCACGGTCTTGTGACATTATCTTGGCTCTCTGTATTGGCAGAATCCAATTGGCCACTCTTCTGCTGCTTCTTTATGATGTGGCCACGTGCTCCGTCAGCATCCTCATTGGTAGAGGCGCAGGCTTTAGCCAAATATGTAACATACTTCGTATTACTCTTGAAATTGGCGGGATTCTTTCCACAATCGGCTTAATATACTCTTTAGGATACAAAGCTTCTCGTTTTGCCGCCTGATAATATCGACTTGACTGGAAACCATATCCTCCAGCATTTTTGTCATGTCTTTCATGGTAGTTGGCTTCCAGTTATTCATTGCTTCTGTAAGGTTCGAATGACCCGAATGCATTTGGAAAGAATCTTTGACTGAAATGGGTTTCAATTAACGATTGAATTGGGCCTAAGACCAATTGGGATGGAAATGAAATTGAGAATTGAATTTGCAACTGAGAGATTTAATCTCCCACTATGGTCGCCAATAGTTTATCGATAAAAACTGTTTTTGCTGGTTTTGGTAAATTTGGGTGTGTGGATGAGAAACGAGCCTAAACCTTAAAAAAATGCACAGCACGGGAGTACTTTAGATTCGAGAGACCAGAATGGTTAATTCTGAAGGTGTGTCTATTTTATGACTTGTATCAGAGTTTGGAACTGGCTTGCGGAATGTAAGCTATCAGTTCTTTGGTGTTTTCTGGATAATGTGTTGTTGTTAACCAAAACTCTTGTTGTTTGGTTGAAATAGGTAGAACCTATTTATACAAGTCATATTGAACGCACCCTGATCTCGTAGAAGTGGGGTCGTGTGTAAATGCCATAAAACCATGTTCCCACTATGAAGGAGACGAGTAAGTTTACACCCACTACTTCTTGCCGCCACTAACTGCCCTGCTTTCTGAAACTTTCTTATAATGGGCGTATTGCACGGCGCACGCTGTAAACCGCCAGACCAATACCCTAATGAGCATCCCCCAGTTTTTGACATGTTTGATGTCTCGACTGTTTTCATGGAAAACATGTAGCAGGTTGCTATGAGTGGCAAGTCAAAGTCATGAGACTTGACACGAGAGAATAGCACGTGATGCTATTTGTCTTGTCTTAGTTGGTCGCCCAAAACTTGCCACAGGCCTGTCAATTCTGTGGCGAATTTGGACGGTTGAGATCGTAACTCATGAGAAAGGGTGGCCATTGATTATGACCACATTATGTTGGCGCCTGATGGTAGCACAGTGGCGTCATTGGAACATTCCAATGGTGTAGTGGCATGTAGCGGCATGCCAGTGGCATAGTGGCGCCTGGCGTATCCACGACAGCTATTTTGGCATATTGGTGTTAGACCCAAATATGGCTCTGACAACATTGGTTCTAGTTGCCACATCAATCCCAATGCTCTGGGTAGCATGATTTGGCTTGGTTGGCGCAACAACTTCGCCTAAATTAGGGTTTGGCATGTCGAAACCCTAATTAGTGCGTGTGGCATGCAGTCGCGGCATGGTGACGCTGTTTGTGTAAACGGCGCCATAGTCATGCCAAAAGAACTATAATAAGGCCATAATGTGGAAACGACCACAAGAGTAAGAGTTTTCTATGGGTGTCTATGATATGGCACCATTCCTGGGGTTTCATGGGTCCCACATGGCTCGTGGCATGTTGTGGGGCTCAAAGTGGCGTGATTCGAGCTACAACTGGAAATTAGAGTTTTGGTTAATGCGCCTAAAGTAGACTCGTGCTTCTGACTAGAAAACCCTAATTTAAGCACATCATGGCGTTGGCCACGAACATGAGGTAGGTTAGCACGTAGGGCGCTATTTACGACACGTTAGCACGATCGGCATGATACTGCGGCAAAGTGGCACGTTTGCCATGTTTGGCATGCTACTGCGGCAAGGTGGAACGTTTGGTATGTTTGGCATGCCAATTAGCGTATTGGCACGGCTTTTGGAAAGGCAATTTGGCATTGTGACCTTCTGGCGCAACTTCGCCTCTTTTGATATTGTGGCATGTTTAGATCGACCTGATTGGTCGAAAAAAGAGGGGCCGACCAAGCATGGGAATGGCCACACTTCTGGTGTGTGTGTGTGGCCGATTTAAAGAAACCTTATTGGTCGATGGGAAATAGGGCCGGCAAGTATGGGCCAAGCCACAACTCATGTGCGTGTGGCGGGTTTAAGGCGACCTGATTGGTCGACAGGAAATAGGGGCCGGTTCGAGCAGCATGGGGTGTGGCCACTTGCAAGTGGCGTCGGCTGGGCTATGGCATGGCCACGCCTTCCTTTGTTGTTGCTCCTATTCTGCGACTCCATTTATTCCTTGTTTTCTAATTTTAGGTAGGATTTTGCACCTACTAATCCATGACGGATTAATTACCTAGTCCGCCTAGGATTAATTTCGACAGGCAAGGTCTAATATACTGCGCAGAGCGCAAAACCCTAATTTTTGCAAATTATTCAGGGTAATATCTGAATCTTGTGAATTATCACAATATTGATTGAATTCTATGTGTTGACACAGAGTTCTTTAAGTTCATTGCCCGAGAGCAGTATGCTTTCCGATTAAATACTTTATGCAAGGACCTTAACCTTGATACTTGGAAATTCGTGCTACTCTGCTGCGAGTGAACACAAATTGTCTTACCATATCAACATCAAGGGTTCAGCCGGGGAACATAGCACATAAAGCATTCAAAGAAACTTTATATTAACTGAGTAATACATGCAAGGTGCCAAAATTTACAGAATATCTGGAATTGATGCTACATGCACCATTCTGGATAAATTTCATGTGAATATATTGAGTTGCTCAATAAACGTGCCACTGAAGAGGTTGAACACTCGTCACTTTTACATGGCTTCGTTTCTTTGCAGAGTGACGGCACATTAAATGCAGGGTTTTACAAATTTATCCCTGAACTAAAAACCACCATCAACAAACTTGTTTATGAATCGAAAAGGAAATCACCAGGCGTTATTGGTATTGTTATTCATTGCATATCTTGTGAACAACCAATATGTGTGATTTAGTATAACCGCTCATGACTTGTTTGTGTTCTTGGTAAAACTATTCACAATGGCCTGACTTATGTATTGGTATGACTTTTATTAGTGAAACCGATCTTAAGTAATCACCTGAGATGGTATGATCGAGTTTGTGATTTGTGTATGACCGAATCTGGGTAAAGGGGAACCGATCCTAGTAAGAGGTGCAACACATCACAAAGGGGAATCAATCCTTGTATGAGGTGCAAAAAGTTTGTAGAAGAAAGGGAAACCGATCCTATGGACATGTGCAACACATATAAGTTAGATACCATATATATGTGGGGAACCGATCCTATTACCTAGTCAACCGAATTTGGGAAAGCTAGTGTGACTATGCACAGTACTCACATGGAGGTAGAACCGAAACTTGTTTTGGTAGAACCGTTAAACCCATGATTTGTGATTGAGTGTTCTTGATCAATCACATAGTTCTTGAAAGTCAGATGAACCAATTATAAACTTGTTTGGAAGTGTGGAAAATCGGTTTCAAGGTTGTAAGTATGAAAGAGGACTTACAAAGTAAGGATGTCGACACACTTTGAACACAGGCAGTATTGTTTATCTTTAATTGTTCAAAGTTATTCATTAATAGATAATGGAAGAAAATCCCAGGATCGAAACATAAATAAGTTAAGAGTCTTTTAATTAAGGTCTTAATTTTATTTTAGGAAAAAATAAGAATTAGTAATGTGCATTTACTAGTTAAGGATTTTCCAAAGAGATTTTCGGTCATTATTTTGGACAGAGCATTTCCAGGAATTATGGAAACCGAATTTGGAATTATATTGCATATCTTGAGAATATTTTCGTTTGGAAATTCCTTGGTGTCTAAACTTCCTTGTCTATAAATACTTGAAGTTTGCATTTATAGCAAACTAATCCTTCGTGACAGCAAACTTCCTCGGTTGTGTTGTTACTGGTGAAGCCGCCTATTCGGAGAGGAGAGTAACCTAATTAGGCGAAATATCTTACGGCCGCTCAATTTAAATTCTTCTTTGGGATTGAGAAGCTCTATTAGTATCGTTGGTGGGAAACTAGATAATTGCAGTTTATGTTGTGTTTTCGATTGATTTGATTGACTAACGGTTGTTGAATCTTTGATTGCACCTAGTTTGTTTATTCTTGAGAACTTCTCTTCTGATATAAGGCTCACTCAAACTAGATAAAATATTTAACTTCTACGGATCTAAGTTTTTTCTAGATCCGTAAGATAGATTCATTGATTTGCCATTGTTAACAGACTCCGTTCTGTGCGACAAATCAATAAGGAATCAAGTTTTTTTTTGCATATTGTTACTTTGAAGATTAAATCGAAGATTGAAGATTTTGAAGATTTGGAGAAGAAGTTGCTGTGAACCATTAAGAAGATCTATTAGATTTATTCCTAAAGAGAAAGCATGTTCTGATAGGATATCTATTGAGAACTTCAGGTTCTGCTAGATATTATCAAATCCAGAATACTGCTGAAGCTGAGTAACTAGGATTTTAGTTTACTTAGTATTGTCTACACAAAGTTGCAGGTTTACTTTTTGTAGCGTCTTAATTCATTGAGTATTCAAATATGGACTAGGTCCCGGGGTTTTTCTACAAGATTGTAGTTTTCCTCGTTAATAAAATTCTTGTGTGTGCTTTACTTTATTTCCGCATTATAATTGTTTTTATATTATAATTAAATTAATTACACTTGTATGTTAACTAGGCACTTGATATTTATCTTATAAGGTTTTACTATTATCAAGTTAACACTTTGTTGTTGTATTGTCTCGATTTCATATCCATAGACGATCACACAAAGTGTATTGGATTTGTCCACTTGACTTTGATTTCTCACATTGTTAGGCAAGTCCGGACTAACCCTATTTCAAGTGGACATTGTGTTGAAATATTCTTTGAGTGATTGTATCTCCAAGAGGTTTATACATAATGGGTCTTGTATAGGTTGTGATCAAAATAAAAGATTGTGGTGTATTTGGGTACCCTCGTCTTTTCAATTGGTATCAGAGAAGGCAAACATGAAAAGATCTAACAATCTGTGTTTGGCGTGATCCAACCTGTTAGAGCATTTCTCGGTCGAACTCGCATGCATTGTTATCTCAAGCATGTTTGTCAATGTTAGTGATCAAAACTATAAGTTTTGATTTCTAGTCTACTATAGCTAAGGTCTCGGACTAGGATAGAAAGTGTAGTTGAGCTCAAGAACTCCATGTCAATCATCATACAAAACGAAGGACTACTCAAGGAACCGGTGGATCTTCATCGAATAAAAGGTATTGGAGACTTGAACTTATCTATCACTCAAAAGTCTATTTATCTCCTATGTTGAGACAAAAGTCGTTTTGCTATATAAACTTAAATTATACACATTTGCTATTTCGAGCTGAGTTTATCTCGCCTATCTATTTCTCGAAATATGTGTTTGTAAGCTTTCACTTTAGCCAAGTTCATCTTTACCTAGTGACGAAATTCATGACAAGTTTCAATCACTTTGAAAATTGCTTACTTTGACGAAAAATAGTTTGTGAATAACAACTATAGAATATCAACGTCCTCTAAGAATGTTTCAATGATTGAAATGAGAGTTTAGATAATATAACCATTGGAGGATATAAGCATTGTTGTGGAAACACATATATGTATAAGTCCTTATTCGTTGAACCGAAGTTTGCGAACTTTGTTGATCAAGAGAACCGGAATGTGGCGTGAGTTAAGTCCGCGAACTGGCGGAAGTTCTCGTCCCGAGAAATTCTGCTGGAGTTTGTGAACTCCGTCCGGGAACTTAAGTCCGAGAACCCAGTCCGCGAACTTGAGTAGGTTATATCTAAAAACGATGTTTGTGAACTTATTCTTATATAAACTAAGGAATGCAAATTGCAAACCGTGGCTATATATTTCATGCACCGATTCGAGTGAATCAAATCGTTTTGCTTCAATTGTGTCTCGTGTAGTTACATAATATTTCCTTGCTATTGAAAAACTCTCTAACTAGTTCATTTGAGTCACTTGAACTAGTTATGGTGAAGAAGAATATGGTTGATATGAAAGTGATCATATGGCTAACCATTTGGTTGACTATTTTTGAACCAACAAATGTACAAGTTTGGGTACGGTTACACAAGCCTAGAAACGTGCATTTCACTTGTGTGTAACAAGCTAGTTTTCAATCTAACGGTTGAAAGATATTAGATTGAATCTAATCAGGTTTTCATCTTATGGTTAATATTGAATGCTTTGTTACCAAGCTAACATTGATTGCAAACCCTGATTTGAAAGACTATATAAGGGAGAACTCTAGAAACTGGGAAACCTAATCCCCACAGATTATATGTGATACTAGTTGTGCTAAGCTAGAGTCGATTCTCCTTTAACCTTTGGTTTCTTCTTCTAAACCAGGTTAACGACTTAAAGACTTCATTGGGATTGTGAAGCTAGACCGATACTACTTTCTTGTAGTTGTGTGATCTGATCTTGCTTTTTCTATCGTACAAGTATAATTGTAATAATTGGCTTGAGATTGATATCTCCGATGGGCAAGATATAAAAAAAATCACAAACACTTCGTCTCATCGTTTTTGATTCTGCAATATCTTTTTTCGCCGCATCGATTAAGATTATTGTGAGGTGATTGATAATACTAGGTTGTTCTTCGGGAATATAAGTCTGGTTTATCAATTGGTTCCTGTTTACCTTGATTTATCAAAATACGGAACAAAACTCGTAGGCATATTCGTGGGAAACGGATTTATCTATTACCGTAGACCTTTCTGTGTGATACAGATTTGTTTATTAAAGTCTTCGACTTTGGGTCGTAGAAACTCTTAGTTGTGGGCGAGATCAGCTAAGGGAATCAAGTACGTAGCATCCGACTGGGATCAAAGATGTAGGAGCATAACTGTACCTTGGATCAGTGTGAGATTGATTGGGGTTCCACTACAGTCCAGACCGAAGTTGATTTGGAGTAGGCTAGTGTCTGTAGCGGCTTAATACGGTGTGTGTTCAAACTGGACTAGGTCCCGGGGTTTTTCTGCATTTGCGGTTTCCTCGTTAACAAAATTCTGGTGTCTGTGTTATTTCTTTTCCGCGTTATATTTTGTTATATAATTGAAATATCACAGGTTGTGTGTTGTTCAATTAATTAGAATATCCGACATTTTGGTTGTTGATTTAAATTGATTGACACTTGGATATTGGTCTTTGGTACCATCCAAGTTATCTCTCTAGTATTTGATAAAGACTCGCAGATTTCTATTTGCTTGAGTATATATCAAATCGATATATTGAGATATAAACTCTTTTATATACTTTTTGTCTAGATTGAGTCTGACTGTCTAGTTGATTCTCTAGAAAGTATATTGGAGTTTGTCCATACAGATTTCTAAGCGAAATATTGGGTGTGGTTGTTGTACCCCCACTTTTTCACAACCTATAAGTTTTGAATCAAATGGTTGATTCAGTTAATGTACCTCCGGAATTCGATGGCTCAAACTATCTATGGTGGGAAATGGCTATGCAGTCTTTTCTTCAATATCATGACTTTAACACTTGGGTTTAAGTTATTGATGGGTATGTGCACCCAAAAGTACTGGTCAACAACTCAACCACTGAGTTTAGACTAAAGGAATTGAATGAATTCAATAATGAAGAAAATTTGCTTTCGAAGCAAAATTCTTATGGACTGAACGCCATTATGCATGCTGTAAGTCGAGACCTTCATCATCATGTAACTAGGTGTAAAACATCAAAGGAGGCCTGAGATATTCTTAATATCGTATTTGAAGGGAATGCCTCTGAAAAAGAAGCTAGGCCTCAAACCCTATCTTCTAAATGGGAATACCTTCGTATGGATGAAGACGATACCTTTGATGAGTTTGATCTAAAAAGCATGTCATCATGGAAGCAAGTGATCTTTCCACACTATATAGAAGCGCTCTAGTTGGTAAACTAAAGATCTTTGACCTTGAATACCAATTCAAGAATGAAGAGGGTATTACCCTTAAAGTTGTAACTAAGACTTGTTCTTCGGATACAAAAAATGATAATTGTAGTGTTGATATGACTGCACGACAATTTAGAAAGTTAGTAAGACAAAAGAAAATGAGTTCGTCTCCTTCTCAAAAATCACAGAAATGTGTAGAGAATAGAGAACAAAATAATTTTGATAGCTCTAATTGTTCCAAGGATCAAGAGAACAAAGATTTTCATGCAAATGTTGAATGCACACTTGAAAAAGATACTTAAGTAACATTAGAATCAAAGGCACTTGAATGTGATAAACTTTGCAAAGAGAATGAAAGTCTTAAAAGGGAACTTGATATTATATATAAGGACATAGAACGTGTAAACAATGGTCAAACTTATCTTAAAGTCTTGAAAGAATACAAAAAACAAAAAGGTGATAATCGAGAAGCTCCAGAGCCAAAGGCACTCGACTGTGATCTTCGTGAAGAGAATGAAAGATTGAAAAAGGAACTTGATCATCTGTATGAGGATATAGAGATTATCAGCAATTAGCAAGATTATCTTGGAGCCATGAGAAGTTACAGAGAGCCAATCGAAGAAAGTCATATGATCGAGAAAGGAAACTATATACAGAGTTGGAGAACCTAAAGAACACTGAGGTAAGTAATTCTACCGAATCTGAAATTTCTTTAGATTATAAAGTTCAAATTGACAAATTTAAGGTTGATCTAGATAATGCTCTCGAAAAAATAAAGACATTGGAAAAAGAGAATATGGGTCTAAAAGCGGACTTGAAAAAGTTTGATAGTAACAAAAAACAACTTGACTCAATGTTGAAGTCAACTAGAGTTCCTCGTGACACTCGAGGATTGGGCTACAAAGGTAAACAAACTTTGAATACTAAACAGTAGATAAAGTTTGTAAAGCCTAAAGACTTTTCTGAAGAAATTGCTTCAAAAGTTGCCACAAAAGATTGCTCTTCCTTAAAATAAAAATCCGTAGCACCTTCATCTTCAGCAAAAGATGGAAAACGTAAATTCCGTCAAACTCCAATATAAGTGGATCCACAACAAGGTACCACTAAACCACATGATTTGTGGAAATAAAGGACACTTGGAAAGGGGATGCAGATTCCGTAAAAGGAATGAGAAAGCCATAGATGCACGCATTTTTGCAAAATTGGCTGAACTCAATAATGCCCGTCGTGGTAAATCAGGTCATCATTGTCCTAAAAATGAGCAAAAGAATTATTATAATGATAGTTCAAAGTCTACTTATCAGGCTCCTACAAAGCTTTCTCGTAATTGCTCAAACAATAAAAAGAGAGATAACTTTGTAAAGACCAGATCTGATGTTCCAAATTAGAGAAAGTCTAACTCCCAGAGTTTTCAATATTTCAGTTACCCTAATGTTTCCTCAAGAGATTCAACTTGGATTTCAGGAGGAAATAATTGGAAGAACAAAGTTGCTCCTGTAAAAACCATTTCTAAATGGAGTCCAAAGTTTTCTCTAAAGACAACCAGGAAGGTATCAAAGGATAGTCACAATGATGACACTCGAATGATAAGTTTCAATACTCCTGATATTCAGAATATTGTGCTAAACGTTCTTGATCAAATGAATGTAGCTCCATGTTGTCATCGTTATATGAGATAATTAGGTCTCATATCGGTTACCTTTTTATGATTTTGTGACTTTTGATTTAGCGAATTTCATATCTAACCTTTTGGGTTGCTTAATCAAATAATCCTAAAAGGATGATGACAATTAATCCCACATGTGAGTCACGATTATACTATTATCAAATTATTTTTCATAAGTTGTGTATATAGTATACATATGAGTTTTTGGTATTAGCTTATTACTATTGGCACGTAATAGTTAAAACCACTTCAACCTTTCTCTGGTAAAGGTTTTTTTTTCCTGTTCTTATGTTTTTGCGAAAGGATGACAAAACATTGAAGTGAAGAGGATGCGGAACTTGAGGTAACGACTTTGTTAGTTAATCGTTTTCCTATTTAAGAAAAGCCTGATTTTATTTTGCTTTTGATTAACAAAATTTCGGTACAATTGATGTTTATTCCATTATGTGTGTATGGATGTGTGTGTGTGATTCAATTGTTTCCGGTTAAGAAAAACTATTGTTATCTTGCTTTATTGTTTGGTATCAATTGTTTAGGCTCACGAAATTTACGATGCAATTGTGGTGCTTCAATGTCTATGTTGATTCAATTGCTTCCGGTTGAGATAAATAATTATGCAGTTGATTTATTTGGTTTGTATGAATTGTTTATGGCTTAACAAAAGTGTTTTCGGGATCAATTGTTTAGTCCAATTTGATTCCGAAAAAAGAAACTAAGTTAATTCTGATCTTAGTTAGACTTATCAAAGTGTAGATTTCGGTTATTCAAGTCTAATCGAATGCCATAACAAGAAATACTAGTTAACTAACCTAGTACTTGTCTTTTTTAAAGTAAAAGGTCTAAGTTATATGGATAATTAGAAACCGATGAGAAAAATAGAGTTATCTTTATTTTGGTCTTGTCGAATAAAGCGATTGTATTTGTACAATCGGTTTATCAAAGGAACTAAAGTGCTTAGTTGATTTTTTGGTTTGCTAAACTAATTAGGGAAAATTGCTTCAGGCAATTATTTTCTTGGTAACATATCAAAACAAAATTACTTTGTAATTTCGGTTTTGATATTGGTTATCAAAAATGGTGTGTGAAACCCTCGTGCTTAACTCTATAGGTTGCAAGTCTATTTTGAGATTTGTAAGATCCTTTTCGGTTTGTCCTTTATTTTTTCGTTTCTTTGTCATTTTGTGACAAAAAGGGGGAGAAATATATGGAGTAACAAGTGATGTTGTCATTGATTTATATTGATTGGTATCACTAAGAGAAAGGACATTGGTGCTTAAACGTTTATCTAACGAAAGAGTGAAAGCATAGGCTAAGGGGGAATAACATATCATTACAAAGGAAATAACAAAGACGTGCAGATTGATAAAATCTACCTATCTTACCTTTAGGGGGAGTATTAGCTTTGTTATTATAATGTCAAAAACGACATTTATTTTTGAATATCTCCAGGTTATTGTGTTGTGTAAATTTAGTGTATGTAGAATGAGTTATGTTTGTAATTCGTTTATCTCCATATGTAACAGAGTTTTGTCACCAAATTGACAAAGGGGGAGATTGTTAGAGCACTGCTCGGTTGAACCCACCAAGCATTGGTATGTCAAGATTGGTTGTCATATTTAGTTCCAAAACTCGAGTCACTTAATATGTAAACTAAAATCAACTTCGATAGGTTAGACTAGAAATGATAAAAGTATTGTGCTCCAGTTACTCACAAAGATCTAAAGATGGATTGAAGACAACAAAGACATCATCCTTCAGCTTGAGGTTAGTAACTATGACTTGACTTGTTCCATATCTATCTTGTGTCTTTCAATTCGTGCATATTGAAAACAAAACTTCGAAGCATGATTACACTCTAGTTAGACATAGTATTAAGGAATACAATTCGAGGTTTATTGATTAACCATTAAACTTTGTAGATAAGACATCGACATAATCATTTAAATGCTATTGTGATTATGTATGGGTATGAGGTCAGGATTTCATCCTAGGAAACAATGTTTTACATGTTTTTTAAGGAAGTAAGTTCATAAACTTGTTTATGAATCGAAAAGGAAATCGTTAGGCGTTATTGGTATTGTTATTCATTGCATATCTTATGAACAACCAATATGTGTGATTTAGTATAACCGTTCATGACTTGTTTGTGTTCTTGGTAAAAAAATTCACAATGGCCTGACTTATGTATTGGTATGACTTTTATTAATGAAACCGATCTTAAGTGATCACCTGAGATGGTATGATCGAGTTTGTGATTTGTGTATGACCGAATCTGGGTAAAAGGAACCGATCCTAGTAAGAGGTGCAACACATCACAAAGGGGAATCGATCTTTGTATGAGGTGCAGCAAGTTTGTAGCAGAAAGAGGAACCGATCCTATGGACATGTGCAACACATATAAGTTAGATACCATATATATGTGTGAAACCGATCCTAGTACCTAGTCAACCTAATTTTGGAAAGCTAGTGTGACTATGCACAGTACTCACATGAAGGAAGAATCGAAACTTGTTTTGGTAGAACCGTTAAACCCATGATTTGTGATTGAGTGTTCTTGATCAATTACATAGTTCTTGAAAGTCAGATGAACCAATTCTAAACTTGTTTGGAAGTGTGGAAAACCGGTTTCAAGGTTGTAAGTGTGAAAGAGGACTTACAAAGTAAGGATGTCGGCACACTTTGAACACAAGCAATATTGATTATCTTTAATTGTTCAAAGTTATTCCTTAATAGCTAATGGAAGAAAATCCCAGGATAGAAACATAAATAATTTAAGAATCTTTTAAGTAAGGTCAAAATTTTATTTTAGGAAAATAAGAATTAGTAATGTGCATTTACTAGTTAAACATTTTCCAAAGAGATTTTCGGTCATTATTTTGGACAGAGCATTTCCAGGAATTATGGAAACCGAATTTGGAATTATATTGCATATCTTGTGAATATTTTCGGTTTTGGAAATTCCTTGGTGTCCAAACTTCCTTGTGTATAAATACTTGAAGTTTGCATTTCTAGCAAACTAATCCTTCGTGACAGCAAACTTCCTCGGTTGTGTTGTTACTGGTGAAGCCGCCTATTCGGAGAGGAGAGTAACCTAATTAGGAGAAATCTCTTACGTCCGCTCAGTTTAAAGTCTTCTTTGGGATTGATAAGCTCTATTAGTACCGTTGGTGGGAAACTAGATAATTGCAGTTTATCTTGTGTTTTCGATTGATTTGATTGACTAACGGTTGTTGAATCTTTGATTGCACCTAGTTTGTTTATTCTTGAGAACCTTCTCTTCTGATATAAGGCTCACTCAAACTAGATCTAAGATTTAACGTTTCTACGGATCTAAGTTTTTTATAGATCCGTAAGATAGATTCATTGATTTGCCATTGTTAACAGACTCCGTACTGTGCGACAAATCAATAAGGAATCAAGTTTGTTTTTGAAGATTGTTACTTTGAAGATTAAATCGTAGATTGAAGATTTTGAATATTTGAAGAATAAGTTGTTTTGAACCATTAAGAAGATCTAGTAGATTTAGTCCTAAAGAGAACGCCTGTTCTGCTAGGATATCTGGTATCAAATATCCATTGAGAACTTCAGGTTCTGCTAAATATTATCAAATCAAGAATATTGTTGAAGCTGAGTGACTAGGATTTTAGTTTACTAAGTATTGTCTACACGAAGTTGCAGGTTTACTTTTTGTAGCGTCTTAATTCATTGAGTATTCAAATCTGGACTAGGTTCCAGGGTTTTTCTACAAGATTGTAGTTTTCCTCGTTAACAAAATTCTGGTGTATGCTTTACTTTATTTCCGCATTATAATTGTTTTTATATTATAATTAAAGTAATTACCCTTGTATGTTAACTAGGCACTTGATATTTTCTTATAAGGTTTTACTATTATCAAGTGAACGCTTTGTTGTTGTATTGTCTCAATTTCATATCCATAGACGACCTCACAAAGTGTATTGGATTTCTCCACTTGACTTTGATATTCTCACATTGTTAGGCTAGTCCGGACTAACCCTATTTCAAGTGGACACTGTGTTGAAATATTCCTTGAGTGATTGTATCTCCAAGAGGTTTATACACAATGGGTCTTATATAGGTTGTGATCAAAATAAAAGATTGTGGTGTATTTGGGTACCCTCGTCTTTTCACTAAGGCAGTCAAATCCACTACTAACTTATACTAGTTATTCTCCTAATGGTAGTAACTTTGTATTTATAACTGATAACAAAGGAGATGTCAAGCTTCTGTATATCTAAGGTGACTATAATGTGAATAATCCAATCGCAACTAAGGTATCTTCCCTAAGCATTAACTGTCTGTTTAAGGCACAGATAATCAAAAGGTCAACATATGTGATGCAGCATGAGCTGCAGTTCTACAACACATGATTGTTCTAAATACAATGGATGCATGACATACACTGTGAAAGTAAAGTGTTGAAGCCCCTAAGATGGAATTCTATTCCAAATCATTTAAGCACAACAAGATTATTATCAAGAGTATGAATAACAAGCAATAAGCTAGGGATTCATCTCAACCCTAGCAGAGTAATTCAGAACATGATAAACATGATGCAAACACAATGAAATTAAACTAGACAATTGACCCAGCTAACTTCGATGCTTTGTTACGGAGAAGAAGACTTTATTTATACATAAAATTCTTTCTATCCTTCTTCAATTCGACAATTAATAGGAACCCAACTCACCAACCATACTCCATTGACTTTCTCTGTCTTCAATATCTCTGTAACTTTATTGAATTGATGCTCCCCCGCTTGTACAGCTAACCCTAACTCTATCTATCTAAATCTTATCTTCTAGGGTTACCTTTCTTGATAAGAATATAGATAATATTGATAGAGGTAGCGATTAGAGGTTTAATTGTTGCGTTAATGATGGTGGTTGTGTGAATAGGTGAGGAGGAGAAGGAGTAATGGAGGTACTTGAACTGTAAATGGGAGTGAAGGAGAAATGAATGTGGTATTGGTTCTGTTCAACGGAGGAAGAAAATAACGGGAGGCTTGGGTGTTGGGCGAGAGCATCAGATGTTGATGTCCTGAAGGATGAGTTGTTGGATGATAAGCAGCTTGAACAAATCTGACAGCTCGGGTGTACGAACGGGTTTGGATCTTGGGTTTGAGTTCTCTACCAAGCCCACTGCTCGGATTAGGCTTTGAAGCGGCTTGCGGAGCGAGTGCACGGATTGTGGCTGCTCTTTACGTGATATTTCTTCGTGCTTCACGGCTTTCTCGCGGGAGCCTCGTGTTGTATCTCTTCCGAATGTTGCTAGCTGCCATTTTTCTTCTCATTTAGCTTCTCAATTCATCCAAGCTTTATTTAATACCTAAGAACACAAAATAAATTAGGAAACATATTTATTCTAGAAAACAACGAAAATACAGAATTTGGGATAAAATATGATTTTAAAGCATAAAAGATGAGATAATTGCCGATAAAAATGTGTAGAAACATGCAATATTTGGCACTCATCACTCATGAACTAATACATTTATATATTAAGGAATGCATTCTTTGCAAACCGTGGCTATGGTTCATGAATTGATTCGAGTGAATCAAACTGATTTTTCTTCAATTGTGTTCTTGTATACTTCTATGAGAATATAGCAATTGAATAACTCTTTAACTAGTTTCGTTAGAGTCATTTGAACTAGATGGTTAAGATGAATAAGGTTGATATGAGAGTGTTCATATATCTAACCTCGGTTAACTACGGTTGATCCAACATGGTGTACACATTTAGGTACGGTTACTAAACCTAACTGAGGGTAAATTTCATTTGTGTATAACAAGCTAAGTTCGATCTAACGGTTGAAAGATATTAGCTTGAATCTAATCAGGTTTTCATCTAACGGTGAATATTGAATGCTTTGTTGCCAAGGTAACTTAGATTGCAAACCCTGATTTGAAAACTATATAAAGGTGTTGATGGTGGTTTTTAGTTTAGGGTTAAGATTGTAAAACCTCGTATTTAATAGGCCGTCACTCTGCAAAGAAACGGAGCCATGAAAAAGGGACAAGTGTTCAACCTCTCCACTGGCACATTTGTTGAGTAACTTAATATATCCGCATGAAATTTATCCAGAATGGTGCATGTAGCAACAATGCAAGATATTCTGTAAATTTTGGCACCTTGCCTGTATTATTCAGTTATATAAGTTTCTTTGAATGCTTTTTGTGCTATGTTCCCCAGCTGAACCCTTAATATTGATATGGCATGACGATTTGTGTTCACTCGCAGCAGAGTAGCACGAATTTCCAAATATCAAGGTTAAGGTCCTTGCATAAAAGTACTCAATGGGAAATCATACAGCTCTCTGGCAATAAACTTAAATAACTCTGTGTCAGCACATAGAATTCAATCAATTTTGTGATAATTCACAAGATTCGGATGTTACCTTGACTAATTTGCAAAAATTAGGGTTTTGCGCCCTGCGCAGTATATTAGACCTTGCCTGTCAAAATTAAGCCTAGACGAACTTGGCAATTAATCCGCCATGGATTAGTAGGTGCAAAATCCTACCCACAATCATAAAAAAAGGAATAATAGGAGTCGTGAAATAGGAGAACAAACAAAGGGAGGTGTGCCCATGCCATAGGCCAGCCGGCGCCACTTGCAAGTGGTCACACCCCATGCTTCTCGACCAGCCCCTATTTCCCGTCGACCAATCAGGTCTCCTTAAAACCGCCACACGTACATGAGTTGTGGCTGGGCCCATACTTGCCGGACCTATTTCCCATCGACCAATCAAGTCACTTTAAATCCGCCACACGCACACTAGAAGTGTGGCCACACCCATGCTTGGCGGGCCCCTCTTTTTAATCGACCAATCAGGTCGCTCTAAACCTGTCATAGTATTAAAAGAGGAAAAGTTGCGCCAGATGGTCACAATGCCAAATTGGCTTTCCAAAGCCGTGCCAATATGCTAATTGGCATGCCAAACGTGCCATTCTGCTCCGGCATGATAGTGACATGCCGAACATGCCATGTCGCGCCAATACGCTAATTGGCATGCCAAACGTGCCACTTTGTCGCAGTAGCATGCCGAACGTTCCAACGTGCTAACCCACTTCTTGTTCGTGGCCAAACGCCATAACATATTCCAATTAGGGTATTCCAAACACGGCTCTGCCTTAGTGGCATTAGTCGAAACCCTAATTTCCAGTCGTGGCCCAATTACGCCACTTTGGCCCTACAACATGCCACGAGCCATGTGGGACCCGACAATCCCTAAAAACGGCGCCATTCTATAATCACCCGTGGCCATCCTTGCACATGTGGTTATTCCCATATTATGTCCTTCTATAATTCCTTTAATGTGGCCATGGCACCGATTGCATAAAGCGCCACCGTGCCGCGGCCATGCCACATGCTCTAATTAGGGTTTCGATATGCCAAACCCTAATTTAGCTAAAGTTGCCACGCCAACTAGGTCAAGTAATTCTCCTAAGGCCTTAAGTTTGATATAGAAACATGGCCAATGTTGCCGGAGCCATATTTGGGTCTAACACCAATATGCCAAAATAGTTGCCATGGCTACGCCAGGCGCCACTATGCCACGGCTACGCCAGGCGCCGCTATGCCACTGTCATGCCGCTATATGACACTACGCTATTGACATGTGCCAATGACTCCATTGTGCTACCATCAGGCGCCAACAGAATGTGGCCATAATCCATGGCCATCCTTTCTCATAAGTTACGATCTCAGCCGTCCAAATTCGCCACAGAATTGACAGGCCTGTGGTAAGTTTTGGGTGACCAACTAAGACAAGCCTAAATAGCATCACATGCTATTCTCCTGCGGCAAGTCTCCTGAATTTGACTTGCCATACATAGCAATCTGCTACATGTTTTCCATGAAAACACTCGAGACATCAAATATGTCACAAACTGGGGGATGCTTATCAGTGTATTGGTCTGGCAGTTTACAGCGTGCGGCGTGCAACACGCCCATTATAAGAAAGTGTCAGAAAGTAGGGCAGTTAGTGGCGGCAAGAAGTAGTGGGTGTAAACTGACCAGTTTCCTCCATGGTGGGAACGTGGTCTCTGGCATTTACACATAACCCCACTTATCCATTACTCAATGATTCCCACTTTCTACGAGATCAAGGTGCGTTCAATATGACTTGTATAAATAGGTTTTACCTATTTTCGACCAAACAACCCGTTTTGTTTAGAACAACAACACAATATCTAGAAGAATACCAAAGAACTGATAGCTTTCATTCCGCAAGCCAGTTCCAAATTCTGATACAAGTCATAAAATAGACACACCTTCAGAATTAACCATTCTGGTCTCAACACCTTCTTTGCTTCCCTCCCTAAGACCAACCCTTCTCCTTCACTTTGTGACCGAAGCAATACTAGAACTGCCATTTCTTGGTTTAGGCCAGGATTGTACAAATTGATCTCTCGAATCTAAAGTACTCTCGTGCAGTGCATTTGTTTTAGGTTTAGATTTGTTTCTCATCCACACACCCAAATTTACCAAAACCAGCAGAAACAGTTTTTACCCATAAACAACTGGCGACCACAGTGGGAGATTAAATCTCTCGGTTGCAATTCTAATTTCAAAATGATGGTCGGTCTTAGAAATGATTTCACAAATCCAAGTTCCGTTCAGTATCCGGCGAATGGCGACATCCCTCCTCCCAACCCTATACCTAGTGGTGTAGCCAATGAAGAAATCCCGAGATTGGTCGAGTTGGCACGAGTCCAGGAGATCCACACAAGGAACATGGACCTGATGAAGGAAACGATAAATAACATACTCAGTTTTCTTATCAGATTAACGTCAGATTGGAGCGGCTCACCTGCTCCAGAAATTCCAGCGCTGGGGACTGACGTCCCAGATGATCGTCTTCATATCAACAGTGTCACCACCAACTAGAGGCCAGTGGATCAGGAAGCAGCCTTTTTGGTAGAAAGTTTATGTGAACTTCTACACCTTTCAAAGGATCAACGAGCAGAGACGTTTGTTATAATCAATCAAATAGCCCTAGACGCACGTTTGGCTCCTTCACGACCAGAGACTTCAATAATATCAGAGATGTCGGTCAACAATGTTACATTTACTGAAGACGACATGATGGCAGAAGAAGGTCATAACAGATCCCTACATGTCACTGCTCGCATCAAGGATTTAGAATTCAAAAGAGCTCTCATTGATACGGGAGCATCCTCAATTGTTATCACCCTTATAACACTCAGGACAGCCAAGGTGCGGCCAAGTAAAATCGTACGACAACCTACCATGATGATAGATTTCAAAGGAAATCGAACCAGCACGTATGGGTACATCAGTCTGAATCTGTCAGTAGGACCAGTCCAGTCGAAGGTGAAATTCGAAGTGATAGAGAAGGATCCAAACTACCACATGATACTGGGGAGGTCGTAGCTCCATGATAACCGAATCGTCCCTTCAACGTACCACCAATGCCTGAAGACCATGATGAACGAAGAAGTTGTCTGCATCCCCGCGTCATTGTCTCTTATGCGCCAATTTGTGATGCAGACTTGTTCGAGCCGAAGGAAAATTCACGAGACTCATCAAGCAAGGTTTACTGCACTCCACTCCCACATGGACCTCTATTGAAGAAGAGGACAGACTTACGTCGCTAAACAAAGGAACCCAATCCTGCGGCACGCCTCCGGCGACAGGAAACCCTAATTCTCCCTCATAAACCAATAGGGAGCGCACTTTTGTTGCAAGTCATGACGAAAAAGGGAAAACCGTATATCGGCGCCGCTGTTAGCAATTAGCAGGGGAGACTTCCACCCAGTCTCTTCGCCCAATAGAATGCAACCACAACAGCAAGCCACAAGAAAAAGTGTCGGACGCACCACGACAATTACAAGATGGAACCAACTCCACCACAGATGAACTCGAAGTTGTCAACATCGGAAGTGAAGAATCTCCATGGCTCGTCTCCATTAGCTCAGCTCTATGCACAGATGAGCGCACAAAACTCGTGGACCTTCTTAAGGAATATCAAGATGTATTTGCATGGACGTACGAGGAAATGTCTGGCTTGGATGAAAAATTGGTCACTCATCATCTACATATAATACCTGGGTCCAAACCAGTCAAGAAATCCCCAAGGCAGTTCAGACACGACGTGGAAGAACAAATCAAGACTGAGATTCAGAAGTTGCTAGCTGCCGGTTTCATCAAACCTATTCACCATCCTACTTGGTTGGCCAATGTGGTTCCTGTAAAAAAGAAGAGCGGTCAAATTTGGTGTTGTGTTGATTTTAGAGATCTGAACAAATGCAGCCCCAAGGACGATTTTCCTCTTCCCAACATTGATATGCTAGTCGACGCCACCAGTGGACATGGAATGTTCTCCTTCATGGACGGGTACAACGGCTACAATCAGATAAATATGTACGATCACAACGCAAGTAAGACAGCTTTTCGAACTCCTCTCGGAAATTTTTATTATATTGTGATGCCTTTCGGTTTGAAAAATGCCGGCGCAACCTACCAACGCGCCATGACTGCAATTTTCCACGATATGATGCACAAGAAAGTTGAATATTACGTGGATGACATAGTAGTCAAATAAAAAACCCGAGAGGCCCACATAGAGGTTCCGCGTCAAGTGTTTGAAAGGTGTCGCGAGTACAAACTGAAAATGAAACCTTTGAAGTGTGCCTTTGGCGTCTCCTCGGGAAAATTTCTAGGATTCCAGGTAACTGTTGAGGGAATCAAAGTTGATTCATCCAAGACCCAAGCCATCCTCACGATGTTGCCTCCGCGAACTGTGAAAGAACTCCAGAGCTTCTTGGGCAAGGTAAACTACATTTGGTGTTTTATACCTGGTTTAGCCAGCTTATTGCTTCATTCACCCCTTTGCTGAAGAAGGGAGCAAGTTTCGTCTGGACCGAACCACAGCAAGAGGCGTTTCGGAAGATCCAACAAATATTGTCATCCCCCAGCCGTCATGAGATCTCCTGTACAAGGAAGACCATTGTGCCTCTACACTGCTTTCAGCGATACTGCCATTGGAGCTCTCCTTGCCCAAGAAGGTGATGAAGGAATTGAACATCCTATATACTACTTCAGTCGAACTTTGAGGGATGCTGAACTCAGATATCCTAAAGCAGGAAAAGTGTGCTTAGACCTAATTCAATCCATTCAGAAGTTTAGGCATTATTTGTTGTCAAACAAAGTGGTGTTGATATCTAAGGTTGATCATGTGAAATTTTTTCTTTCAAAACCTGCCTTGATAGGGAGTCCGGCCAAATGGCTCCTCCAAATATCGATCTAGATATAACATGCGCTTCCCCAAGGGCTATCATGTTCACCTTGATTTATCAAAAGACGAAACAAAAACTCGTAGGTATTTCTGTGGGAGACAGATTTATCTATTACCGTAGACTTTTATGTGTGATACATATTTGTTTATTAAAGTCTTCGACTTTGGGTCGTAGCAACTCTTAGTTGTGGGTGAGATCAGCTAAGGGAATCAAGTGCGTAGTATCCTGCTGGGATCAGAGACGTAAAGAGCGCAACTGTACTTTGGATCAATGTGAGATTGATTTGGGTTCAACTACAATCCAGACCGAAGTTAGTTTGTAGTAGGCTAGTGTCTGTAGCGGCTTAACATAGTGTGTGTTCAATCTGGACTAGGTCCCTGGGTTTTTCTGTATTTGTGGTTTCGTCGTTAACAAAACTTCTGGTGTATGTGTTATTTCTGTTTCGCATTATATTTGGTTATATAATTGAAATATCATAGGTTGTGCGTTGAATCGATCAATTGGGAAATCCAACCTTTGGTTGTTGATTGAAATTGATTGATCCTTGAACATTGGTCTTTGGTACCGTTCAAGTGATTTCTCTTGTATTCAATTAGACTTGCATATTTCTATTTGCTTGAGTAATTATTGAATCGAGAAATATAGATATAACTCTTTGATATACTTTCATTAAGATTGAGTCTGACTGTCTAGTTGATTCTCTTAAAAGTATATTGAAGTTTGTCCATACAGATTGCTAAGTGAAATATTGAGTGTGGTTGTTAGACCTCCACTTTTTCAGATCTCTCTAATAAGCTTTGTCTTAGAAAATAAGTTCTACATAGTAACTATAAAATCATCACCAATAACAGCCCAACACACTTAAAAGAAGTGACTTGAGAACCCATCTGGTCCAGAAGCCTTACCAGAATCAATAGAAGCAACATCCACCACAACTTCATCTCTGACATAAGTTTAATCAAATCAGTTATGGAGCAATCATCAACCAAATTCCCAAACTACAACTTCTAAGGAAGCCCCCCATTAGTCACATTATTGTCATCCTCAGCAAACACACTAGGAAAAAGATCAATACACTCTTCGAAAATTTCTTTATAATCCGCAAGCTCCACACTAGAAGTGGAAGTAAGACTAAGAATATTATTTCTGGATCTTTTGTTCTTAATAAAACTGTGAAAGAAATAAGTACTAAAGTCTCAAAAAAAAAGGCACTGCACTGTAGACCTTTGTGTTTTCATAGAATTTTAACATCTGGCCACTTTAGCGTACTGTTAGATAACCTGTTTCTCATTCATAGATACAAGAGAACACCATGGAGAACTTTGTACCTGTTGTTGAACACCCTGCACCCCTTTCTTAGATTTTAACACTTTCTCAGACAGATTCATAAATTTTTCCAGGCAATAATCTAAGTCTTAGCCATCTTCAACTTAGAGATCAGGATGAACATAGGATTTCCCTTAATATTCATAGACCAAACAACTCTAACTAACTCAAGAAAAGTGAGGTTCTTCAGTCAAGAAATTAAAGAACTTGAAAGAAGAAGGCTCATGCTTCCTGTGCTCAAAATACTAGCCACCCTAGGAGAGTAATTAAAAATAGCATGATTGAGAATCATCCTTAGAATAGACAAACTGATCAATCCATTCCACATTCGCCATGATTCTTTCAATTTGAAAACCAATTATAACTTCCCCTTGCTAATTAAACCAAGCATATAGACAACCAAACAATTATAGATCCATTAATACAGCATCTTGCACATACTTACATACATAAAAGAAGTCACAAAAATTATCTTCAAAGATAACTTCCACAAACACTACTTGTGAGAAAAAATGAATAACATAAATACTAACAACTACGAGATCCCACCTAATAATACATATTCTACTGGAAGCACTATGATTATTTAGTAATGAAATGGAAAGAAGATATAATTTTATTTTTAAATTTATCTTCATTGTTGCATTAAACATGGGTTTCAATAACATCAATCACTGACATGTCTTTATTCATAATAAGAGATCCTACTTTTATTTTAAATTGTAATTTTAAACATTAAGAACAATGCTAAGATTGCCTTCTTACCGTTAATATATATTTTTCAAATCTGCATCCTTGAATGACAAAGACTAGTTAGAAGAATCATATTGCACAAACTTCTGAATGAAATGGAACTTGACCTCTCCTTCACCACCACTACAACAAAAATGACCAGACTCAAGACGCGCGGTAATAGAACCAATAATATTTTTCTTAAAAGATAAAATAGGTACATTAAGATCTCGCTCCACCTAAACATCAAGCATATTAGTAGTCTTGACCAGTCTCTCAGTACCACCTTTGGTCTGCTGGTGCATATCACTACTATTTCCTTTGGACAAGAGAATCTGCTCAACTCCAGTGCTCTGAACAGCTTCATGCTTACCGTCATCTGAGCCAGAACCCTCACCATGATTATCTATATTCTTTTTTATTTCTCTTAGTATTATGAGTTAATTAGTGTTTGGGTTCTGAATTTTGGTATGGTAGAGGATTTGGGTCCTAAGTTTGTCCAATTTTGAGTTTGGGTCCTTAAAAAACCGGTTACTAGTTCTTCTAAGTTTCTAGATCCCTCCAAAATCATAATAGCATCAACTCTTATTTCACATGATAGGTTTTATATTTTATTTTACCCTAATATAACCCCTAATATATAATAGTGTTGTTTACTGATTTTGGAATTTTGAGTTTTTGTTTAGTGATTTGATGAAATCGATTACTTGTTTGTGTGTTGATTTAACAAAATATAGGTTTTCAATTTTGGAGGTGCGATTTTAAGGTTGCAGAGGTTGTACAAAACGTTTTTAAGGACCCAAACTCAAAATTGGACAAACTTAGGACCCAAATCCTCTACCATACCAAAATCTAGGACCCAAGCACTAATTAAATCTAGTATTATTCACAATTCATCCATCCTTAACAACGTTACTCTTGCTCATATGAGCACCTTCTCCTCTGCAACCTTTTCAACAACCTTTTTACAAGCAAGAATATAACGACTGAAGGATTTCTAGTGAGAGCACATAGGTGGCTTCCATGATACTCAACATCTACCTTAATAAATTCAAACCCATGTATCACAACTAGAATAGAACTAGGACATTCACATGAAGTGTCAATATCCGGATAAACACAAGCATAACTCATCCTAGTCCTGTTGATAGTTTTCTTATCCAACAAAATTGGTTTACCAGTAGTACTAGCTATATTCCCTAAACCAATAAGGTTCCACAAGAATAAAGGAACCTCCTCAATTTCAACCGCACAAGAATCGACCTCGGATCCTATAATTCCTTCTCGAACATTTTATGCTAAGATCTAACTATGAACAATTGAAAGAGACACATCTTAAAAAGTTGAAACCTTATCCTCCTCTTCATCAAAATAAAACACACAAAAAAATTCACCATGTAAAATCATATTAAAATCTCCTTTCGGTTCCCATTATCTGTTCACAACATTCTTTGCCATTCAGAACAATAATCTTTACCCACAAACACACCAATTACCAGATTCTTACACTTTTTAGTATCATCAGCGAAACCAACATATGATAATGAAATTACCTTCTTACCATAAATAATAGATGGTGGCTTGAACGACAACTTCACCTCTTGCTACGTCGCCTTCTCAAAAGTAAGTATCTAATTCCAATTTGTTCCAAATCTCAAAGAAGAATCAAAAGATAATGGAATTGAAAACTATCCCAAACCCTGATCTATCTCTACCACTCACAGAATCCTTCAAAATGTTAAATTTTTTCTGCTTCTTGGAAAAATTAAGGACAAGTGGATTGTTAGGTGTGTCAACGGCATTCAGCCATCAACAATGATAAAACCCAGGCAAAAAAAAGAAAAAAAAATCTCTCTTCTCCCCTCCTCACATTGATTACCATGCTTCATATGCTTTAGTGCTTTATATGTTAGGACCCCATCTATCAACAGGGTCGTGATCTTATTCACACGCCGAAATTATTACACAGGGCCAATAGTATCTTACCTTATCAGGAATTGCTGGTTTCAGGTCCATAGTCGCGGCACCCTAACAGAAAAAAGCAACCACCATATACAAGCTCTTAATATGTTGAATTATTTTGTAAAAGGGTCGTAACTTTAGTGCCTAATTAGGGTCTGAGTCGTAAAAGATGCAGTTGATGCAATAGGGTCGTAGATTGACTTTGACCATCTAATTTTTCCTAAAATGCCCGTATGAAATACTTAGTTAATAACTAAACAAGTATTTCCTTAAACATCTTAGCTACATTTTCAGACACTTCTTATCTTCACCAAACCCATTAGAAGATTGTGCACTAATATTCTTCTCTATTATAGTTAGGCGGTAAATTAGGTTCAAAGTTCGTGTATCTATACACTTTTCTCTGCCGATACAGAGTAAATCAAGCGATTTTCTTATGTATAGTTGATAAAGTGGTTTGAAGACTGGGTACTTGTGTATAGTTATTATCATTGTTTGATTTGAGTATACCTCCAGTTTGATTTTTATCTGTAGAACTCAGGAAAGACTTATAATGGTTTGCTTGTTGTTTTCTTATATTGAATAGGCTTGAGACATCAGATAATAGATACAGAGAATAGAGTTAGCATAAATTAGATGGTAAGCTAGAATAGAGTTACCAACAATTAGATGGTAAGCTAGATTTTATGTTGGATAAAGAGATACAAAGAATGATTTATTTATTTATTTTTAGTTGGTAGTGATCGGTGAAGTGGAGAGCTAGAGAATGGGAACCATTTTTCTCTATGTTTTTGCTGAAAGAATTAGATGAATCTAATGTATGGCTTTGTCTTGTCCTTGATTTTGATTTGGTAACTCGGTGTTGAATTCACAAATATCTAAGAAGACGGAAAAGGATGAAAGGGCTAAATACATTGACAATATGTTAACTGTCAATGCCAGTCAACTAACTGTCAAGGTGTTTGGAAAAATAGTAAAAGTCAGCTAACCCTCTTCTAACGATCTTTAGTTAGTCAACTTCCATAATGCATCAACTGCATGTTTCATGACCCAGACCCTAATTAGATATACAACTTAGGACCCTTTGACAAAATATCTCCAATATGTTCCTTCCTCTTTCTTAATCTCCAAACCTTCCCTTAATCAAATTGAACGGGAAAAAATCACATAAGATCAAATCCTAAGACTACATCTTCATAAGAATCATACTAATGAGATTCAATTTGATTTTAGGTTGTAAATTTTGAAAATAAATATAGTACGAGTTCTGCTTATATTTGCTTGACCTTTTAAGTATTTCTAGAGTTATTTGATTTCTTAGTAAT
The DNA here is from genome assembly GCF_003573695.1 of Papaver somniferum. Classification (NCBI taxonomy): domain Eukaryota; kingdom Viridiplantae; phylum Streptophyta; class Magnoliopsida; order Ranunculales; family Papaveraceae; genus Papaver; species Papaver somniferum. The sequence goes on from NC_039360.1 coordinate 176,472,295, forward strand.
CTTTATAAAAAAAGATAGAACTTAGATTAGGGTTAAACATATGTAATTGTATTGGGAAACATGGAAGGTTTATGGATGAGATAAATGGATGTTGACGATGAAATATTAATCAAATATGTCGTTTATGCAGTACAACAATGTAGTAATGGTAAGAAGAAAGTTGATAAATGTTACGCCAAAAAAGGGTTGAACAAAAAGATAGAAATTTCGTAACTTTCTTCTTAAGATATGATAGAGAATCATTTGAAAGAAGGGTATTTTTCTCACATGAATCCGACACCAGACAATAACTTAACCTCTCTCTAGATTACTCTTGTGAAGAAGAGTTCAAATCAGATAATTCTTGTGAAACCATTTTAATTCAAGAGTTATTTCAAATCGTGGTGAAATCTGTGTACATTAAAATCCCAAATTGAAGATGGAGTAGAGATATATAGTTTAGACTTAATGCTGATGAATCAAAATCAGAACCCTAACAAATTATCCACGGTAGGGGATGGCAAGCGGTGGTAGAACTGGGCCCTGTGACAAATACCGATAAAACATAAAAATGACGGATTTATTTTGAAACTAAAAAATAGAGAAGGAAAGACACAAAATAGAGGGGAAGAATGAGAAAGAATTCTATTATTATGTGTATCGAATACAATGTTTAAGCCTGTATTTATATAGATAGAAGACTTGGTCTCCAAGATATGTAAACCCTAAACTTAGACGCGAAGGGCATCTTAGTAAATAAACTTGGTTTATAACACTCCCCCTGATGACCATTGTGGCTATGTCATTACAAAAATACCAGGAAAACTCAAAAGAGAAAAACCTGAAATTGCATGAGCATGTAAAAACTCTGACAATGTTGGACACGCATATGTTGCCTCGTTAAAACCTTGACAAAGAAAACCCAGTGGGACAAAACCTTGACGAAGAGAAAACCAAAATAACCCAGTGGGACAAAACCTCGTTAAAACACGCATATGACCTAGTTAATGGTGGGAATCCACCAAATAACCAAAATGGATACAACTCCCCCTGGATGACCACTATGTTGAATTAAATTGCCTCACTAAAACCTTTCCAATAAAACCCAATGGGAAAAAATTTGGACGAAGGGAAAAGAGCACAAATATCAACATTTTTAAAACAAAGGTTAAACGTCAATGAAATGTTGTCTCGTTAAAACCTTATCAAGAAAACCACATGGGACAAAACCGGAATGAAGGAAAAAGGGTACAACTGTGGACAGAAATATGGATGCTAACCCAACTATATGAGTTTTACATAAAACACGCAGCAAAATAATAACGCTGGACTGAGGTTGTGATGCACCATCATTGTGCAACACACAACTCTGGCCTGTGCAAGACTATGGCCTAGGCCAATGCCCTGACTCATCTTTGACTCACTATGACTGGGTATGACTCGGTGCTTGACCCGAGTTCACTCAATTGACCCGACCGAGCTGACCCGTTGACCGGTGACCTGAGATACTTTTCCAGCCACTTTTCCGTCCAACTTCCGGTGGTGGGCCCAGTTTTCCGACGATATATTTTTTGGGATAATTTCTACATGGGTTTTTCTCACATATGGGCTTGGTGGATTTTTATCTAATGGACTTTGAAGACTTGGACCTAATTTTGGAACAAAAGGAGCTATAAAAGAGAAGTCTTTCTACAACTTTGAGATCACGTATTATTCTTGGAGCTAAGGAGAAATCCGCTTTTGTTTACGCAACTAGGGTTTGCTTTCATATTTATTTTTCATCTTCTTTATTTGATTATTGATTAGGATGAACTCCATAGCTATGAGTAGCTAAATTTAATATTATTGGTTAAGGATGTAGTCCTATATCTACAACTTGTGCTTGATTAATGCATTAGTTTTCTCTCTTGATTATCGTTCAAATCTCTATTGTTTTAGTAATCACATGATTGATGTATTGTGATAGGACTTAGATGTTTGGTTAGTTAAGTGACCAATTAATTGAACTTGCATCCTTGTCCATAGTTTTTTTTAGGGTTTTTCATCGAGCGATAACCCAAAATACAAGAGCATGATATGATTACGGTTTGTAGCGATACACTCTTGTAATCATATGTAGAGTTTGACCTTTGTCCGAATTGTCATGCACAATGTATGAAAATTGCATTGATTAGCCTATTTCCAAAACTTAATGCTCTTGGGAATTGAACTTAATTAGCGCAAGGCGTTAGGTTATTGTTTAGGTAGAATTCACATACGCAGCTCTAATATGTGTGTTCATGAACTTGGGAAATTAATAGATTATCTTGCTCTCTTGATTCTCTAGGCTTTTGATAATAAAAAAGATTAAATTGTAACTATAATCATGTATGCAAGCACATGTTTAAGATAGAAGATGAACTTCTTGACCAATATCTTTCTCTCATTGATTACAATCTACTATTTACTTTGCTTTTGATTTACTTTTATTGCTTACATAAAAATCAGAAATCCCCCTAATTGGTTACTTTAAGAAATTGAAATACATAATAACTACAATTGCCTCTCTGTGGAAACGAACTCTTTCTTATCATATACTTTAGGAAAGTGAAATTAGTTTTGACGCATACGACAGCGATCAAATTTTGGCGCCACTTCCGGGGAGGCATACGGCTAGTTATTAAGTTTTTAGTTTCTTATCATCATTTCTGCTTCCATATTTGCTTTTCGTTTCTTGTTTCGTTTTTCTTACTTGTTTGTGAGAATTGTTTTTTTTTCCAGGTACCTAATCCCCGGCTTCTAAAGATTGGAACTATCCAAGGTGCGGGATAGCTACTCGAAGAGGCACAATACTCCAACCAAGTCAGGACACAACGGAAGAACAAGAGTTAGAAGTGGAAGAAGAGTTACAACTAGAAGAAGAACAAGAGGTTCCATTCGTAGAAGAACCACTAGTTGAACAAGAAGAAGCAATGGGTGATGCAAATCGTGCACTCAAGGACTTGGCTTCTCACAAGTTGGATACACAACAATGGTGTATTCAAACAAACTATACTTTTGAGATCAAGCCGGGGTTTCTTAGAGAATTACCAAAGTTCCATGGCATGGTGAATGAAGACCCAAACAAGCATCTTATGGACTTCCACACCATTTTCACGGCCATGCTTCCAGCGGATACTGATGCGGATGGTGCAATGTTGAAAGTGTTCCGATTCTCTTTGGCGGATAGTGTTAAGGATTGGTTGTATTACTTGCCCTCCGGAAGTGTCACAACATGGAATGGATTGAAGAAACTCTTTTTAGAGAGATATTTTCCAGCATCAAAGGCTACTCAAATTCGCAAGGAGATTTTTGGGATGAAGCAAAATGTGGGAGAATCTTCATATGAATGTTGGGAACGATTATAATAGATTGGTGGCAAGCTGTCCTCACCACCAATTTAGTGACGCTACGGTAATCCGATACTTCTATGAAGGACTCCAAACAAGTGATAGGAATCTTCTTGACGCTGCGGGTGGTGGTGCACTAGTGAACAAAACGGTGGCACAAGCTAGAGAGTTGATTGAGAACATGGCAGCGAACTCGCAAAAATTCTTGAGTCGTGGTTCGGATGTGATTCTTAGGAGAGTAAATGAAGTGAGCGAGGTCGAAGAACTTCATCAACAAATGGGTAACATGACATCAATGATGCAACAAGTTGCATCCGCGGTGATACCAAAGTCTCTTCAAGGGTATGAAGACCCCAATGAACATGCTAATGTTGTCTTTCCAAATCAACAAAGACGGTATGATCCCTACTCCAACACTTACAATCCGGGATGGAGAGATCACCCCAATTTTAGCTATGCCAACAAGCAAGAAGCGGTTCAGCAACCTACTTTCAACTGTCCGAGTGGATTTCAACCACAACAACAACAATTTCAGCAACAACAATTTCCACCACAACAACAACAACCTCAAAATCAGGGGTCAAATATGGAAGAGTTGCTGAAATCTTTTATGCAAAGAACGGAGAGTACGGTTAAGGAGTTTCAAACTCAAGTTGGTTCCATGGATATTGAGTTGAACCAGTTGAAGGCACAAAATGGTGGGAAACTCCCTTCTAAACCTATCAACCAAAGGAGGGTGTCAATGCAATTACGTTGAGAAGTGGTACACAACTTGTGCAACCCGAAGTTACTGATTCGGGCAAGGTGGAAACACCAAAGGAACCTGTTTTGGAGGAGAAGAATGAGGATTCTCCCCAAACTTCTGAGGTACCTATTTCTAACTCTAAAACTCCGGTTTCTACTTATGTTCCTCATATACCTTTTCCTCGCAGATTTGCGAACTCCAAGAAGTCGGAACTAGAAAAGGAGATTTTAGACGTTCCCAAGAAGATCCATGTGAACATACCATTCATAGATGCAATCAAGCAAGTTCCAAAGTATGCAACGGTGTTAAAGGACTTGTGTACCAATAAGCAAAGGCTCAAAGGTAATGAAGTGCTAAGTGTGGGGGAGAATGCTTCGGAAATCTTGCAACACAAACTCCCACTTAAGTGCAAGGATCCCGGTAGCTTTGAAATTCCCGTCACAATTGGTAACACCACATTTAACAAAGCTATGTTGGACTTAGGTGCATCCGTAAATGGTATGCCTGCATCTATGTATAATTCACTTGATCTTGGTTCTCTTAAAAAGGCTGAAATTGTATTGCAATTAGCAGATCGCTTTAATGTTTACCCAATGGGGATTGTTGAGGATGTTCTTGTGCAGGTTAATCAACTAGTTTTTCCAGATGACTTTCGCGTGTTAGAGATGGATGAAGGTTCTCCAGACTCATCTCTTCCATTGCTACTTGGGCGTCCCTTCATGAAAACGGCGAAAACCATTATTGATGTGGACAAGGGAACGCTAACTATGGAGTTTGATGGAGAAATAATACGTTTTAACATTTTCGAGACGATGAGATATCCTAGTGATGTCCATTCTTGTTTCTACGTTGATGTGATGGATACATTGGCGCAACAAATGTTTGAGTTGAATGGTGTTGATACTTTGGAAACCGTGCTCACTACACCCATTGATGATGGTTTGGAGCACGGTGATGAGATTAAAGAAACCATTGGTTCTCTTGACTCATTACCGGAAAAATCTGCACTTAAGAATATTTCATATGCTTCTTTACCTTGCAATGATGAAAAGCTTGTTCCTTCTATTGTTAAATCTCCAAAGTTAGAATTGAAACCTCTTCCAAGTCACTTAGAGTACTTGTACTTGGGTGATAACGAAGAATTACCTGTGATTGTTTCTAATGAGCTTAGTGAATTACAGGAGAAAAAAATTCTAAGGGTGCTAAGGACGTACAAGACGGCCATAGGATGGACAATTGCCGATATCAAGGGTATAAGCCCTGCCGTATGCACAAGATCCGTTTGGAGGACGATGCAAAGCCTATAAGGGAAGCGCAATGCCGTTTAAACCCTCCCATGATGGAAGTTGTGAAAAAGGAGATACTCAAACTTTTGGACGTGGGTTTTATCTACCCCATATCCGATATCAAGTGGGTAAGCCCAGTACAAGTGGTACCAAAGAAATCAGGTGTGACGGTGGTGGAGAATGATAAGAATGAACTTGTCCCAACTCGTGTGCAAACCGGTTGGAGGGTTTGTATTGATTATAGAAAATTGAATGCCACCACTAGGAAGGATCATTTTCCATTACCTTTTATTGATCAAATGCTTGAACGTTTAGCTGGACATGCTTACTATTGTTTCCTTGATGGCTATTCAGGTAATAATCAGATTGTGATAGCGCCGGAGGATCAAGAGAAAACCACTTTCACTTGTCCTTTCGGTACTTCTGCTTATAGAAGGATGCCTTTTGGCTTATGCAATGCTCCAGCTACCTTCCAAAGGTGTATGGTAAGTATTTTTTCAGAATATGTTGAAAACGTAATCGAAGTTTTCATGGATGACTTTAGTGTCTTTGGTGATTCATTTGACATTTGCTTGTACAATTTATCATTAATCCTTGAACGATGTGTTGAAACAAACCTTGTGCTGAATTGGGAGAAATGCCATTTCATGGTAACTCATGGCATAGTTTTAGGCCATATAATATCTTCTAAAGGCTTGGAAGTCGATAAATCTAAGATAGACCTTATTCGTGCTCTAAACCCTCCCACTACGGTGAGAGGGATATGCTCTTTTCTTGGTCATGCAGGTTTTTATCGTAGGTTCATCAAGGACTTTTCCAAGATAGCATCATCACTTTGCAATTTATTGCAAAAAGATGTGGTTTTTAACTTTGATGATAAGTGTGTGGCGGCATTCAATCGTTTGAAATAACTTTTGATTTCAGCCCCTATCATTAAACCACCGGATTGGAGCAAGCCTTTTGAGCTCATGTGTGATGCAAGTGATTATGCTGTTGGTGCGGTTCTTGGGCAGCGTGTGGGGAAGATACCTCATGCCATTTATTATGCTTCTAGGACACTCAATGAAGCCCAACAAAACTACACAACCACTGAAAAAGAGTTATTATCTATTGTTTTTGCTTTAGAAAAGTTTCGCTCTTATCTAATCGGTACAAAAGTTGCTGTCTTTTCTGATCATGCAGCACTTAGGTACTTGCTAATGAAGAAAGAGGCGAAACCGAGGCTCATACGATGGATTTTGCTCTTGCAAGAATTTGATATAGAGATCAAAGACAAGAAAGGAATTGAGAACACCATTGTGGATCACTTGATCCGTCTTGCTGTGGACAAGGAAGCTATCCCATTACGTGAAAGTTTTCCAGATGAGCAACTATTCTCAATTGCCTTTGGAGAACCATGGTACGCTGATATTGTTAATTACTTAGTGTCTAAACAAATCCCAAAGAACTTGTCTCGTGCTGAGAGGGACAAACTTAAGAAGTTAGGAAACAAATACATATGGGATGATCCATACTTATGGAAACATTGTAGTGACCAAGTAATAAGAAGGTGCGTTCCTGAATCAGAATTTAATTCTATCTTGTCTTTTTGCCACTCATATGCTTGTGGAGGACACTTTGGGAGAAAGAGAACCGCTCTCAAGGTACTAAAATGTGGTTTCTATTGGCCAACTTTGTCTAAGGATGCGCATGCATTTTGTATCACATGTGATAGGTGCCAAAGAACAGGCAATCTAGGTGCCCGAAATCAGATGCCACAAACTATTATTCAATTTGTTGAGGTTTTTGATGTATGGGGAATTGATTTTATGGCCCTTTTGTCAATTCTAGTGGGAATTATTATATCTTGCTTGATGTGGATTATGTCTCGAAATGGGTGGAAGCTAAGGCCACCCCAACTAATGATTCTAAAGTTGTTTCAGATTTTGTGCAAGCAAATATATTTGCAATGTTTGGAATTACAAGGGCTGTAATTAGCAATGGAGGTTCACACTTCAAAAAAAGGTTCTTTCAAAACTTGTTAAGGAAGTACAATGTGTCGCATAGGATTGCAACACCCTACCATCCACAAACAAATAGATAAGCCGAGGTTTCCAACCAGGAGGTGAAATCCACTCTTGAGAAGACGGTGAATCCAACAAGAAAAGATTGGAGTATGCGACTTAATGATGCTTTGTGGGGGTATAGAACCGCATACAAGACACCTATTGGGATGTCTCCCTTTAGGCTTGTGTATGATAAACCTTGTCACTTACCCTTAGAAATTGAGCATAAGGCATTTTGGGCTATTAAGCAATGCAATATGGAGTTGGATGGTGCTGGAAAGCAAAGGAAGTTGCAACTTCAAGAGTTAGAGGAGATTCGCAATGATGCATTTGAAAGTTCATGGATTTACAAGGAAAAGACTAAAGCATTTCATGATAGTATGATTACAAAGAAACAATTTTGCATTGGTAAGAAAGTGCTTTTGTTTAATTCTCGTTTGCAATTATTTCCGGGTAAACTATGTCACGTTGGATTGGACCTTTTATTGTGACTAATGTGTTTTCTCATGGTGCAGTGGAAATTCGTAGTTTAGCTACAGGAAATTAGCTTAAAGTGAATGGGCACCGGCTGAAACCATATTATGAGAACTTCTCTTCGGAAGTCGTGGAAGGAGTTAACCTTGTGGAAGTACTCCCTATGGAGGAGTGATTGGACTTGCAAATCGGGATGACGACTTTAAACCAAGCGCTAAGTGGGAGGCAACCCACCGGTTTTGTATCTTTATCTTTTTATTTTTAAGCATTTTATCTTTGTTTTTGCATATCATTTGCGGAATTTCCCACCTTGAACTTTACTTTGAATGACTTAGTTTACATTGAGGACAATGTAAAGTTTAAGTGTGGGGGACCATTTATATGTTTGTATAGTTAGTTGATTTGATGCCTTTAGTGAAAAAATTAAAAAAAAATATAGAAAAATAGAAAAAAAAAAAAAACTTGCTTGATAAACTCCAAAGTCTAGCAACTTGTGCCTTACACTAATGGAAACATCGTGGTTGTAGGAGTTGATGAACCTATTAGTAGAGTCTATTCATATGAAAACGAACAAAATATAAAAATACATAATATGTTAGTTGTCACCATATCTCGGAGTCGTCACCATATCACGTTCTATTTTTATTTTTTCATATTTATCTATTGTTTCTCTAAGTGAATTGGTGGGGCACGAACATCGGATTGTTATCACTGCTAGGATGAAATAGAGTAATTGAGTTACTACAAAAAAAAAGAAAAAAGAAAAAAGAGACCGACCAATTGACCAAAAGGAATAAATATGACACTTGGATAAAGCAATATGTGTGTGTTCTCCCTGTCTCCGTCGCCTAAGCAAGCGTGGAGTGCAGGATCCAAGGGAACTATCATGTAATCTGCTGACAAGAAACATGCGCTTGGATCCACAAGATCCAATCATGATGTCAATGAAAAGAAAAAAATTATTTTTGTGTTGAATAAAATCAATTACTGGTTCCCTTGTATATGCCAGTGAATTGATCTAGAATTAAGTTTGTCGACCGCTGGTTCCCTTATATATGTCAGCTGTGTTGATATTAGTATTCGGACCAGTAGCTCAATCCAATAGGATTTTTAGGTTTGTTTTGGTAGCGACCTTCATACAGATATGGGAAACACCGTTCACTTTAGTCAACAGTCCGCCACCATCTACTTTCTATATCCATCTTCTTAATCTTTTCATGTGATTGTGGTTGATTAGATTCCGAGTATTGTGGTTGTGTTCAACTTTCTGATAAAGCTTTATTACTAATTTATGAATGAATTGGATTCAAAAGTGGATACTTCCTCCTGTAATCATTGATAGTATGCCAAGTACAAAATGTTTAGTGCCATTCATAGATTCTTCACAGGTAGTTGGAATTTGGAGTAAAAGGTTTTGTAGGTATACCTCTTGTGAACCTTCACGAGACTATAACTCGTCTACCAGGGACACCTAGGGGTTCAAAGGACTGTTATTCATGCTAAGAGTAACCGTATCCTCAGCGACACAGAGTTGTTTGTATGTTGTAGAATTATTTTGTTTCATTTGCTCGAGGACTAGCAAAGTCTAAGTGTGGCGGAATTTGATAGGTGTCTAAAACACCTAATTTTATATATAGTATTTATGCTTTCTTTGCTTAGTTTTTCTTGTAAATTATGTATCTTATGTTTGTTTTTGAGTGTTTAGGTACTTTGGAGTCATTTGGAACAAAAGAAGAAGAGCAAGGCAAAAAGATGCAAATGCTGTTGGAGGAGGATTATTTCTCATTCTTTGCTTTTATTTCTTCATCTCTGTCTGAAAAGTATGTCGGCTTTAGTGATGCAATTTTTGTCTGAAAAGCACGACTGCTTTAGTGATGAATAGAAATTGAAGAGATAAAGTGGGTTTGAGAAGTAAGAGGCAGCTGCAGCTGGAGATGGTTGGTGTTGCATCAACTGAAGCGGAGATAGATGTATGTTTAGGTGCAGTTAATGTCACAGATTGCAGGCGAGATTATGGAGATGAGAAGTCTAGAGAACGTGTTGTTGGCCTTGATTAAGAACTAATGTTGATGTTGTTTACTTATGGAGTTGTTGAGCTGAAGCTGAGAAGGATGGAAGTGTTGTTGGTGGTGAGTAACAGCTACAGCTGAACTGAAGTGCAATGCAGTTGAAAGAGTATGGTGCAGCTGAAGTAATTTGAAAGAATTTCCTGAACTAGGGATGAGGTGTTGATGGTTGTTGCATTAAGGCATGGATCAAATGGTGAATGGGAAATGAAACTACATGAGTTGAAGATTACAGGACAAGATATTGCAAGAAGATGGTGCAACATACAGGGCCATCATGGCTGGACTGAGGTTGTGATGCACCATCATTGTGCAACACACAGCTCAGGCTTGTGCAAGACTATGGCCTAGGCCAATGCCCTGACTCATCTTTGACTCACTATGACTGGGTATGACTCGGTGCTTGACCCGATTTCACTCAGTTGACCCGGCCCCGCTGACCCGTTGACCGGTGACCGGGAGGACTTTGCCGGTCACCTGAGATACTTTTCCAGCCACTTTTCCGGCCAACTTCCGGTGGTGGGCCCAGTTTTCCGGCGACATATTTTTTGGGATAATTTCTACATGGGTTTTTCTCACATATGGGCTTGGTGGATTTTTATCTAATGGACTTTGAAGACTTGGACCTAATTTTGGAACAAAAGGAGCTATAAAAGAGAAGTCTTTCTACAACTTTGAGATCACATATTATTCTTGGAGCTAAGGGGAAAGCCGCTTTTGTTTACGCAACTAGGGTTTGCTTTCATATTTATTTTTCATCTTCTTTATTTGATTATTGATTAGGATGAACTCCATATCTATGAGTAGCTAAATTTAATATTATTGGTTAAGGATGTAGTCCTATATCTACAACTTGTGCTTGATTAATGCATTAATTTTCTCTCTTGATTATCGTTCAAATCTCTATTGTTTTAGTAATCACATGATTGATGTATTTTGATAGGACTTAGATGTTTGGTTAGTTAAGTGGCCAATTAATTGAACTTGCATCCTTGTCCATAGTTTTTTTTAGGGTTTTTCATCGAGCGATAACCCTAAATACAAGAGCATGATATGATTACGGTTTGTAGTGATACACTCTTGTAATCATATGTAGAGTTTGACCTTTGTCCGAATTGTCATGCGCAATGTATGACAATTGCATTGATTAGCCTATTTCCAAAACTTAATGCTCCTAGGAATTGAACTTCATTAGCGCAAGGCGTTAGGTTATTCTTTAGGTAGAATTCGCATACGCAGCTCTAATGTGTGTGTTGATGAACTTGGAAAATTAATAGATTATCTTGCTCTCTTGATTCTCTAGGCTTTTGATAATAAAATAGATTAAATTGTAATTCTAATCATGTATGCAAGCACATGTTTAAGATAGAAGATGAACTCCTTGACCAATATCTTTCTCTCATTGATTATAATCTACTATTTACTTTGCTTTTGATTTACTTTTACTGCTTACATAAAAATCAGAAATCCCCCTAATTAGTTACTTTAAGAAATTGGATACACAATAACTACAATTATCTCTCTGTGGAAACGAACTCTTTCTTATCATATACTTTAGGAAAGTGAAATTATTTTTGACGCATATGACAACAATCAATTATATAGGCTAACAAGCTGGGTGCGCACCCCTTGATATTTAGCGTACAATTCCAACTACAAGTGGAAAAACTTCAAATTTTGGAGAATAATACAAGGAAGAGAACTAAATATTGCTAAATATCTCTCAGGAATGCAGCAATTGTCCATCTCATTGATGTTTGCAATTTTGAATACGTAATAACCAATCTCATCCTTTTAGGATCCATAGAGAAATCTAATTCCAATTTCTTTTGAGAAAAATAAAGAAATTATCGTATTCTTTGTAGAGAAAAATCTACTTTTTTTGGTTGACGAAGATTTCCTTAAAGAAATAGAAATCAATAACCAAAATTGGCTAAAAATATTTAGAATGCCAATTTTACATCTCATTATAGAGAAATTTATGGATAAAATTAATAATGATTGGTAAAACGATATACCAAAAACTTATCAACGACTGGGAGAAAAGAATATCGTTTGCTATGAAAAATCCATTGTGTGGTAAAAGAATTGTTTATGTGAAGAATAGAAACCAAATGCAAATCATATGATCATTGTCCAATTGACAAAGATACCAATATTAACTGGCCGGAGGTTTTTTTTTTTTTTTTTTGAAGAAGAAAGGATATATTAAAAAGAAAAGTATGTACAATATTTACAGAGGCGACACTGCCAGGCAAAGAATCAGTGAAAACAAAATCCTATTACATACACATTACTTCTTCCCATTGGTGAATCACTTCTAAAGATGTTTGTATCTGTACTCCATAGATAAAGATTCATTTTGATTGTATATATAACTTCATCTCGAGTTTTTGCTCTCCCACTATGAACACTCCTGTTACGCTCCAACCAAATCTCCCAACAGATGGAAAAGGGAAGTAAATGCCAAATATGCTTAATCTTCTTAAATATGGATTGCAGAGTCCACCCCAACATTAAACTCTTAAAGCTTTGCGGCATCACCCACCTTGCGTGCAGTGTGGATATGAAGAAATCCCATAATTGTTTACTCCAGTCACAATGAATAAAGAGATGTTCTATTGAGTTCGAACATAAAAGACAACTATCTGAGTTGATCTCTACACCTCTACCTTGAAACATACTCCTTGTTGGAACCGAGTGATGAAGCGCAGCCCAAATAAGAAACAGAACTTTAGGTGGAGCAAACTTACTAGCCAAAATAGATGCACACTACCAATCTTGTTCCGTATCTGTAAGTGATTTATAAATCACTTTCGATGACCAATCTCCCTGTATATTATCCTCTTCCTCATTATTTAACACCACGTTCCTAATATCAAACTTTAGTTCCAAGAAATCGATACATTATGTCGGATCCAACTCCCTTGTGAAAGCAAAAAGACAACCCCCTTCATACATTTCAGCCACAGAGAAAAGCTTTTGTCTACTTATCCTGTACAGTCTTGGATATTTGTCTTTTAGAGCTTTCTTCTCAATCCACCAATCGTGCCAGAACTTAACCGATACACCATTCTTCACCTGTATTGAAGCTACATCAAAAAAATCTTCGCTAGCTTTTAAAATATCGAACCACAAACATCTTCCAACTGTGTCACCAACCTGAGAAGGAACTAGATCGTTCTCATGAGCTCTAGTCTTCTCACACATCAATTTTCTCCACCAAGCTTGTTTTTCTTTACAGTATCTTCCCAACCATTTTGCTCTTAAAGATCTATTGACCAATCTTAAGTTTCTTATTCCCAAACTACCTTTTTTATTTGGTGTACAAATTCTCATCCAATTTACCTGTGTCATCTTCCTGTTACCGTCATCCTCACCCCAAAGGAATTTCCTCAATATAGTGTTTAATCTTTTCTCCACAGCCACTGGCAAATAGTGTAAAGACATGAAGTAAACAGCTACACTTTCCAAAGTTGATCTGATTAGAACCACTCTACCTGTTTTATTTAAATACCTGCTCTGGAACTAGAATTGAAAGCACTTCCACTACAAGAAGAAAAAGAAAAGGGGATAAAGGGTCTCCCTGTCTTATGCCTTTAGAAGGATTAATAATACTTGTGGCTTTACCGTTAACTAGAATAGAGAACTGAGCTCCAGTAACACACCATCTAATCCAATTAATCCACTTCTCACCAAAACTATTTTTCTTCAAAATAGAGAATAATGAATTCCAGTTAACATTATCAAATGCCTTTTCCATGTCTTTTTTGCACAATAAACCTGGATTTTTCTGTCTTAACCTGCTATCAATGCACTCGTTGGCAATTAGAATGCCATCTAAAATTTGCTGCTCCCTGTGCATTAGATATCAAACAAGGAATCACCACCTTAATTCTTTCAGTAAGTAGCTTTGAAATAATTTTATAAAAACTACTAATTAGACTCAAAGGTCTAAAATCCTTTAGAGTTGCTGAGTCTTCTTTTTTGGGAATCAATTTCAAGAATGACATGTTTAATCTCCAGTCCAGCTTCCCTTTTGAGTAGAATTCTGCAACAACATTTATAACCTCCTTCTTTATTGAATTCTAACAAGTCTTTAGAACTCCAAATTAAAACCATCTGGCCCCAGAGCTTTATTTGTACCACACTTCTTGACAGCATTGAAGATCTCCTCCTCATCAAATGGTCTCTCCAACCAGCTTGTTTGCGCCTCTTCTAATCTCCTAAATTCCATATTCTCAAAAGTAGGTGAGACTGGATTGACAACAGTAAACAGATTTGAATAATACTGATGTAATTCCCTTTTAATGACCTCCTGATTAAAAACATCCACCCCTGCAACTTCTAGCTTGGAAATCAGATTTCTCTTCCTCTTAGCATTTCCTATTTGGTTGAAATATCTGGTATTCCTATCACCCTCCTTAAAACCCTTAACTTTGTCCCTTTGGTAAGAGCTCCTAGATCTTGTAACTTTGACATTGTTTAGGTTTTTTAGTAAGTTGGCCCTGTCTTCTAATTGAGTATCCGAAAGAGCAGCAGTTTCCTCTGCCAGGTTAAGCGTCTGTATCTTCTTCTTCAAGTCCTGCTCCTCCTTTTTCATATTACCAAAAGTAGTTATGCTCCAGTTTTTAATAAAGAATTTCAGATTCTGCAATTTTCGAAACAACACATAACTGGGTGTGGCTTCAAACTCCATAGCGTTCCACCAAATATCGACTAAATTTACGAAATCAGGATGAAGCAACCAATTATTATCAATCTTAAAGCTTGAAGTAAACTTAACTGAAGGTGATAAGTCAAGTAACAACGCATTGTGATCTGAGATGGTTCTAACCAATGCAATTTGAGTTGCATTAATGAACTTAGAATCAAATGAAGAACAGATAAGAAATTTGTCCAATCTACAAAGTAGGGGATCATCCTGCTTGTTGCTCCAAGTAAAAGAACTGTCATTAAGAGGTAAATCAATTAGCTTTTGGTCAGTAATGAAGTCATTAAGGAAATTCATATTCCTTACATCGGCACCAACTTTATTCCTCTCTGCATCACTTCTAACTGAATTAACATCTCCTACAAAGCACCAAGTCTCCTGCGACCAATTTTTAATCTCAGCAATGTCATTCCAAAAATTCTCTCTCAAGTTGTAATCGCAAGGAGAATAAGTATGTGTCATTATAAATTTGAAGTTGTTATCCTTATACTTAAAAAGACGGGAAATATAATTGTATCCTAGTCTTTTATCCAACAGCTCAAATCTAGAAGAATCCCAAATAGTCAGAATGCTATTACTATTACCAGCTGTTCCTTGTGATGGAATATATTCGAAACCAAACTCAGAGTCATACCACAACTTCCTTATAAACCAAAACGAGAACGACTGAATCTTAGTTTCTTGGATTGTGGAAATGAAACATTTATGAGCTGCTATTAGATGTTTGACAACCACCTGTTTATTATATGCATTCAATCCTCTAATATTCCAATCTAAGATTTTAGTTCCCATCAACAACCATCAACTCCCTTGAATTAACCTCCTCCAACTCCTCATTTGACTCTTTAGAGGTTTCATATTCTTCAGACTCACAACTGTCATCAACCTTGTTCCCCTCAGCAATAGTATTGTATCTTTCTCGATACTTAAAGAGTATTTCATCAATACCATCTTTAGCCTTAGTTTCATCTTTATCAGTGATACCGCCAAGCTTGCAGCATAATTCAAACACCAGCTTAGATGTAGAGTATATTACCTCATTTGAGTCAATATTTGTATGATGTAACTCACCCAGGTTGATAACAATTTTTTCCTCCACCACTTTGAATAAACCAGTAGAAAAATTCGCAACTGGAGAACTCAGCCTTTCTCCATTTATCACATCCAATTATCTTTCATGCACTACCAATTGCAGGTCGTCATCCTGAGCTGAGGAAGTAAACCTTTGGATGGCAGAAGAATCAAAAATCTCCTCCGTAAAGTTGGGAACTCCCCTGCACTTCCATCTTTACTTTGGGACTTTTGAACTACAGAATTTGATAAAGAACCAATCTCTGTGGACATCCCTTTTGCTCCAACAACATCTTGATTTCCATCAGCCTCTGCAGCCAAGAGACTATCAATTAACTCCAATCTAGATTGGTTGGGAACTTCCCCTTCATATCCATCACCATCTAAAAGTTGGAATTTATTGACAGTAGAGATAATATTTCCACCATGAGAACAACACCCCATACCTTTATTCTCAAAAGTATCTATATTAACCTCTTTTTTTAAAGATTTTTTGAACTCAACGTCAACCAAACCCCTAGAGACAGAAAAATGACCATCACCCTGATCATTCCTTTTTGTATGCAATTTATCATTAACTTTCGAGTATTCGCAGATGACTTATTACCCAATCCAAGTAATGGGCCCGTACCTTGAAAAGAATGCGCTAACTCGCCTGATTCCGATCCTTGGGTTTGAAACTGATTGGCCCCTAAAATAGCGGGAGATATAATATTTGAATTTGAATTTTCTGGCAAAGATCAAATTCATTAATTAGCTTCAAATACTCCTGCATTGATGCCTTATTTTTGGGGTCAAAATTGAAGTCCCATTCAGTCGAAACTGCCCATTCTTGGTCATCTTCTTGTACCACCAGAACCGCCGGAATGTCAGCAAAGTTTCCTCTGACTGCTATTCTGAAGAAATTGCAGAACTCGGTTTCAAAAAACTTGTATAAATTTCAATTAATCCTCCCAATGAGTCTCCAATTTTTCTGAAAATCTTAGAGCTCCAGAATCTGCGTGGAATACCCCGGATCTTGAGCCATTTGCTAAGCTTAATCATTGCTTGTATTGGAATGATGTGATGATGAGGAACAGTCTTGTTTGCAATTGAATCTTTCGAATTTGGATACTCCTTCTCCTTAAATTGAGAAATGTGAACTAATGTATTATCCACAAAAATATTCTTTGGCTTCCATAATTCAATCCAGTAACTTCTTTGCAACACCACCTTTGCAGACTGTTCATCAATAATTTCAAAATCTATGAAAGACTTCCATCCAAATTGGGATCTTACTTCCCTTGCTAACCTTTGCCATCTGATTAAACCTTCCACACGAATCAAACCCATAAAGGTTTTTTGTTGAACTGGTTTTTTTGGTAAGGACGATTCAAAATCATTGATTGTTGGAATTAGCTGAATCCTTTTCCTTAGCAGATTATTCTCCCCCGATTGTCTGTGAATCTTCTTGCAGAGCACCGCCCAATAATATCATGCATCTCCGCTTAGTATAATAATGCATAAGATCGATTACCATCACCTTTTCTTACCCTAGAAATTCTTAAGTATCTTCCTGCTTCATTCTCTCTTATCTCACAAAGAAAAGAAGATTCTTCTTCCCTATTCGGCCATCTCCTCCTCTCACAGTAGGGATCTCTAGCTTCCTCCAACACATCAACTAACCAGCAAGCAATCTCAGATGAAAATTGAATCCAAGATCTAAATCCATTGCGTTTCTTCTCCTCTGGAAATAGTTCCTTAGCATTCACCGAAACCATGAAAATCTTTCTCTCTAGGTAGAGCGTATTTTTCGCTCCTTCTCTCTCCATCTCAACACCTTGCTCTCTCTATTTATTTCTTTCTCATTCTAGGGTACTCATGATTTTATAACAGTAGTAAACACCTAATAATATCAGTACTAATCGAATCAGTCTGCATTTAGGCACTCATTTCCAACAAAAAAAAATCAATCACTTGATTTAATTTCATTAATATTCCAATAATTGTTATCATTACTGGAACGTTTGTAAGCGAATTTCGAGGTTAGTGGTTCGTTTCTAATTAACCAAGACATGTGACGGCCGGAGATTTTTCAACCATGCACGTGATTTGTTACCGCAAACGTAATTATATTGTGATAACACCAATTTTTGGTGATTACAATTTCATTAAAGGAAATAGAAACCGTAAACCATCAAAGATGGATTTTCTTTTTCTTTTCTCTATATAAAAAGAAGAAACAGAAAAGAATGGAAATCAAATTTAATCGATAACCCGTTTCCATAAATATACACCATAGCTTAACCAATGGATTTCAATTGCAAGTCTTGCACAAATAAAATTATACACGGTGAGAAAATAATATGGACACATATTAGAACATACCTTAGAAGTTGGTTTCCGGTTCATACTTCATAGTGGTGGAATATTTAATACACCACAAGCATTAGAAGATTCAAGAACACCTCTAACTATCCAATCGTGGTGAGTGGGTACATGCCAAACATGAAGAAAATTTAATGTTAGAGCCAAGAGAATCATATCTCGTTTTGACTAAATAAATCGATCATTAGAAACAAAATAAGTAATGAGAGTAAGAATCGATATGCAAAGATTTAAATAAGCTAAAAATAATCGACAAAATTTGTTAAGCGGCTTCTCTTTTCAACCGCCCGTGCATATCATAAGGTTTTTGCTTAAAAAACTCATAAGCTTTTTTTTTTCTTTAGCCTAGTCGGTGGAGCTACGTTGTTGATGACGTATTGTGACACTAGAAAATAGAAAAGGAAAGACACAAAATAAAGGGGAAGAAGGAGAAAGAATTCTATTATTATGTGTATCGAATACAATGTTTAAGCCTGTATTTATATAGATAGAAGATTTGGTGTTCAAAATATGTAAACCCTAAACTTAGACGCGAAGAGCATAAATAAATTTGGTTTATAACAGGATCTTTTTACTTTTTGGTAACTTATATTTATGTAGAAAATAGTATACGGAAACTTGTTCCTGTAAATACCGTAAAACTTCTTTAAAATAATAACTTTTCGACCAAGAAAAATAATTATTTTAGCGAGGATTATTTTAGCGAGAAAATATTTATCAAGTTTTATTGAGACATTAGTCGCCCTGTGAACAGTAGCGATCTATGTTAGATGGGAAAAATTCCGGATTTTAAAGTAAAAGCTTAGCTATTGGAGAGAACTTTTGAATAATCTTATTTTTACCGCACGTGAAAACTTAATTCATTGAACCCAAGGATGTTTTAGGGCTCTAAAAGTGAGGTTGTAATTTTCTTGTAATATGCGGGAGAGCTTCATTTGGATTCAAAAAGTCTTTGAATTTTCTCTTCCGTATTATTTGGAATACGAGTACACGACGCGCTATTCACAAAAGTGGTTGAATAACAGTTGGAGAGTACCTTTCTTAACTACTTCCGAAAGTCATTGGTCTCTTTTCTACTTTTAATACTTCATTTTATTATTCCATTAATCAAACACATGTAAATCCAAATTTGATGATGATCATGTAGCATTTGACCAGACACGAGTCATTTCTCGCCTAAATATCCCAAGACTTGCAAAGGTCGAATCCTATCTTGTAACTTGCATAATTTGTACCGATGTCCACAAAAAAACAGAATGTAACAAGCTGTAGGAGACACAAACAACTATCAGAGCTTAAGGAGACACAAACAACTATCAGAGCTTAACAAAGTAAGGATCATGTGCTAGGCTGTTTTTCAAGCTCAAGCGAACTGCAACAAGTCTTGGCACACGAACTGTAGTTGTACAGAGGCGATCTGGCAATATCTTCAAAATCGATTTCAGCTGACCTGACTCACTCTTGTGGAATGATTTTGGAAACAATCAATGCATTTTATCCGGCGTGCGTGCCATTCCGACTTGATCTGTATCAATACTTTCATCCCTGATATGCTTATCCAAATGTTTCACAACTATCATAAGCAAAAGATAAAACTGGATTTAAATATATTACAACAAAGTTTTTCTCCGCCACCATTTCCTCATGTTCTCTGAAAATGGACTAAAGTACAAGATGCAGATGGAAATGACATACATAAAGTTAGGTAGACAAACAACAAAGAGGAGTAGACATAAGCCTAATGTCTATTCAACATTTTTGCACATATAGATTACAAGGGTGGGTTACACTTACCAACATGATCTGCAGAAGCAAAGACCAATTGGAAAACAAAAAAGTTAGTATCCCCAAACAACTACAACTTGAGCATTTGCAGATTTGGGATTCGATCCAACTGTACATTTTCGGGATGAGTCCTGTCATCTTGGAGAATGAGGACTTCCAAAGTCCCAGATTCTCTTAACCAAGCTGAAAAAATAGCCCCTGATGATACAAAACGCCCTAGATTGCCTTTAGCTACGTGAAATGGTGCACTTATTCCAGTTAAAAGAGCTGCAACTGCACGTCGGAGGGTGCCATCACCAACTACTTTGCTGTGTTTGCCCCACCCAGTCAAAATACTGCATGGATAGAGGATTAAATTGAGAATAATGAGGAAGTTCACAAACAGGTTCTTTTAAGGGTGTCGAATAATGAGTAAAATTATTCAAGTTGATGTACAGTATGGGTTTTCTGCTTATTTATCGAGCTGATACATACCTTACTAGCTTTGGCAATTCACGGCCTTCAAAAACAATAGAGCGTATATTCAGCAACCACGTATGAACCATTGCCTGAGCAGCACCGGAGGACATCATGTGCAAATCCAAGCAAGAATCACACCATGTGTTCTCCCATACCTGTCGATTTTTACCTTCAAGCATGACCCTTTGGGCCCCTTGTTTCTGCAAGGAAATATTAGACAGATTTCGGAATTAGTCCATGCAAGGAATAGAAGTATACATCGCTTAACACATCAGCATAAGCCATCAATCAGACAATATTTGAAGTAAGTCTTTGGACCAAGAACATAAGGATTTGTAAGGCCACTATAACAAATCACACATGTTATAGCTATTACTCGTAGAGTATCACATACACGAGCATCCACATATCATATCTATTGATACAGTGCTTCATTCATGGAGCGAGATAAGTTCAACAACTTTCACCGATTACATCCGAAATTTCCTCAAAAAAGAAAGTACCTAGAATAGTCGTGACTTCACAATTTGCATTTAAGTGATTATGTAGCAGGACAACTAGAGCGTCTAAGCAGTTAATGTTTGCATGAAACTATTAGACAGCATAATACCACTTGGAATTTAAGTGCTGGAAGTTCTCTACCATAGAAAATATATTCTCCACAACTGAACAGGGCGCGCAGTCACCCCGTCAAAACTGCATAATAAGAAAAAAGGCTAGGAAAGCAGCTAAACATTTATCAGCTCCAACAAAGAACTCAGCAATTCACCTGTCCGAAATGCCATAGCATGTCAGTTAGAGCATTGTAAAAGGCAGATGCTGTTGAAGAGTCCATTCGTCTGACTTCATCGAACAAACATTGAGCTTGAATCCAAACATCTTCGTTGCTGCCCATCAGAAGTCCGTGTGCAACCCCGTAGACCTGATTGTCAAGCAACCGGAGTTCCTCCAATAACACAGAAGCATCTTCAAATGAACCACAACGACTGGATAAGAGAATCCCAAAAGGAAATTCCAAGTTAAAACTAGTTCGAATGCAACAATACCAAAACCCAAAATTTTCTTTTCCAGAGGGACTAAAAAAGTTACCTGCAAGCATTTAAAATGGCGGAGAAAGTGACAACATTTGGTTTAATGTCCAGTTCACGCATCTTACGAAAAAGTCCCAGAATGCAGGAAATCTCTTGAGAATTTCTTATATTGCCCTCTTTCAATGGATTCTCTTTTTCAGCAGCTAGCTGCTGAAAGATCCTTATAACCTGGTTATCCCCTTCACTGAAACCTATAATACTCTCAGGAACACTTGTGAGGACAATACATGTGGACGGCTCAGATTCTGACAGATCAATCTCATCAGTCGTAGCATCTTCAAGTCTTGCCGTAGCAGATCTTCCAAAGGCATCAATGATTGAATTATAAGTGACAACATTAGGTCGAATTCCTTCCGTTGTCATCTCATCAAGCAAAGACACAGCAAACTCCACCATACCATTCTTGCAAAACACATCAATCAGCGAGCTATACAGAACAACATCAGCTTTCATACCTGCCTGCTTAAACTCTCTAAATGTCTCCATAGCCTCTTTATACATGCCCCCTTTCGAGTACACGTCCATTAAAGTCGAGTACGTCAAGATATTAGGAGATACATTAACCAACTTCATCTCTTCTAACAATCTTTGAACTTCATCAAACTCCCCTCGTTTTCCATAACCAACCAACAATGCATTATAAGTTACAGAATCCTTCTTTATCCCAGCATTCTCCATTTCCAAACAAACACCCAAAGCTTCATCAAATCCACCTAACCTCGCATAAATAGCAACCAACGTATTATATGCCATCCGATCCAAACTAATGCCAACAAACTTCATCTCATTAAACAAACTCAACGCCTCCTCTAATTTCCCAGCTTTCGCACAGCCATCAACCATCGTACTATACGTTACCACATTAGGCCAAACTTTCTTCTCAGACATCTCTCTCATAATCTCAAACGCTAATTCCATTTCACCAGCTTTACAAACAGCGTCCAACAACGTATTAAACGTAAAGATATCTCTATCAATCCCTTTATAAACCATCTCAGTAAACAAATTTCTCGCTTCTTCCCATAACCCACTACGACTACAAACAGCCAATAACGAATTATAAGTAATCCGATCAGGCACCACACCATTCCCAACCATTTCATCAAATACTTCAGTTGCTTGTTCTAAATTCATACCACCTTTACCACAAGCATCAATAACAGCATTATAAGTAACTGAATTAGGCTTCAAACCCGAAGTTTTCATCGATTCTAACACCTTAATAGCATCTTCACAATAACCATTCCTACCATAAGCACTAATCAAAGCAGAAAATGAATAAACAGTATTACCATACCCTTCTGCTTTTGCCTTATCAAACACTCCTTTTGCCAAATCTACCCTCCCCAACCTCCCCAGTGTACTGATCATGGCACTAGCTAATTTCCCTTGTTCGTTCCGTTTCCGCTCTCGTTTCACAGCAAACTCAAAGCACGCCATAGCTTTGGAGCACTCGCCGCGATTCCCAAGCTCACGGATTAAAAAAACATAATCCTCCGAACCACCAAGATTAAACTCATTGCCCCAGAGAATATTTTCAATTGATTTACCATTAGAATGTTGAAATCTCAATACTTGTTGAAGTACTTCTTCAGCTAATGATGTATGACGACTGTCTGAGACTGTTTTAGGTCTACCAAAATGCATTTTTGATACAAAACGTGTTGATCTTTTACCTCTGAAATCGAGACCAAGCTCTGGTTTTGATGGTGGTAATGGCGGCAATGATGATAAACTAGTAGTGGGGTTTGGGTTGTTTCTAGTTGTTGCATGATGATGATTTCTAGGTGTAGAAGAGTTGGAAAGATTGAATCTTGGGGAAAATCTGTGATTTTGATGACGATTTTGAGGTTGGCTTTGAGGATAAGGGTGGTTTTGATGATGATAGGGTTTAGCTGTAGCTGTGAGTGAAGGTGGCGTTGAAGAAGCCATTAGAAGAGAGAGAGGAGAACAGAGTCTTTTTTTTACCTTTTTAGTAGATAGGGATACAGAGAATCTTGGACATAGATTATCATGACGATGAAATATCCACGCGCGAGTGGGTTTAAGGGTTTAAGACCTAATGCCAACTTTGGTTCCTTAGATTTTTCAGAGAAGATATTTTTCCAGACTTGATTAGGGTATGCCCATATTAATTGGGTATACCTAATGAGATAAAAACAAGGTCATTTTAAAGTAAAAGAAGCCACTCCTTAATTATGTATTTTCTAAATGGCTAACATACCTTGTTTAATTAACGCTAAAAAATCTGATTAGCTTAATTAATCGAGTTTCGATTAATTAAGCTAATAAAATTTTGTTTATAAAAAAAAAACTTCTCAAATTATGAATTTGATTATGAAATTTTGTTTTTGATTGAACTTATTTGGGAAGTTTTTTGATTGAAAAAATTTTGTTTTGAGAAAAAATTTTGTAACAGAAAGGAAAGCACACTACCCCAAACACTTCTAGAAAGGGGATTGCAAAGCTGTTGTATGAAATCATACTCAAAATTAGATCAGAAATCAACACTTTCAATTCTGAAAGTATGAAAAGTCGGCAAGATCGACGAATGAATACCATGCCGACTATATTTGGCCGGCAAGGTAGGTGATGCCGACTAACTTTGGTCGGCAGGGTATTCAAATGAAGGCAATGCCGACTTTATTTTTTTGACACACAAGAGACGACTAATATAATCGGCAAGGTCTACAAAAAAAATAAAAAACCCGCCGGCTGTTGAAAAAATACCCCCCGGCTGTTGAAACATACCCTGCCGGCTGTTGAAAATATTTACATTCGACATGGCTATTATGAAAAGTCGGCAAGATATGCATGTTACGACCTTGCCGGCTGTATTAGCCGGCAAGGTCTTCAAAAAATACTCTGCCGGCTGTTGAAAATATTTACAGTCGCCATGGCTATTATGAAAAGTCGGCAAGATATGCATGTTACGACCTTGCCGACTAAAGACACAGAAATCATAATTTTCGATTTCTGACCTAATATAACAATCATATAACAACCAAATCACACAACACAATGATGGGTTTGAGTTTAGACATCACTTAGATTCTTCTTTTCGCCGGTAGAATCAACCATTTTTTTGGAAAATCAACGTTCAAGATTTTCGGTTGATGGAAGAAATGGAAGAAGATGAAGTGAAAGAGCTGAGAGATTAGAGAAGAGAGATTAGGGAAGATTAATAGTTTTTTAGTTTTAATTTTAGGGTTTAATTTTAAGTTAATTAGTTCAAGGGTATTAAAGTAAGATCATCAATTTTGACCACCCCTTAGCAAGAGCACTAGGTCCATTTAAATTTGGGTATACCC
This sequence comes from Papaver somniferum, assembly GCF_003573695.1. Lineage (NCBI taxonomy): Eukaryota > Viridiplantae > Streptophyta > Magnoliopsida > Ranunculales > Papaveraceae > Papaver > Papaver somniferum. Next base: position 176,497,056 of record NC_039360.1, read on the forward strand.
CAATGCCTTGTAGATTTTTTGTTTTTCTTTTTTTCTAAGAAATGACAAACTTGAACTTTTTTTCCTACCGCGAACCGCACCTGCGGAATCGGGGTGTTATAATACCACCACCTTAAATTGGAGTCGTCTTCGGCTCCACAATATATTCAAGTAACCCATACCTCCGATGTTTCCTCTCCTTCATGAGATCAGTAGCTGACCTATCCCATCAAACATACTCTCTGACCCTTGACATTTAAACCATCATTGGCTCTGATACTATTTGTAGTGACTCGACCCTCCACGATGATGTCCCCACTCAGCCACTGTGGTTATTCGACAAAAAAATCAAGTAACCCATACCTCAGACGTTTCCTTCCCTCATGAGACCAGTAGCTGACATGTCCTGTCAAACGTACTCTCTGACCCTCGACATTTGAACCATCATCGGTTCTGATACCATTTGTAATGACTCGACCCTACATCGATGATGTCCCTACTCAGCCACTGCAGTTATCCGACAGTGTTGGATTTTCAATGGGCACCGCTGCGGTCATCCAGTAGAAGCTTCTCAGGAGGTCATCCATCTCTGGATTACTCCCGCCTGAGCACGCTTAACTGCAGAGTTTTCTGCCAACTCTGGAGCCAATTGGGTTGAAAAGGACTTGGTGTTAGGAAAGGACAAACTATTACCAATATTCCAGTCGGCGAACCACTTCCGAAACCGGGGTATTACAACCGAAGGCTGGAGCCAAAGGTTTGCAAGACTCTGATGAGAAAGTCCCAATTGACCCTATCAAAAGATTTGGACATGTAAATTTTGACTTCCAATGCATTTGTTCTAGATTTTTACTTTTTTAAGGTGTGTATGATTTCATGGGTTATAATTATATTGTCAGAGATTTGTCTAGAAGATATAAAAACTACCTGGAAGGGTGCATATGATTTTGTATGATAGAGGTTTAATTCTGTTAGCTAAGATTTTGGCCGTTAACTTGTAGGTGGTGTTGATAATCCTTTGGGTCTAAATTGACTCGGGTTTTTGGTTGTTTAGATTTAGGAATAAGAAACATGAAAGTACTATTGATTTTAGGGTGCCTTAACCTAGATTGGAAAAAATCTTTGATTGTTAGGCTTACTTGTTCTCCTACTCTGTCTCAGTTTTTTTATAAGAAACTTGTTGGGAAACCATCAGGTTATGGAGATTTATTTGATTTCATCTTCTTTATGACTTTAAGAGTATCTTCTTTAGAGGGATAGAAAAGAGGGAGATGCTTTCTAACTCAAAAAAACAAGAATGTATGTTATGGAATTACATTTGTTGCTGGGAGTGGTTAATAGAGTCAACTGAGAAATTTTTTGAAAAATAGTTTGTTACAATTGTGTGACAACTCGTTTTTCCGTAGTCTACGTAATGTGTACAACTCAGAGAATCAGATACTAAGTACTATTGATGCCTCTGTTGAACTGATAATGCTAAGTAGTAAAGGATACTCAAGATCACAATAACAACTAAAAATGCAAAGATAATGTAAAAGCTGCTAAGTTATCACGAGACACAAGAGATTACGTGGTTTGACTTTCGTCTACGTCCACGAGGTAATGAGTGATTGTTTTCTATTAAGTTATGGTGGTTACAAAGATCTTAAATGCTTCCCAAAGTAATAGAGAGAACCCAAGTTGAAGTAAATACTTAAGTTCTAAACATTAAAGAGGTATAAGCTTAAGACTAGATCTTATGTCCTAGATATTGAATGCCCTTAGTTTTTTGGTGAGGCTTGGTATTTATAGCCCCTTCTGCTCCAAGTATATATTTGCTGCCTCTGGGTCCATCGTTTCCTGATATACCTTTAGTACAGATGGTACCTCCGTTCGCCGCGTGCTCTCTCCAGTCGAATGATAGACGCATTTATGTGTCTATTTTGTCCTCAATGTTTCGTATTGTTAGTACTCGATTTCGTACTTATTGTGGTGTTTTATGTGTTTGTAGGTATTTTTTGGAAATAAACGTTTTTGGAAGAATCGGCTCGAAAAACTGCTAAAGGCACCTCCCATAGGACATTTGCTAAACGGACCCCTGCTTTGGATAAGGAGCACCTCAATTTATAAGGGGCACCTCAGTTGGACAACTGTTATTTACACTCCACATACGGATAGGGGGCACCCACATCTTCTTCGTTTAAAAAGTTCTTTTGGCGGGAAACTCTTGGTTCTCGACTGTGTATATTTGGTCATGATTCGTACGAGATTTTTGGAGATTGCTGACATGGGAATTGGTTGGTGACGGTTGTAACTCTAAAACAAGAGTGGTAGTTGCCTTCGATTCGTAAAAGGATGGATATATTTCCGGTTTGAAGAAGACAGAGGTGAAGACATTTTCAAGATTCTGTTTGTAAGTTACGTGCGGATTTGGAGAACATTTGTAGTGGGAGAATATTCAGCATTGATTATAGGATTTTGGAAAGAGTTTTAAGCAGCAAAGAAGACGTGTGAGAAGAAACAGGGGTCTCGGGTTTCTGTGATTATTTCACAAGTCATTTGAGTTATGTTTGGAAACTGCATGAGGAGACAACATGTTTTAATCTCTACAGTACGTGCTGGTGAGGAGTTTGGAGTATGTTTCAACAGCTGCAAACGCGTAAGGGAGCTAAAACAGGAAATTATTCACGTGATATTGCAGAGAAGGAAAGGGAATTAATGAGAGTTTTGCGATGATTTGCTGGGTCCTGTTGAGTATAAATAGACTTTTGAGGTATCATATAGGGGGATGGAGAGTTTGGGGATCGTTTAGAGAAATAACAGAGAGAGGATCGGGAGTTGCAGAGCTAGTCTCTGCTACTGCCATTGAAGAAGAATAAGAACATAGAACAGCAGTTAAAAACAGTCGCAGAAACCGTTGCCTATAGTTTCAAATTCAATATCTTTGTAACAATTTCTGTAACAATTATTTCGAATTCGCAACAGTCTGTTAGTGTTTCTCTGTAACAGTGAGTTTTATAACAATTATATCTGTTACAAACACACTGATTTATACTTTTTCTCCTTGCAAACACCTTTTGAGCAATGAAAAATTCCTTTGAGTGTGTTTTCACTATGCGGGGCTAGACCCCATCGCTAGGACGACGGACGAAGCTGAATTTCATCATGTGGTAAATTTAATTAATTCCTTATTTACTTTTTGCACCGATTATAAATGATTTATGATTTCTATTAATTAATTGTCATCTTGTTAGATAGTGTATGCTTAGTCTTAGGTGCTTTAGATACACTATGCTTGTAATTTACAATTGATGTTTTATGAAATCTATCCTTGGCAAAATATTAGAGTTGATATTTCTTGTGTTTAGAGCTATAATTGTCTAGGATTAATTTCTGAACCACTTGAATATGAAAAACAGTGAAATCCCGAGTCCCAGCGAATTCTTCATCCCGTGACATATTTTGTTTATAATTTCTTATTTTAGTATTTTTATATTTAATCTTAGAATCAATTCAACAAAGTCCGAGTGAACGACAACCTTCTTACCACGATATAAAAATTCGATCAATTTTTGGCGCCGCTGACGCGGATTTGTTTATAGATTTGTTTTTATGTTTTCTTTTTCTTTTTATTCTTTTTCTTTTTTTTATGCGTTTTGGTATTTCTTATTTGCTTTCAGATTTGGAGCTAAGCTAAAGAAAAGGGAGAAAGTGTTGAAAAGAAAGGCAAAGCCCAAAAAGGAAAGAAAAGAGAAATCCAAAAGGAGTGAAGAAGAAGATTTTGTAAATAATTTTATTTTATTTTTTTAGAAACTGTAATTAAGGTTTTTATTTCTGTAATCTTTTATTTTTGGACCTTTTTTCTTTTTGGACATTGGACTTTATTCTATTTTTAAAAACCCTACGAAAGGGTAGTTTTAAATAAACTTTGTGCAGAGAAGGACGGCGATTACAATATCGCCTCGGCCCCTCGGGTTCGTACATGACATAGGAGTCGTGGCCCGAGTCGACTTCAACGGTTCATCCCCCGTCTAGAACGGGAGGTATGAATTCTAAACACTTGTGAATCCCCTGTCAGTGGGTTTACTGGATGATTTTGTATGCATATATGTTGAGGAATCGAATACGGCTGTTTTAATTTCCTAGTAAAGGGCAAGGCCTGGCCATACAAGATAAGGGTTCGGATTTCATCACCGTTCTCTTCTTGCCCGCCTTAGGAAAACAAAACCAAACGCGAACCTAAGCCTAAAATTTTGACTAGAACGAGACCGATAGGGTAACGAGCTTAATAGGAAAGTCATTCGAAAAATATTGGTTACTCTTTTAAGCATACTTCGAAGTTCATGATGGTTTATGTGAGTTGAATGCGTGACTGCGCCGCCTTGTAATGCGGTGAGGCCTTGGGTATCAAAGCTCCACGCAGCTTCCCTCGCCTCTATTCAACTTACTTTGATTCGGATTGATTCCAGAGGGGTTTTCTTAAATTGTAACGAATTCCCTTTCGAAAGAATATAAGCTGGTCTAGAAACAATCTAAGTGGAGCCATCATGATTTTTGTTTGCTAGATAAAATAGGCTTGTTGTGGTCGAGTCAACCTTCTTTGTGTTTGTTTAGAATTCCCTTGCGGTTAGGATGTCGAACTGGTATTATAATAGCCAATACAATGAGTATCCGACTGAGCAGCTTGGACATTATCCTTTTTATGACCATAGTGTGAATAGTGATTGGGAACGCGAAACTTTTGAAGGTTATGGTCCATACCATTGTGAGCCCAATTACTATCCATATGCCCACAGGTCATACGAGCAAAACAATCCTTCTATTTCTCTAGAAGAGTCTCTCAAGAGTTTCAATGATTCTACACGAAAGTTATTTATGAAAGAGACTTATAATATTCTTCTTCCAGAAGAGTCCGTAGAGCGGTCAACTAAGATATCTCCAGAAGAGTCCCTCAAGCAATTTACTGAGAGTACAAATAGAATTATGGAAAAACTTGCTCAGGATAGTCTTAGTTTCCAGTATGGTGTTCCCAATACCACCCTTGAAAATAAGGATAGTTTTTATTCACATAATCAAGATGACGAGGTTAGAATTGGTAACACTATTTGTTTTGATGAGGTTCGATCTTTTTCATGTTATTATAAAGATGATTATGATGAGGATAGTATTGATGAAGAACATGAAATACGTAGGCATAGTGATCAGGAATTTGTTACTCCGATTGAGATTTATAATGATAGTGTTGTTTCTAGTACAAATCCAAATAATTTTAATAATTATTCACCTATTCAAAAGGATGAGGATTTGACTAGAGATACCACCGTTTTAGACGATGTAGTTCATGATCCTTTAGCCCGCAGTATGTTGGATAATCTATTATTTGATGTGCCTATCAGTGAATCGGAGGAAGTAACTATGAGTAACACCTTAGTTAATGAGCCTTTACTAGAAACTTTCGCTGGTAATCCTTTATATGATTGTGATGATGGTTTAGAGGAAATAGTTTACCCTGAGAATAATGTTTTAGAGTCTAGTGATTTAGAAACACTAATCTTAGAAGACCATAAACTCGTAGAGATAAGCGAGGATGAACTAGACTTAGAAGAATCAATTGACCATTTTCAGGAATCTGATGACCTAGAAATTAGGGAAGTTGTGACTAGTCTTTCTAGAGACACGGAAAACTCTAAGTTTGGGGGTAATTCTCCGTGTGCTTTAACTATTAGAAAGTTCCCTCGTGTAGGACTTGACATTTGTGCCTCAACCATCTTACAAGATTATCTTCATACACATTTTACCGAACCTAATGATGTCCAGAAAGAAACTCAGTTGTTAGAAACCCATCCTATGGTTGATGTGATTTACCCAGGCGATAATACCCAAATTGACTTTGTTTTCCCGCCAAACACTTTTCTTCCAATTGTGGGAACTTATGATTTTCAGATGTGTCGGTTATTAAGTTTTGAGACTGAACCTAATTACTTGAGGAGAATAGGGTCGACACATTTTCTAAAGGAAGACCACCTCTTTCATTGTGGTCAGCTGTGTGAGTCAAATCTGATTGACTTAGAGGATCCCCAGTTATTCAGGCTTTTGTTATGCGCTTCTAAATTCTTACTTGAGTATTTCCAGACTCTTCAGCCTGGTATTCAGAATGCCTTTTAGGAAATCCAACCAATGAAAGCTTTTTATCTATACCCTGTTATAGAACCTGAACCTGAACCACAAGGCTGTGCTTTATTTGCTAATTTTCTTGGGATGTTGCAGATTCCTTTTACTTGTGATAGCCCTATTTGGTTTTGGTGATCCACAGTTATTCCGGCTATTACTTTATGATTCTAAGAGGTGACTAATTCCTTTTGATGTCTGGTTGAAGACTTTAAACTTAGCACTTCTTGGGAGGTAACCCATGCTCATGCAACACGGTAATAATTTTTCCTTAACTCTTTTGCTTCAAGTGGTAACAGTTTCTCCTTGTTCATGCTTTTAATTTTTATCTTTAGAACATTGAGGACAATGTTAGATTTAAGTTTGGGGGTATGGGAGAAACTTTTTAGTTGCAGTATAAATAAACTCCAGAGCCTAGAAATTTATGCCTATTAAGGATAGCACTAACCTATCTAAGTGGATGGAAACATCTTGGTTGTAGGAGTTGAGGAACCAATCTGATTAGATGGAAATATCTAAAGAGTCTATTCATAAAAGCACAGAGCTCAGGTGTTAGAATTAAAAAAAACATGGTAGTTTCGCCATATCTCGTTGAATCCTAATCCTTCTGTTTTTATTTTTTAAGTGATTTGGTGGGGCACATGATTCAAGTTGTTACCTTTGCTAGGGTGATTGAGATACTAAAAAACAAAAAGAATTAAGACCAGACCATCAGACCAACCGGAATAAATTCAATAAAGTCGACCACTGGTGCCCTTGTATATGCCAGTTGTGTTGACCTAGAGTTAGGTTTATCGACCACTGGTCCCCTTGTATATGCCATTTGTGTTGATATTAGTCAAACTGGTATCTCAGTCCATTAGGATAGGTTCATCTTGGCAGAGGCCTTCAGACAGATATGGGAAACACCGTTCACTCTAAACCATCGATTTTTTCTCTTTATCCATCTTCTTAATCTTTCCGTGTGATTGGTTGACTCCGGTTATGATGTTCAAAAACTATCTGAGTAGAGCTCTGTCACTTTATATGAATTTTAGTATGCTTTAGTGCAAACTCGTGTACATCAATTGGAATTTCGCATCAGGGTACTTCCTCCTGTAGTCAATAAGTATGCCAACCAAGGAGATTCTTTAGTGTCTTCCAAGGTTCTGCGTAGATAGCTAGGGTCTGGAGTAATGGTTTTGTGGGCACACCTCTGGTAAACCCTCCCGAGATTAACTCGGTTTTATTAGTTTTGCTCGAGGGCTAGCAAATAATAAGTTTGGGGGTATTTGATAGACGCATTTATGTGTCTATTTTCTCCTCAATGTTTCATATTGTTAGTACTCGATTTCGTACTTATTGTGGTGTTTTATGTGTTTGTAGGTATTTTTGGAAATAAACGTTTTTGGAAGAATCGGCTCGAAAACCTGCTAAAGGAACCTCCCAGAGGACATTTGCTAAACGGACCCCTGCTTTGGATAAGGGGCACCTCAGTTGGACAACTGTTATTTACACTCACAGGCGGATAGGGGGCGCCCACATCTTCTTCGTTTGAAAAGTTCTTTTGGCGGGAAACTCTTGGTTCTCGACTGTGTATATTTGGTCATGATTCGTACGAGATTTTTGGAGATTGCTGACACGGGAATTGGTTGGTGACGGATGTAACTCTAAAACATGAGTGGTAGTTGCCTTCGATTCGTAAAAGGAGGGATATATTTCCGGTTTGAAGAAGACAGAGATGAAGATATTTTCAAGATTTTATTTGTAAGTTACGTGCGGATTTGGAGAAGATTTGTAGTGGGAGTATATTCGGCATTGATTAGAGGATTTTGGAAAGAGATTTAAGCAGGAAAGAAGACGTGTGAGAAGAAACAGGGGTCTCGGGTTTCTGTGATTATTTCACAAGCCATTTGAGTTATGTTTGGAAACTGCATGAGGAGACAACATGTTTTAATCTCTACAGTACGTGCTGGTGAGGAGTTTGGAGTATGTTTCAACAGCTGCAGACGCGTAAGGGAGCTAAAACAGGAAATTATTCCCGTGATATTGCAGAGAAGGAAAGGGAATTAATGAGAGTTTTTGCGATGATTTGCTGGGTCCTGTGGAGTATAAATAGACTCTTGAGGTATCATATAGGGGGATGGAGAGTTTGGGGATAGTTTAGAGCAACAACAGAGAGAGAATCGGGAGTTGCAGAGCTTGTCTCTGCTGCTGCCATTGAAGAAGAAGAACACAGAACAGCAGTTAAAAACAGTCGCAGAAACCGTTGCCTATAGTTTCAAATTCAATATCTTTGTAACAATTTCTATAACAATTATTTCGAATTCACAACAGTATGTTAGTGTTTCTCTGTAACAGTGAGTTTTGTAACAATTATATCTGTTACAAACACACTGATTTATACGTTTTCTCCTTGCAAACACCTTTTGAGCAATGAAAAATTCCTTTGAGTGTGTTTTCACTATGCAGAGCTAGACCCCATCGTTGGGACGACGGACGAAGCTGAATTTCATCATGTGGTAAATTTAATTAATTCCTTATTTACTTTTTGCACCGATTATAAATGATTTATGATTTTTATTAATCAATTGTCATCTTGTTAGATAGTGTATGCTTAGTCTTAGGTGCTTTAGATATACTATGCTTGTTATTTACAATTGATGTTTTATGAAATCTATCCTTGGCAAAATATTAGAGTTGATATTTCTTGTGTTTAGAGATATAATTGTTTAGGATTAATTTCTGAACCACTTGAATATGAAAAACAGTGAAATCCCGAGTCTCATCATCCCGTGACATATTTTGTTTATAATTTCTTATTTTTAGTATTTTTATATTTAAGCCTAGAATCAATTCAACAAAGTCCAAGTGAACAACAACCTTCTTACCACTATATAAAAATTCGATCATCGAACTCTGCCACCTCAGCTGACCCACGTTCCTTCGGGAACTCCCCAGCCTCAGTACAGATTGTACCTTCGTTCACCGCCATCCTCTGCCAATCTGGTTCCGCCACATCAACTCTCTCCACGTGCCTTGATTATGCGTGTAGATAAGAGATTTGTGCATTTAATGCGGATTAGATATGTCATCTACCTCTGTCCCTTCGCCAGCTGCTCTTCCATAGACTAGGCTTTTACTTCTTTCATCTTAGTCGTCGAGGCATCCTTTCTTGGGACGAGATAAAGTATATCTATGAAGGTATCCTCTATCACTTGAATTCCTCTGTGTAGCGAGGGCTACACAGTTGTCTTGTATGCGACCATTGAGATCGTGACACGTGCTCCGCGGAATATTGGTATTCACAGTTTGCCCCTTTTCTTTCATATTCTACCGTTTGGTAGGATTGGAAGAAATATCCCGTAACGCCGCCATTTTTGCACGTATCGATTGGGTGGTCCCCGCACGTCCTTTCATGCAATAAATTCCCCTTGAATTTCGGGACATCCAAATTTTTGGATTTTCAGCCTCCTATAAGAAGAGAATAAAGAGGAGGAATTTTCATTAACTCATTTTCTCCCTCTCGAACTGTCGCTCTCTGTCTCTCTCACAGATATTTTATTCCATCGTCAACTGTTGATCTTTCCTTCGATATCTCGATCATCATATACACGTAAGTGATACTTTTGCTCTTTGGTGTTGCTTTTCACATTTCTCCCTGCTTGATTATGTCTTCTCTTCTTCGATTTGTTGGAAGTTGCTGTTGTACTTGCATGTGAGAATTTTAATTCTCTTTTACTTGTTCATGTTGCATGAGAACTTGGGTTTGCTCCTATTTCGTATTTTGATGATGATTCTGCCATGGTTGTTCCTCGCCTGCAATCTTACTCATGGTGATGAATAACCTTTGATTTCGTCTTATGATGAGTTTAACTTGCTTCCTTTGGTTGGTTTAGTAAAACCCATGCCCAAAGTATGCTTGTTTTTTCCCCCAATTTGCTTTTGAGTCGACTGTGATTTTCAGTCCGCCATTGTTGATGAGTCATTCTTCCTGCTGGTGTTAGGAACTATGAGACTTCTGAAGAAGCCTACGCATAAGGGGCAAAGAACCTCTTCGTCGACTGACCCACCTCCGCGTATGGACCATCCTGATGCTACGCCGTCTCAACCCCCTGAGGATACTGAGGTACCTGCTGGTACTAAGATGGTTGTTGTCCCTGAGGATGATGTGGATTCAGAGGTAGAAGAAGTTGTTGTTGAGGATCTTCCACCTCCTCCTCCTCATTATGAACTTCAAAGGCTGATACTTCGTCATAAAGATAGCTACCCCCATCTGTCCTTGGTTGAGATCACCAAGTCTTTCCGCCTCCACAAGTTCGAGATCTTCTTTGTCAATGACCCTAACGTGCTCACCGAATCCCTGATCCGGAGTTTTCCTTATGATGAGAATAACCTCCTGATTAGTGTTGGTCAGTTGGCCGCAGGTATGCTCCTCCCTTTGTTCAGTAGAAAGGATCCCTTCTACTATGACGTTTTGTCTACCAGGGATGACCCGGTGAACAAGACTCAGGTCCGAGGAGTTATGCAATATACTGGTAACTACTGGCGTGCCCTTCTTGAGAGTTGGTACCGTAGTAATGGAAATACCACTTTGAAGTCTTATGACCCCTTCGCTAATGGAAGGTCTAAGCAGGAGGATTATACCCCCGCCAACTTCAACGCTACATACGCTGATGCTATTCAGAAGAGAAATCTTCTTCCTTAGGGTGTAGGCCCTCGTCGTATCCATGTTACTGCTAAGCAGATCAGGGAAGGTAATATCCTTCGTCTGCTGGAGGAGATCGACAAGACTGGTTTGACTATTATCCCCTATTCCGCTAGGCTACCTTTGCCAAAGTCTGGTCGCATCCGTCTTGATCATGATGATCGTTGGGCTCGTACTCCTCTTCGTGTGGTGGGTCCTTGGGCCTACGGTTTTACTTCCACAGACCCCAATGTCCCTCATACAACTCTTTCCTTGCCTGAGAAGTATGATGGATATCAGCCTTGGGTTTTCAACCCTGCTGCTTCTCATGAGGTAACCTTCGTTTCTGTTTGAAGGGTTTTGCTTTAATATCTTTGTTTGATATTCTGATGACTTTCTTTTGTAGTCTGCCCCTGCTTCTTCTCCTGGAACTTCTCCAGGTTCTGCTGCTAGGACTGCTCCGGGCTCTGCTGGTAATTCTGTAGCCACCAGGACTAGGAAGAGAAAGGCTTCGGCTGAAACAGCTACGCCAACACCTGCGGAGGTAAGGATTATTGCCATACCTTTGTGTTTGTAGGTCCCTTAGTATATTGCCCCTGATCCTTAGCTGGCGCATGTATTTTTCCACAGTCCTCCAAGAGAAAGGGAAAGTTGAAGGCTGTTATTGACCTTGAGGCATCGGATGAAGATCTCAAGACTGGTGAGGAGGTGTCGGATGATGAAGATATGGAGGATATTAAGGATACTGCCCTCATCCCTCATTTGGATGATATTGAGGAAGATTTTTCCAAGGGTAACCCCAGTCCCATCAGTGCTGGCTCAGTGGAGGGTGAGAATCTCGTAGCTGGTGGTGATGCTCCATTTTTTAACCCTGTTAGTGTTCAAGCTCCATATCCTACTTTGTCTCCAAAGGTTCCTTCGTTTTTCTGCCCCTGGCGGAGCATTGCCTGTTGTCTCGGCTGCTACTGAGGTTGTTGTTGTAATTTCCAAGAGTCTTCATTCGTCTCATGCTACTTATCTCCAATCAAGTGGTTCGTTTACTAAGGTTGTTAACCCATGGTGAGGGTTAGAAGCTCAGACTCTCAGTCGAAGAAGAAGGTTGTGATTTCACTGTGCAGCTTCTCCTTTAATGCTACGAACCCCGTTAGGGAGCGCTCAGTATGTTTCTACTGCCCCTGTCAGTAAAGCTGTTTGACCTCCGCCTTCGTCACCAGATTGGACCGTACTGCGCAATCTTACTTCTGCTGGTGATATGGAATTAGCTGGTGTTCAAGCTTTTTCTTCGGTTCCCATCTCATCCACCATGCCGTCTCTTCGTCGTGGTGAGGGCTCAGTAGTCGTGCCCCATGTCCGCTCTCAAGCGATTGATGGAGTTGTTGCTGAGTCTAGTAAGGGTAAGCTTCCTGATAGCTTGAGCCTTGGTAGTTCTGATGATGCCATTCTTGAAGCTATTCTGCGGGACTCGAAGGGTCCTTTTTCTGCTGAGGTTGATCACCATCATCTGGATAGCTCCTTTGAAGTAGCTTCGCAGTTGGATATGTTGTCTGCTTAATATCGTGTGGCTAAGGATCTATTCTTTAACCCGGATTGCCTTCGCTCCTGCCATAGCCTTGTTGAAATTCGCAGGGGTAGCATCCAAGAGATGGAGGCTTTCATTGACACCTAAGCTAATTTCCTTCCCCGTCTCTCGGCGTTCTCAGTAAGTGATTCCCTCCTTACCGCTTATCAATTTATTTTGATTCTCCATTTATTCTACACTCCTTTGTTTGCAGCTTTGCAAACATATAGATGTTGGTTGCACCCTGTTCAAGTTCTATAGGGCTAAGTGTACTCACTTGAGTGCTCTGTTGGAGCGTGCTCGTCAAGAATATGCCCTTGTTAGCACACAGAAACCTTCGTCCAGTGATGTTGCTTCTCTTGCTAGGGTATCTTCATTGGAGGATGATCTGAGGAAAACTCAGAGATCCTTGGAGGCTTGTTTGCTGGCACTCGAGAGAGCTAATAATGCCGCTAAGTTTGCTGAGGACGAGCGTAAAGCTGCTGATTCTGCTCTGGCTGCTGATTCCTCCAAATCCATAGGTTCGTTCCTTCTTTCCCTTAGATTTGTTGTTGTTCTTGTTCGGTTACATAGTCCTGAGACAACCTTCTCCTGCCAGCTGGTAGATCTGGTGAGCTTAGATATCTCCGGGATCAAGTAGCCAAGTTAACTTCCGATGTTTGGTATTATCAAAAGAAGTATGATAGGTTGATGAACGTAACCATCCATAATGAAGCCCAGCTTTCCCTTGAATCTTCTCATAACTCGGATTTAGTGAAGCAGATGGCTTTGCTTCGCAAAGAATGTGACGAAGCCCTTACTTGGAAGGAGAGTCTCATGTTAAAGAAAAAAGAGGATATTGCCTTAGTTGAGAGACGCCTCTCAGCCCAAGAAATTATCCTCAAAAAGTTTCATGCGGATTTCGAAAATGCATGTGCCTCTTTAGCTAAGGTTACTGCAGAGCATAACGTCTTGTCTTCTGAGGTCTGTTCTCTTAAGAACAAACTTATCGAGGCTGACTCCGCATCATCTTCCATGTCTCATGCATCTTTGATTAAGAAATTTGAAGAGTTAGAAAATGTTTACCAAGTTCTATCCTCAAAGAATGCTTCGCTCCGGATAGATGTTGATGACCTCCGGACTGAGCGTGATACCCTTGTGGAAGATCTTGAGGCCGCTGAGGTGGATCTTGCTGAGGCTCAGTATAGTTTAGAAGAATCCCTTATCCACGCAGGAGGTAGCCTAGGGTCCTTATATTCCAGCAGCATCCTTTGTATCTTTTGTTGTTTCCCCTTATTCCTTACACCCTTCGTATCCGCAGGTCTCCAGGAGCAGCTGGTGGGTGAAATTGCTAAGATCAACCGTCTTGAAGGCCACATATCTTCAATGGACATATCTCGTCAGTTTGATACTGCTGCTAAGTTCAAGGCTGAGGGTCTCCAGCAAGCTAACGATCAGCTTACTGCTCAGATGACAGAGCTTCGTCAAAAGTCTGCTTCAGATTTGGTGGCTTAGTCTGCTCAGATGAAGGCGCAGTTTGAGAAGTCGACCATAGATTATATTAATGATGCCTTTGCACAGGCCGAGCTCCAAGCTGAGGGTGTGGTCTTTCCTCGTCTCCCTTATCCTTGATCATGTCTATCTTAACTGAACTCTTTGTTGTATGGTGCCCCCAGCTGAGGGGCCTTTGTGTCATCTCTTTTCTCTAAAACAATGCTTCATGATGGTTTGAATCTTTGCTATCTGAAACTTTTAAGACATGTTAGTCATATTTTGGTAACATTATTATTGTACCTATATTATTGCATGAATATTTTGTTTGTAGACGTGTTGTGTCTAGATGTTTGCACGTTCAAGTCATCACTAGGTGCTAAGGTATGTTTAACCTTGGGTGGAACATTCATTGTCCTACCTAAGTATCCTTTGGCCAGAAGGTACCGTGGTGGCGAGGGCTCCTAGGTGGGCAATAATTTTCCTGTAACCCTACACGTTCAGTACGAAGGCTGCTTTACTTCGACAAGGTATCTATATAGGGGATATCTTACTTTTTCTTATTGCCTCATGAATGGAGTTATCACTCTGAGGATCCGAGTATTGACATATGCGTAGTTATGTCTTGCCTTGTCTCATCGTCAATTCTGACGGAGGGTGTCTATTCTAACCCAATTTGTACCCAATCAAAAATTGACTTTCTCTTAGCAGAAAGTTTCTTTCATTGATTAGTAAGGTTCATAATACCTTTGATCAGGGATAGGACATGGTGGGCCATTGCTCGTTCCCTTCTTCTCCTGAGTGATCACCATTCTCTTATAGGTAGTACTTTTTTAGGTACATTGCATTCCAAGGGTGTTGTAGTACTTCACCTTTGAGGGTCCTTAGGTAGTATGACCCTTTTCCAGCGATGTCGGGTATGATGTAGGGCCCGTCCCATGTCAGAGCTAGCTTGCCCCACTCCTTATATCTTTGATATGGTGGTATCTGACGTAATACGTATTCTTCGACCACAAAGTTTCTAGGGATGACCCATTTGTTGTATTCGCGAGCTAGCTTTCGCTGATAGTTTACCATCTTTTCAAAGCCACTTCCCGCCTTTCTTCAAGATCGTCGAGATTTTCTAGCATTAGGTCCGTCGTTAGGTTCTTCTCCCCCTGTTTTTGTTGTTGGAAGTATTATCTCTGTTGGGATGAACGCTTCGGCTCCGTAGGTTAGCAAGAATGGAGTTTCTCCCGTGGCCACCCTTCTTGTAGTTCGGTAGGCCCATAAGACATTGTATGCACCATCTTTTCTTGTATTCTCCTAGCTTTTTCTTCAAGTTCATCTCTATTGTCTTTTTAGTCGCCTCCGCTTGTCCATTGTTCTTAGGGTATATAGGAATGGATTTGTTTTTCTGAATGTTGAAAGTATCGAACAACATATCTATGTTCTTTCCTTGCAACTGCTTGCCATTGTCATAGACTATGGCGGCTGGTATTCCGAACCTGCATATGATTTGTTCAAACAATAATTTAAAGACATATGTGTCCCTAATTCTTGCCAAAGCCTTTGCCTCCACCCACTTGGTGAAGTAATCCGTAGCCACAATAAGGTATCTTCTCTTCGAGGTTCCCTCTATCAAGGGTCCGACAATATCAATCCCCCACTTGACAAATGGCCAAGGGCTGATGACTGAGTTGAGCTTCGTTGTTGGTGCTTTAATTTTCCTGGCAAAGCGTTGGCATATCTCACAGCGCTTAACCACGTTTTTTGAATCTTTTTCCATGCTTAGACAATAATATCCTTGCATTTTGGCTTTGACTGCCAAGGACCTTCTTCCGCTATGATTGCCAGCATCTCCGCTGTGTATATCATGGAGTATCCTTATGCCCTCAGTTCGTGAGAGGCACCGCATCAGGGGTCCAAGAAATGACCTTCTATACAGTATCCCATCACGTAGGATGTACATTGATGCTTTCGATTCGATCTTCCGAGCTTTCTTGACATCTGCTGGTAAGGTACCTTTGTCAAAGTATTGGTGAATTGGAGTCCTCCAATCATCCTCCGCTTCGTCCTCGTTGTCTTCACTGTCTTCGTCCGACATAGGTTGATCTTTGTCAGATCCTTCGACTTCGTTATCTGGCTCTTCTTCGTCCTCTTTTCCTTTTTCAGCTTCTCTCATGGCTCGAGTTTGAATAGCCATAGCCTCCTCAACTCCTGATATTGGTCCTTCTATTGAAGGCTAATATACCCTTCCAATTTGCACAGAGGTGGTATTTCTGTCCCTTAGCATCGATGATATGAATGCTAAGGCATCTGCGTGTCTGTTATCTTTTTGACAGACATGTCTGAATGTAACGTTTTTAATTTTTGACGCATGCTCCTGTGCTAGCTTTAGGTACGAAGATAGTACTGGATCCAAAGTTTGATATTTGAGCTCGATTTGTCTAATGACTAACTGTGAGTCACTAGTCAAACGAACATCTGACAAGCCTAGCTCCTATGCCAAGCGTAGACCATGTATGTCCGCATCGTGTTCTGTGATGTTATTGGTGTAATGTTCGAATTCTAACCTGAATGCATAGATGAGTCGGTCTCCAGTAGGGGTTGTTATTACAATCCCTATGCATGCGCCTTCTCCATTGGAGGAGCCATCTACGAATATCTCCCACCTTCGTGAATTCTGAGGTTCCAAGAGGTCTTCCGGTCCTTGCTTGTCTTCCTCCATTCCTGGGATGTCATCTATCTCCGCTTCGTCGTTGAGAGGTAGGTCCGATAGGAAGTCTGCTAAGATTTGTGATTTCTTAGACTTCCTAGTTTCGAAGATTATGTGGAATTGTGTGACCATGGCATTCCATTTTGCCACCCTTCCAATTTTCTCCGTGCTGTCGAGGATTTGACTTATTTGAGCCTTTGTGAAGACTCGGATGGTATGTGCGTCGAAATATATCCTTAGTTTCTGTGTTGCCACTTCTAAGGCATATATGAGATGCTCCACCTTGGTATAATTATGTTCCGCTGAACTGAGTGTTTTGCTGATGTAGTATATGGGATTCTATCCTTGCCCTTGGTCTCGTACCAATACTGCGCTCATAGCGCAGCTTGTTTCTGCTAAGTACAAGTTGAGAATTTCACCTGGCTCCGGCTTCTGTAGGATAGGTACCAAATTCAAATATTCCTTGATTTTTTGGAAGGCTTGCTCGCACTCCGTGGTCCACATGAACGTGCTTCCCTTCCTTAGTGCATCAAAAAATGCTTTGCATTTGTCTGACGATCTTGGTATGAATCTTCCCATGGAAGCTAAGATTCCTTTTAGCTTTTGTACTCCTTTTAGTGGCTGTGGATATGACATTTCCATTATTGTTCGAGACCCTTTCGGGATCCACTTCTATTCCTCGCTTAGTTACCAAGTACCCTAGGAATTTTCCTGAGGTTACTCCGAACGTGCATTTCTCCGGGTTTACCTTCATGTGAAAACTTCTCATGGCTTCGAATATTTCCCTTAGGTCTGATAGATGGTGTTTCACTTCTTTGCTCTTGACAAACATATCGTCCACGTAGACTTCCAGTATCCTGCCTATCCATGGTTTAAAGATCTTGTCTACCAATCGCTGGTATGTTGCCCCCGCGTTCTTTAGTCCAAAAGGCATCCTTGTATAGCAATACAAGCCTCGTGGGTTAAATAACGCAGTATGCTCCTGGTCTTCTTCTGCAAGGGAGATTTGGTTGTAACCTGAGTATCCATCCATGAAGGATAGCCTCTGGTGACCTTTAGTTGCATTGACTAGTTGGTCAATGTTTGGCAGCGGGTAGCTGTCTTTGGGGCAGACTTTGTTGAGATTTCTAAAGTCGATGCAAATGCGTACACCTCCATTCTTATTGGGTACGATCACCATGTTGGATATCCACGTGGGATACTTGACTTCTCGTATGAATCCTGCGGTTAGTAGCTTTTGTAACTCCTTTTCTACCGCTTCGTGGTAGATGTCTGCCACCTTACGGATGCGCTGCTTGAATGGTGGTATTTCTGGTTTGAGCCGAAGGCGGTGGGAGACCAAATTCGGGTCAATTCCAGGCATGTCTTCCATTGACCACGCAAAGACATCTGCGTAGTCCCTCAGTAGCCTTTATAGTTGCATCTCCTCTTCCTCTTCAAGTAAAGTTCCGATGTTGACCATCTTTTGTTCCTCCTCCGTTCCAATGTTGATTTTCTTTGTTGGTTCCATATGTGAGAAGGTTATTTTCTGAGGACGTTGATGAGTGCTTTTATGTAACTGTCATTTGGCAGAGACGTTTGCCCCTGGAGTGGCAGAGGTGCTCGTCTCCGGAGCTGGGGTGGCTTCGGGTACTGAGAAGGCTCCGTCCTTCGCTTCTTTAGTGTTTTCCTTTCGTCTTTTTTTTTCGTGCTGCTGGGAAGCAGCTCTTTCTTCGTTGAGTCTGACCTCTGCTAAATTGCATAGCCTTGCATCTTGCTGGGAACCCTTGATTCCCATTTCACCCATGGGTGTAGGGAATCAAAGGTACTGATGATATGTCGAAGTTGTTCCTCGTAATTTATGGACCCATAGCCTTCCCATGATTACATTGTAGGGAGAAGGTGCTTCCACCACACAGAACGTTGTATTTGTCCCTAAGGGTCCTGCACATACCTGCAAGACGATTTCTCCTTTTGGTCTAGAGACTGCTCCATTGAAACCGTATATTGTGCAAGTGGAAGAGTCCATCTACTCCACTGTCAAACCCATGCATAGGTAGGGTTCGTAAAACAATACATTTATCGAGCTGCCCCCATCAATGAGGACCTTCGTGACGTTCCATCCATGTATTGGAAGAGTGATCACAAGTGGATCATTGTGCATTTGGACCTCCTGATTGACGTCTTTTGTTGAGAATGTTAATGGCGTGGCCATCCATTCTTCCCAAGTGCAAGTAGGTGGTCCGCTTAGCTTGAACACTTCGTGGGCGTCTAGCTTTCTCCAGTTTCGAGCTAACTCGAGGATGTCTTCGAGTAGCTCCTCCTGACCTCCGCTGGAGAAGGAAATCATGTTGATTGTAGTTGCATGAAATCCTACACTACACCCCTCACAAGATTTCATTAACATTCAACTCATTTTTGGATTAACAATCTTAATATTATTGATGAATCTTTGAACAATATTACAAGAAAAGATAAAGGAATCAAGAATAACCACTGCTCTAGATTTTCTCTCTCCTATTTACTTGCTTCTCACTCAGAAAAGATCTCTCTCTCCTTTCCTTTACAACTGAATGGCTATTTATAGGAAATTACATAGTGGATGACAGCTAATCTGTCCTTTATTTTCGGATATGGTTTGCGACATTCTCGCAACCTTACAAATACCAATCTCGCAAACTTCCTTATTTTCGCAGGATCGTCACACTTTTCTCATGATTTGTCTGATGTCATTTATTATGTCGTTTCTGAAATTGTTCCGCGACACTGTCGTGTTGTGTTGTTAATGATTTCTCTGGGACATTATTGCTGCGAGATTCTGATCCTACATCTTGCCTCTTCTCATATCTTCTCTGCGAAGCAGAGAACGATGTGAGAAATGCCGCAACTATCCATCACTTCATATTGTGTATTTATCACACATATCCTTTCTCCCATCTGTTTCTTGACACGTCTTCTGTAACCGCTGCTTTTCAACCGCTCACATCTTTTAGCATTAATTGTGTTTATTTTCCTGATAATCTCATCTATATATACTCTTCTTACTCTCCCTTTTCTTCTTTTTTACTCTCTTTTTCATCTTCTCTGCAACTTCATCATTTTCTCCATAAATTCCTCTGCTGTAATTTTTCTTCTATCTTCCTTCTTCAATCTTCTTAATTCTTCGTCCATTCCCATACTGTTCCCTCTGTAGATCTTCACTGTTCGTAATTTTCTTCTTTTTTTAATTTTTACAAATTAATCTTCCTGCTGGTGTATTCCATGGATTCATCGAGGTTAGTTTTCCTTTTCCTTTTTATGGGTTTTGCTGAAATTGATCTTGCTTAATGACTTATTTGATGCTGCTTATGTGATTCCCATACTGTTGTTATTTCAGCAAAAACGTCTCTAATACCAAATTTACGGTTCAGAACCCTAATATTCCCAAATCGCAGCATAAGGTTGTTGTAAACAAAAGAAAGTCTGCGGATCATAAGGTAGTAAGAAACATTATTCTTTTCTAATAACAATATTGTTGCCTCTGTTTCTTATCTGGATTATGATTTGCAGGGTGATAAGGATGCCAACAAACCTCTCAAGAAATCTTGTCACCTCAAAATCGTTGAAACCTCTGTTCCATTTCACTTACTTATCCCTTCAAAATCTCCTGCGACATCTTCGCAAGTTAAACCATTATCTCCAATTCGCGAAAAGGTTGCCTCAGATTTCATCCCTTCAACTGACCTTTCAATGATTGAAACCCCCCTTATTAATCCTTCTGTGAATGAAACTTCTTCTCCTCCTATTGATAATGTTTCCCAATCTTCTATCATTGTAAGTTCTCTACCTGAGCCTCTTCCTTTAAATATTTCTTTCAAAGTTTTGTCTGAGGTTCTGGATGATGTTAAGAAGTCTCCTATTGATCCTGTAAAGTCTGGTGTTTGCGAAATTTTGAGTAAGTATTTTGGCTCTTATAGAGCTGCTTCGCAAATATCTTTGGAAAAAGAGGTTTAAACCTTGAATAAGAATCTCCAAATGATGACTTTAGAGTGTAATGCTCTTCGTCTCGAAAATCAAAAGCTCCAGAATGTTTCGTTGGATCGCGACAATCTTCGCAAGAAGAATGATGAACTGAGAGGTATGATTTCCTTATCCGTTTCTTCAATTTGCCTTTCTAATGATTTTATCCTTTCCATATTTAATTGTCCTTAAAATCCCTTTTTCGCCTAAAACCAGAAACGAATAATGGGGATATATATCAATTTGAATCTGCTGTTGAAGAAGCCCGTGTTGATAAGAGATTTTGACGGATCAATATAACCAATTAAATAACCTATATTCATATTCTGTTGATCATATCAATAATTTTACCAATGAAAATACCCAATTAGTTCAGAGGCAAAATTTATTAAGTAATGAAATATCTCGCCTCTTTTATTCTTTAACTAAAGCTAATCAAGGGATGAAAACTTTATCAGATGAGAATAAAACTCTATCTCAAGAAAAGCGAACTTGTTTAAACAAGATGGCGATATCTTCGCAACAACTTAGCATTCTTCAGAAAGTATGTGATGACCAAGAACAATCTCTTCGTTCTTTGAGAAATGAACTTAAAGAAGTAACAGAGTCATCTATCGTTGAAAGAGATATACTCATTTAAGGTAGAATAGCTTTAAGTGTAAAGGCGAACCAACTTAAAGAACAATATTTCAAATTAGAAGAATCTTATTCTTCACTTGCGAAGAAAAATGCCTTTCTTATTTCTAAAGAGAAAAATCTTCAGTCTCGACTTAAAGGTTTAGTTGGAGATAAATTTGATGATGCGATGGACCGTTGGGAGAATAATTGTCTTTCCTTGATTCAACACCTTATTTCGCAAAATGAAGGTAGTCATAATAGTTTGACTGCCTTAACTATCTTTTCTTTGTCATATCTTTTTGAATTCTTCATCTTACTGAAATTTTGTATTCTACTTTTCGCAGAGTCTGAGAAAAATCTTCATTCCTCCATTTCTGTTTTGGGGGCTAAATATGCCAAAATTCGCAAAGAAAATGCACTACTCATCTCTGTCCTTACTGGTTCTCGCGACCGAGCAGAAAGAAGACTTGATTATCTTGCTTACTTTAAGGATATTCAAGATAGGAATCATCAGAGAGCACTTCTTCGTCAAGTTCATCTCCCGGATGAAGTTCTTGTGAATGATATTTTATTGTCCAAATCTCTTCCTTTTACATCAATCGAACCTTTGGAAGTAGATGATGATGAAATTCCTCGTCCTGCTGACAGTGATTATGATTATGAAAGTGGTTGAGAGAATAATATTTTGGAAGATGAAGAAGAGATCCCTTCTAAGGAAGCAACTGCTGGTGTTAATCAAGATGGAAGCGAAAAAGAAATCCCTTCTAAAGAAGTAATTGCTGGCGATAATCAAGATGGCGGCGAAAAATAAGTCCCTCTCGAAGAAATTATTGTTGGTGAAGATCAGAATCGAAATGAAGAAAAGGCTGGCGATGATGAGAACATTGGCGAAGAGTTTCTTATCTAGTTTTATCTTCTTGCACTGTTTCATCTTTATTATTTCTTGCGAATAATATTCTTCAACCAACTTTGGAATTAATTTTCTCTTTTAGTATTTTGCTGGCGAGAAAGATAATGCCTCTTTTTTATTGATTCCCATACTTGCCTCTCATTATCTTTCTTGCGAGAAATGATCTGTTATGAATACTTATAAATTTTTTGCTTTGTCATGTGGTCTTATTTTTCCTTCCTAATTAAAGGTCTTATTATGCCACCTCTTATCATTGCGACAAAATCGCAGGACGTCCTTGCATTTTCATGCAAAAAACCCATTGATCTTGCCTTAACTTTTTCTTTTGTATTATTGCCTCTTCAGGATTGTTGCTACAATATGACAGGCCTAAATATTCTTGCGAAAATAAAGCCCCATGACATTGTCGTCGTGCGACGAAATCGCAGGACGTCTTCGCACTTTCATGCGAAAACCCATTGATCTCGTCTTATCTTTCTCTTTAGTATTATTGCCTCTTCAGGATTTTCACACAAATATGATAAGCCTTAATACCCTTGCGAGTAAAAATCCTCATGACATTTGCGTCTTAAGACACTTATCATCTCCCTAATGGAGGGTGCCGCCCTTATCTCCCCCTGGTTACCCCTTCAAGGAGGCGTACCTCTACCATACAAGGTTGGCTCCTCCCATCCGGTCTTAACAACAACCGGTTGTTTTCGCAGCCTCTTATCCCTTTTACCTATAGGGTTTATGGTTACGAGACTGCACCCTAAGTGGGGTTTTCTTCGGGCCGAGTGCAGTATAAGCCAAGACTTGTCAAGAATGGAAAGGTACGCTCTAGACGCCCCTGGTACTCTTGACTCAACCGTGTACCTCGGCGCCTTGATCAGATTTTGCACTCCTTGGGAGAGTCCTTATTACCTTAATCGCCCAACCTAAGTCATATGCTTAAGTTGAGAATCTAAGGTGCCTCTCCCGGATGGGCTTTATTGACCCCAAATATCCATGACTCAGGTTTCGGGGGCGGTGTAGCCTTTCCCTGAGCCATGCAACAGGTACCCCCTTATATGACGTACTTTAGGTCTTACATTTTCCTGTTGCGAAATTTTATTCACGAACTAGGGTGTACGCCATAAAGGTTCGCCCCTTTCTCTTTTGTCATTGTTTTCTGATTATCTCTGCGAAAGTTTCGCATATCATGATCTTGTTTTGATATGAATAATCTCGCAACTATTATTTCATTTAATATTTATTCGCAATCATTTTGTTGCGTCATACGTAACTTCTCAAAGCTTCTTATGGATAATATCTCTTTAAGTACAATATGTTCCATGGTCTGTCAAGTCTATGACCAACATATCTACCTTCTGGATCCATTAATTTATAAGCTCATGTCCCAACTATCTCCTTAATGATGTAAGGTCCATCCCATTTTTCGCTAACTTTCCACCATTTCTCGCTAATATATTGGCGTCTCTCGCAGAACTAAATCTCCTGGTTGAAATTCGCGTATTTTGACACGTTTATTATATTCTCGGGCTAATCTTCGCTGATAATTCTCCATATGTTGTAAAGCTCTTTCTCTTTTTTCTTCTAACTCATCAAGTTTGCTTAAGATCAAACCCGCACTAAGATTTTTCTCCCAAGCTTCTCTTTTTGTCGTCGGAATAACAACTTCTGTTGGTAAAACCGCTTCAACTTCGTATGTTAAACAAAAAGGTGACATTCCAGTAGCTTCTCTCCTAGTTGTGTTATAATCCCATACTGCATTATGTACTTGTTCGCACCATGTTCTATGATGTCCTTCTAATTTTTTCTTTAATATATCTGCAATTATTTTGTTTGTTGCCTCTGCTTGTCCATTAGCTTGTGGATATAGAGGAGTAGACTTTCCACATTTTATCTTAAATGCATTAAGTAACATTTCTATGTTATGTCCTTCAAACTGTTTCCCGTTATCGGATACCAACTGCGCGGGAATTCCGAATCTGCAAATGATATTTTTGAATATGAATGTAAAGATATCTTTGTCGCGAATATGCTGTACTGCCTTTACTTCTGTCCATTTTGTGAAATAATCTGTTGCGACTGTTAAGTATCTTCTTTTTCCAGATCCTGGTAAAAATGGCCCCACAATATCTAAGCCCCACTTTCCAAAAGGCCATACACTGGTTGAAGATGACAATGGTGCTCCAGGTGCATGTATTTTATTTCCGTGCCGCTGACAATCTTCGCAACGTCTTGATATTTGTTTTGCATCTTCGTGCATGTATGGCCAGTAATAGCCTTGCATTTTTTCTCTATATGCCAAAGATCTTCCCCGCTATGATTGCCAGCATTCCCACTATGTAACATGTTTAGCACCTTTTCTCCTTCTTCTCATGTCAAACAACTGAGTGATGGTCCATTAAAGGATTTTCGGTATAACAGCCGATCTCTTAATTCATAATTTGTTGCGCGGCTTTTTAATTTGTGTGCTTCCAATCTGTTTCTTGGTGTTTCTCCTTTCGCCAAATATGCATGAAGTTATGTTCTCCAATCTGTGATATTGTTCGTTTGTTCATCTTCTCCACCTTCTATCATCCTTACGTTCACTTCTTCTTCTTCTTCTTTATTGATTGATGGTGACAAAAGTGTCTGTATTTTTATGCATCTCGCAGTTGGATCTGTCATCATGCTTGAGATGAAATCAAAAGCGTCTGCGAGTCTGTTATCCTTCCTTGAAATGTGCCTCCATTTTATCTTTGGGATTTTCGCTGACAATTCTTCAACGAGCTTCTTGTATTTCTTCAAGGATGGTTCATTTGTAGTGTACTCTCCCTTTATTTGGCGAATAACTAGCTGCGAATCACTAGTGATCCTGGCATTTTCTAGTTTCATTTCTATTGCGAACTTTAAGGCATGTACCACAGCTTCATATTCCGTTTCGTTATTAGTGGATGCGAATTCCAATCTGAATGAAAAATCCATCTTCGCTCCTTCTGGTGAAATTAAAACAATTCCAACCCATTGCCTTCCCCATTTGATGATCCATCTACCAATATCTCCCATCTATTTGGTTCTGTTAATAAGTCTTTTGGATCTCCATGTTCTTCTTCTATATCCATCATCTCCTCCACCGCTTCATCATCTTCTAAAGGAAATTCTGCTAAGAAATCTGCGACAACTTGTGATTTTGGTGAAGATAATATTTCATACTTGATTTCGAAATGTCCTACTTGTGCATTCCATCTCTCCACCCTACCTGATCTTTTTGAATTCTTCATCACTGATTCAATTGGTACTTTTGTTAGCACCCTTATTTTGTGTGCTTGAAAATATATGCGAAGTTTAAATGCGGCGTATACTAATGCTAAAATTAGCTTCTCAATCTTTGAATAATTCCTCTCTGCAGCATTAAATGTTTTGCTGATGTAATAAATGGGCTTTTCCACTCCTGCGTCCGTTCAATAACACAACGCTTAAAGCATGTGATGTTGTCGCAAGATAGATCAATAGTTCTTCTCCTGGTTCTGCCTTTTGTAAAATAGATGTATTCATAAGGTGTTCTTTGATCCCTTGAAAAGCTTTTTCACATTCATCAGTCCATTTGAATTTCGCACCCTTCTTGAGTATATTGAAAAAATGTTTACATTTGTCTGATGATCGCGAAATGAATCTTCCTAGCGAAGCTAAAAGTCCGTTCAATTTTTGTACATCCTTTATCGTTGCTGGTGTTGGCATGTCACGAACTGCTTGTACCTTTTCTGGATCAACTTGTATTCCTTCTTTTGATACAATTTAGCCTAAAAAATTTCCCGATGCAACCCTAAAATTGCATTTTTCAGAGTTCAGTTTAATGTTATGATGTCGCATCTGTTCAAAAATCTCCCTCAAATCTTGTACATGATCTTTGGCTTCTTTACTCTTCACCAACATGTCATCCACGTACACCTCTAATGTTTTGTGTATCCATTTCGCGAACACCTTCTCTACCATTCTTTGGTATGTTGCTCCTGCATTTCGGAAACCAAACGACATTTTTGTATAACAGTATAAACTTCTTGGAGCGAAAAAAGCAGTATGCTCTTGATTTTCTTCAGCAAGAGGGATTTGGTTATAACCTTTGTACCCATCTAAAGAAGACACTCTATCATTTCCCTCTGCTGATTCCACCATTTGAGGAATATCCGGCAATGGAAAACTATCTTTAGGGAAAGCCTTGTTTAAATCAGTGAAATCTATGCAAATTCTTATCCCTTTATTTTTCTTTGGAACAAAAACCATGTTTGCTATCCACTCTGGGTATTTAGCTTCTCTTATAATTCCCGCCTCAAGCATTTTCTGTAATTCTTCTTCTATTTGAGGATGGTAGGTCGTTGCGATTTTTCTTATTCTTTGTTTAAATGGTCTCACATTCTTGTTAATCTCCAACTTATGACATGCAATTGACGGATCTATTCCAGGTATATCATCCATGCTCCCCGCGAAAATATCTTTATATTCCCGCAAAAGATTGACAGTTCTTTCTTCCTCTTCTGCATCCATCTTGGTTCCAATCCTCAGTATTAGGGGTTCTTCCATAGTACCAACATTTACTTCTTTTGTTGGTTCTGCCGCAGTGTAACTGGCCTTGGGTTCTCCCATTGGTGTTGGCTCTTTTATCATCTTCGCAGGTCCATCTCCTTCCTCTGAAATTTTGCTGGGTATTCCTTTACCTTCTTTTGATCTTATCATGTACACTCTAAATTCTTCTTCTTTCTTTGCCTCCTTTGCTATTTTTCTGCAAAATTGTCGTTTTTTTGCTCGTCCTTCATAATGCTTTACTTCAATTTGATAACATAATTTCGCATTGTCAATATCTCCTCTAATTTCACCTACTCCATTTGGCATGGGGAACCTGATGCATTGATGTAACGTTGATGCTACACCTTTAATTGCGTGTATCCATGGCCTCCCCAACAACATGTTATATGGTGATTCCATATCAACTACGCATAGTGTCACTTGTGTTTCGATCTCTCCTAGTGAAATTCGCATCACTATTTCTCCTTTAGGTTTTGTTGTGGATTTTCCAAAGCCATGAACAAGATATGTTGAACAAGACATTTCTTCATCTTTGAATCCCATTCCTTTGAACGCATGATAGAATATTATGTCCACTGAACTTCATGTATCGACTAAAGTTCTGTTTAATATCCATTCTTCAATGGATTTTGTTGTTGTCCCCTTCTCTTTTCGTGTAATAGGTACTGTAATAACCAATGGAGATGTGTGGTTCAAATTTTCTTTTGGTATTTTTGCTGCCATGAATGTGATTTTTTGCTTTTCCCAATCTTTCAAGGGTGATGTTTTTTTTACCGCCATAACCTTCCTTCCTTCAAAATCTAGTTTATGTATCCTTCCTTTGATGTTTTCATGAAATTTATTAACCATTGTTTTTCTTATCTATTACACTCCAATCTTTTGTCATCCTCATTGACTCTAATCATTTTTCTTTTAACTGGTTCACTGATTTGTTTAATCACTTTCTTGATTTGAACAATCTCAACAACAATCTTAAATTTTCAATCTTCAGTCCCTGTTTCTAGCGCCATCATGTAGTTGCAGGAAATCCTACACTACACCCCTCACAAGATTTCATTAACATTCAACTCATTTTTGGATTAACAATCTTAATATTATTGATGAATCTTTGAACAATCTTACAAGAAAAGATAAAGGAATCAAGAATAACCACTGCTTTAGATTTTCTCTCTCCTATTTACTTGCTTCTCAATCGGAAAATATCTCTCTCTCCTTTCCTTTACAACTGAATGGCTATTTATAGGAAATTACATAGTGGATGACAGCTAATCTGTCCTTTATTTTCGGATATGGTTTGCGACATTCTCTCAACCTTACAAATACCAATATCACAAACTTCCTTATTTTCGCAGGATCGTCACACTTTTCTCATGATTTGGCTGATGTCATTTATTATGTCGTTTCTGAAATTGTTCTGCGACATTGTCGTGTTATGTTGTTAATGATTTCGCTGAGACATTATTGCTGCGAGATTCTGATCCTACATTGATGTATTTGTCGTCCTGAGGTAGTTCTACCCTTTTCTTGGGGGCTACCTCAGTATCAGCTGTTTGGATCTGCACGTACTCCATGAACTTGCCTTCGTCTACGAATCTCTGGATCATGTTCCTTAGGTGATAGCATGTATCAGTTGTATGCCTGTAGTACTGGTGGTACTCGCAATATTCCTTAGACTCCTTTGTTTTATCTGGTTGTTTTCCCATAGTGTTAGGGTGGGGAAAGCCTAGCTTGTCTCCTTCCTTGCTTAGTGTAGATGGGGAAAAACGATTTGCTGGTTTTTAATGAATTGAGGAGACGACCGTACGTAGGAGATTCCTCGAACCGAGCGAAATGTTAAAACTCACACAGATGCACCGCTGCAAAGGGGGTGCTTTAGATTCGAGAGATCAATCTGTAGTACTCCGGCCTAAATCAAGACAATGACCGTTCTAGAGTAAATTCGGTTACAAGATAGGATGGGTTGATCTGTAGGAGGGAAGATGGGAAATGTGTGGAATCAATGGTAATCAAATATTGTGGGTGTATGAATTCTGAATATGATAAGCTCTGAATGATTGAAATTGCTCAATTGAGAGTAGTTGCTCAATTGATGAGTTGATGATCTCATGTTGTCGATGAGACGTGAGATTGATGATACTGATGATGCTGATGATTCAATCATGATTCAGAGACTTATTTATATTGTTGGAATTGTAGACACCATGATTCCATGAAGTGTGACAGTTGATGGAATCAAGGAGTAGAGAAGTGGAGATCGTATTTGAAACCAGTTGCTCAACGTGTGGAGACTTGGTCGATTTTCCGCCCACTAACTCGTGAATTTCTTCAACTGATTGCACGACTTACTCACATTCCATCGTGTGTTTGAACACACGTGCCGTAGAGCGCCAGACCAAAACCCTAAGTGATATCCCCCCAAGTGACACGATTGACGTCTCGTGGTTTGTTAGTCAATTGATGACTTCGTGGTTTGATGGGACGATGAGTCCATGTAGTTGCTGAGTGTCGAACAAGATGTTCCGAAACTCATGAATTGAACATGCCATGAGACAGAGGTATAATTCTTACGATGAAGTGAGCAAGTGTTGCTCATTCGATGGATCTTTGAATATTGATTGTTGAACCAATATTCCTTGGTTTGAGCAAATATTTATCATTTGAGCAAGTGTTGCTCATGTGATGAATTGTTGAATATTTGATCGTCTGAGCATGTGTTGCTCATCTGATGGATTATTGGCAGCGTACTAAAAATATTAATTAGAGTACTGGTCGTTGAACCGAGCATAATTAATAAAATTAATGACCATGAGGCCGTCGTAAAATTATTAAGGTTGGAATCTGGAATGATGATTCTTGGATTCAGAAACCCTAGTTTGATCAATTGATGATCAATTCATGGTTCGTCAGAAGTTTAACCATGGGACGAAGGAGGGAGCGACTACATGGGACCGTGGATCAACCATGTAGTGTCCATATGCTCACGTGAGCAAATACGAAGAACTCCTGAAGAGTTGACGATTTGTTGGTGGAAGAATGATTAAATGCTGGCTTAATCATTTATTCAAAATGCTCGTCTGAGCCTTAGGTGAGAAAACCTAATTAATTATGACGAGGCGAGGGACCGACCATGGAGTCATGAAACCGGCCCTGGGTTGTCCCGTGACCGCCTGACGATCACTTCATGAAAATCCAAAGTGTTTGGGAGATTTTTGGACCTAATACGAGAAATTGTGCAAATTAGGTCAAAACTGTGAAAATTGATGGGACCGGCTTTCGTGAGCCAAAGAGGCAATCCTGGTCTGTCAAGATAGTGTGCTCGTGTCCACAAGGCGTCCGCGTCTCAGTCCTGAGAATTTTGATATTTTCTGGTGTGTAATTGAGCATCCAATCGAGAAAATATGCCAAAATTAGGGTTTCGACGAAACTGAGGAAAACACCATGAGATGATGAAAAATAATTATAAAATAAGGAATGAGGAGGTGTGGGACCGCCGTGGTCAAGGCATGGTAGGCCGGTCGTGACCACGGTCCCGTGGTGCCTTTTCCTTAATTTTATAATATTTTGATGATTTTATGAAAAATTCATGAATTTTGAGAAATTTGATGAATTTAGGGAGTTTCCATGAATTGAAGAAGTTTTCATGAGTTCAAGGAAGCAAAAAATATTAAAATAATAAAAACAAGGGCGTGTGGCACCGTGGAAGGCATGGCCGGCCGGCTAGGGCCCGGTCCCACGAGTTTCCCTAATTTTTTAATATTTTTAGGTATTTTGATGATTTGAGGGATTTTTTCCTAAGTTGAGAGAAATACCATGAAATCAAGGAATTTGATGAATTCAAGGAAAACTAATAATAAAATAATAAAACAAAGGGGCGTGTGGGACGGGCTAGGGCATGGCCGGCCGGCCAAGGCCCGGCCCCACAAGTTTTCATAATTTATTTTATTTTATTATTATTTGATGATTTGTGCAAAAATACCATGAAATCAAGGAGTTTTTCATGAAATTAGAGAAATAATAATAATAATAAAATAATAAGGAACCGTGGGGTGTGGGGTCGGTTGGGACCAAGACATGGCCGGTTCGCCAATGGTCACGCCCCACACTCCTTTCCTTAATTTTATATTATTTTTTATGGATTTATGGAAGTACCATGAAATCGAGGAGTTTCCTCGAGACGAAGGAGATTTGATAAAATGAGAGAATTTTCATCAAATCACGGAAAATAATAAAAATGCATCAAAAAATAAAAACTGGCGTGGGATTGACCACGACACGGTCGGTCGCTCGTGTGTCTGTGCTCCCAGCACCCTGGTCAATATTTTTAATTATTTATTATTTTCTTCCCTATTCATCGTTTCGTTGTATTTTTGAAATACTCGTTCGTGCGGTGACTGTTAGTGTATTGTCGTTGAATACACCTTCACCATTTGAATCGGGGATTACTAAGAGGTAGCTCAGATGCCCGGTTGTTGATTATTTATTACTAATTGTGGAATTCAGTGGAGACTAATTCACAAAACTGAGTAATTATATGTTTATTATCAATTCATAGGATCAGCTGAGGATTCGACTACGAATTCAGAATAATAAAGTGAGCATTACCATTCCATGGGATTGTAGATTCGACCATAGAATCAGAGTAATTAAGATTTATCTATTACTATTTATGAGACCAGTTGTGGATTCGATCATGAAATCGGAGTAATGAGATAATATAGTTATTTCTATTCTATGAGATCAAGCCATGGATTCGATCATAGAATCAGAACAATTGTTATTGCCATTCCATGGGACCAGTCGTGGATTCGACCATGGAATAAGAGCAATTGTAATTAGGAATAATTAACTTTGTGGCTCTATACTAGCAGAGCAAGCTGTCTAGGAGCATTAATTATCCCGATATGATCTTGTCGGTAAGTCATATCCTTTATATAGTCAGGGCAAACTTGTTGTTTGTTCCTGAAGACGTTATCGCTCTATACTAGCAGAGCAAGCTTTCTAGGAGCCGTCCTTCTCGTAATGCTATATAGAAATAATCACTGAAAGTATTCAGTATTCATGAGATATGTTGTTGTTCAGTCGTGAGACTACATATCTACATGTACTCTGAGAGAAAGTACTCTCCGTTGAGAATTCGATGAGAGACCCGTGTCTCGATACTCACGTCTGATTGCTGAATCAGAGCTTCGTATAATTATGAGTTTACGAACTTAGCCTGTGTCGAAAATCCACCATCTACACTTAGGATGTGGGAGAATTTGGTGTTTAGCTTTGTGTAGATATTATCTATGTACTCGTCTCTTCCTTTTCCTCTACCTTTGCCATCTCCGTATTTTGATCTTTTGTCTCGAGAGATGGTTCTGCCCCCAGTTTCGTTTTGCCTCTTAGGTATCTCCGGAATTGGTTCCAGGGAGTTGGTTTGTTGCGGACCTGTTGTTGTCTTTGCTTGTTCTCTAGGGTTGTCCTTCTGGATTTCTTCGAGTCTGATGTAGCGGTCTTGGACAACCCTGAGCTCTCCTTCGGAATCAAGGGCTCGGTTGTGAAGATCCACTAAGATGGCTGAGG
The DNA here is from genome assembly GCF_003573695.1 of Papaver somniferum. NCBI lineage: Eukaryota > Viridiplantae > Streptophyta > Magnoliopsida > Ranunculales > Papaveraceae > Papaver > Papaver somniferum. The sequence continues at coordinate 176,529,193 of NC_039360.1, forward strand.
TTCTGTCAAGCCCATAAGTATAGCAATTAATGCTAATTTATTTATTGACTTTCCCTATTGCTTGGCATGTCTTTTTCCACTTGTCTGTGTATTGCATCAATGTCTCCCGGGGTCCGATAGCTAATGCAAATAGCCTATCTAACCCTGCCTTTGTTGACTTGTTGTACATGTATGTCTCCAAGAATACCGTAGATAATTGCTCAAAGGAGTCAATTGAGTTTGCTGGTAAATTGTCATACCATGCCAATGCTGATCCCGTCAAGCTTGTCGGGAAGTACCTGCAAAGTACTACCTCATCACTTTCCCAATGGGCAAGGACACGAGTGTAGTACTGTAGGTGGGCTGCGGGATCGTATGTACCGTTGTATGCTTGAAATGTAGGCACGGGGCATTTCGTAGGGATGGGTTCCCACAAAATGCGAAAAGACAACGGAGATGTTGTCGCTTCTTGTAGTACATCTTATAGTCTTGCGCCTGCGTGGCCTGTTTTTAGTCTTTGTATCTCCTTCCGTATTTTTTCCATTTGCTCCATAATCATGTTCACGTTGTGAGCATCTCTGGAAAATGTCTCGTCGTAGTAGGATTGGGATGGCTTGTATGTTGGATCCGTCTCATCTGGATCACGTCGTGTTCTTCTGGATCCCCCTGTTGGGTTAGCCTTTGGTGGGTTGAGATCCACCCTTCGTCTTCCTGAGATGACTCCGTTTTCACGCCTCTTTAGCGTACGGTGAGTTTGGGAACATTCGATTTGCACGTCTAGCATGTCCTTTAGGTTCTGGTTTTCCTGAGCCATCACGTGTATTGCATCCTCATGCTCCTTGTTTCGTAGTAGCAAAGTTGCTACTTGTGCTGTTATTTGTTCTTCGTTGTGGATTCCACCACCCTGAGGAGTGCTGTCGGCCGGATCCTCAGAGTTAGCCATTCCTTCTTCTATGATCGGTGCGTCTGGATCTATCTGGATTGGAGTTAGGTTTCCCAACCCTCGTCCTGTAGGAACTAAGGTTCTGGGTAACCCTGTGTTGGCCGCAGGTGGCTGCGTGATATTGGGATGCTCTAATAACGACATGCCGTAAAGTGGTTGAGCTCCCTATGTTTGCCCCATCCCTTCAGCAGGAATAGGTGGTTTTTTAGCAATCGTCCTTCGTGCTATTTCACTTTGCCCGTCCTCTTCTTCCGTTCGTTGATTTGCTTGAGATGGCTTTTGAGATCTTCCTTGTGTGATTGCTGGTCGTGAGCTTGTTGGTACATCACTTGGTTTCTTCATGCCTTCGGCTTTTTTTATCCTGCGGTTACAGAAAAACGACAAAAATCTGCTACTTGGGTGCTTTCTTCAAAAGTGGCAATTAATGCTCTAGCGGGTAAGCAACTTTTTCAGAAAAAGGGCTGAAATGACGTTTGGAAAGACGGGTATTAAATTTTTATGACACCCTTGGAAGAAACAACCTTAAACGTTGAAAACCAATAAAAAAAGGTGTCAGATCTTCCCAAAAAACTCGGTTATTAAATGCTTTAGAAGATCTTTTTCCCTTAAACTTTTACTGAGATTCCTTTGCAGTCTGAGGTACTCAGATCTAAAGGATGCTTTGTCGGAAAAGGTTGTTTTAGTACAAAACAAAAAATTTAGCGTTTTGTGAGTGGTTTTTTGTTTTTCTTTTTGAAAACTTGTGTAGATCTGTGAGATTGCTAGTCTTTAGAGGCTATGAACTCAAAGAACTTGCGAAAACAATGGACGAACCCATCACAAGAAAGTGAGATTCATCGCTGTTGAGCTCAGATCTCTTCGTTTAAAGAAGATGTATAAGTAAAATAAATGACGGAATATAAAAACTCAAGATGGTGAGCAAAACCTTCTAGTGCCAAACTGTGACTACTCGTTTTCCCGTAGTCTACGTAATGTGTACAGCTCAGAGAATCAGATACTAAGTAGTATTGATGCCTCTGTTGAACTGGTAATGCTAAGTAGTAAAGGGTACTCAAGATCACAATAACAACTAAGAATGCAAAGATAATGTAAAAGTTGCTAAGTTATCACGAGACACAAGAAATTACGTGGTTCGACTTTTGTCTACGTCCAGGGGGTAATGAATGATTGTTTTGTATTAAGTTATGGTGGTTACAAAGATCTTAAATGCTTCCCAAAGTAATAGAGATAACCCAAGTTTAATTAAATATTTAAGTTCTAAAAATTAAAGAGGTATAAGCTTAAGACTAGATCTTCTGTCCTAGATATTGAATGCCCTTAGTTTGTTGGTGAGGCTTGATATTTATAGCCCCTTCTGCTCCAAGTATATCTTTTCTGCCTCTGGGTCCATCGTTTCATGATATACCTTTAGTACAGATGGTACCTTCATTCGTCGCGTGCTCTCTCCAGTTGAACTCTGCCACCTCAGCTGACCCACGTTCCTTCGGGAACTCCCAGCCTCAGTACAGATTGTACCTTCGTTCACCGCCAGCCTCTGCCAATCTGGTTCCGCCAAATCACCTCTCTCCACATGCCTTGATTATCCGTGTAGATAAGAGATTTGTGCGTTTAATGCTGATTAGATATGTCATCTACCTTTGTCCCTTCACCAGCTTCTCTTCCATAGACTAGGCTTTTACTTCTTTCATCTTAGTCGTCGAGGCATCATATCATGGGATGAGATAAAGTAGATCTACGAAGGTATCCTCTGTCACTTGGATTCCTCTGTGTAGCGAGGGCTACACAGTTATCTTGTATGCGACCACCGAGATCGTGACACGTGCTCCGAGGAATATTGGTATTCATAAATTGTATGGATTTCTTCCCTGTCAAAAGTTACTACCTCATTTTCGTTTTCTAGGCGTTATATTGTATTCAATTTCCTCCTTCTAAGGGGAACAGTTTGAAAACTTTTCGTAATTTTCTCGTCTAAAGATACTATATTGTCTCTCGACTGTTGTTTTGCTATTTTCTCATGCGTATCATGAAGTTTTTCCAGTTCTATCTTCTTCTTGTTTTGTTGAATTTGTCTCTCTATATGAGATTGATTTCCTCTAGAGGTTAAATTCTCTAATTGTTTAAGATTCTTCTTTATTTGTTTAGATGGTAAACCAATTTTTTTTATTTTTTTTCAATCTAGGAGTTGAACTTCTAAATAGTGAAGATTTTGTACAAGAGAACTTGTAGGGTTCTCTGTAGATTAGTTAGTCCAAGAATGTTTAATTATTTTAACACGTGATTGTTCTTTTTTCCAAGTGTCATATAATTTAAAGATCCAATCTAGATTTTCGTAACCTTGATCTAAGCATAAAAAGATGGACTATTTTCTGATTCTACTATAACTAGATGTGTTAATTATGATCTAGGAAATTGGAGGTTCTAGTCAGTTTTGTTTACAACTCTGTCTAGTCTTTCCTGAATGTTTGGTTTTCCTTTTATATGATTATTTCAAGTGTATTCGTATCCTGAAAATACTAAGTCAAATAAGCCCGCTCTTTGTAAGATGTTATAGTAATAGGAATTATCGTTCTTACTGTAAGGTAGACCCCCTAGTTTCTCAGATGGATTGAAAATCATATTCACGTCACCTATAAGTACCCAAGGCATTCAATTTGTGTCAACTTGGTCAGTTATTTCTTCTAAGTAATCCCAAGCAACATTATTATTTATGGGATAAGGCATAAATAGAAAAAAGTAAGCAACCATTGTTTGGATTCAAAATTTGTTTTAACAAGAATGTTAGTCATTTTTATATTCCATTGGACAATTTCGAAATGAAAACCGCCAATCCAAGCAAATGCCAATCCACCAGATAATCCATTAGGGTCTACTATATGAATATTGGAGGTATGATGATAGTAAGGATTTGGCTAAGGTTCTTTAAGATTTAGTTTCAAAGAGGAAAATTATTCTGGTATATCAGGCTAAATTAGATGAGCTAGGAAATTTTCGTGAAAGGATTACCGCAACCCTGTACATTCTAGGCTAAAATCTTCATTTTAAACAGAAAAATTAAGAATTGTGCTTAGTTTATGTAATCTACAATCTGGGAGAGAATTTAAAAGCAAGCAAGTACGCAGGGATCGGAGAAATTATATGAAATTTGTAACTAAGGCAGTCAAGATAAGGATAGAACCTGTAATTCTCCGTTTGTTGTCGATGGGGAGGTTAGTGGAAGTGTCAGGGAAAGATATAATCTATAGCCTCTTTTGTGTTCTTTCAAATTAGATTCATATTGGTCAATTTGGAGTGAGACTCCATGAATTAGGTGTTGAGTTGAATTATAAGGATTAGATGAAATCGAGTCTGGAGAAAAAATTGGTACTGAAATTTCAAAACTAGGTTTTGAGTTTGAAATTGAAGAAATTGAAATGGCCATACAAAAGCCCGAGCAAAGAAATCAAGGTGAAGCATTTCCGGAATTTCTGGCAGTAAAAGAAACTGAAGAAGCAGAAATAGGAGATTCAAAAAACTCATTAGCATTATGGTAAGAAGAAAAAGAGAGTCTTCTAACAAGGATAGCTGAGACAGAAGAAAGATTTCCCACTGAATTGGTGTTGACAATTTCTTGAAGCACGGTAGGAGAGTTTTCTGCATTTGAGATATTGTCTATGAAATTAGGGAATTAAAGTAGTAGTAGTAGTAGTAGTAAGCAGCATGTCAATACTTGGAGCCAATTTTATGTATACTTTTTAACATGTGTGTCCACGTGACGAGATTCTTAACATGCATGGTAAAGATATCGGTCATCAAATATTTTGATCAAACGAGAATGTTGAACTTACACTCTTTAGAGAAATATACATAAAATTAAATTCTAAATTGTGTATCACATGGTTTGATTTGTTCTATAGATAAAACACTGGAGAGGGTTTCATGAACACTATAATTAGAAAACCTGTGCTACCAGGGGTGTGGTTATGTTATCCTATTTTATGCCATCAATTTTTGTTTTGTCAAGTTTGGTTGTCATATTTTAGTTCCAAAAATTGAAGTTGCTTGATTTGATTACTAGAGTCAACTTTGTTAGATTAGATTAGGAACAATAGAAATGTTGAGACTCGTTTGTGTTACTTTCAAGAACTTGAAGACCCGTATCAAGGAACACATCATCCTTCTGTTCGAGGTTAGTAACACAGACTTGACTTTTTCCATTTATATTTTCATTTATTTCGAGTCAGTTTATATTATAAACATGACAGACACAATATATTTTGTTTACTTGTTTCATAATATTATTACTTGGTCATTCAATGATCAATTTCCAAGGAAAGATAAACTTGTTGTTTCATATATTGGATTACAAAGTAAAGTTTAGCTATTTGGACTTCATATAATCTACATAACACTAATTGGTAAGTTGTATTATTTAGTGTAATGAAATTTCAGATTGATTCTATATATCGGGTACTATTTTTGATTACATGGTTTAAGGAAGCAGACTTGCAAAACTTGTTTCGCGGTTGAAAATGAGTCAAAGGATCTATTTTAGGACTGATCCCTTAAACATGTATCTTTACTATGACTGGTCTTAAGGATATTTAGCAGGACTGACCCCTTACCAAGCTACTAGAACCGGTCCTAAGGATCACTACTAGGGCCGGTCCTTAGTTAACCAAAAAAGTGTTCCGTTTGTTACTACTTTAGGGTATATATAGATACCGGAAACATAGTTTGGTTAAAATGATAAGTTCATGATGCCGATATAGTATTTAAACACGTGTTAAAATATTATTACTTAATGTTCAATTGATACTCAAGGTGGGGTCCGAACCAAGAATAAACATATATATTAGTAAAGTATATGTTATATGCTAGCTAATATCACGTGTCATCCAAGAGTGACTTAGGTACATGAGTTAGACTACATTTAGAATTTATTAAAACCGAAAATTAACATTTATTGAATGTCTTTAGTATATTATGATTTGGCAATTCCTTATTATCCAAACAACCTTGGTCATTACATTATAAATAGTAGAATATGTATTCTTACAAATCATCCCGTGGTACACTACCTAACAGTTTATGTGGGAAACCCACTAGTATTATTCACGCAATATTCATTGGAGAAGAGAGTATCCTAATTAGGTGAGACCTTTTTCATGGACTTTGTCTAAGGAGCTTTTAGTAGTACTGTTGGTGGGAAACTAAATAGTGTTGTTATTTTAGTTTCTGATTACGAATTTGATTGACTAACAGTGAAGTTGAACTTAGATAGATCTAGTTTGTTTATTCCGTGATCTTTCTCTTCTATTATAAGATCACTCGAACTAGTTCAAGGATCGACGATTTCAGATCTGCTTTATTAGTTCAAAACCTGAAGATAAGACTATTGATCATACATTGTTAACAGACTTTGTCCTGTGTTTGATCGATTATTAGTGGGAATCAAGTTGTCTGTGTAGGTACTTTGAAGATTGAAGACTAGAAGATTTTCTATTTGGTATTCTGATTTTTGTGAAATTATTTGCACACTTGATTAAATAGGATCGGACAAGTAGTTTATTTCGATAGACATCAAGTTTGTTGTCTAGATCGATAATCGATCTAGTTATTTCTCTTTGAGATGTGCTTTGATAGTTTGTAAACTAAGATTTATTATTTCGGTAATCTTTGTATTATTTGATCTTTGACCTACAAAGGAGTTTATATTGATTAAACGTTAGAACCTTTATACTCAACATATCTCTGATCAATTTATTGAGATTGATAGAGTGGTTACCGAAACAAGTTAATCCTTTACTGTTTCAGATTGTGATCCAAATGAGTTACCGAAGTCTTCATAGCAGGTGAAGCAACTTGAGATAGTGGACTTTATCTTGGGATTCACGTGTGTAGACCAGATTGGTTATAAACACCAGGACAATGAAGGAAATGAGTAACGAAGCAGTGTTTACTTGGTCTCAACTATACGAAGTTGTTGTAGTCAATTTGTATAGTGTCTTAATTTTGAAAGTACTCAAAACTGGACTAGTTCTCGTCTGCCTTGCAGTTTTCCTCGTCAACAAAATCTTTTTGTGTGCCTTTACTTTACTTTCCGCATTATAATTATATTGTTATAGTTATAATTAAAGTAATAGCATTATATGTTAATCAAAACTTGGTTTGACCCCATAGTGTTGATGGTGGATTTTCGACAAAGGTCAAAATCGTAAAATCATGATACTGCATGTTTCTGACCCGGCTTCAGAAACGCATGTGACAACTCATATTTTACAATCCGTGAACCGTTTCACGATCTCTGACTGAGTGAGGGTTCCTCTCAAAGCTATGATGAATATGTTTCTCGAAAGGCCTCCCCGGCTGAGCGTCGATGCTTCACACATTTCATCATCACCTTTATGTAGAATCAAATGATTGGGCGGTTCTCTAGCGATAATTGTTTGTTAGAGGGCTTAACGCCTTAAGGACGTCGACGCTGCATATGTAGAGAGACCCACCTCTATATAGAATAATGATTGGGCAGTTCTCTAGAAAAATTATTTATTAGAGAGCTTAACGCCTTCAGGACGTCGACGCTGCATGTTGTTCCCTGTCTATGTAGAGAGACCGTGTATAGATTCAGGCAGCTCTCTAAACATAATTGTTTGTTATAGGGCTTAACACCTTCAGGATGTTGACGCTGCACGTTGTTCCCTGACTATGCACCCTTCAGAACGAGTATGATGCTTCAACTATCTCATATATCGATTATGCAAATAGATTAATTCTATCGTGACATTCATCCAAAAAATTCCTAGAAAATAATCTATTATATCTCATTACTCCGTTCCCTGAATTCCCCGGTTGTATTCATGGATTAGTAATAGATAACCATTTTATTTCATTACTCCGTTCCTTGAATTCCCCAACTGGATTTCATGGATTAGTAATAGATACGCAATTCATTTTTATTACTCTGTTTCATGAATCATTCTCCGCTGAATTTGTAATAATTACTCAACAATCGGGCGTCTGGACTATCACCGAGTAAGCCCCAAGAAAATGGTTCAAGTGTACTCAACGATGATGCACGAACGAGCACTGATAGACGCATTTATGTGTCTAATTTGTCCTCAATGTTTCGTATTGTTAGTACCCGATTTCGTACTTATTATGGTGTTTTGTGTGTTTGTAGGCATTTTGGGAAATAAACATTTTTGGAAAATTCGGCTCGAAAAGTTGCCCGGGGCACCCTTGGAGGACACGTGTTATTTGGAATCTCATCGTTGGCTAAGGGACACCTCGGTTTATAAGGGGCACCTTAACTGGACAGCTGCTATTTACACTCCACAGCTGGATAAGGGGCACTTCTTCTTCTTCACGGGAGACAGAAAATTGGCGGGAATTCTTCAGTTCAAATATTTTGTTACGGCAAATTTCTGGCGGAAGATTTTGAGGCGATTAATTCAGACTCAATGCCCGGTTTTGATTGTTACAACCCTGTTTCGATTAAACAGTGGTGGTAATGTGTTTTATCTCGGCAAATTTGGGTTGTGTGCGTGGGAATGACGTGAAACATGATTGAGAGACTCACGGGATTCTGTTGGATTCGTTTTGGAAAGTTGGAGCGAGTATACAGCGTTGTCATCTCATTCTGGAACGTGTATCAATCGGTTTGGAGTGTGTAAACAACAGCTAGCTACGTGAGAAGTTAAAACAGGGAAGAAATTCCCGTATCTTGCATGAAAATAATTTTTATTGATTACCGGGTAATGGAGGATATTTGGGGAGTAATGGAGAGATATTTTGGTCATGTTGAGTATATATAGGGTGCTGGGAACTCAGAGAAAGGTGGTGGAGAGTTTGGGGAAGTTTTGGAGGCTACTGAATGAAGAAATCACGAGTTGCAGAGCTGCCATTTTTCTGCTGCTGCTGCTGATGAAGAACACCAAGAACATAAGACCCACCCTGAGCAGTCTTATTTTGCTACAAATTTTGCGACACAGCGGCAGCAGTCTTATTTTGCTACCGTTATTGCGACGCAACGACAGCAGTCTTAGAGAAACAGTATCAATGACACATATTGTGGGTCGTAGTTCTCTGGTTTGTAACAAATATAATTGTTACAAATCCGATTTTGAATTATTTCTCCATTTTCTCCTTGTAAACACCTTTTTGAGCAATGAAAAATTCCTTTGTGTTTTCACCATGCGGAGCTAGACCCCATCAATGGGACAACGGAGGAAGCAACTTTTCATGATTGTGGTAAATGAATTAATTCTTTTATTGACTTTTTTGCATTGATTTAATTGCTTTATGATTTATATTAATTATTTGTTATTTTGTTACATGCCTCATGCTTAGTTCTAAATACTTTAGATGCGTCATGTACGAACTTTAGTTCTAAATACTTTAGATGCGTATTTAGAACTAAGCATGAGGCATCTAACAAAATAACAAATAATTAATATAAATCATAAAGCAATTAAATCTATGCAAAAAAGTCAATAAAAGAATTAATTCATTTACCACAATCATGAAAAGTTGCTTCCTCCGTTGTCCCAGTAATGGGGTCTAGCTCCGCATGGTGAAAACACACTCAAAGGAATTTTTCATTGCTCAAAAAGGTGTTTACAAGGAGAAAATGGAGAAATAATTCAAAATCGGATTTGTAACAATTATATTTGTTACAAACCAGAGAACTACGACCCACAATATGTGTCATTGATACTGTTTCTCTAAGACTGTTGTCGTTGCGTCGCAATAACGGTAGCAAAATAAGACTGCTGCCGCTGTGTCGCAAAATTTGTAGCAAAATAAGACTGCTCAGGGTGGGTCTTATGTTCTTGGTGTTCTTCATCAGCAGCAGCAGCAGAAAAATGGCAGCTCTGCAACTCGTGATTTCTTCATTCAGTAGCCTCCAAAACTTCCCCAAACTCTCCACCACCTTTCTCTGAGTTCCCAGCACCCTATATATACTCAACATGACCAAAATATCTCTCCATTACTCCCCAAATATCCTCCATTACCCGGTAATCAATAAAAATTATTTTCATGCAAGATACGGGAATTTCTTCCCTGTTTTAACTTCTCACGTAGCTAGCTGTTGTTTACACACTCCAAACCGATTGATACACGTTCCAGAATGAGATGACAACGCTGTATACTCGCTCCAACTTTCCAAAACGAATCCAACAGAATCCCGTGAGTCTCTCAATCATGTTTCACGTCATTCCCACGCACACAACCCAAATTTGCCGAGATAAAACACATTACCACCACTGTTTAATCGAAACAGGGTTGTAACAATCAAAACCGGGCATTGAGTCTGAATTAATCGCCTCAAAATCTTCCGCCAGAAATTTGCCGTAACAAAATATTTGAACTGAAGAATTCCCGCCAATTTTCTGTCTCCCGTGAAGAAGAAGAAGTGCCCCTTATCCGGCTGTGGAGTGTAAATAGCAGCTGTCCAGTTAAGGTGCCCCTTATAAACCGAGGTGCCCCTTAGCCAACGATGAGATTCCAAATAACATGTGTCCTCCAAGGGTGCCCCGGGCAACTTTTCGAGCCGAATTTTCCAAAAATGTTTATTTCCCAAAAATGCCTACAAACACACAAAACACCATAATAAGTACGAAATCGAGTACTAACAATACGAAACATTGAGGACAAATTAGACACATAAATGCGTCTACCAAGCACCCAAATGCAAGAATAAGCATTCAAAAATATGGACAAACGAGAATCCTACACAAAATAGGAGAGAGAAAATAATAATAATAAAATAAAAAGAGGGGCCTAGGGACCGGGCCCGCCGGCCGGCCGGTCATGCCCCCGTGGCCGGTCCCCCACGCCTCTTCCTTTATTTTTTCTTGTTTTATTATTTTCATAATCTCATGAAGACTCCTTCATTCGAGCAAATTTCCTTCTTTGAGCAAAACTCACGGTTTCTTCATATTTTCTCTCAAACGATGAAAAATAATAAAAATAAGGGAAGGTGTCACGGGACTGGGTCACCTAGACGGCCGGCCATGCCTGGTCGCACACCTTGCAACCCCTTGTTTTTCATAATTATTATTTCCCTCATCTCATGAAACTCCAGCGTTTGAGGAAAAAACCCTAGTTTTCAATATTTGCTCAAATATTGCTCAAACCATGAAAAAAGCCAAAAAGTCAAACGATCACACAACCGACTAGGCTACTCACATTAAATACTAAAATATTATCATTTTAATATTCTTAAAATATTGATCAAATGAGCAAATTCTACATGCTAATTCGAGAAAAATCAAGAATTTCAGTCAAAGATCAAACTCTTCTGAAAACCCAAAAAATTGCTCAAACGCACACCAGAAAATACCGAAACTATCAGGACTGAGATACGGACATTATGGTGACACAGGCATGCTTCCTTGACCGACCAAGGCCGGCCCTAAGGCTTGCAAGGAGCCGGTCCCACACATCTTTATAATTCTGACCTAATTTGCTCAATTGCTCATATTGGGTCCAAACTCTTTCCAACCAACTTGGAATTTTCTCAAATGACTATCATCTGGTCCCACGACCACCAAGGGTCAGTCTTATTCCCTCTTGGTCGGTCCCTCACTTCTCCATAATTAGGTTTTATTACCTAATGCTCGGACGAGCACTATTTTAATAAATGATTAAACCAGCATTTAATCATCCTTTCACCAATTGGTCAACAAAGGACTTTGGTGCATGCTCACACGAGCACTTGGGAACTACGTGGTCGTCCATCATCCCATGTATTCGGTCCCTCCTTCGCTCAGTGATTGATTTTCAACAAATCCCCAACTGATCAACGATCGATTAAAATAATGGTTTCGAACTGCTCTGCAAATCATAATTTTAGTTTAAACACTAATAATTTTATGATTGATCCAGCAATCAACATCTTAATTAATTATATAATATTCGGTCCAGCTACCAATATTTTAATTAATATTTTATTTGGTCAAACGAGCATTCGCTCAGACGAGCAATATTTGCTCAAACGAGGAATATTAATTTAACCATCAATATTCAATAATTTTACTCAGACGCGAGCAACGTTGCTCAGAGTGGTAATATTGATTCAACTATCAATATTTAACATTTTATCATACGAGCAATATTTTCTCAAACTATCATCATGTTGATTCAAGAATTATAAGTCTCAACAGACATGTTCAATCCATGAATCACTGAGCATTCGTCAATCGTGCTCAATTCAACAAACCTTAGACTCACTGTCTAATCAATTCAACGACTGGCTAATCAAATACACGTCTGCTTTGCAGACTCCACGTTCGTGAGATATCAATCACGTCACACATGGGGGATATCAATTAGAGTTTTGGTCTGGCGGCCTACGACACGTGTGTTCATCCACGATGAGAAATGTGAGTAAGTTTTTCAAGTAGTTGAGGGAGTTAGCAAAATAGTGGGTGGAAGGATCAACGAAGTCTCCACAAGATATGGAACTGATTTTACCACGATCTCCCACTTTCCCATTCTTTCACTCAAGAAACCGTCACACTTACTGTGATCAATGTGTTTACTATTCTGACAATATAAATAAGTTCAAAATCGTTGACTAAAAAAACAACAATTCTCTCGATCAAAACTTATTCACAGAACTCAGCAGTTCATCAATTTGTAGAAACCCACAACACATCCACAATCCTTGATCATCATTGATCCTCACAATTCTAAGCTTCCCTCCTACAGATCAACCCATCTCCCTCTTTGTGACCGAATTGACTCTGAAACTTCCATTTACTTGGTTTAAGACGGAGTCCGACAAATTGATCTCTCAAACTCAAAGCACTCCCGTGAAGTGCATCTGTTTGAGGTTAAGCAGTTTGCTCAGTTGAGGAGTCTCGTCCGCACGATCGTCTCTTTACTTTCCTAAAAAACCAGCGAACCGTTTTCCCAATCTACAGATTGGCGACCACAGTGGGAGATTAATCTCTCGGTTTCAATCTCAACCTTTACAAAATGGTTGATCTTAGGTCAGGTTCAGTTACAAATCCTAACACAAACAACGCTAGCACTAGCAACAACGGTGGTACTCCAGAAACTACTCATGCTTCCAACACCGGTGTTGTTGATACCACTCCTCCTCAAACCAACATTGGAGACCATCCCCTGTTCGGCCGCTCTCCCAAAGAAATTATATAAAATCTACCTACCATAGCTAATCTCATGAAGGTGCAAGAGAGATTCTCGCCAAAAATCAGATTGACATGGCCACCACTCAGAAAGAGATGTGCAATTATCTCAAAACTCTCATTGACAAGATGTCAGAGTAAGCTCAGGAGAAAGAAAAAACCAAAGAAACATCTCCGGCTGCTGATCCAGAAGTCACTCCGATCTATGTAGCAGATGATGCTGAGGTGCACAAGGCTGCAGATAACCCACCAACAAAAGAACGTGCAGGCTTCGTCACTTGTGAGGACCTGGAACGCTTCATGGAGGATCGAGGAAAAGACAAAACACCATATGTTCACCGTCATCAACCTTCATATCCTGCTGCTACGCAAAGAATTCCTCTCCCGAAGGGCTACACTTCCCCAATGTTCACACTATACAACGGAACAGAGAATGCTCGAGAACACATCTCTCGATTCATGGAGGCACTAGGAGAGCACGAACACAATCTGAAAAAGCGGGGTCTAATAACACCACCCAATATTTCGCTTAGCAATCTGTATGGACTAACTCCGAAATACTTTTCTAGAGAATCAACTAGACAGTCAGACTCAATCTAGATTAAAGTATCTCAAGGAGTTATTATCTCTCTCTTGATTTGATTTTTACTCAAGCTAAAAATAATAGCGAGTCTTTATCAAATACAAGGAATACCTTGGACGGTACCAAAGACCAATATCCAAGGATCAATCAATATCAATCAACAACCAAAGGTTGGATTTCCAATTGATGATCTTAACGCACAACCTGTATTATTTCAATTATATAAAATATAATGCGGATAAGAAATAACACAGACACCTGAAGTTTTGTTAACGAGGAAACCGAAAATGCAGAAAAACCCCGGGACCTAGTCCAGATTGAATACACATTGTATTAAGCCGCTACAGACACTAGCCTACTACAAGCTAACTTCAGACTGGACTATAGTTGAACCCCAATCAGTCTCCCACTAATTCAAGGTACATTTGTACTCCTATGCCTCTGATCCCAGCAGGATACTGCGCACTTGATTCCCTTTGCTGATCTCACCCACAACTAAGAGTTGCTGCAACCCAAAATCGCAGACTTGATAATAAACAAATCTGTCTCACACAGAAAAGTCTATCAAAGGATAAATCTGTCTCCCACAGAAAAACCCTAGGTTTTGTTCCGTCTTAACATATAAAATCAAGGTGAACAGGAACCATGATAATCCGGTCTTATATTCCCAAAGAACAGCCTAGATTAATCAATCACCTCTCAACAATCCTTCTTGACTACACAAGCGGTTTGTCGAGGAATCACAAACAATGAGACGAAGATGTTTGTGACTTCTTTATCTTGCCTATCGGAGAACTCTCACGATCTCAAGCCAATCAATAGATGGTACTCGTACGATAGAAGATGCAAGATCAGATCACACAACTATGATAAAAGTAGTATCGGTCTGGCTTCACAATCCCAATGAAGTCTTTAAGTCGTTAACCTGGTTTTAGAGAAGAAAACCAAAGGTTAAAGGAGAATCGACTCTAGCGAGCACACTAGTATCATACAGACGTGTGGGGATTAGTTTTGCACAATGCTAGATGTCTCCTTTATATAGCCTTCAAATCAGGGTTTTTCCTTAGTTACAAAGAAATCCATATTCACCGTTAGATGAAAACCTGATTTAGATTCAAGCTAATATTTTTCAACCGTTAGATCGAAAACTTAGCTTGTCACACACACTTGGGTAGACGTACTGGGTTTATGAAAACCATGCCCAAACGTGTACGTGTATGTTGGTTCAACATAGTAACCCAAAAGCTTAACCATATGAGCAATTCATATTAACCTAGTTCTTCTTCACCATAACTAGTTCAATTAACTCAAATGTTCTAGTTAGAGAGTTGTTCAATTGCTATGAGATCTTATGTAACTACACAAGACACAATTGAAATAAAGATGATTCGATTCGATGAATCGGCTCATGAACTTTATAGCCACGGTTTGCATAAAGAATTCCTTAGTAATTTAAGTTTCATGTTCAGAGCACATCTTTAGATCATAACCACTTAAGCTCACAAACAAGTTCGCAGACTTAAGGAAACCGGTAGAGTTTTCCAAACTCAGCAGAAAATCTCGGCAAAGAGACTTCCGCCAGTTCGCGGACTAAAAACGCAAACGAGTTTTTGGAAAATCCCAGCATAAATTCTCGGCAAGAGAACTTCCGTCAGTTCGCGGACTTGGCAGAGCCAATTCCTCCGGTTTCTCTCAATCAACAAAGTTCGAAAACTTCGGATTAAGGAATACATGGTTATGTAATCTAAACTCTCATTCCAATTATTGTGACATTCTCAGAGGACGTTATATAGCCGTTATTCACAGTCCGTTTCACGTCAGAGCAATTCTCAAAGTAATTGAAACTTTTCATTACTTTCGTCACTAGGTGAAGATAAACTTGATCAAAGCGAAACGCTTTACCAACACACGATTTCGAGAAAAACATAAGTAGTGAATACTCAGCTCGAAATGTCAAATGTGTATGATCCAGTCTATATAGCATACGACTTTTTGTCTCATAAGAAGTAGGAGATAGAATATATAGACTTTTGAGTGATATATAAGTTCAAGTCTCCACATACCTTTTTGTTGATGAAGTTCCACGGTTCCTTGAGTAAATCTTCGTCGTTGTATGATGAATCGCCATGAAGTCCTCGAGCTTAACTACACTTTTTTATCCTAGTCCGTGACTTAGCTATAATAGACTAGAAATCAAGACTCATAGTTTTGATCACTAACATTGACAAACATGCTTGACATAGCAACGCATGCGAGGTCGACCGACCTATGCTCTAACAATCTTCCCCTTTGTCAATTTTAATACATATGAAATACAAAAAAGATAAACTTTAGTGGCTCATATTACATAGTCTAATCTTCAACGTTCCTTGAAATCTTCGTCTTTCCAAGTACTCCAATGTTCCTAAAGGTTGTAAGTTTAGCACCACCGTTATTGAAGATCCGTAGCTATAACAATGAGAGAAATCGAGATTCTCGATTTTTTTTTGCTGAATCACATTTTTTATTGATTGAAAAACAAAGTCACAAGACTAAAACAGGACTGACTCATGGCTGTTACATAGAAACAAAATAGAAATTACAGACTCAAGAAATAGAAAGCTAATAGAATGTTAAATTTTGAAAAAAAAGCATGATTTGGCTCTCATATGTGAGTCCAGATCTGCTTACTGTCATTCTGTAACTGCCTTCATGAACTTGCTGAATGATTCTACTTTTAAATCTATCGAGATTAGGCTTAATTTCACTAAAAAACTTGGCATTTCTCTGAAACCACAGCTCTTTCATAGTAGCACAATCAGCTGTCATCCACATCCGTTTTACCATTGTACCTTTGTGTTTTGCCACCTGACAAACATCTGTAAATGGTTTAGGCCTTGAAAATCCAAAAACCATAGTCAACCAATCCCAAACTGCAACACTGAACTCACACTCCCAGAGAGTATGATTCATATTATCTTGATCTTCACAACAAATGCAGCAGATGGAAACCATTTCAAATCCCCTCTTCACCATGATAGTATCATCTACATAGACTTCTTGTTGCAGCTTCCATACATTGCTGGCAATACTAGGATGAATAAAATGCTGCCAAATATATTTTGTCCATGATAAAACTGGCTTATGATGTCTTATTCTTTCAACTGCAGAATGAGTTGAGAAAGTACCATTTTTATCAGCATTACATAATCTTATATCACCACCACCATGAACTGCAGGCAACTGATGATTGGAGATAAGTGGTTGCAATTCAACTGGAATGTTCCACTGACCTTCAGATAAAAATGCATTCACTTTCAGACCAATATTGTGCTTGACATAATCTATATAACCAATTTCATTTATCAATGGATTTTCTCCCAACCAAATATCAAACCAAACTGAAATGTATGAGCCATCTCCAACTTTCCATCTGATATCATCTTTTAAAGAATTCCAAGCCCATTTCAGTCCTTTCCAAATTGTGGATTGTCTCCAATTTGATGTCCATTGGCCATATCTATCTTGAAATTTTGCAGATAAAAAAAATGCCCATTCTTCATCTGAATTTAAAATTCTCCACATGAGCTTCATTAACAATGATTGGTTGACAACTTTTAGTATTTTAATACCTATACCACCTTCCTCATAAGGGGTGCAAACTTTTTTCCATGAAAGAGTTTTGAATTTTTTTACGTCTCCATCTCCAGTCCACAAGAAATTCCTTACAAGTTTTTCACATATTTTAATCATAGAAGAAGGCCATCTATAAACTGACATGTTATAGATAGATAAGTTACTAAGAACAGATTTAACTAGCACCAATCTATCATGAAAAGATAGTAAGTTACCTTTCCATGATGCCAATTTGCTTTGAAGAACTTCAATTATATGCCAAACCATTGCAGATGTAACTTTTCCTGGAGCAAGATATACCCCCAAATATTTGTCAGGGAATTTGGCTACTTCCATGTGTAACATGTTACTAATCAATTGCCTTCTTATATGTGAAGTACCATCCACAAATAGCTTACTTTTGTGTTTGTTAATGATCTGACCAGAAACAGCTTGATATTCATCTAGTAGTTTAAACAAATTCTTAAGACTCTTCTTACCTCCACTACAGAATATGAATACATCATCTGCAAAAAACAGATGAGTAGGATGTATTCCATTCTTCATAACCATTGGTTGCGTCTCACCTCTTTCCAATAAAGCAGAGATGTTTCTTCTTAAAACATCTTCCATCAGAACAAAGAGAATTGGAGAGAGTGGATCACCCTGTCTCAAGCCTCTCCCCACAGAAAAAAAATCCACATGGGCCTCCATTAACTAACACATAAATCCTTGCTGATTTAAATAGAATGATTAACCACTCACACCATGCTTCAGAAAAACCATATTTCAAAAGAACATTAGTAAGAAAATCCCAACTTACTGAGTCATAGGCCTGAGAAATATCAAGCTTAATTCCTACATTACCTCTCCTTCTTTTGAATTTCATCTCATTGACCAACTCAGAAGCAAGCAAAACTTGCTCATGTATGTTTCTTCCCTTTATATAAGCTGCTTGCTGAGGAGATATTAACTTTTCCATAATCCCACTCATTCTTTTGGTGATTATCTTAGTAAAGATCTTGAAAACCACATTATTTAATCCAATTGGCCTAAATAGACTAGCAGTTTTAGCTCCTTGAGTCTTAGGCAACAAGAATAAGAAACTTGAGTTCATCCCTTTTGGTATAAATCTTCTCCTCCAACAGAATTTGATAGCTGCTACCAAGTCATTTTTGATAATGTTCCAACAACTTCTAAATAAGATACCAGAAAAACCATCAGGACCAGGAGCACTCTCTGGATCCATGTCAAAAATGGCAGCTTTAATTTCCTCCTCTTCTGGAAGTATATCTAATTTTTGCTGATCTTCTTCAGTAGTGAGTTTTGGTATAACATCTAGCAAATTTTCTGCTCCACTCACAGGCTGAAATTCAAACTTCTTTTGAAAGTGATCAACCAAAGCTTCAACTATTTTGTCTTGATTTGCAACTACATTACTCTCAGTGTCTTCAAGCTCACTAATCATGTTTTTGGCATTTCTTATTTTCATTTTAGTATGAAAAAAATTGGTATTAGTTGAACCTTCTTTTATCCACTTGAATCTATATTTTTGCCTTATCAGAGTATTGGCTTGAGTTTCTCTACTAGCATGTTCATTTTGAGCTTGAACTAAATTAGCAAGAGCATCCTCATCAAATGGATTAGCATATGAAATTTGAGTTGCCAAATTTACTTTATCTGCAGCTTCCTTAATCTTTACCTGAACATCACCAAAGACTTCCCAGTTCCATGTGTTGGGAACCTTTTTTAACTCCTTCAACTTGTGTAGAAACTGAAAAGCAGGATCCCCCACTACATTTTGAGACCAACAATTTGATACAACTTGCATAAATTCTGGATGACTGAGCCATATTTTTTGGAATTTCCTTGGAGTGTTTTTTGGTTTTGGAATATTAGCACATGCTCCTAACAAAGGTGCATGATCAGAGACAATTCTCATGCCAACATTATACCCCCAATCACTATACATCTGCAACCATTTTTGATTAAAAACAACCCTGTCTAAATTGCATAAAATTCTCCCGCTTCCATGTTGACAATTAGACCATGAGTATTGTAATCCAGTTTTGGGAGCTTGCAATAACTCACACTGATTTAGGCAATCATTAAATTCTAACATTGAATTTATGTTAGGTACTCTACCACCCACCTTCTCATCTTGAGTGAGTACTGCATTAAAATCACCTAAAATAATCCATGGTTTATTAAGATCACTTATAATCTTCATTTCTGACCACAAAAACCTTCTCTGAATAACTTTGGCATGTGCATGAACACCAGACACTAACACATCACCAACACTTACAGTTAACATCTGACTAGAAACTGAAATAACTTGAGGTTGTTGTATACCTTTGTTCCAGAATAACCAAATATTTCCTTTCGTACCAGGACTACAATTATGTATGACCATTTTTTCCATACCAGGAATATTCAATTTACTACAGAAAGAAGAACTACAAACAACCTTAGGCTCAACAACCCAAACTAAAGAAGGACTAAATTGATTGATTAAAGACCAAAGTTTATCCTGGGCCCTTACTCTTCTTAGTCCCCTGATATTCCAAAAAATTATCTTCATTGTTTAAGATGGGGATCCTTAGTTCCCCCTTTACCAGGCTGTTTTCTAAAATTATACTTATTGTTTTGTGGAATCTGACCACTTACCTTTGAAGGAGCATTAAGACTTTTATGAGCTTTAACTAAAGCAGAAGTACTAGTTGAAGTAGATGTAACCATTTCCTTCTCAACTACTTTAGCCCAAGAAGTAACTTGTATTGGAACCTCTTCAAATGTACCATTTGTACCATTAATAAATTTGACAGTACTGTTATTCAAGGTATTTGCTTCAACAACTTTCACAATCTTAGGAGTTTCCATAATTACCTCTTCAAGTACTTCTTCTTGAGGAACATTTTCTAAAGCACTGAATTTGCTTCCTTGTGAAATAATTTCCACATTTGAAGAATTGGTTTGAACAACATCCTTATTTGAATCTACTACTGAATCTTCATGTATGACAGGGTTACAAATATCAAAAGGTACTTGTGGCTCCCTTCTTTGATCATTTTTAGGAACACTTTCCACAGGTTTTTCTTGTTCTGTGTTTTTCTTAAATTTGCATTCAGAGTTCAAATGTCCCACAATCTTACATGAGGAGCAAAATTTTGGACAATCTGGAATCAGCACATCCTGAAAGAAGCCTCCATATTTGGTTCCAATCCACACTTTACTAGGGATATGCTGAGAGAAATCAACCTCAACCAAAACATTTGCATAATATCCTACCTCACATCTAGTTGTAGCATTATCAATCTTGAGTGGAGTTCCAATTTCCTTACATATTGTAAACAAAAAATTTTCATTCCAGAATTCCAATCCCAAACCAGGAAATCTAACCCATACCATTGCTTTAGAAGTTCTTTGACTTGCTGGCCTGAAGTTGTAAACCCAGTTCCTAACCTGTAAAATCTAATTCAACACTTCCCATCTCTGAGATTTGATATATTGTTTATCCTGATCATTATCAAGCTTAGTTGCAAAAAAAACCCTTCCAAGAGGAATGAGTTTACAATCACCCACTAACTTCCATTGACTCCTTAAAATAACTGAAGCATCAACAAATTTAATCTTCTGTAAATCAATCCTTCCAATAAGAGAAAACTTCCAAGGATCTAAACTTTTTTCAAACAAATCATCTGGTAATTGAATCGAAGGAATTTTCTTAAAATTTTCTCCATTACTAAAGCTATCCATTTCAGAACTATGATGATTAATCGAAGTATTTTTGGGACAATCCATGTAAACACTTCAATTAATACTCAATAATCATTGTAAATCAAACGAAACAGATAAGATTTTCACCTGAATTAAATGCTTCAAGCCCTGAAAACGAGATCTGGAAAAGAGAATTTTCGCCTGAGTTGATCGCCCGATTCGCATAGCGTGACTTAGTCCAATTTCGAAGAAAGTTCCCGCAAATCGAGATTCTCGATTATTATTATACAGTGTCATAGTATCATTATGTAACATCAAAGTCCAATTGCATCACGACTTTAACAACAATACTATGGTGATATGTATCACTCCCCCTTAGTCAGTACTCCATCTCGATCATGGAAACCACTCCCCCTTACACAATGATCCGAAAACCATATGTATTTGTAGTGTGAACTACATTCTTTCTCCCCCTTTTTGTCAATAAAATTAGCAAAGGTAAAAGAACGGGATAATAATGAAATTTCCACAAGAGACATTTCATAGACTAAAAGAAAAAAAATACATACCAACTTAATTTAGATGCAATCATAAACCGAAGCTAAATGCATTCATCAAGGAGTTTTAAGATACAAGATAACCCCTATAAAATTCCACAGCCGCACACCCCGCAAGATATTACCATTAAGCACAAGTTCAAAAGAACTCTCCCCCATTTGATGTCATTCCCGAAAGAACAACAAGAGCGACCTTAATTTTGAAAGAAAAGAAGGATTTTTTAATTGGACACCAAAAACCATGGAAATGATTTTCTCTATCCCAAACTCAATCAAATTAATCACAAGTAAACCCATGATTAATTTAATCGGAATACGTAACTAAATCAAACCACAAAAGTGATCAATTTAATTGATTGTGATCAACATAAGAAAACTTAGGAAGCTACGACTAAGATAATCATACGGAGATGACTAACTTAATCGTTCAAATACTCAACATAAGGAAAGCTGTACAGAATATACGACTACATTAACCAATAGAACATGATTAGTATAACCGTTCATATACTCAACACAAGAACTTGTGGAATATATGAAAAACTCAACTAGATTAGTTACAAGAGAACCTATAATTAATCTAATTGTAATACACAACCAAACTAATCACCGAAGCAATCAATTTAATTGTCAAAAGATTTTGCTCGACAAAAGAAGACTTTCGGAGCAAATAACTAAATAACCAATCAAGATGATTAATTTAGTTCAAGCATGTTTAAAATATAGCATCTCATGGAACAACCAAGAAGGCCAATATTAATCGACATAGTTGTAAGGTGCTCAACATAAGATACACAATGGAGCCTTCACGGTAAAACATAACAAAATGGATCAATGAAGATCAATACCGTGGATAACATACAAGGATCTATTCTATTTTCCATCACTATTTGCATAACGACATAATAGACTTTATCCTTGTCAAACAAAAAAATTCATCCTATTTTCCATCAAATAATTGACTGCATAGGCATAAATTTTTTAATTGTCAAAAGTCCATTCGTCCTTTCATCAATACGAATACCAATTTATGAACGACTTTACTTTTGACACAATATGGGACCTTCAAGTTCACGGACGCAAAAAATACATATCCCATAAAAATATTGCAATACTTCAAAACAGATTAATATTGCAATAATATCATCCTCCAAATAATTTTAGAATTTGAAAACCAATAAACCTAAAAAAAAAACATAAGAAGATGAAAACAAAAATAGCTATGTGTAGTCACAATTTTCGCTATTCAAAACGCTAGTTATTCTTCCAACTAATCCAAAAAGAAGACTTACTAGGTATTTATACCTCTTAACAATCATTTCACTCACCTTGAATAATCTTCTCCTATTCTCTATATTCTTCAAGCTCATCTTCGATTAGGTCAATCCTGGATTCAAGACTATCCATTTTCTCCTCAAGTCTTTTGGAAGAAACTTCAAGTTCATTTTTCAGAGCACGAACTTGTTCCAAGACGAGATTCACGGTTAAAGAGAGCTTATCAAACTGAGAGACAGTAGGGTTCTCATCATAAGAAGAGACATGTTTGTCGTAGCACGTCTCATTGTCAAAAGAATCGAAACGAATCCTTTTTGAAGGAAAAAGAACTGTCCATACATCACTTTCTTTACTTGAAAGACTAGAGGAGAACATGATAGAGAAGATGAAATGAGAGTGCTGAAGAGGTAGAGCTTTTAAAAGGAATACATGTGTAGAATTCCCAGAAACACCCTTTTTACCAAACCCTAACAGAAGTTGGTTATCCAAAAAGCTGAAGCCGTTCACGAACAAGACCTGGTAAAAGCACAAACAGAAAATAACAAGATTATATTACAGTCCTCTTGTATATCATGATTCTTGTATAATAGGAATAAAATACAAGAATCATTTTTCAACAAGATTTCTGAGCATAAGGCCTCCAATCCAAGGTTGGACTGGGATAATCTTTGCAAAGAGAGAAACCACCCATTCCAATAGGTTTCTGCTTATCTATTTGAAAAGGAAAGTTATGAAGAACTTTCCTATCCATTGTAGTCACAGCTTTAAAAAACTTGACTGCAAATCTTTGCAAATCCTGCACCATTTTTGAAAACACCTTTTGATGAAAGGTAGACTTCCTTTTCTTTTTCTGCATATAATGGTTAGTCGAGCATGACTGTTTTTGATTTATCGTGCTAAGATGATCCTGAGATGAACTCACATGAACAGAGAGATTTGGTAGAGCCTTCTCCGAGAACCTTATGGAGTTCAACACAAAATCAGGAGAGGTTTGCTGACCCCACTCATGAGACACAGACAGACATGTCATGAAGGAATTATGAGAATGATTTCAGCAAAAATACTGTGAGAGCAATCATACATTTTCTCAGGACAATAATCAAGAGTATTCATCCATGATTTAGTTATCTCTCTTACCTCCGTTTCTGGATCTTTCGAAGTGACCTGAACACTTTTATAGCACGTGAGACCATTTTCATTTGTACGGCTTTTTTGGATATTCTTATCCTTTACATTGACTAACGGAGTTTCTTTTTGAGACTTTCTTTTACTACGTCTGAGTATTTTCTTAAGTTTCTGTATAAACAGAGACAACGTAGAAATAAAACAATTCTTACTTTTCTTGTTCGTCAATTTAGGACGACAGGTCTTACAATCAGGAGAAGTGACGTGATTGCTAAACAATATATGGTCACCTCTTGACATGTATTCGCGATCGAAAATTCTAAGTTTTCCGACAAGTGTGTTTCGCGAAAGAGTATTAGGGTTATTTCCCTCAACGATGGCATGTTTTTTGGACTCGTATCTGGATAGCAGCGATCGGAGGATTTTCATCACAATTTCCTTTTCAGGAACGGTCTTACCCAATGCACATGATGCATTAACAATTTCAGACAGTTTGTGATAAAAATTGTCAAACGATTCTTCTTCTGCCATATAAAGGTCTTCCCATTCGGAATTAAGGTTTTGAATCCTAGCTTCCTTTTCACTAGGGTTACCTTCAAATACACTTTCCAAAGTATCCCAAGCTTCTTTAAATGTCGTGCACAAGGCCACATGATGTCGAAGATTTGGGGTAATAGCATGTAGGATGGCTTTTAGCCCGTCGGAGTTTTGCCTTGCAGCAATTAACTCGGCAGCATTATACATAAGAAATTCTTTAGGTACAAATGCATCTCTTTCCATAAAAACTGGAGTTTCATAGCCATTCACAACATAGATCCATGATTGGAAGTCGCGCGACTGAAGAAATGTGCGCATAACAACTTTACACCATAGATAATTTGAGCCATCGAAGACTGGTGGTACGTTTATAGAGATAGCACTTCCGTCCATAGAGTCAGATCGCTACAAACATGGACTTCTTAGGTCTTAAACGTGTTTTCCTGCTCTGATACCAATTGAAAAAGCGGGGGTCTAACAACACCACCCAATATTTCGCTTAGAAATCTGTATGGACTTCCTCTGAAATACTTTGCTAGAGAATCAACAAGACAGTCAGACACAATCTAGATTAAAGTATCTCAAAGAGTTAATATCTCTCTCTTGATTTTATTTTTACTCAAGCTAAAAATAATAGCGAGTCTTTATCAAATACAAGGAATACCTTGGACGGTACCAAAGACCAATATCCAAGGATCAATCAATATCAATTAACAACCAAAGGTTGGATTTCCAATTGATGATCTTAACGCACAGCCTGTATTATTTCAATTATATAAAATATAATGCGGAAAAGAAATAACACAGACACCATAAGTTTTGTTAACGAGGAAACCGCAAATGCAGAAAACCCCCGGGACCTAGTCCAGATTGAATACACACTATATTAAGCCGTTACAGACACTAGCCTACTACAAGCTAACTTCGGACTGGACTATAGTTGAACCCCAATCATTCTCCCACTAATTCAAGGTACAATTGTACTTCTACGCCTCTTATCCCAACAAGATACTGTGCACTTGATTCCCTTTGCTGATCTCACCCACAACTAAGAGTTGCTGCAACCCAAAATCGCAGAGTTGATAATAAACAAATCTGTCTCATACAGAAAAGTCTATCAAAGGATAAATCTGTCTCCCACAGAAAAACCCTAGGTTTTGTTCCGTCTTAAGATATAAAATCAAGGTGAACATGAACCAATTGATAATTCGGTCCTATATTCCCATAGAACAACCTAGATTAATCAATCACCTCTCAACAATCCTTCTTGACTACACAAGCGGTTTGTCGAGGAATAACAAACAGTGAGACAAAGATCTTTGTGACTTCTTTATCTTGCCTATCGGAGAACTCTCACGATCTCAATCCAATCAAAAGATTGTACTCGTACGATAGAAGATGCAAGATCAGATCACACAACTACAATAAAAGTAGTCTCGGTCTGGCTTCACAATTCCAATGAAGTCTTTAAGTCGTTAACCTGGTTTTAGAGAAGAAAACCAAAGGTTAAAGGAAAATCGACTCTAGCGAGCGCACTAGTATCACACAGACGTGTGGGGATTAGTTTTGCACAATGCTAGATGTCTCCTTTATATAGACTTCAAATCAGGGTTTTGCCTTACTTACAAAGCAATCCATATTCACTGTTAGATGAAAACCTGATTTAGATTCAAGCTAATATTTCTCAACCGTTAGATCGAAAACTTATCTTGTTACACACACTTGGGTAGAAGTTTACTGGGTTTATGAAAACCATGCCCAAACGTGTACGTGTATGTTGGTTCAACATAGTAACCCAAAATCTTAACCATATGAGCAATTCATATTAACCTAGTTAGAGAGTTGTTCAATTTCTATGAGATCTTATGTAACTACACAAGACACAATTAAAACAAAGATGATTCGATTCGATGAATCGGCTCATGAACTTTATGGCCACGGTTTGCATAAAGCATTCCTTAGTAATTTAAGTTTCATGTTCAGAGCACATCTTTAGATCCTAACCACTTAAGATCACAAACAAGTTCGCGGACTTAAGGCAACCGGTAGAGTTTTCCAAACTCGACAGAAAATCTCGGCAAAGAGACTTCCGCCAGTCTGCGGACTAGGTTCGCGGACTGAGTTCACGGACTAAACACGCAAACGAGTTTTTGGAAAATCCCAGCAGAAATTATCGGCAAGAGAACTTCCGTCAGTTCGCGGACTTGGCCAAGCCAATTCCTCCGGTTTCTCTCAATCAACAAAGTTCGAAAATTTCGGGTTAAGGAATACATGGTTATGTAATTTAAACTCTCATTCCAATTATTGAGACATTCTCAGAGGACGTTATATAGCCGTTATTCATAGACTGTTTCACGTCAGAGCAATTCTCAAAGTAATTGAAACTTCTCATGACTTTCGTCACTAGGTGAAAATAAACTTGATCAAAGCGAAACGCTTTACCAACACACGATTTTGAGAAAAAGATAAGTAGTGAATACTCAGCTCAAAATGTCAAATGTGTATGATCCAGTCTATATAGCATACGACTTTTTGTCTCATAAGAAGTAGGAGATAGAATAGATAGACTTTTGAGTGATAGATAAGTTTAAGTCTCCACATACCTTTTTGTTGATGAAGCTCAACGGTTCCTTGAGTAGATCTTCGTCGTTGTATGATGAATCGCAATGAAGTCCTTGAGTTCAACTACACTTTTCTATCCTAGTCTGAGACTTAGCTATAATGGACTAGAAATCACGACTCATAGTTTTGATCACTAACATTGACAAACATGCTTGATATAGCAACGCATGCGAGGTCGACCGAGCTATGCTCTAACACAATCATGTCGTCTGTCTGAAGGAATTCTCGAAATCTCTGACGGGCCGAGCATACATCTGGTACAACAACATTGCACCTGGGAGCATCGCTAGTTGGGGAGAAATGGTTAACGCCTTCTACAGGAAATACTTTTTCGTCTCTGAGAAGATTACTCTCTATGACTTAGGAAGAATGGATTAAAAGAACATTGAACATCCGAACGACTACGTGAAGAGGTTCAGAATTCCAGCTTTGGATTGTCATGACCCTAATGTCACTGAACAACAATTGGTGGACTTGTGAATCAACGAGATGATACCAGTCTACAGAGCTTTACTGGAGAATCTGCAATTCCATACTTTCTCAGAACTTCATGAAGCAGCCAAGCGATCAACAACTACTACTCCAGCCTTACTTGAAATAAGAGGAACTGCAAAAGTCGAGGAACCACAAGGAAGTGCCAGGCACCTGATCAAAAAGCAGTACAATATCTAACCTTCCATGAATGTTGCTGAAGGAAGCAAGAGGAAAGCCGAAGCACAGTAGCATAAGAATGCTCCAACGTCCCATCCTACAAAAACACCAAGGAAGGACAGTCAGGCCCGAAACACAAGAGCACCGGCTTAACATCAACAAAATGACCAGGAAGAACCAGAGTTTCCTTTTCCCATTGAAGAGGTGATCGATTTATTAGAAGTCTGGATTCAAGACGGTGCGATCAAACTACCTCCCGTCAGGAGAGAGCCGACAAAGGAAAAAATTGAGAATCCGTACTACTGCCGATTTCATAGGTATGTCAGTCATCCAACAAGTGATTTCAGAACTTTGAAATGCATATTCAAAGAAAAGGCCGATTCACGAGAACTGGGGACTGAAGGAGTACACAAGAATCCTCTCCCAATCAGAACCTTCACACTCTCTGAACAACCAGTCAAAAAAGAAGTTCAGTCATTGATCGAGCACATCTGCGAATTGCTTTATCTATCAAAGGCTCAAAGGATGTACATGTTTGCAGCTTTGAACCATATAGTGCCCTGGAAACGACTCTGCACTCCAGAAATGCTCCCTGAGACTCCAGTCACTGACAAAGAGATGTATGACTGGGGACTGCTCACCACAGTCAATCTCAAAGGAAATAAATTCAAGCGAGCGTTGGTCGATGTTGGCACTGCTGTCAATATCATCCCTCTGAAAACTCTCAGAGCTGCAAGCATCACTCGACAAGAAGCCACTCATGCTCCCGTTTCAGTCAAAGATCATGAAGGAGTCTCCAGGGATGCGTATGGTTACATCATTCTCAAGATGAAAACTGGTTCAACCTCGGCAGAAACCAAATTTCACATAATTAGGGAGGACCCAGGATACTATATGATCCTTGGACGAACATGGATTCATGCTGAAAAAGTGACTCCCACAGCTTCAATCGCACATTTATCTGTTGAAGAAAGCTCCAATTCAGAAGATTTAGAGGATACTCGATCATTCGAGCATATGGATGAAGTCAAAGCCTTGATGGAACTGACGCAAAAACCTGAAGAAAATGCGCATGTTTCATCAAAAGGTTCCGCACTCACGAAAGTCTTATTTCCCCTCATTCGTCCATATTATAAACTTTCAAACATGTTACCCTGGTCCGGGGATCCAATCTTGCTAATAACCTAGCACTCACCAAACGCTAACAAAGTCAGAAAGCTTCGACAACACGAGCATGGAACCCCATCATCATAGGGATGCCGAATCAGCAGAAGATCTCTAGGTCACGAACGATCAAGCCTAACAAATTTCATGAAGGGGATTTAGTTCTTAAAGCAACGAAACACAATTTCCATTATGCAAGAAACTCTAATTGGGAAGGGCCTTTTATGGTCGCTAAGTCCGTGGTTGGTGGATACTACAAACTGATCAACATGGATGGCAGGACCAGCGTGCCAGTGATACATGAGAATTGTCTCAAAGCCTTTGACGCCTGAGGCATTCAGCGTCTTGGGATGTTATTTACTCAAGGAACGAACAAATGCTCGAGACGCCCAATGCATTTTAGGATTTTCTTTCACCTGTATTTTCAATTCCTCCAAAACGTTGCAATACTTGCATCCAGTATTTTAATTCAGTAATTTATCAAAGTTCTTTTATTCAAAGAAAAATCTCTATCAAATCCGAAAGAAAATCCTCAATCACTAACTTATCCAAAACCAATCAAAAATCAAAACCAAAGTAAAACCTCACATCTCGCAGAAGTTCAAGATATTATGGAAAGGAAACTAAAGGAAATCAGCAAAGAAAGATTTTTGCTCCTCTGCAATCTTCAGGTCTCGCAAGGCTGCTTTCTCCCGCTCCAACTCTTCCACCAACTGGGCGACTTTAGCCTCCTTCTTCATCACAACATCACTTGTCAGAGGTACATTCTTCTCGACTGCTTCCTTGATGGCTTCAATTCTCTCACGAATCCATCCCACATTGATACCCAGTTCCTCAGAATTCTTCAGGTTGTACTCCCAATCAAAGAGTATATCTGGAGTGACGGTACTTCTAGCTCTGGTTCGTATATCGTCTATGACGCACAAGATGGTTCCCACTTGCATTGTCAAGAAGTAACTTCGTTTGGAATCTTTATTAACAACAATGTGACCATACCTCTTCCATAGCTCCTCATATATACATGCCGGCATACACAATAGGAATGCTAAATCCACCAACTAATTCATGGTACGGGAGTAACTCACCAAACGGAGGTACACAAACAATCCCTGCAGTAGAATATTTATGCACAATCATGCGTGTCTCTATCATTGGAGCAACTTCAGCAGTCGTGGGAACAGTTTCTTCTATTATTGGAGCAATCTCTTTCATTCTGGGTATGGTTTCTTCTACCCATGCAGTAATGGTGATTTGAGCTTCATTTTCTTCGGCAAATTCAGTAGAAACATTCTCATGGCATTGAGGTACAGAGATGGTAACATCATCAACTCGATTCACCACATGGTTTGAATCATCATTGGCTCTATTATTCTCTACTTCGACATTTGGCACCTAACATGAAGATTACGCTGGATTAGGACGCTCCAAGCATGAAAATCAAAAGGCAATAATAAAATCCAACATGTAAGTGAAGTAACACTATCTAAGTTCTTTACTATGCATTCAAGACATGAGAAAATAGCGTGAAAGTCATAAAACACGTTTCGCAACAAGCTCGTCTGTGGGGATTTTACACTGCCCTGTATAAGACGACGAACTGGGAGCAATTATTGAGGAATCCAAGGTTTATCATATATCATTCTCTTCCTATGGATTTTCTATACAACATATCCAAATTTCATAACAATTGGATAAACGAGCAAAGAGATGTGGCCAAAACATTGGACTATATGCCAGCTGAAAATTTTCTGGAAGTCTCCTGGAAGTTTACTGTTTCGCCTATTTAGGCCCTTAAACATGCTCAAAACTCAAAAATATTCTTAGTTAAAGCTTGGAAATTTCCCGGGCATGAAAAAACATGGGTAGATCGCGAAAATCCGACATCAGACGAAGCTTCTACAACATTTTTACTGAAAGACTGAAGTCTGGATTTTTCTGGTGACGTATTTCGGCAAAATTTCTCATTCATTCATATGGGTTCTCATTTATTCATCCCCATATCATCAATTTCATACTTCTATGAAGAAAGTACAAGGTAATACTTACTTGAGGGGTCTCTAAGCCGTTCGGAGGATCAATATTGCCGGAATCAGCATTAGCATCATTATTTTCTTCATTCAGTCTTGGGTTTTGAGAATTCTCCGTCTCACCATTTTCCAAGGAAGAATGAGCATTGTCAATACTTTGTTCATCCACGAAATCTCCTCCTGGATACATCAGCAACAATTATTAATATTTCATTCAAGGAGTGCTATAAACGATTATACGAAGAGGTACTTACACCAACTTCTTCTTCAACGCTCGATTAAAAGACTGTTTGTTGGGAAGCAGTGAATTGAAGACCATCAAGGATCGATGGGGAAAAGTTCTGAGACGAAGTAACAGACATTGGTTTCATGATCCTAATTGCACGGACAAGAAAAAATTGTGGTATATGGAACGCTAACAACTCACCAAAGAAACAGTCGGGGACTTTACAGTGTTCAATATCATTCTATAATCCTTACATATGGATTCTCTGTCCCGAAGACTTACTGCTATTTCTGAGTAATCCACATCGATCCGGTCTCACAACAAGACCGTCCTATGGATATTTCAATCTCGGCCGAGCGGAGACCATCTCAACAGTATGAGGTTCTTTTGAGGGAGTCCGAGCAGCTATTACAAAGTCATGAAGGCGTTCAAGTTGCTGGGACCAGGAACCGATATAACCCATAGTTTCACACGTGGCTCAGTTAGATCAAGGAAACATATATTCACGACTATTCATGTACGTGTAATCCAAATGAGCTTAAATTTGTTCAACTGATGGTTTATTCCTTCGAACGTTCGAACACATTGGTCAAAGCCTATCTGGTGTGCTGCTTTGTCAATGTTATACTCTTCCACGAAGAACTCTCCATGTATTACTCATACTAAGTAACCAGGAGTACAACTCAGTATGAAGGATCTCTCACCATCACTCAGACGTCCCAAAAATACCATTTCTTGAAGTTGCATCCGTAGAGATGTCATCTCTGGAAACATCATCTCTGGAAGTGTCATCATGGGAGTCAGTCATTCTTGCAAAGTGGCTGTGACGGATGCATAACATTTCTACTTCAGCACATTGTTCATACAAAGCGCATGATTCAACAAAACAATCAATCATGGAATAAAGATGCTCACAACAACGTCTACAAAAATGGTAACTTTCAACTCTTACATGTTTACGATTCCACTAACAGTAGTGATTGTGATACAAGAGTTAATACTTCAAAATTTGCTCGTCTCCTCGAACCTGCAAACACGAGCAAATTTTTTATTCAAAAACCAAAACTTGATTTTTCATTGCGTGAACATTCATTATGAAAACTCACATACAAACATTATTTCACCATGAATAATTGTCTACTTTCAACAGTTGTTCAAAATGAAAACATTGACTTTACAAAAAAATATATTTTAACGTGAAACTCATGTGAATCTGAAAAAAAATATATATATTTTTCTCCCTCACGCGAGCATATGTCTTTGAAATAAGAGTATATTTTCAAAAATCCATGAAAGCTCATAGACGAAGATTTTATTACTAACAGACGCACGTCTATAAAATTTTTTTTTTCTCTCGTACGAGCATCCACCTTTGAAACGAGAGTTTATTCCCTTTTGTGAAATCTCACATATTTAAAAAATAAAATTTTGGCTTCCGTGAAAGCGCATAAACAAAAATTTTATCATTAGACTCAAGTCTATTTTGTTTGTTTCTTAAACTAACGAATGAACAAACGTTTGTTCCTTAAACAAGGATTTCTTTTTTGGGTTGGGCCCATAAACGCTAAACCGACCAAAACTGGACGTCTCGTCATCCAAATCATCCGTGCCTCATGAGATGACACTTTATCACACTGTTAGAGTCCTTACCTGGGCATTTGCTCGTACATGACATCATTGGAGCAAATCGGGGATTCTGAAAATGCCTTTGTACGACTAAGTTCGACTGCTTATCTTGTCCACTGGAAAATCACCATCCAATTCTTACTGCGGAATATGACTGTCCCTCACTAAGCAGGGGACTAAATGTCGATGGTGGATTTTCGACAAAGGTCAAAATCGTAAAATAATGATACTGCATGTTTCTAACCCGGCTTCAGGAACACATGTGACGACTCATATTTTACAATCCGTGAACCGTTTCAAGATCTCTGACTGAGTGAGTGTTCCTCTCAGAGCTATGATGAATATGTTTCTCGAAAGGCCTCCCCGGCTGAGCGTTCGATGCTTCACACATTTCATCATCACCTCTATGTAGAATCAAATGATTGGGCGGTTCTCTAGACATAATTGTTTGTTAGAGGGCTTAACGCTTTCAGGACGTCAACGCTGCATGTTGTTCCCTGACTGCGTAGAGAGACCCACCTCGATATAGAATAATTATTGGGAAGTTCTCTAGACATAACTGTTTGTTAGAGAGCTTAACGCCTTCAGGACGTCGATGCTGCACGTTGTTCCCTGACTATGTAGAGAGACCGTGTATATATTCAGGAAGCTCTCTAGACATAATTGTTTGTTAGAGGGCTTACTGCCTTCAGGACGTCGACGCTGCACGTTATTCCCTGACTATGCACCCTTCAGAACGAGTATGATGCTTCAACTATCTCATATATCAATTCTGCAAATAGATGAATTCTATCGTGACATTCATCCACTGAATTCCTAGAAAATAATCTATTATATCTCATTACTTCGTTCCCTGAATTCCCCGGCTGGATTCATGGATTAGTAATAGATAACCATTTTATCTCATCACTCCGTTCCTTGAATTCCCCGACTAAATTTCATGGATTAGTAATAGATACTAAATTCATTTTTATTACTCCGTTTCATGAATCATTCTCCGCTGAATTTCATGAATTTGTAATAATTACTCAACAATCAGGCGTCTGGACTATCACCGAGTAAGCCCCAAGAAAATGGTGCAAGTGTACTCAACGATGATGCACGAACGAGCAACCAAATGCACGAATGTGCGTTCAAAAATATGGATAAACGAGGAACCCTGCACAAAATAGGAGAGAGAAAATAATAATAATAAAATAAAAAGAGGTGCCTAGGGACCAGGCCCACTGGCCGGCCGGTCCCCCACGCCTCTTCCTTTATGTTTTCTTATTTTATTATTTTCATAATCTCATGAAGACTCCTTCATCCGAGAAAATTTCCTTTTTTGAGCAAAACTCACGGTTTCTCCATATTTTCTCTCAAACGATGAAAAATAATAAAAATAGGGGAAGGTGTCACTGGACCGGGTCACCTAGACAGCCGACCATTTCCTAGCCGTGGCCAGTCCCACACCTTGCAATCCCTTGTTTTTCATAATTATTATTTCCCTCATCTCATGAAACTCCAGCATTTGAGCAAAAAACCATAGTTTTCAATATTTGCTCAAATATTGCTCAAACCATGAAAAAAGCCAAAAAGTTAAACGATCACACGACCGACTAGGCTACTCACGTCAAATATTAAAATATTATTATTTTAATATTCTCAAAATATTGATCGAATGAGCAAAGTTCTACTTGCTCATTCGAGCAAAATCAAGAATTTCAGTCAAAGATCAAACTCTTCTGAAATCCCAAAAAAGTGCTCAAACGCACAACGAAAAATACCGAAACTCTCAGACTGAGACAAGGACATTATAGTGACACGGGCATGCTTCCTTGACCGACCAAGGCCAGCCCTAAGGCTTGCAAGGAGCCGTTCCCACACATCTTTATAATTTTGACCCAATTTGCTCAATTACTCGGGTCCAAACTCTTTCCAACCAACTTGGAATTTGCTCAAACAACCATCAGTTGGTCCCATGACCACCAAGGGATGGTCTCATGCCCTCTTGGTCGGTCTCTCACTTCTCCATAATTAGGTTTTATTACCTAATGCTCGGACAAACACTTTTTTAATAAATGATTAAACCAACATTTAATCATCCTTTCACCAATTGGTCAACAAAGGACTTTGGTGCATGCTCACACGAGCACCTAGGAACTACATGGTCATCCATCATCCCATGTATCCGGTCCCTCCTTCGCTCAGTGATTGATTTTCAACAAATCACCAACTGATCAGCAATCGATCAAAATTAGGGTTTCGAACTGCTCTGCAAATCATAATTTTGAGCAAGTTTAATCACTAATAATTTGATGATTGATCCAGAAAACAACATCTTAATTAATTATATAATATTCAGCCCAACTACCAATATTTTAATTAATATTTTATTTGGTCATGCTACCAATAATTCATCAAACGAGCATTCACTCAGACGAGCAATATTTGCTCAAACGAGGAATATTGATTTAACCATCATTTTTCAATAATTTTACTCAGACGCGAGCAACGTTGCTCAGAGTGGTAATGTTGATTCAACTATCAATATTCAACGGTTTATCATACGAGCAATATTTGCTCAAACTATCATCATGTTTATTCAAGAACTATACGTCTCAACAGACATGTTCAATCCATGAATCACTGAGCATTCATCAATCATGCTCAATTCAACAAAACTTAGACTCACTGTCTAATCAATTCAACGACTGACTAATCAAATACACGTCTGCTTTGCAGACTCCACGTTCGTGAGATATCAATCACATCACACATGGGGGATATCAATTAGGGTTTTGGTCTGGCGGCCTACAACATGTGTGTTCATCCACGATGAGAAACGTGAGTAAGTTGTGCAAGCGGTTGAGGGAGTTAGAAAATAGTGGGTGGAGGATCAACCAAGTCTCCACATGACATGGAACTGATTTTACCACGATCTCCCACTTTCCCACTTTTCACTCAAGAAACTGTCACACTTACTGGGATCAATGTGTTTACTATTCTGACAATATAAATAAGTTCAAAATCGATGACTGAAAAAACAACAATTCTCTCGATCGAAACTTATTCACAGAACTTAACAGTTCATTAATTTGCAGAAACCCACAACACATCCACAATCCTTGATCATCATTGATCCACACAATTCTCAGCTTCCCTCCTACAGATCAACCCATCTCACTCTTTGCGACCGAATTGACTCTGAAACGACCATTGACTTGGTTTAAGCCGGAGTCCTACAGATTGATCTCTCGAACTCAAAGCACTCCCGTGCAGTGCATCTGTTTGAGGTTAAGCAGTTTGCTCGCTTGAGGAATCTCGTCCGCACGATCGTCTCTTCACTTTCCTAAAAAACCAGCGAACCGTTTTCCCTATCTATAGATTGGAGACCACAGTGGGAGATTAATCTCTCGGTTGCAATCTCAACTTTTACAAAATGGTCGATCTTAGGTCAGGTTCAGTTAAAAATCCTAACACAAACAACGCTAGCACTAGCAACAACGGTGGTACTCCAGAAACTACTCGTGCTTCCAGCACCGGTGTTGTTGATACCACTCCTCCCCAAACCAACATTGGAGACCATCCCCTGTTCGGCCGCTCTCCTGAAGTAATTAGAGAAAATTCACCTATCATAGATGATCTCATGAAGGTGCAAGAGAATCTCGCCAAAAATCAGATTGACATGGCCACCACTCAGAAAGAGCTTTGCAATTATCTCAAAACTCTCACTGACAATATGTCAGAGAAAGCTCAGGAGAAAGGAAAAACCAAAGAAACATCTTCGGCTGTTGATCCTGAAGTCACCCCGATCCATGTAGCAGATGATGATGAGGTGCATAAGGCTGCAGATAACCCCACCAACAAAGGAACGTGCAGGCTTCATCACTCGTGAGGACCTGGAACGCTTCATGGAGAATCGAGGAAAAAAAAAACATCATCTGTTCACCGTCATCAATCTCCATATCCTGCTGCTAAGCAAAGAATTCCTCTTCCGAAGGGATACACTTCTCCAACGTTCACACTATACAACAGAACAAGGAATGCTCGAGAACACATCTCTCTATTCCTGGAGGCACTAGGAGAGCACGAACACAATTATGTCGTCCGTCTGGAGGAATTCTCGAAATCTTTGACAGGCCGAGCATACACCTGGTACAACAACATAGCACCTGGGAGCATCGCTAGTTGGGGATAAATGGTTAACGCCTTCTACAAGAAATACTTCTTTATCTATGAGCAGATTACTCTCTCTGACTTAGGAAGAATGGCTCACAAGAACATTGAACATCCGAACGACTATGTGAAGAGGTTCAGAATTCAAACTTTGGATTGTCATGGCCCTAATGTCACTGAACAATAATTGGTGGACTTGTGCATCAACGGGATGATACCAGTATACAGATATTTACTGGAGAATCTGCGATTCCATACTTTCTCATAACTTCATGAAGCATCCAAGCGATCAGAAACTACTGCTCCAGCCTTATTGGAAAGAACAAGAACTGCAAAAGTCGAGGAACCACGAGAAACTCGAGGAAGTGCCAGGCGCCTGATCAACAAGCAATATAATCTCCAACCTTCCATGAATGTTGCTGAAGGAAGCAAGAGGAAAGCCGAATCACAACATCATAAGAATGCTCCAACGTCTCATCCTACAAAAACACCAAGGAAGGACACTCAGGCCCAAAACACAAGAGTGCCGGCTCAGCGTCAACAAAATGACCAGGAAGAACCAGAATTTTCTTTTCCCATTGAAGAGGTGATCGAATTATTAAAAGTCTAGATTCAAGACGGTGCGACTAAACTACCTCCCATCAGGAGAGAGCCGACAAAGGAAGAAATGGAGAATCCGCACTACTGCCGATTTCATAGGTGTTAGAGCACTGCTCGGTCGAACTCGCATGCGTTTCTATCTCAAGCATGTTTGTCAATGTTAGTGACCAAAACTATAAGTCTTGATTTCTAGCCTATTTATAGATGCCTCGGACTGGGACATAGATTGTTTAGTTGAGCTTAGACTTCACAACGTTCATCATTTGAAGACGAAGAACTACTAAGGGGAGCTTGTGGAACTTCATCAACAAAAGGTATGTGGAGACTTTAAACTCATCTATCACTTGGAAAGTCTATTTCTACTATCTCCTATATTGAGACATAAGTCGTGTTACGATATAGTTTTCTATATACACATTTGAGATTTCGAGCTGAGTATATCTCGCTTACATTTTTCTCGAAATATGTGTTGGTAAGCTTTCGCTTCGACCAAGTTCATCTTATATCATGAGAAAATTATCGAGTAACATCTTATATGGTTTGTGTGATACAATCATTTGGTGTAGACTTGGAATGTTTCGATAATGATTATTTCAATATCTTGAAAATGTATTTGATGTTAATAGTGTATGAAAACGGCTATCGTCATCCTCTAAGAATGTTTCAATAATTGAAATAAAGAGTTTAGAATCTTGTAACCATCTTTGGATTTAAGCATAGTGTGTTCGCACATTAGTGTATAAGTCCAAAACTGGGAACCAAAAGTATGCATACTTGTGTGTATACAAAATGGTTGAAGGAAACTGGGTAAGTATGCGTACCCGTACACATACTGGCGGAAGTTCACGTCCGTGAATTTCTGCTGAGTTTGAAAACCAAACCAAACTCATCCGGTTACCTAAAGTCCGCGTACCCGTACGCATACTGGCGGAAAGTTCACGTCCATGAATTTAGGTCTGAGTTTGCAAACCAAACCAAACTCAAATCCGGTTACTTAAGTACGCATAACCGTACGCATACTTAAGTGGTTACTTTCTAAAATCGATTGTGTACATGAACTTAAACATTTATAAAATAAGGAATGCAATCTTTGCGAACAGTGGCTATAATGTTCATGTATTGATTCGAGTGAATCAAACCGATTTTTCTTCAATTGTGTTCTTATATCATTCTATGAGAATATAACAATTGAACAACTCTTTAACTAGTTTCACTTGAGTCATTTGAACTAATTATGGTTAAGATGAATAAGGTTGATATGAGAGCAATCATATGGATAACCTCGGTTAACTATTTGTGAACCAACATGGTGTACACGTTTAGGTTCGTTTACATAAACCTAAATGAGGGTACATTTCATATGTGTAACAAGCTAAGTTCGATCTAACGGTTGAAAGATATTAGCTTGGTTGAATCAGGTTTTTCATCTAACAACGAATATTGAATGCTTTGTTACCAAGGTAACTTGGATTGCAAACCCTGATTTGAAAACTATATAAAGGAGAACTCTAGCAACTAGGAAAACTAATCCCACTAATACAAAAATGGGTTTAGATGACAGTTAAAAACTGTCACCAAACTACTTATGTGACAGTTTTGAAAATTTTTGGCACTGTCACCAAATCCTCTGTTACGAAAGGTCTTTAAGAAACTGTTACAGAATCATGACTATAAGTTAACAGTTTCATCATAAACATGTCGTTGTTGACTCCCTACAATAACATTTTCTTTGTAAAGTTGTCATGAAAAACTCAAGTTATTCTTCTAAGGTAACAGTTTTTTCATAAACGTGTCATTGTTGACTAGCTACAGTAATTGGCTTTCATAAACAACTGTCATGAAATCTTATTCTAAGGTAATAGTTTCCCAATGAACCTGTCATACTGGGTAAAATTTATTGATAGAACTGTCATCAGTAACCCATTTATGTGACTCATTATTTGTTGAACTGTCGTCATACACCTAGCTCAAGCCAACAGATTTTCCATACAACTATCGTCGTGTAAAAATTGCTATCGCTATGAGTTAATGTTACATGTGATACTTTAACTTGAAAAGCAGGGCTAAAAAACACAATTGTATTTCTCAAATACTTTGGTTATTTCTGAAATTCAAGGTTCAACATAATGATACAAAAAAAAAGATAATAAATAAAATACATGAGAAGAAAATTTTCTGAAATTTAATGGTTTAAATTTAGTAGCTTCCACTGCCTCCTGATTGGAGGTGTTGTTCTCTCCATCTACGGAAGAATTTGAATTGTCGCAGCCATAACTGGAAACATATGGAGCAAAGCACTCACTAGTACAAAAATGGGTTTAGATGACAGTTAAAAACTGTCACCAAACTACTTATGTGACAGTTTTAAATTTTTTTGGCATTGTCACCAAAGCCTATGTTACGAAAGGTCTTTAAGAAACTGTTACAGAATCATGACTATAAGGTAACAGTTTCATCATAAACATGTCGCTGCTGACACCCTACAATAACATTAAACATTTTCTTTGTAAAGCTGTCGTGAAAAACTCAAGTTATTCTTTTAAGGTAACAGTTGTCATAAACGTGTCATTGTTGACTAGCTATAGTAACGGCTTTCATAAACAACTGTCATGAAATCTTATTCTAAGGTAACAGTTTCCCAATGAACCTGTCATACTGGGTAAAATTTATTGATAGAATTGTCATCAGTAACCCATTTATGTGACTCATTATTTGTTGAACTGTCGTCATACACCTAGCTCAAGCCAACAGATTTTCCATACAACTATCGTCGTGTAAAAGTTGCTATCGTCATGAGTTAATGTTACATGTGATACTTTAACTTGAAAAGCAGGGCTAAAAAACACAATTGTATTTCTCAAATACTTTGGTTATTTCTGAAATTCAAGGTTCAACATAATGATGCAAAACAAAAGATAATAAATAAAATACATGAGAAGAAAATTCATGAAATTTAATGGTTTAAATTTAGTAGCTTCCACTGCCTCCTGATTGGAGGTGTTGTTCTCTCCATCTACAGAAGAATTTGAATTGTCGCAGCCATAACTGGAAACATATGGAGCAAAGCACTCTCAATACCTGCAAGGTAATAAAATATTGCCAAAACTGTAGACACAATCCAAAACACGTCGGGACAAAGAAAGGAAATCGAACATCCTGCATCATAGCAACAAAGATCGAGTTGATGATGAATGATCCATCCCATGGATTAATCCAACAAAGAAAAATAGAATATCACACAAGGAAAGGAAAATATTATTGGACTGTAAGTTTTATTTGATTTAGTCCTGTAAAAACACGGAACAAATCAAAATGAAGAGACAAACAAATATTGTTCTTACTACAAAACATTGTTATAATGGTAATTCAGAAAATATATGAAGGTCAAGGTATCGAACCTGATGTACATGTGGAATATGGATACCTCAATTAGAAACCACATGACTACTTGAACGAGGCAAAAGAAAACAGAAGTATAAGACTTCAGACATTATACAAGAAAGTGAGGACCACCACCAGATATATATATATATATATATATATATATATTCGTTTAAGGCTTACTTGAAACTAGATAAGGAATGCAAGGGATGACGACCTCTCCGAAGAAATGTATGTAGTTGCATCCATTACTGTGAACTCCTGAAGCAAAGCACCCGTATAATAGGATAAGTAAAAAGCTAATCTACTGCATACAACTGAACATGCCAGTGATGCCACAATAAGTAAACAAGGAAAAAAACCGAGCATCTTGTATCCTGTCCTAGGTAATTTTCTGCTTTCTTAGAATGGAAGGAAAGAACATTTGAGCATCCCAGGTATTCAGCAATATTTTCAGTCCCTAAGTAATAGTAACGACAAACCTCTGTTCAACGAAAGAATGAGCAAATGAACTGGAAGCTCAAGTGAGCAATAGCCTGATATGAACTTGAGGTAGAAAATAACATTGGATATCAACAGAACTTAAGTCTAACGCAACAAATAAATGTACATAATGCCAAATCTCAGTATCTTTTTAGGTCAAGAAATAGACAAATATATGTTCAGTAAAGATGACAGGCGGAAAATTTAACTGCAGTGGAACGCTTCAAGTGATTAGATTTTAAAATAATAAGCAAGCGGCCACTTAGAAAAAGCAATCATTAATTTTTTTTAAGTAAGTCGGCCTTTAGCTGACTGAGGAAATGTACTCAAGAAACTCAAACACCTGGAAATTCAAAAAACAAATAAAAGATATCCAAGTCAACAAGGGAAGATCATGGATTCTATATTTTCCCAAACTTTAAAAGAATTACACATTTTGTATAGTAATCCATACTAACTTTAAAAGAATAAAAACTATCCTAACCTCCAGACTGAAGTTGTTCGTGCAAAATTAAGAAATCAATCAAGGCTGCTATGTTTTGTATAATAACACAAAATGCTGCAGTAATAATATGACCACTTTTTTCACACACAAAATATGACAAATCCATAAAGCTCAAGCCTGACTCTGTAATTAAGCTTAGTAGAGTTGATTGAATGGCACCCAATAGTACATAATAGTAGCACTAGAGTACTAACATGGGTATATCTTACTTACCTTGGCTTGAACAAGAAACCACGTAGAGTATAATAATCTACTGGCAATGGAAGTCATTAACCTATTTGTCCAACATTTAGTTCTGTTACATCCAATTTATATGACATGTTTTAGTGTGATGAATTGTCGTCATTGCTCCTGGATCAGAAAAGTTTGTTAATGGCATTCCTCTATAAAGGGTCAGTAGCGAGACTTTCACGGTAACAACTGTACCTAAAATCTTTGCCTTAACACTCATACTTTTCGTGTCCACTTTTGCTACCCTGAAATTTAAACAAGAATAGAAAGGTTTAGTACCGCTATTTAGTTTCAGTAACTAAAAACAAA
The DNA here is from genome assembly GCF_003573695.1 of Papaver somniferum. Lineage (NCBI taxonomy): Eukaryota > Viridiplantae > Streptophyta > Magnoliopsida > Ranunculales > Papaveraceae > Papaver > Papaver somniferum. The sequence continues at coordinate 176,571,626 of NC_039360.1, forward strand.
CAGTGAATAAAGGAAATGAAATCTGCTTATATAAGGATTTCCAAATAATGTTATTAAAAGGTATATTGCTCATGCCGATGGTGGTAAGCAAAGCTGAGACACATCATCTTTTCTAAGTAATCTATACATCGTATAAAGATAAACAAGTACATGACAAAGTTTTTGTGATATTATACAACTATGTTAAAATTTCTAAGCTGATTCAAAGATTTAAACCTGAAATTTATCCTAAAGTACCAAACTTAATGTGACATGCAGAGACCATCACAAGACCATTAGAATTCCAAATCTAATAATGCACTGAGAGGAGAAGTAGAGATATTTTCGGTAAAATTAACCTCTAAGAAATCAAAACAAATATCACAATTGTCTACTCGAAATATAACTATGAACAACAAATTAACAATTAGGGGGAATCAGAATAATAACAAGAAAGAGAGATCATCGTCATACGAATTTTGATAAAGAGGAAACCACTTGCCAAAATCAAGGACATGGAAACTGAACCAAAGTCTTTTCCTCTTCTGTGGTTACGCAGACCGATAATAACTCTCTTCTTCCTCATCAAGTTCCTTGAAACGAACTGCCATAACCAGAGTCGGATTGACTAAAAATTCTGATCAAAACTATAACTAAAACCCTACTCTAAAAATATGAAAACCACTAATTTGTTTACCAACACACTCCCTAATCAAATCATGCCAACACTTTAAATTTTGAATCAGCAAAGGAAAACTTACAAACTACCTTGAGGTATGAAATACAAAGGTCTCAGGCCGGTGAAATCCTACAATATCAAACAAAGAGACTCAACAATGATCTTTCCATCCAAAACTAGAGCTTCAAACAAAAGAGAAAAATATCTGGAAAATTAACCTAAATAGGAAAAAGTAAGATAAACCCAAATCATAAACTAGGGATTTCACCGAAATTATCTAAAACAACTTATACCGTGTACCAAATCACATCAACTCGGGACCATAATGTTTCCTAAGATAATAAATAGAGAGATCCGTCTGGTTTCTTATGGAGATAGAGAGAGAGAGAGAGATTTTACAAAAACAAAATGGAAACTTTACACGAGATGGATAGTGAATGATCGAGATTGCAGCAAGAGATGCAATCCTAGATTAAAGTGGGAGATAGATTTGCTTCTACAGAGATTCTAGATTAAAGTGGGAGATAGATTTGCTTCTACAGAGATTAGAATTATCGAAAGAGATAGGTTTTTCATTTAATGAAAATAGAGAGAGATGGGTGATGGACGGATGGTATTGAGAAACTGTGTTTACTGAGAGCCGGACGAGTCGAGATTAGAGAGACCCACTAACAAAACTGACCCACTACTCGTAGATAATGACTCAAACTGACAACATCGTGCGCTTGAGTTGCGCTATGATAGACAATACGAATAGAAGCAGTTTTGGATCAGAACTGTCACGTAAATGGAAGTGGCGGTAGTTCGAAGAACTGTTATAAAAAACTCTCCACTTCAATAACAGTTTTCATATGAACCAGTTACAATAGCTGAAAAATAATAACAGTTTAGAAACATTTATTATACATTAATGTACAGTAACATTTTTCTACAAAAATTGTGTGTAGAATTATTCTGTAACAGTTATAAACAGTCACGATTGTCTACCACTATTGGTGTGAGTTCTTGTGAAGAACTGTTGCCGATATCTCATAACTTATTATTTGGTGACAGGTCATTGGTGAACTGTCATGGTTTAGGATACTGTCACGAAAGCCCAATTTTGTACTAGTGTTCCCACACCTCCCGTGTGTTACTAGTTGTATAACTAGAGTCGATTCTCCTTTAACCTTAGGTTTCTTCTCGAGACCTTGTAGGTTAACGACTTGAAGTCTTCATTGGGATTGTGAAGCCAGACCTAACTATTCTCTTTGTAGTTGCGTGATCTGATCTTGCTATTTCTATCGTGATTGAGTACAATCGTAATATTGACTTGAGATTTATATCTCCGATAGGCAAGATAGAAAAGTAGTCACAAACACCTTCGTCTCATCGTTTGTGATTCCATAATATCTTGTTTCACTAGTCGATTAAGATTATTGTGAGGTGATTGATAATGCTAGTATGTTCTTCGGGAATATAAGTCTGGTTTATCAATTAGTTCCTGTTCACCTTGATTTATCAAAAGACGGAACAAAAACTCTTGTGTATTTCTGTGGGAGACAGATTTATTCAATCCTATAGACTTTTCTGTGTGAGACAGATTTGTTTATCAAGTCTTCGACTTTGGGACGTAGCAACTCTTAGTTGTGGGAGAGATCAGCTAAGGGAATCAAGTGCGTAGTATCATGATGGGATCAGAGACGTAAGGAACGCAATTGTACCTTGAATCAGTGTGAGATTGATTTCTAGTAGGCTAGAGTATGTAGCGGCTTAATACAGTATGGTGTTCAACCTGGACTAGGTTCCGGGGTTTTTTTGCATTTCCGGTTTCCTCGTTAACAAAATTCTGGTGTCTGTGTTATTTCTTTTCCGCATTATATTTTGTTATATAATTGAAATATCACGGGTGATAGACGCATTTATGTGTCTAATTTGTCCTCAATTGTTACAAAACCCGGTTTTGAATTATTTCTCCATTTTCATCATTTGTAAACACCCTTTGAGCAATAACAATGATTTTTGAGCGTGTTTCCAACATGATGAGCGGCTAATTCTCCTACAACCAAGGCAATGAGGAAGCTATTTACGCATGAATAATTGGTAACTATTTTATTTTCTCTAATATTTAATTATATTTCATTCACTCACTGCTTTTGCAGAGTTTTAAATTGTTTGTGTAATTTTCCTAATCAGTTGTGATTCAATTAGATAGGTTATGCTTTGTTTAGATAATCTATGCTTAAGGTATACAATTGATGTTTGAGAATTTGCTTGATTATTACTGAGTTAAGATATAAAGGACTTAAAAGATAACTAGAGTTTGGATTATTTACCATCATTAATTCATGTGTAATAGTGGAATCAGTGTCTTGGTTACTTTCTCATATCTTGAAGTCAATTTTGTAATAAGTTTTCTTTACTTTTAAGTTTTATAAGTCTAAAAATCCATTGCTTTCACAAGCCTCAACGAACCTTATCACTACAACATTATTGAGTCACATCAATTTTTGGCGCCGCCGACGCGGGCTTGTCTTTTGGCTAGAGTTTTTAGATTTTTTAGGTTTTTATTTGTTTTTATTTTATTTGTTCTTCTTTACGTTTTTGGGTTTTTGTCTTTTCCTTACAGATTTTGGAATTGGGAGCGAAAGAAAATTTTGCCAAAGCTTTGGTGAATACTTAAAGACTTGGAGTAAAAGACAAAGCGAAAGGAGCGAAAGAAGATTTTTTTTTTGTTTTTATTAAAAAAGAGAAAAAAAAAGAGAGACATTTTATTTTGTTTTTGTTTTTGTTTTTATTTTTATTTTTATTTTTTTATATTTTTTTTAGACTTTCCTTTTCTTTTGGACTTTGGACTTGGAAATTTGGACATTCTTTTATTTTTAAACCCTACGGAAGGGTAGTATTAAATATTAAACTGTTTGCAGAGAAGGACGGTGATTACGATATCACCTCGGCCCCTCGGGTTCATACACGACATTGGAGTTGTGGCCCGAGTCGACTTCAGCGGTTCATCCCCCGTCTGGAACGGGAGGTAAGTTTGTCGAAACACTCACCAATCCCCTGTAAGCGAGTTACTGTATTGCTTCGTTTGCATATATGCTGAGGACTTGAAAACGACTGCTTTAATTTCCTAGTAAAGGGCAAGGACTGGCCATACAAGATAAGGGTTCGGATTTCATCACCGTTCTCTTCTTGCCCGCCTTAGGAAAACAAAACCAAACACGAACCTAAACCTAAAATTTGGAATAGAACGAGACCTATAGGGTAACGAGCTTAATATGAAAGTCGTTCGAAAAATATTGGTTACTCTTTTGAGCATACTTCGAAGTTCATGATGGTTCTGTGAGTTGAATGCGTGACTGCGCCGCCTTGGAATGCGGTGAGGCCTTGGGTATCAAAGCTCTACGCAGCTTCCCTCGCCTCTATTCAACTTACTTTGACTCGGATTGATTCCAGAGGTGTTTGCTCAAATTGTAATGAATTCCCATTCGAAGGATTAGAAGCTGGTCTAGAAACAATCTAAGTGGAGCCATCATGCTTTTTGTTTGCTAGAAATCAGTAGGTTTGCTGTGGTGGAGTCAGCCTTGTTTGTGTTCGCATAGAACTTCCCTTCCTTTTAGGATTTTTCTTTTTCCTTTGTTTTTCTAGTGTATGCCCGAGGCTATTCGAGAGCGGGCTTGGAAAAGAAACACTCTAGGTCGTTTGATTAGTGATAAACCTAGTAGTTCTTTTTGTGAAGGCGGGGAGCTCGAAGACTCTTCTTGTGAGAGCCCCATTTTTGGAAACTTAAGTTTTGAGAATCTGTCTCTTTGTGAGGAAAGTACCTCTAGTACTTCAGCTGTGCCAGCGATGGCAACTTTGAAAGATTACATGTTCCCAACTAGGACCAACCGAGCTTCGTGCATTAAATTGCCGTCCAATACGGCTAATTTCGAGATAAAACCTAGTATTCTTCAGATGATCCCTATATTCTTAGGAAAAGATGATGAGAACCCTTATTTTCATATTAGGGACTTTGAGGAAATCTGTGGGACTGTTAGAATAAAAGACCTCACAGATGAAGTTTTGAAACTTAAGATGTTTCCCTTTTCCTTGAGAGATAAAGCCAAGACCTGGCTGAACAACCTACCACCTGAGTCCATTGAAACATGGAAGGAACTTGTTGCTGCTTTCTATATTAAATTCTACCCTAAGCATAAAACTGCAGCTGTTAGGCAGAAAATTAGTGCTAGTGTGCAACAAGAGGGAGAGTCTCTTTATAGGTTTTTAGAGAGATTCAATGGTCTCCTATCCCAGTGTCCTCACCGTGGATTTGATAAGATGAAACTTGTTGAGATTATTTATAATGGTTTAGACTATTCGACCAAAGCCATGGTCGAGTTTATGTGCGCTGGTGAGTTCACCAGTAAAAATATTGATGATGCTTTTACCTTCTTAGGAGCTATTGCTGAAAAATACCAACAGTGGGAGTCTTGTGTTGAACCCCCTAAAAGAGTCTTGGTCAATAAAAGTAGCACCAATGTAGTAGATACAAGCATCGGGTCAGATGCTAAGTTTGCTGCTTTGTCTAGAAGGTTAGAAGCTTTGGAATTAAATCAGCCTAAACATAGGTCTCTTGTTGAACCCAATAAAGCCTCTCAAGTCTCTAGTTGTGGAATAGACCCGATAACTCATTTTGGGAAGGTCAGGTTAGTGAAGAGCAAGCCCATGCTGTCTATAACAATGCTAGGTTTGAGAACCGTCAGAAGTTTGACCCATACTCAGAGACCTACAATCCTGGTTGGAGAAACCATCCTAATTTTTCTTGGTCTAAGGGCCAGAATCAAGGTCAGTCTAGTAATTCTCAGCCTCCCCCAGGTTTTGGTTATGCTAAGAACTCTTCAGGTCAAGCCCAGTTCCAGAACCCTTCTGAGAATAGAATGACTAGCTTAGAGGAATCTCTTAGTATATTAAAAAAGAGCCAGGATATGCTATCACAAAGCCAGGAAATGTTAATAAAGAGCCAGGTTAATTTTCAAGAGGAAACCAAGCAGAATTTTAAGAATATTCCCAGTCTCTTGCTAAATTAGAACTTCAAGTTGGCCAAATAGCTAAGTTTCTCACTGAGAGAAGATGGAAGGTTCCCTAGTCATACTGATCCTAATCCAAAAGGAGAGAAATCGTACAATCATGTGAATTCTGTTACAACCCTTAGGAGTGGGAAGAAAGTTGACAATAAGGTCACCATGCCTGAAAGTGAACATGTTGTAGTTCACCCTTCTGAGCCAAAATGAGGAGACTGATAGAGTCTCTAAAGAGACCAATGAGGGTCCTTGAGCCCGCTTTGTTCCCAGAGCCCCGTTCCCCAGCTGCTAGTTCCAACTAAGAGGGAGTCCAACTTTAATGATATATTGGAGGTTTTTAAGGAGGTAACTATCAACCTACCATTGTTGGATGCGATTAAGCATTCCCGCTTATGCCAAGTTTCTTAAGGACTTGTGTACACGAAAGCGTAAGCTTAGTGTCCAAAAGAAAGCCTTCCTAGCTAGTCACGTGAGTTCCATTATTCAGAATACCACTACTCCTAAGTATAAAGACCCAGGGTCCCCTATATTCTTGCACAATAGGTAAATACCGTGTTGAGAAAGCTTTGCTTGACTTAGGAGCCAGTGTGAATTTACTTCCATACCATGTGTACCTTAAGCTAGGACTTGGTGATATGAAACCTACCCAGATGACACTTCAGTTAGCTGATAGGTCCGTTAAAATTCCTCGTGGTGTGATCGAGGATGTTCTTATTGAGGTCGACAAGTTTATTTATCCAGTGGATTTTGTTATCCTAGATACCCAACCTGTCCCTGACCCAGAGAACCAGATACCAGTGATTTTAGGTCGCCCATTTTTAGCAACATCCAATGCGATCATTAATTGTCGAACTGGTATTATGAACTTGTCTTTTGGTAATATGACTATTGAGCTGAACGTCTTTCATATTAGTAAGTACCCTCTGAACTAGATGACTCGAGCATAGAAGAGGTAAACATGATAGGAACATTAGTCGAGGAGTCATTACCAAACACTTTGTTAGAAGATCCGTTAGAGAAATGCCTAGCTCACTTTGGGATTGATTTCGATGATGATAATGTGATTAATGAGGTGAATGCTTTGTTAGATTCAACCCCTTTGTTAGACACTAGTAACGGATGGAAACCTAAGTTCGAACCACTACCAGTTTCTAAGTCTACCCTAGTTCCTTCGTTAGAAGAGCCTCCTAAGTTGGACCTAAAACCATTGCCAGATACCCTGAAGTATGTGTTTTTAGGCCCGTCTGAGACTTTACCTGTGATTGTTGCTTCCGACTTGGATAGTGATCAGGAAAGTAGGCTAGTGACCGTCCTTCAAAACAACAAGGAAGCTTTAGGGTGGACCATAGCAGACATTAAGGGTATAAGTCCTACTGTTTGTATGCATCAGATCTATTTAGAGGAAGATACCAAACCTTCTAGGGAGATGCAACGAAGACTAAACCCTAATATGAAAGAAGTAGTTCGAACCGAGGTTCTTAAGCTGTTAGATGCAGGCATTATCTACCCCATTTCAGACAGTAAGTGGGTCAGCCCCGTTCAGGTTGTTCCCAAGAAATCCGGTATTACTGTAGTCCAGAATGATAACAATGAGTTAATCCCGACCCGAGTGACCACGGGTTGGCGTGTTTGTATTGACTATAGGAAATTGAACAAGGTCACTAGGAAGGACCACTTTCCCCTTCCCTTTATCGACCAAATGCTAGAGAGATTAGCTGGACATAGTCATTACTGTTTTCTAGATGGCTACTCAGGCTACAATCAGATCGTTATTGCCCCAGAAGACCAAGAAAAAACTACTTTTACTTGTCCCTTTGGTACCTTTGCGTATAGACGCATGCCTTTCGGGCTATGTAACGCCCCTGCGACTTTTCAGCGTTGCATGATGAGCATATTTTCCGATATGGTAGAAAAGTTTTTAGAGGTCTTTATGGATGATTTTTCAGTGTTTGGTTCGTCTTTCGATGAGTGCTTGCATCATTTGTCATTAGTGTTGACTAGGTGTAAGGAAAAGAATCTAGTGCTTAATTGGGAGAAATGTCATTTCATGGTTCGATCAGGAATTGTTTAGGGCATATCGTATCTTCTAAGGGTATAGAGGTAGATAAAGCCAAAGTTGACCTTATCAAGACTTTACAGGTCCCAAAAACCGTAAGAGATATTAGGTCATTCTTAGGGCATGCAGGTTTTTATCGTCGATTCATTAAGGATTTTAGCTTGATTTCTAGACCTCTTTGCAACTTGCTTGCAAAAGATGTTAAGTTTGTCTTTGATGATGCTTGTTTAGAGGCTTTTGAGAAGCTTAAGACTTTACTCACTACCGCCCCCATAGTCCAGGCACCCAACTGGAACTTACCCTTTGAGATCATGTGTGATGCTTCAGATTATGCTATTGGTGTTGTGCTAGGTCAGCGAGAAAACAAATTACTTCATGTGATTTACTATGCTAGCAAAACTCTGAATGATGCCCAGTTGAACTATACCACTACCGAGAAGGAACTGTTAGCCATTGTGTTTGCCTTAGACAAGTTTAGACCCTATCTCTTAGGTTCTAAGATCGTCATATATACTGATCATGCTGCTTTGAAATATCTTTTGTCTAAGAGGATACGAAACCTAGATTGTTAGGTGGATTTTTGTTGCAAGAGTTCTCTCCAGACATTAGAGACAAAAAGGGTGCCGAAAATGTAGTAGCAGACCACTTGTCTAGGCTAGTTGTTGATTCCCCTGATGATTCCCTCCTATAAGGGATAGTTTTCCTGATGAACAACTTTTCTTTGTTACCCAAGCACCTTGGTATGCGAATATAGTGAATTATCTTGTTACTGGTCGAATGCCCCAACATTGGGGTAAACAAGATCGTTCTAGGTTTTTAGCCGAGGTTAAGCACTTCTTTTGGGATGATCCTTATTTGTTTAAGTATTGTCCAGACCAGATTATTAGGAGATGTATACCTGAGAGTGACCAGTCCAGTATTATTTCCTTTTGTCATGATCATGCTTGTGGGGGTCACTTTAGTGCTAAGAAGACTGCTGCTAAGATATTGCAGTGTGGATTCTATTGGCCTTCGTTGTTTAAAGACTCCCATAGTTACTGTGTTACTTGTGAGCGTTGCCAGAAATTAGGAACCATTTCCCGTAGGAACATGATGCCCTTGAACCCCTTTTAGTTGTTGAGGTCTTTGATGTGTGGGGTATTGACTTTATGGGTCCGTTTCCTAATTCTTTTGGTAACCTATACATCCTTGTCGCCGTAGACTATGTCTCTAAGTGGATTGAGGCGGTTGCGTGTAAAACCAATGACCATAGGGTTGTGATTGAGTTCTTGAAAAATAATATACTTACACGTTTTGGTACACCGCGAGCTATAATTAGTGATGGAGGGTCGCACTTTTGTAATGGACCTTTTAGGCTTCTGATGAAGAAATATGGTATTACACATAAGGTAGCTACCCCGTATCATCCAGACTAGTGGTCAGGTAGAGGTTTCCAATAGGGAGATAAAACGTATATTAGAGAAAACAGTTAATCCTAATCGGAAAGACTGGTCGTCTAGGCTTACTGATGCCTTATGGGCTTACCGTACTGCGTTTAAGACCCCCATTGGAATGTCGCCTTATCGGCTTGTGTATGGCAAGGCATGCCATTTATCTGTTGAGTTAGAACATAGAGCTTATTGGGCTGTTAAGCAGATAAAGTTTTCACTTGACAAGGCAGGAGCCCATAGGAAACTCCAGCTCAATGAGTTGGACGAGATTCGTATAGATGCTTACGATAGTGCGAAGGAGTATAAGAACAAAATGAAACTTGTGCATGATAGAAACATATTACGGAAGTCATTTTCTCCAAGTCAAAAAGTTCTTCTGTATGATACCGGTTTACATCTTTTCCCTGGGAAGTTACGTTCTCGGTGGACGGGTCCTTTTATTGTTCGCATTGTCTTTCCTCATGGAGCTGTTGAAATTGAGGCACCAGATGGTAGTAGTTCTTCGAAGGTTAATGGTCAGAGATTGAAACCCTTTTTAGAGCCCTTTCCTACAGGTGATGTTGAGGAGGTCTCTCTGGAGGACCCTGTTTACCCTTGATTGACCATCAAGGAAGTTGTATGTTGTATATTAGTTTTTGATTTTCTTCACCCAGGTACTATCTCTCCAACTTCTCCTCGTGTTATTTTACTTTTGGTATTGCTCTTTCATTGGGAACATTGAGGACAATGTTAGATTTAAGTTTGGGGGTTGGGAAGAACTTTTTGGTTGCATTTTTGAAACTTCTAGCGTCACATGGTATCCGGTTAGCTAAGTTTACATACTGTTTCTCACCGAAAATATAGAAATTGGAATGCTAGGGATAACAACCTTTTGAGACATTAGAGAAAAAGACATTGAGATCCTTGAAATTCAGGAGAGAACTTGTTCCTTTTAGAGGGTAACCGTGATGGACCTAACCATACATGATGGAAAGGCAAGTAGGTCAGGAAATGCCAGAAAGACAAAGCAACCTCACAATGTAGTCTTAGTTACTGGATTGCGACTCTCTCAGTAGAAACTTATCATCATCAACAAGCGGAGCGACATCAAAATCTATGAAGAAAGTTGAAGACGTTTTAGGTTTAGAAGCAACAATAGAAAAAAATAATTCAAAAATCAAAGTTGAAGTTATAAGAGCAAATGATATAAGTTGTTAGAATTCATGATACCAAGACATCACAAGTTGCGAAGATCCAAGTTTTGAAAGTCCTTCTCTCATGGCCATGTAAATTGTTGTCTTGTAATTTTTGTTTCCAAAAAAAATAAATAATCATCATTTCGTTCATTTTGTTCTATAATTAGTTCTTTGTTCAATAAGGCCATAGAGAAGTAGAAATTTTTAAGTCAAGCAAGAAATCGAAGAGAAGAATTAATTGTCAAGGTTCTATGATGTTCGAGAGTTTGTCATCAACAGTTGAAAACCGAAGAAGACGTTTTTTTCTTCTACTGAGCACTATGAGAGAGTCGAAGAAAGATGCATTTTGGTTGCTTTGTTAGTCCACTTTCTATCTACCACAAGGTCTTTCCAGTACTGGTTCAACTCATCACACGTAATTAGTCCAGCTGTAAACCAGCGGACGCATCTTACAATGTTTATCTAGTTGTGTAGCGGATATTTCTTTATCTAGCAGTGTTGCGGATGTGTCTCCCCTTTTTTCAGTCAGCTTTAGAGCTGGCACCTTTAATTTCTCTAGCATTCTAGTTACTTGGAGATAGGTTGAGAATATGTATGTCCTCATAGCTCTTTGGATACTTGTGACCAAGTAGAAGTCATGGTTTTGTGGGTACACCTCTGGTAAATCCTCCCGAGATTAACTCGGTTTTATTTTTATTAGTTTTGCTCGAGGACTAGCAAATAATAAGTTTGGGGGTATTTGATAGACGCATTTATGTATCTAATTTGTCCTCAATGTTTCGTATTGTTAGTACTCGTTTTCGTCCTTATTATGGTGTTTTATGTGTTTGTAGGTATTTTTTGGAAATAAATATTTTTGGAAATTTCGGCTCGAAAAGTTTCCCGGGGCACCCTTGGAGGACACGTGTTATTCGGACTCTCACTGTTGGTTAAGGGGCACCTCAATTACTAAGGGGCACATTCTTTGCTATTCGCACCCCATCTGTTGGATAAGGGACAACCCTTTCTTCTTCGTTTAAATTTTTTTTGGGCGGGAAATTTTCATTCTCAAACTGTGGATTTTTCGATCGGAATTTGGAGGGGTTAGAGGTTAACTCAATCGCTGAAACTTCATGGGTAGACGTGATATGAAAATAGAAAGCTGGTATGGGTGTTCATTTGAATCAGAATTGGCTCAATCGTGTCATGGAGTGAAACAGGGTAGTCCGTGCATGGGAGAGTTATTTCACGGGATTGCATGAGTTTGAACGATTTCTCAGCATGTTTTGTTGACTCGAGCAACAGTTTGGAGCATGTCAGAGGTAAATAAGGTAGATTCAACAGCAGCAGACGTGTAGGAGAAGGATTTTTGGAAAGAAAATATTCCGAGAATATTACCCTTCACTGTCGAATAAAGAGAGATTACTGTGAGTTATTACGGAGGATTTTCTTCGCCTGTTGAGTATAAATATCATCCTGGGGTAGCTGAGAAGGGAACGGAGAGTTTGGGAGAGAAATAGAGCACCACAGAGTCGAAACACTAAGTTGCAGAGAGACCTGCTGCCGCTGCCATTGAAGAACACGAAGAACGGACCATCCAAGACCGTCGTTTTCCAACAGTAACAACGACTCACAGCCGTGGGTCGTACATCAGAGGCAGACTTATTTGCCAGCGTTTGCGATACAGAGCCGTGGGTCTTAGAGCAACAGTAACAGTGACACATCCTCTGTATCGTTTTTTTTTTGGTTTGTAACAAATATAATTGTTACAAAACCCGGTTTTGAATTATTTCTCCATTTTCATCATTTGTAAACACCCTTTGAGCAATAACAATGATTTTTGAGCGTGTTTCCAACATGATGAGCGGCTAATTCTCCTACAACCAAGGCAATGAGGAAGCTATTTACGCATGAATAATTGGTAACTATTTTATTTTCTCTAATATTTAATTATATTTCACTCACTCACTGCTTTTGCATAGTTTTAAATTGTTTGCGTAATTTTCCTAATCAGTTGTGATTCAATTAGATAGGTTATGCTTTGTTTAGATAATCTATGCTTAAGGTATACAATTGATGTTTGAGAATTTGCTTGATTATTACTGAGTTAAGATATAAAGGACTTAAAAGATAATTAGAGTTTGGATTATTTACCATCATTAATTCATGTGTAATAGTGGAATCAGTGTCTTGGTTATTTTCTCATATCTTGAAGTCAATTTTGTAATAAGTTTTCTTTACTTTTAAGTTTTATAAGTCTAAAAATCCATTGCTTTCACAAGCCTCAACGAACCTTATCACTACAACATTATTGAGTCACATCAACGGGTTGTGCGTTAAGATCAATCAATTAGAATATCCAACCTTTCGTTGTTGATTTACATTGATTGACACTTGAACATTGGTCTTTGGTACCGTTCAAGTTGTTTCACATAATAATCAAGCTCGTGGATTTCTATCTGTTTGATTTGACGAATACATTGTGAAACAGAGATATTAAAACTCTTTGATATACTTTACTTTAGGTTGAGTTTGACTGTCTAGTTGATTATCTAGAAAGTGTATTGGAGTAAGTCCTCTCAGATTGCGAAAAGAATTGTTGGGTTTGGTTGTTGGGTCCCCGCATTTTCAATTGGTATCAGAGAAGGAAAACACATTAAAGACATTACAAGTCTGTTTTTGTAGCGATCTGATATGGACAGAAAGGCTATCTCTGAAAACGCTTCACCACAAAATGGATAAACTCAACATCGAGAGAGTTCTAGAAACCATCGACAAGGTTGAGAATCCTGATTTAAAAAAACTCATTAATTTCTTGTGTCTCGAAAAACTTCGATGGATAAGGGAAATTGATGGTTCTCATTAAGAAGCTTATATTAAAAAACCTAATACTCGAGATCACTCTGAAGAGGTTGTTAATCTCCAGAAAAAGTTAGATAAACAAATCCAGATCAATTATGATCTTGCTGCAGAAATTGCAAAGCTTAAGGATTCGAAGTCTGCAAAGTCTTTATCCAAGGTTTTAAATGACGCCTCTAATCCTTCTTTGAAAGATTACCGTGAGTCAGGTGATAAGCAAGGTCTAAGCTTTGAGAATCCTGATAGTGCGCAAAACTCCTCGAACAAGTTTTATGATGTTGGTACATGTTTGTTCCGTGGTTATCATAATCACTTTCAACATGTGTGTTTGTCTTTCAAGAGAAGACTAAAGGTTGTCGGTGATCTTCATAAGAAATCTATTCAACTTTTGTCGTCACTCAAAAGACATTCAATACTAACAAGAAAGCCTAAAGTGGTTAGTACTTCTAGTATGAGAGCTTTTTCCCTGAAGTCAACATCACCCTTTCAATGGTTCCTTGATAGTGGGTGTAGCAGGCACATGACTGGATATCTCTCATGGTTTATCAACTCAAGCGATTTTGATGGTGGACCAGTAACTTTTGGAGATGGAAGCTGCTGCTACATAAGCAAGAAGGGGACAATCAAGCTGCATGGCGTTCTTGAAATTCATGATGTCGTATACGTTAAAGGTATGACTTCTAATCTTCTTTCTATTAGTCAAATTTGTGACAAAGGCCATAAAGTTGTCTTCACTGATAAAGGATGTGACATTGTTGACAAATCTGAAAAAGTGATTTTCCAAGGATCACGTGGCAAAAATAACTGTTATCTTCTAGATACTCAGTTCAGTAATTGTTTCCATTTGACTAAGGTAGAATCTACACACCTTTGGCATGAGCGTTTTGGTCACATCAATTACCGTCTTCTAACTAAGATCATTATTAATAAAGAACTTGTTAGAGGCATTCCCAAAATCAATGCTAAGGTTGAAGGTGTATGTGGTGCCTGTCAAAAGGGTAAAAAATGAAAGTTCCACACAAATCATCTCGTAATATTCTCACCAAAGCTCCACTTGATTTAATTCATATGGATCTTTTCGGCCCAATTCAACAATCTACAATGGCTGGGAAAAAGTATGCTTTGTTTATGGTAGATGATTACACCAGATTCACCTGGGTGGCATTTTTGGCTCACAAGAATGAAACTCTTAGTGAGTTCAAGATTACTGTTAATAGAATCCAGAATGAACAAGGTCGCAAACTAAAGAAAATTAGAAGCGATCGTGGCACATAATTCAAAGAAACCAAGGTATTTGAATACTGTCACTCTATGGGAATTATTCAACAATACTCTCCACCTATCACTCCGCAAGCAAATGGAGTTGCAGAAAGGAAGAATAGAAATATTCAGGAAATAGCAAGGGTAATGCTCCATAACAAAAACTTACCGTTAAGGTTTTGGGGTGAGGATGTTTTTACGGCTTGCTATTTGATCAATCGTGTTTACTTACGGTCAAAGACCTTAAACACTCCCTATGAGTTTTGGTACGGTAAGAAACCCAACTTACACTATCTCAGAGTGTTCGGCAGTAAGTGCTACATTCTAAAGGATCGTGAGCAGAAAGGGAAGTTTGATTCGAAAAGCGATGATGGTATTTTTCTTGGCTATGCATCTGACAGTTGTGGTTTCCGAGTCTTTAATCTCAGAACCCAAGTCATGACAGAATCGGCAAATGTTATTATTGATAATCTAAGTAATTTTCGTCATGATGACTCTCCCGCTGAATTGCCTCTAACCGAGACAATTGAGAAAATCAAAGAAACATCAGAATCAGAAGAAGTTGTTCTAACAGTTGCTGATCCTGATGTCTCTAGTGATGAGAAGAAAAACTATAGTCAGGATACTCATGTTAAACAATAATGTGTCACTCCTCGACATCTCTGGGTTCAAAGGAATCATGATACTAACAATATCATTGGAGGTAGAGATTCTACTGCTAAGAGGAGAGGTCAACTTCAAAATATTTGCAATTTTGGTTGTTATCTGTTGCAAGTGGAGCCTAGGAATATTGATGAAGTTCTTAGTGATCCGTTTTGGGTAAATGCAATGCATGGAAACTCGTACCTTGTCCCCCCAATATAAATATTGTTGGTACCAAATGATATTTAAGAACAAGTCTGATAAATTTGGCACCATTTTCAGAAACAAAGCTAGACTTGTCGCTCAGGGATATTCACAGATTGAAGGAATCGACTTTGACGAAACCTTTGCTCCCGTGGCACGCCTTGAGTCCATTCGATTATTATTAGCTCATGCTTGTTTTCTTAAGGTGTTGTTTCAAACGGACATTAAATCCGCTTTCATATATGGAAACTTAAAGGAAGAAGTTTATGTCGCTCAACCTAAGGGATTTGAAAACCCTGATTTCCCTGATCATGTCCATAAACTCAATAAGGCATTGTACGGGTTAAAACAAGCACCTCGTGCCTGGTTTGAAAAACTAACTACTTCTCTTCTTAGGAAAGGTTTTTCAAGAGGTGAAGCTGATAAAACATTTTTTACCAAATGGAGTGGGAAAGATGTTGTAATTTCTCAAGTTTATGTATATGATATCATCTATGGATCAACATCGGAGAAACTTGCAAAAGCTTTTCAAGTCTCTCTTGGTAAGGAGTTTGAAATGAGCAACGTTGGTGAATCAAAATTCTTTTTGGGTTTACAAATTCAACAACACAATGATGGAATTTACTTATCTCAAGAAAGATATGCAAAAAATCTTGTTTCAAGATTCGGTCTTGATAAGTCAACTCCAAAACTTACTCTTATGACCACCACAGGTAAACTACATAGAGATGAGAAAGGTGTAAATGTGGATCAAAAACTTTATCGATCTATCGTTGGAAGTCTTTTGTATCTCACTGCCACGAGACCTGACATTGCTTTTAGTGTTGGTTGCTGTGCTAGGTTTCAGGAAAATCCAAAGGAATCTCATCTTGCCGCCACAAAGAGGATCATACGTCATATCAATCACACTGACGGGTATGGTCTTTCTTACACTTTTGATACTAACACTGATCTTACCGCCTATTAAGATGTCAATTGGGAAGGGTGTGTGGAAGCCATAAAAAGTACATCAGGGGGATTCTACTATTTAGGGATGAATCTTGTAGCTTGGCATAGCAAGAAACAAAATTCACAATCTCTCTCAACATGTGAAGCAGAATATATTGTTGTCGGTTCATGTTGTACTCAACTCCTATGGATGAAGCAAATGCTTGCTAATTATGGAATTGATTATGGAATAATGAAGATCTTTCGTGATAACTCAAGTGCAATTCGCATCACTGAGAATCATGTTGAGCACTCAAGAACTAAGAACATAGACAACATGTACCATTTTATTCGAGATCTTTATGAAAATGGTATCATCACTATGGAATTTGTGCCTTCCGAACAACAATTGGATGATATTATCACCAAACTATTAGACACTGCCACGTTTCAACACCTAGGGAAGTCTATTGGTGTTGTTCTGGTTCATTGGTTCCTCATGACTCTTGCCCCTGCTTTTATCTCGATATTTTGGGCAATTGAGTTTGGAATTCCAGAATGGTGTTGTTTCTTGTTTACATTTGTTTCTAGTAGATGTGTTTCTGTCAAGTATCCTAATGTTTGTTAGAAATCCTTCTTTTCTTGTAAAAGCAAGGTCGCCTTTGTTGTTCTTTCGGGAATGACATTTAATGGGGGAGAGTTCTTTTGAACTTGTGCTTAATTTCCAAAGCTTTATGGGGAGTGCAGCTGTGGAATATTAAAGGGGTTATTTTGTATCTTTATAAACTCCTTGATGAATGCATTTAGCTTCGGATTTATGATGGCATCTAAATAAGTTGATATGGTATTCTCTTTTGGTCATGAAGTATCTCTATGAAAATTTCATGAGGATCCCATTAGTTTTCGTACCTTTGCCAATTTATATTGACAAAAAGGGGGAGAATTAATGTGTAGTGTGATACTACAAATACATATGGTTTACGGATCATTATGTAAGGGGGAGTGGTTTTCATGTTGAGATGAAGTATTGACTAAGGGGGAGTAACACATATCACCATAGTATTGTTGTCAAAGTTGTCATACAATTGAACTTTGATGTTGTGTATTAATACTATGACATCGTATAACAATGATTGAGAGCATTTTTTTTCTCATTGTTATCGCTAGGGATCTTCAACAACTATGATGATGAACTTAAAACCTTTAGGATCATGGAGTACTTGGAAGTGATGAAGATTTCGAGTCGTGTTGAAGATGCCAAGGAAATCAAGCATGTGGATGAGAAGCTACAATTTTTATTTATTTTGTACTCTATATGTATTGATAGTTTTGTCACTAAAATTGACAAAGGGGGAGATTATTAGAGCACTTCTCGGTCGAACTCGCATGCGTTGCTATCTCAAGCATGTTTGTCAATGTTAGTGACCAAAACTATAAGTCTTTATTTCTATCCTATTTATAGATGTCTCGGACTAGGACATAGATTGTGTAGTTGAGCTTAGACTTCACGGCGTTCATCATTTGAAGACTAAGAACTACTAAGGGGAGCTTGTGGAACTTCATCAACAAAAGGTATGTGGAGACTTTAAACTCATCTATCACTTGGAAAGTCAATTTCTACTATCTCCTATATTGAAACATAAGTGGTGTTACGATATAGTTTTCTATATACACATTTAAGATTTCGAGCTAAGTATATCTCGCTTACATATTTCTCGAAATATGTGTTGTTAAGTTTTCGCTTCGACCAACTTCATCTTATATCATGAGAAAATTGCCAAGTAACATCTTATATGGTTTGTGTGATACAATCATTTGGTGTAGACTTGGAATGTTTCGATAATAATTATTTCAATATCATGAAAATTGCTTTGATGCTAACAGTGTGTGAAAACAACTATTGTCATCCTCTAAGAATGTTTCAATAATTGAAATAAAGAGTTTAGAATCTTGTAACCATCTTTGGATATAAGAATAGTGTGTTCGCACATTAGTGTATAAGTCCAAAACCGGGAACCAAAAGTATGCATACTTGTGTGTATACAAAATGGTTGAAGGAGAATGGGTAAGTATGCGTACCCGTACACATACTGGGGGAAGTTCACGTCCGTGAATTTCTGTTGAGTTTAAAAACCAAACCAAACTCATCCGGCTACTTAAAGTATGCGTACCCGTACGCATACTGGCAGAAAGTTCACGTCCGTGATTTTCTGTTGAGTTTGAAAACCAAACCAAACTCAAATCCGGTTAATTAAGTACGCATACTCGTACGCATACTTAAGTGGTTACTTTCTAAAATCAATTATGTACATGAACTTAAACATTTATAAAATAAGGAATGCAATCTTTGCAAACCGTGGCTATAATGTTCATGTATTAATTCGAGTAAATCAAACCGATTTTGCTTCATTTGTGTTCTTGTATATTTATATGAGAATATAGCAATTGAACAACTCTTTAACTAATTTCATTTGAGTCATTTGAATTAGTTATGGTTAAGATGAATAAGGTTGATATGAGAGTAATCATATGGCTAACCTCGGTTAACTATTTGTGAACCAACATGGTGTACACGTTTAGGTACGGTTACATAAACCTAAATGAGGGTACATTTCATTTGTGTGTAACAAGCTAAGTTCGATCTAACGGTTGAAAGATATTAGCTTGGTTGAATTAGGTTTTTCATCTAACGCTGAATATTGAATGCTTTGTTACCAAGGTAACTTGGATTGCAAACCCTGATTTGAAAACTATATAAAAGAGAACTCTAGCAACTGGGAGAACTAACCCTCACACCTTCTGTGTGTTACTAGTTGCATAACTAGAGTCGATTCTCCTTTGACCTAAGGTTTCTTCTCGAGACCCTGTAGGTTAACGACTTTAAGACTTCATTAGGATTGTGAAGCCATACCCAACTATTCTCTTTGTAGTTGCGTGATCTGATCTTGCTATCTCTAACGTGATTGAGTACAATCGTAAGATTGGCTTGAGATTTATATCTCCGATAGGCAAGATAGAAAAGTAGTCACAAACATCTTCGTCTCATCGTTTGTGATTCCAAAATATCTTGTTTCGCTAGTCGATTAAGATTAGTGCGAGGTGATTGATAATACTAGGTTGTTCTTCGGGAATATAAGTCCGGTTTATCAATTGGTTCCTGTTCACCTTGATTTATCAAAAGACGGAACAAAAACTCTTGGGTATTTCTGTGGGAGACAGATTTATTCAATCCTATATACTTTTCTGTGTGAGAGATATTTGTTTATCAAGTCTTCGACTTTTGGTCGTAGCAACTCTTAGTTGTGGGTGAGATCAGCTAAGGGAATCAAGTGCGTAGTATCCTGCTAAGATCAGAGACGTAAGGAACACAACTGTACCTTGAATAAGTGTGAGATTGATTAGGATTCAACTACCGTCCAGTCCGAAGTTAATTTGTAGTAGGCTAGAGTCTGTAGCGGCTTAATACAGTGTGGTGTTCAATCTGGACTAGGTCCCGGGGTTTTTCTGCATTTGCGGTTTCCTTTTTAACAAAATTCTGGTGTCTGTGTTATTTCTTTTCCGCATTATATTTTGTTATATAATTGAAATATCACAGGTTGTGCATTAAGATCAATCAATTAGAATATCCAACCTTTGGTTGTTGATTTACATTGATTGACACTTGAACATTGGTTTTTGGTACCGTTCAAGTTGTTTCACATAATAATCAGGATCGCGGATTTCTATCTGTTTGATTTGCTGATTACATTGTGAAGCAGAGATATTAAAACTCTATGATATATTTTACTCTAGATTGAGTCGGACTGTCTAGTTGATTCTCTAGAAAGTGTATTGGAGTAAGTCCTTTTAGATTGCCAAACGAATTATTGGGTGTGGTTGTTATACCCCCGCATTTTCAATAGGTATGTCAGTCATCCAACAAGTGATTGCAGAACTTTGAAACGCATATTCAAAGAAAAGGCCGATTCAGGAGAACTGGGGACTGAAGGAGTACATAAGAATACTCTCCCAATCAGAACCTTCACATTCTCTAAACAACCAGTCAAAGAAGCAGTTCAGTCATTGATTGAGCACATCCACGAATTGATTTATCTATCTAAGGCTAAAAGGATGGACATGTTTGCGGCTTTGAACCATATAGTGTCCGGGAAACGATTGTCCATTCCATAAATGCTCCCTGAGCCTCCAGTCACTGACAAAAAGATGTATGACCGGAGACTGCTCACCATAGTCAATATTAAAGAAAATGAATTCAAGCGAGCGTTGGTACTGATGTCAATATCATCCCTCTGAAAACTCTCAAAGATGCATGCATCACTCGACAAGAAGCCACTCATGCACCCGTTTCAGTCAAAGATCATGAAGGAGTCTCCAGGGATGCGTATGGTTACATCATTCTCAAGATGAAAATTGGTTCAACCTGGGCGAAAATCAAATTTCACAAAATTAGGGAGGACCAAGGATATGATATGATCCTTGGACGAACATGGATTCATGCTGAAAAAGTAACTCCAACATCTTCAATCGTACATTTCTCTGTTGAAGAAAGCTACGATTCAGAAGAAATAGAGGATACTCCATCATTCGAGTATATGAAGGAAGTCAAAGCATTGATGGAACTGACGCAAAAACCTGAAGAAAATGTGCATGCTTTCATCAAAAGGTTTCGCACTCAGAAAAGTCTTATTTCCCCTCATGCGTCCATATTATCAACTTTCAAACATGTTACCCTGGTCCGGGGACTCAATCTTGCTAATAACTTAGCACTCACCAAATGCTATGAGTGGTTAGTCTCACCTCAACAATATTTTACTAAATGGTTGAATGTGGATCCTCTTCAAGTTGAGCATCTCATCGAAAATTTTATTGTTGAGATGATTAACAAGTATGACAAAGAATACCTCGGATATCCTCCTGTAACTTTACATGAGTGTCCATATGTGCCACAAAGTCATAAAGCTTCGACCGCACGAGCATGGAACCCCATCATCAGAGGAATGACGAATCAACAGAAGATCTCCAAGGCACGAACGATCAAGCCTAACAAATTTCATGAAGGGGATTTAGTTCTTAAAGCAACTAAACGCAATTTCCATTCTGCAAGAAACTCTAATTGGGAAGGGCCTTTTATGGTCACTAAGTCTGTGGTTGGTGGATACTACAAACTGATCAACATGGATGTCAAGACCAGCGTGCCAGTGATACATGAGAATTGGCTCAAAGCCTTTGATGCCTGAGGCATTCAACGTCTTGGGATGTTATTTGCTCAAGGAACGAACAAATGCTCGAGACGCCCAATGCATTTTAGGATTTTCTTTCACCTGTATTTTCAATTCCTCCAAAACGTTTGCAATACTTGCATCCAGTATTTGAATTCAGTAATTTATCAAATTTCTTTTATTCAAAGAAAAATCTTTGTCAAATCCAAAAGAAAATCCTCAATCACTCACTTATCCAAAACCAATCAAAAATCAAAACCAAAGTAAAACCTCACATCTCTCAGAAGTTCAAGAGATTATGGAAAGTAAACTAAAGGAAATCAGCAAAGAAAGATTTTTTCTCCTCTGCAATCTTCAGGTCTCGCAAGGCTGGTCTCTCCCGCTCCAACTCTTCCATAAACTGGGCGACTTTAGCCTCTTTCTTCATCACAGCATCACTTTTCATAGGTACATTCTTCTCGACTGCTTCCTTGATGGCTTCAATTCTCTCACGAAGCCATCCTACATTGAAACCCAGTTCCTCAAAATTCTTCAGGTTGTACTCCCAATCAAAGAGTACATCTAGAGTGACGTTAATTGTAGCTTTGGTTAGTATATCGTCTATGACACGCAAGATGGTTCCCACTTTCATTGTCAAGAAATAACTTCGTTTGGAATCTTTGTTAACAACAATGTGACCATACCTCTTCCATAACTCCTCATACATGCCGGCATACACAGTAGGAATGCTAAATCCACCAACTAATTTATGATACGGGAGTAACTCACCAAACGAAGGCACACAAACAATCCCTGTAGTAGAATACTTATGCACAATCATGCAGGTCTCTATCATTGGAGCAACTTCAGCAGTCGTGGGAACGGTTTCTTCTATTGTTGGAGCAATCTCTTCCATTCTGGGTCCGGTTTCTTCTACCCCTGCAGTAATGGTGATTTGAGCTTCATTCTCTTCGACAAATTCAGTAGCAACATTCTCATGGCATTGAGGTACAAAGATGGTAACATCATCAACTCGATTCTCCACATGGTTTGAATCATCATTGGCTCCATTATTCTCTACTTCGACATTTGGCACCTAACATGAAGATTACGCTGGATTAGAACGCTCCAAGCATAAAAATCAAAAGGCAATCATAAAATCCAGCATGTAAGTGAACTAACACTATCTAAGTTCTTTACTATGCATTCAAGACATGAGCAAATAGCGTGAAAGTCATAAAACACGTTTTGCAACAAGCTCGTTTGTAAAGATTTTACATTTCCATGTATAAGACGATGAACTGGGAGCAATTGGTGAGGAATTAAAGGTTGATCATATACCATTCTCTTCGTATGGATGTTTTCTACAACATATCCAAATTTCATAACAATTGGATAAACGATCAAAGAGATGTGGCCAAAACATTGGACTACATGCCAGCTGAAAATTTTTTGGAAGTCTCCTGGAAGTTTACTGTTTCGCCTATTGAGGCCCCTAAACATGCTCAAAACTCAAAAACCTTCTTCGTTAAAGCTTGGAAATTTCATGGGTACGAAAAAACATGGGTAGATCGCGAAAATCCGACATCGGACGAAGCTTCGACAACATTTTTATTGAAAGACTGAAGTCTGGATTTTCCTGGTGACGTATTTCGGCAAAATTTCTCATTCGTTCATGTGGGTTCTCATTTATTCATCCCCAAATCATCAATTTCATACTTCTATGAATAAAATACAGGGGAATACTTACTTGAGGGGTCTTTAAGCCGTTCGGAGGATCAATATTGCCGGAATCACCATTAGTAGCATTATTTTCTTAATTCGGTCCTGGGTTTTGAGAATTCTCCGTCTCACCATTTTCCAAGGAAGAATGAGAATTTTCAATACTTTATTCATCCACGAAATCTCCTCTTGGATACATCAGCAACAATTATTAGTATTTCATTCAAGGATTGCTATGAACGATTATACGAAGAGGTACTTACATCAACTTCTTCTTCAACGCTCGATTCAGAGACTGTTTGTTGGGAAGAAGTGAATTGAAGACCATCAAGGATCGATGGGGCAAAGTTCTGAGATGAGGTAACATACATTGGTTTCATGATCCTAATTGCACGGACAAGAAAAAGTCATGGTATAGGGAATGCTAACAACTCACCAAAGAAACAACCGAGGACTTTATAGTGTTCGGTATCATTCTATAATCCTTACTTCTGGATTCTCCGCCCCGAAGACTTACTGCTATTTCTGAGTAATCCACATCGATCCGAGGTCTCACAGAAGACCGTCCTATGGATATTTCAATCTCGGCCGAGCGGAGACCATCTCAACAGTAAGAGGTTCTTTTGAGGGAGTCCGAGCAGCTATTACAAAGTCATGAAGGCGTTCAAGTTGTTGGGTCCATGAACCGATATAACTCGGAGTTTCATACGTGGCTCAGTTAGATCAAGGAAACATATATTCACGACCATTCAGGTACGTGTAATCCAAATGAGCCTAATGTTTTTTAACTGATGGTTTATTCCTTCGAATGTTCGAAACACATTGGTCAAAGCCCATCTGGCGTGCTGCTCTTTGAATGTTATACTCTTCCGCGAAGAACTCTCCATGTATTACTCATACTAGTAACCAGGAGTACAACTCAGTATGAAAGATCTCTTTTTTTTTTCTAAATCATGAAATTTTATTACCAAAAGGATCAAAATTACAACTTACAATAAGGCCAAGAAATATTCAAGGCACAGACTCAACTAAAATACAACCCATCAAGTTAAGTCCAAGTTAAGCCCAAACGAAAAATGTAACTCATAGCAAGGGTACTCTGTCCTGGAACAAAGTACATATACATCAATATGACTATTTTAAGAACTGAACCTGAAGTATATACCATCTTCCTCCTCTAACTGATTCAGAAAAATTGGCTTGTCTTCATAATATATAATTGCTCCTCTTGCAAGAAGTACTCTCTTTTTAGCCATTTTGTCAGCTGAAAAATTTATCTCTCTATATGAGTGGATGAAAGTAATTTCTGGGATAATGTTTTTCCATCTATTCACAACAATCCAGGGTATTTTGTCATTGCTAAAAGCTAGTAAAACTGCTTTAGAATCAAGACTGAAGCATACCTGTTTATACTTTTTCTGCACAACCCACTCACTAGTAACTATTAAAGCAATTACTTCTGCCAGATAATTTGTTGTTATCCCCAATCCTCCAGAAGCTGCTCCCAGGCATCTACCATTGTCATCCCTTGCCACAAATCCCAGTCCTGCATTACCAGGGTTACCCTTTGATGCACCATCACAACATATCATTACTTGTCCTCTTGCAGGAAACTTGAAGAAACATTGCTTTACATCTGTCACGTGTGTACCAATTCCTGTGATTCCAAAGTGAAGTAATATTTGTAAATCATATATATTTCCCCATTTTGATCCTTTCATTCTTATTCCACATTCCTTTGTGTAAGATAAGATAATTGTTTGAATTTTTCAAGTTTAGGTTCTTCATTCTCATAGATCTTCTTATTTCCTGTATGCCAAAGTTCCACCATCACCTTGAAAGCACAATTATACCATATTTATTGAATTGCTTTACTTTTCCCTTTAGCAAATTTCAGTACTTCTTCAAATGATGAAGGATTAAGGAAGCAGAAGATTCCTCCCAGCCAATGCCATATTTTTGTATGAAGGATCTCTCCCCATCACTCAGAGGTCCCAGAAGTACCATTTCTTGAAGTTGCATCCGTAGAAATGTCATCCCTGGAAACATCATCTCTGGAAGTGTCATCATGGGAGTCATTCATTCTTGCAAAGTGGCTGTGACAAATGCATAACATTTCTAATTCAACATGTCGTTTATATAAAGCGCGGGATTCAACAAAATAATGAACCATGGAATAAAGATGCTCACAACAGCATCTACAGAAATGATAACTTTTAACTCTTACATGTTTACGATTCCACTAACAGTAGTGATTGTGATACAAGAGTTAATACTTCAAAATTTGCTTGTCTCCTCGAACCTGCAAACACGAGCAAAATTTTTATTCAAAAACCAAAACTTGATTTTTCATTACATGAACATTCACTACAATTATGAAAGCTCACATACATACATTATTTCACCATGAATAATTGTCTACTTTCAACAGTTGTTCAAAATCAAAACATTGATTTTACAAAAATATATTTTAACGTGAAACTCACGTGAATTTGAAAAAATACAAACATACATACAGAGATTATTTCAATTATGAAAGCTCACATACAGACATTATTTCACCATGAATAATTGTCTACTTTCAACAGTTGTTCAAAATCAAAACATTGATTTTACAAAAATATATTTTAACGTGAAACTCACGTGAATTTGAATATATATATATATATATATATATATATATATATATATATATATATATATATATATATATATATATATATATATATATATTTTCTCCCTCACGCGAGCATACGTCTTTGAAATAAGAGTATATTTTCAAAAATTCATGAAAGCTCATAGACAAAATTTTATTACTAACAGACGCACGTCTATTAAAAAAACTTTTCTCTCGTACGAGCATCCACTTTTGAAACGAGAGTTTATTCCCTTTTGTGAAACCTCACATATTTAAAAAATAAAATTTTGACTTCCGTGAAAGCGCATAGAAATTTTTATCATTAGACTAAAGTCTATTTTGACAAACGTCTGTTCCTAAAACAAGGATTTCTTTTTTGGGCTGGGCCCGTAAACGCTAAACCGACCAAAACTGGACGTCTGGCCGTCCAAATCAGCAGTGCCTCGTCTCTCCTTACTCATGAGATGATACTCTATCACACTGCCAGAGTCCTTACCTGGGTATTTGCTCGTACATGATATCACTGGAGCAAATCGGGGATTCTGAAAATGTCTTTGTACGACTAAGTTCGACTGCTTATCTCGTCCATTGGAAAATCACCATCCAATGCTTACTGCGGAACATGACTGTACCTCACTAAGCAGGGGACTTGATGTTGATGGTGGATTTTCGACAAAGGTCAAAATCGTAAAATCATGATACTACATGTATCTGACCCGACTTCAGGAACGCATGTGACGACTCATGTTTTACAATCCATGAACCGTTTCACGATATCTGACTGAGTGAATGTTCCTCTCAGAGCTATGATGAATATGTTTCTCGAAATGCCTCCTTGGCTGAGCGTTCGATGCTTCACACATTGCATCATCACCTCTATGTCGAATCAAATGATTGGGCGGTTCTCTAGACATAATTGTTTGTTAGAGGGCTTAACGCCTTCAGGACGAACGAGCACCCAAACACATGAATGAGCATTAAAAAATATGGACAAACAAGGAATCCTACACAAAATAGGAGAGAGAAGATAATAATAATAAAATAAAAAGAGGCGTCTAGGGACCGGGCCCACCTGCTGGCCGGTCATGCCGCCGTGGCCGGTCCCCCACGCCTCTTCCTTTATTTCTTCTTATTTTATTATTTTCATAATCTCATGAAGACTCCTTCATTCGAGCAAATTTCCTTGTTTGAGTAAAACTCACGGTTTCTCCATATTTTCTCTCAGACGACGAAAAATAATAAGAATAGGGGAAGGTCTCACGAGAATGGGTCACCTAGCCGTCCGGAAATGCCCTAGTCGTGGCCGGTCCCACACCTTGCAATCCCTTGTTTTTCATAATTATTATTTCCCTCATCTCATGAAACTCCAGCGTTTGAGCAAAAACCCCTAGTTTTCGATACTTGCTCAAACTATGAAAAAAGCCAAAAAGTCAAACGGTCACACGACCAA
This sequence comes from Papaver somniferum, assembly GCF_003573695.1. Taxonomy (NCBI): domain Eukaryota; kingdom Viridiplantae; phylum Streptophyta; class Magnoliopsida; order Ranunculales; family Papaveraceae; genus Papaver; species Papaver somniferum. The sequence goes on from NC_039360.1 coordinate 176,598,869, forward strand.
CTAGGCTACTCACGTCAAATATTAAAATATTATTATTTTAATATTCTCAAAATATTGATCAAATGAGCAAAGTTCTACTTGCTCATTCGAGCAAAATCAAGAATTTCAGTCAAAAATCAAACTCTTCTGAAAACCCAAAAAATTGCTCAAACGCACACCAGAAAATACCGAAACTCTCAGGACTGAGACACAGACATTATGGTGACACGAGAATGCTTCCATGACAGACCAAGGCCGGCCCTAAGGCTTGCAAGGAGCTGGTCCCACACATCTTTATAATTTTGAGCTAATTTGCTCAATTGCTCGGTCCAAACTCTTTCCAACAAACTTGGAATTTTCTCAAACGACCATCAGCTGGTCCCACGAGCACCAAGGGACGGTCTCATGCCCTCTTGGTCGGTCCCTCACTTCTCCATAATTAGGTTTTATTACCTAATGCTCGGACGAGCACTATTTTAATAAATGATTAAACCAGCATTTAATCATCCTTTCACCAATTGGTCAACAAAGGACTTTGGTGCATGCTCACACGAGCACCTGGGTACTACATGGTCATCCATCATCCCATGTTTGAGCAAGTATCGAAAACTAGGGGTTTCAACAAATCACCAACTGATCAACAATCGATCAAAATTAGGGTTTCGAACTGCTCTGCAAATCATAATTTTGAGCAAGTTTAAACACTAATAATTTTATGATTGATCCAGCATTCAACATCTTAATTAATTATATAATATTCGGTCCAACTACTAATATTTTAATTAATACTTTATTTGGTCATGCTACGAATAATTCATCAAACGAGCATTCGCTCAGACGAGCAATATTTGCTCAAACGAGGAATATTGATTTAACCATCAATATTCAATAATTTTACTCAGACGCGGGGGAAATGTTGCTCAGAGTGGTAATATTGTTTCAACTATCAATATTAAACGATTTATCATACGAGCAATATTTGCTCAGACGAGCAATATTTTCTCAAACCATCATCATGTTGATTCAAGAACTATACGTCTCAACAGACATGTTCAATCCATGAATCACTCAGCATTCGTCAATCATGCTTAATTCAACAAAACTTAGACTCACTGTCTAATCAATTCAACGACTGACTAATCAAATACACGTATGCTTTGCAGACTCCACGTTCGTGAGATATCAATCACGTCACACATGGGGGATATCAATTAGGGTTTTGGTCTGGCGGCCTACGACACGTGTGTTCATCCACGATGAGAAACGTGAGTAAGTTGTGCAAGCGGTTGAGGAAGTTAGCAAAATAGTGGTTGGAGGATCAACCAAGTCTCCACACGACATGGAATTGATTTTACAACGATCTCCCACTTTCCCACTCTTTCACTCAAGAAACCGTCACACTTACTGGGATCAATGTGTTTACTGTTTTGACAATATAAATAAGTTCAAAATCGATGACTGAAAAACAACAATTCTCTCGATCGAAACTTATTCACAAAACTCAGCAGTTCATCAATTTGCAGAAACCCACAACACATCCACATTCCTTGATCATCATTGATCCACACAATTCTCATCTTCCCTCATACAGATCAACCCATCTCCCTCTTTGTGACCAAATTGACTCTGGAACGGCCATTGACTTGGTTTCGGTCGCAGTCCTACAGATTGATCTCTCGAACTCAAAGCACGCGCCGTGCAGTGCATCTGTTTGAGGTTAAGCAGTTTGCTCGGTTGAGGAGTCTCGTCCGCACGATCGTCTCTTCATTTTCCTAAAAAACCAGCGAACCGTTTTCCCCATCTACACATAGATTGTTACATTTTTGAAGTAGCGCTATATACCAAGTGTACAACTTGTTTATGTAATCTCATTGACATTTTTTGTCTGTATTAAAGTACACAAGATATGTCTTGCATAGGTTGATATCGAAAAGATTGTGGTGTACTTATTACTCTCGCCATTTTAGAAATCTATCTCCTCCATATTATTCATTCATAAATATCGCCGCTCTCTCTCCACTTGCTTCCTCCGTCTTATCATCTTCCTATCTTTCTCCTATCTTTTTTTCGGGTGATTTTAATACTTCAAGGGTCAAGTACAAAAACCATGCATTCCTTTCTTTCAAGTATTGATAATAAAGATTGTCATCACTTTCTTCCTCATTTTCGTTAGCAATATGTTGTGCTAACTCTTTATACTCATCAAAAATCTCTTGATACAGAATTGATGGGTTCCATTCTGGTTCTTTCTCTTTGTCCTCTCTATCAAAATTTGCTGTCGATTTTTTTTTTATTTTCCTCAACAAAATTCTCCAAATTCCGCCCTTATTTTTTTTTTTTTTTTTATTTTCTCATTCAACTTGCCCACAAATATATCTAGATCATCAGTGGTCAATAACGGTGCTAACCCTCGTACATGCTTATATGAGGGTTTTGATGATGAACCTCTTCTCAAATGTGATGTTGTTTCGACATTTTTCTTTATGGTTAAGCCAAAGATCTTTATTAATATTTATGTTTTTGGCAGAAAAGGGAGTAATTATTGCGCTCTTTAATCTCGTTCTATAGCAAAATTAGGGGTATCATTAATAGTCATTTAAAGCGATTAGTTAATGTCACGTTTCTTTAATTCTACTGGCTTGTGTGTGTGTGGGGCCTAGTTAGCAATTCGTAGTTCGGAGAACGTACGAAACGTGATACGTACGAGTATTATTCGGATTTATGAATATCAAATTCGGTTAAAAATCCGGTCAACGGTTCGTGATACGGCAGTAATCCGGAATGGCATACGTACGTGTATGATTCGTTTTAAAGATATCAATTCGTCTTTGAAAGTTCGGCATATAGATAATTAATATGAAATACATTTTTGAGGCTATATGGTATGATTTATACACAGAAAATGTATATATTGATAATACAACAATTATAATCACCAAACAGCGAGCAGCCCAGTGGTTGGAGCATTCTTCAGAATGCAGAGGACGTGGGCCTAGTTAGTAAGTTCGCGAATGATTCGCGAATCATTCACGAATTTTTCCGTATCACGAATTTTACCGTTTTATTCGCGTACGTTTGCAACTCCGAACCCAAGTCGCGTATTATGTGGCATTCCCGGATTATTCGCGAATTGTTCACGAATTTTACGTATCCCGAATGATACGTCCGCTTAATTCGCCATAAATTCTTTAGCTTTTATTTTTCAAAGACTCCATTTTTTGGGCTTTACTGCCTCCCGAACATACACGACCGAATATTAGACGTGTTGTAATTTTTATGAAACAAAAACGACTGAAGAGATTTGAAGGTGAAGGTGAGAGAGATCTCAAACTCACTACCCAAGCATTTAAACCACCATACGACGTCCTCTTGATAACTAATGTTGTATATATTATTAATATCATCATATTGAGTTTATTTTTTCCTTAAATAACTCACACATATGCATAAAAATTGGTTTATGACCTTATAAATACAAATTATTTGTTATATATAGATACCGAATTTTCAGAGCCGAACTCACATTTATAAATCGAATTATACACGTACGTATGTCGTTCCGAATTAATGACGAATCACGTCCCGTTGACCGAATTTTGGACCGAATCTGGATTTTACAAAACCGTATAATACTCGTACGTTTGTCGTTCCGTACGTTTGCCGAATCCCGAATTGCTAACTAGGGACGTGGGTTCAATTCACATTGCGCCCATAATTTTTAAAAACTCTTTAGAAAGGAAGGAAACGGGCTGAAACAGTGAGAACCGGACTGACTCAGTCCAAGTCGAGCCAATGACACGAACAGACAGCTGTCCGAATTGCATCAGCGTATAAATCGCGTCCTCCTATAATTCGCGACTAATTCGGATTTCCCATAAAGTACACGTACCTGGTTCGGAGTTGGAGTGGGACGCCCGTATTGTTCGGTCCCGATCAAAACGTGAAAATTCAATCATTCGCCAAATTGCTAACTAGGGTGTGGGGGGCTTTCCACAAAGAGAGAAAATGATTGTCAATAAAATATCTGACATCATTCGCCGAAACACGTTAAATTCGTGTCTTTTTTGTTATCTTTAATTTGCTTTCAAACCCTAATTTTTCTTGATCATCACCAATCAATCGTGTTTTGCGCCTAAAAGTAATTTTAGGTACAAACATTGGCGCCGACTAAGGGAAAACGAGTGAAAGAAACGATGTTTTCCCATTTAAAAGTTGAGTTCATGAAGGAAGATATTCGTGTTCTTTAAACAACAAACTCGTCATGTCTGTTGTGCTCGCTCAAATAACATCAATCGTAGATCCAGTTGAATACAGTTGGAACTTGGAAGGGCTAGTATATAAAGTCAAATTAAAAAAAAAAAAAGACTCGTGCAATCTGTACATATTGTGGTAATCATCAATGGATCCAATTTCCAAAAGGATGAAGCCACAACAGAGATGTATGAATATGAGAAGAAGTTTGCGAAAATCAACAGTGATTTCATGGATGTATATTAAGAAGTTCACGAAGGTCCAACAACTTCAGGAAAGCAAACTCCAGTGTAGCGTTTGAACGTCTTCGGAGTCAGGGTGGTGTCGTCCTCATTATCCGGCTTCGGAAGCATTCACCTCGTACCGGCAACTAGCATAACACCGGCAACTAGCATAACACACGCGGAAGAGATAAGCCATATGTTTTATCCTTAAATCTCTCTAAATTATTCTTAATTTAATTCCTGAACTACAGCATACGTTTCTATCCTTAAATCTCTCCAAATTATTTTTAATTTAATTCTCTGAATTAATGGATACGTTTCTATCCTTAAATCTCACCAAGTTATTTTTAATTTAATTCCCTGAATTAAAGCATACGTTTCTATTTTTAATGAATGTCATGGGTATTTTATTACTCGATTGATGGCCCTGACCGCGGAACTTCGCTAATCAATGGTGATCACTACTGCACAGAATAAACCTCATTCTAGCCATGACCACATCAAAGCCGTGAAGTTTGTAACTTCATTGCATACCACGGACATACAAATCGCAGCGTTTCAAAAGATCAAATCCCCAGCAACCTCCGTTTGAAGTCGGAAGTTTAATAGGTAAACTTCGCGAAAATCGTTTCCAACGACTTCAGTGAAGATGAGTCTTCGCTAGGAGGATAGCTCCTGAAAAAATAGCACCGCCTGCAGCCACCGAGTTTGCAACGAGACCTTATAGCAACAAGCTTGGGAAGCATTCTGCATGTACCAGTCAATACGATCAGCGCAGATAACACATTTAAAGGGATAAGATTTCTCTTTTTATCCTTGCTCTCTTGTTACTTTCTTTTAGTTCCGTTCCATGCCTAACATGTTGTGATAAGTGGATACACTATGTTAGATAGTAATACACTGGCGAAATGCTTGTTTGTTTAGGTGGCCGGTAGCTTACATAATTTTTAGACTGATGCACCGTGTTTGGTGATACTGACAAAATAGATACAAATTAATAATGTCATGCTAATAGTCAGATCGACATCATTAAAACATCGATAGCATACTATTAGTTTCGTGTAGCTTGGTAATGGAATTTGATTGCCAAGACATAAATCATAAAAATTAATAGAGAGTGAGATTGAGACTCCTGAAATCATGCTTATCTCTGATGCTAATTGCACAATCCTATTGGAAATCTGATTAGCCACTTAATGGACAGTATTAAAGCTCAAAGGCGGAAACAAGTTGATGCGCTAAAGAAACCAGTTCTTCTCTTAACATAGCTGCAAAGTTGTTGAACTCAATATGCTGCTATGCGAAGGACGAATGCACTTATATGCTAAAAAATTCTAGCAGATAGTGATCGTCATATATCAAGAACGAAAGGCGTAAAAATATGAGCTGCTAACATTGTTCTTCTTTTCCACCTCGGAAACACTGGTTTGCACGTCCTTTTCTGTAGTTTACTTATCTTGATAATACACATGTATCCGGTACCAACAATTTCATTCATGTCTTTTGTCAAATATTTAAACGATAGAAGTCAGTAATATGACATCTTTCGGCCATAATTTCTAGATTTGGCCAGAAAATGAATTTTTCATTCAGTCGAACAGATATTTGCATTCATTTTCTACTTCCTACTCTACTTTGTCATATATCATACCTGACAATTGAGAGATCACTCTTACCGGGTCATCTAGTGTATTCTCGATGTCATAAGTCCTACTTGTAACCATATATACATGACTCTAGCAACCTGCCATGTTTGACTTTGGTCAATTCTGCAATGTTTCTATTTAGTTCAAATGGAACTCATATTTTCGGTGTCAGTCTTACTTGATTCAATATCAGACTGACATTTCATTGAGATTCATTAACAGGATACACGAAGAGGTCGACAACATCATTTGTAAATTTGACGGATGGTTACTTGTCAGTGTAACCTCACCTGTATTTTCTATACCTGGAGCCATGTTGCTGTATCCGACTCGATTACAACGTTGAAATTGTTTACCAAGATCTCGTTGATCACTGCCGCACAAGTTACGCCTCATCCAAGCCGCGGTGCAACATGCGACAGCGTCGAATACAAACTGCGTACTTTCCACTGAAGCATGAAGGTTCAAAAATAGTGCATGTTCAATGTACTAAAGAACACTACTGAAAGGAGTTCAAATTTCGGCATGCTTCGGCATGCAGTACAACGTACAATTGGTGGTCATTGGTAATTGGCTATAATAATATATGTCTGCTCACTTGATAACTAATCATTGATTTAGTACGCTCAATACTTTGAAATCCAACTAACCAACTTTGGAATCTCAAAGCCTTTTCCAAGCAGACAAATTCCCATCATTTGGGACGACTACGGTGTGGTGAGCATTTTTTGCGTGCCATGGCATGCAAGGATGCACACATTTCAATTCTGCGCGCATCTTGAATGGTAGGATTGACTCCCTATGCGAATTCGAGATAACAGAAAAATCTTAATTTTCTTTCCATGCACGAGCGAGATGCAGCAAGGAAGTGCACCCTTATGCGAGCATCAAGCAGCATGACATTCACAATTTACCAGGGCGAGTTGCATCTCACCTCAACTGCGGGAACCACCGCTCGGGGGTGAGATATGTAACACCTCGGAGTAAAAAAACTATCGTTCATTTAAGCTTTTATAGCCAAGTTCGTGGAAGTTGCGTTGATTTTTTATCCACAACATGATCGAGTTTGATGTTCGTTTAAGCTTTTATAGCTAAGTTCATGGAAGTTCCGTTGATTTTTTATCCACAACATAATCGAGTTTGATGTTCGTTTAAGCTTTTATGGCTAAGTTCGTGGAAATTGCGTTGATTTTTTATCCACAATGTGATCGAGTTCGATGTTTGTTTAAGCTTTTATGGCTAAGTTCGTGGAAGTTGTGTTGATTTTTTATCCATAACATGATCGAGTTCGACGTTCGTTTGAGCTTTTATAGCTAAGTTCGTGAAAATTATTGCGTTGATTTTATGTCCGCAACATGTCAGTTCGTGAAATATATTGCGTTGATTTTATATCCGCAAATCTATTAAGTTTAAAGATCGTAAAAGATATATTCTTCTTGTCCGAAATGTAGCCGAGTTCAAGATTCACTCGTATTGTTGTTCAAGAAATTCTCCAGCAACTTAATCTATTTTGGAGTTTGTGAAAGTCATTGGCTAAGACCGTAACTGTGTCAACATATTTATGCAGCAAGCCTAAATTATCATACTACAGTGAGTATCGACAATACCTGATCAAGCAAATTTACCAGCATAGACGAGTACTTCAAATTTACTGGCATAGACGAGTACTTCATTTTCTTCGTATTCGTATATGCCAGTGGGGGCGACTACACTATATACGGTAGCTATGGAAAAGATTCAAAGAGTTTTATTCAAGACTGGTAAACACATTTAATATATGGATTTCACCTCACCAAAAATGTGGCAGTCGTCCTATGCTATGGAAGGGAAGTGCAGGTGTATTCATAACCAGAAATGGATATGCATTTACTGTCAGACAAGTGATGTTACACATGTATAACTGCAAGCTGGATATAAAAAACAAAACTAGTCATAAAAATCCAAGGTGACCAAACTTGTGGTATCAAAATCCCACTCAAATGTTGGGACCCATTAAAACTCCATCTTAAACAAAATTGATACAAAAATCCCAAATTTTTGATATAAAAACCCTAAATTTCAAAATTGGTTTCATCAAATTTTATGATGATGATGAAACTAAATTTTGGTTTCATCAACCGCGAATTACCTTTGTTTTATTGGGGTTTTTGTGTTACTTTTGTTTTGATGGGTTTTTTGTGGATGGACAGTGACATCTTTGAGGTTATAACTCGCGGATCGTATAAAAAATGCTACTAAATCTAGAAAAGAAGTTCTCGCACTAACGGACTCCTCCGTTTCATTCTTGATTACAGCAACCAAATTGAAAAGCCAGAAGGGAAAAGATACATAATTACATGTACACATATATATACACAGTAACACCTAAAGCTCCCAATATGAAGAAAAATCAGTCGATATGTGATTCCAAGAAACAGTAGCATCAGCCGCTCCATTCCGAGAATTCTTTTTCAAGTAACTAACGCCAGTAGCATTTAGAATTTCAGATGACTAAAAGATGGAGGACAAGAGAATGTTTGAAGTTGTCATTACTGCACTGAACTATTAGTTTCTAATGCAGCGCTATGCAGATCATGGCGACCACCGAGGAATAAGATTTGGGCTTTACCTGGTTAAAGCTCTCCTCCAATTTTTTTCATGAGCTGAGGGAAGTCCGGAAAATTGCACGTAGGACCAGAGGCTAGAGGTGTTGGACGCGGAGACATGATTGGAGAAAGCTCTATGAACAACGGTGTGCTCTTCCGCATGTCACCTCGTGTGGGAGCCACTACCTTTAAGTCCATGGCCTGAGCTTGTAATATGACCTTCCTGCGCACCGGTGCAGTATTGTCTTTCTGAGGGAGGTGCAGAAACAAAGTCGGTGGTTTTCCTATTTTTTGGCTGTCCTTTCATTGTTCGAGTATTTGTGAGCTCTGGATTTGAAGGAACTGGAACATTGTTGGTGGTGGACGACGGATCTGTGTTTTTCTGGTTTTCGTTAACTTCGGCAGCATTCAAAGCATCATCTTGAGAAAACAATGAGATTTATCAGCATTTATCAAGCAATTCAGTTTCACCAAATGAGCTTGACAAGATTTAGACAGCACACTTCATCAAAGAAAAACATACCATCAGGGGGCGAAAATGGGGAAGTTACGATCACTAACTCGATCACCCATGGACAAGGGAATGCCAGGCACTACAGTAGAAACCGCCCTTGGGGTTTCATCCTCAAGGGGGTTCTCTGAGCAATCACAGATTTTGGAGCCGTTCGGGCTCTCACTCTCAATTTTCTCCCGGAGAGGAACAAAAAAAGTCAGTAGGAGATTCAACAAACCTGAGACCTTTTCAGACGATGATGGGAGTGTGACGGACTTAGGCTGAATTCCTTTCCGAAGCCTTTTGAGCTTTGCCTCACCTCGGCATGTTTCAGAACGACTGACGACTAAGGTCTTGTCCCTGATTGGACGTGTCTTGTATATATTCCGAGATATTCTCATTATGCTAGAAGAAGAAGTCTCTTGACTGCAATGGGTGTTCACTGGGTTGATATTTTTTACCATAGGAAAGCTACATTCATCATTGTTAGAGTCTGAATCAGTGATTGTGACCCCTGGTCTTCTATTAAGAGGAAAAACATTAGTTGCGAGCAAGACTTCGTTTACATTCAACATACTCACTGGAAAGAGAAAATTCGAATAATCTGTCCGTTAATTAAAGAAGAGTTTCATTCCATCATCACTCTCACCATTGTTACCATCGGTTAGGAGATCACTACCGAGTTTTTTATCTGCATGTTATCAAAGGTTAGTCAGAAAAACATAATTATCATGAGAAAAAGATTTGCACGAAGACAAAACAGTGGCAAAGACAGATGATACCAGTTGGAGTAGCAGGGACGTTGTCTGTATGTTCCTTTCGCCATCTCCGAAGTTTGTGAAAATTGCTTATCCCACTCTCTATAACCCGTTGATCCGGAATCTTGAATTTCTATTTTACCATTCACAAGAGAAGATTTTCCAAGGGCGACCTTGTACCTGCCAGCGCAAGCCAAAGCGATGGATGCAGTTGAGGTATTGTGATTCCCCATGCATCAAAAAGCGCACAAGTAAAAGAATCAATCTGTTTGAAGGCCACAAGCCAGTTGATGAAGACTAACTACCACCTTGTAGTTACCTACCGGATCAGTGATTCTCTTCACGGATAGCAGGCCAACCAGCATTTGAGATGCGCTTTAAAGTGCCACCAGGTTAGACGAGTTCGCTATCAGTATCCGAAGATGAAAACTCATTTCTGCAAGTACAGTACACATACACATAAAATCAATTTGTACGCCTACAAATTGGTGTATGGCAAAATCAAGTGGCAACTGAAATTAAAAGAAAGTTAAGTTATCTAACTTTACAAGGAAGTGGATTCACAGTTCTACGGGGTCAATTGTGAGCTAGTGGAAATGGTTAAACTTGATTGATTTTGGGGCGTCAAAATTTGGTGGCTTATTTAAGTTTTCCTCTTGTCAGCTTATACATGAAGGTCCACTAATGGATAAAGGAAACAGTAAGTCAGAGCTACCTATGATTTCATCACATTTTATCGGAGTGATTATTTTTCTACTACCGAATTCAATTATAATCGGAATCCAAGTCATAATTCCCAAGAGATTTTTATACCTTAAAATAGCAGAAGAGCTTCAGTGCGATAGTTCCGGTTCCTCTCGGTGGCTAATATCCTTTCTAACAACGGGAGATCTGGTGAAATCAGTGAATACCTTTATTTTTCTGTAAGGGCAACTCTCCTATGGTATGGAGGTAAAAATATTCATATCTTAATGAGTATCCATATATATATGGACCATCCGCAATTAGTGGAGCCAAAACTCACCGTAGGAAAAAAAATTAAAAATTTGGTCCATCTGGTTCCTCATAGGCCGGCTCTTTAAAAAGAAAAAAAGACAACAGCTCATTCGTTGAAAGCGCATGGTATCGTACATCTCTTAAATTAGCAACACTTATAACTGTTGCTAATTATCAAAACAGTTGCTACCCTATAGGAACAAATATATTTACATCATTTTAAACGATTAAAAATCCCATCCGGTTATGCAGTGTCCGGATAGATATAGAATATTTGCTGCATCCGGTCACTAAGTGACCGGATTGAAGAAAAAGATAATTAAAAGAAAATATATCCGAACACTTAATGTTCGGATGATATATCCGGTCATTCAATGACCGGATGGACTAGTCCACAGCCTACTCCCTACATCAGTGGAGTACCACCTGGACTTCAAAAAGATATGGACCTAAATTCTTCTCATAGTAGCATTTTTTATCCATAAAAAGTGGATGATCACAAAGATATGGATTTATTTTTACTCCATACGAGTTGCCCTAATTCGAGAGGAAATGATGAGACCTAAATTTTTAGGGATTTTTCTCGGGCACAGATCGAGCAGGACATAGGAATATCTGTGAGAGTTAAATGGACCTGCGCTGGAAGGGCCCGATAAGCAAGACAGCCTTGCGCATCCCTGCGTTAGAGACACGACACCAGGGTCTATACCACTGTCGAAACAACGTTGAGTACCCTGTAAGTGTCTGCTATCCACCATACTCCGAGCCAGATATTGTTGTTACTAACGGGGCGAATGGTTTATAGCATCACACAATCTACGGGGTCGACAAGAGGATATGAATTAATTTCATAACCCCAAAACATGTTGGAGGTTAAGAGGGGGCGATGTTTGTACCATAATATTGGGGTACCAATACGGGATACCGTATCACTATTGATGGAAAATATATGTCGGCCCAAGCTTGGAATCTTTTATATTGGTCCAGTTTGCTGACCCATTTTCAACGACCCGTTTCCACCGGTCTATTGCTGAAACCCTAGAAGAACATTCTAGAGTATTCCAAATTATTTTATAAACAAGTCTGTACAACTGTTGAAAAAGGGGGGAGCTTTCCACAAAGAGAGAAAACGATTGTAATTCTTATCAATAAAATATCTCTCCCTTAGAGGATTCATCCATGGATGTAGGCATCATTCGCCGAACCACGTTAAATTCGTGTCTCTTTTGTTATCTTTAATTTGCTTTCAAACCTTAATTTTTCTTAATCATCACCAATCAATCGTGTTTTGCGCCTAAATATAATTTTAGGTACAAACACTATTCTTAGGAGTTTTTAAGACTTCGGGAGCAATGATATAAGTAATGTATATGAGGGATTATATGGTGATTAGGGCAAAATCTATGTGAGAAGAGAGACTTATGATGAGAGTGGGTATGAGAGAAATCTAGGATTTCTAGGGTTCATATATGAGAATCTAGAAGTCATGATGTTCTTCATGTTCTTGTCCAAATCCAAAGCCACCATGGTGATGGAGATTTATAGAATAAGCAGTGAGCTCTTTGTAATATGTCATGTTGTTTCTAAGTCGTTTATCGCTAGTGGGTTATATAACTAGTTGATTATATGAAATGTGCTGATGTAATAACTTTTTATGATAATGAAAGATTCTTGCGGTGGTTTTAATCATGGATGTAGCCTACAAAGGGCAAGTGAAACACATAATCTTTTTGTTGTGTGTGATTGTCTATTATCGGATACGTTGTATTCATGCAAGTATTATCAATCATGCTAATCTAAAGATCTAAGTAACGGATTCGAGCTAAGTTATCTAAAGTATGTCTTATGGAGTTTACTTTTTATTGAAACATGCTTGTTCGATAAGGATGTAACCTCGGTGTGCTAATAAGAGTATAACTGATATCTTTGGGTTGCAAGACTTGGATAAAACTGTACGAGTAAGTGAATTTCTGGAAATGGTGTTTGGGTTATAACAAACATTCATAGGCATCGTATCATTTCAGCTGGTATTTATCCAAATAACTTACTGAGACCAGCAGGGGGTGAAGATGTATGCGCATGGATGTCTGACTACAAAGGAGTTTTCCTTGTTAGTTCGGCTAGGGAACTGATCAGGTCACGTTATGATAACTTGGAGGGAGCAAGTCTAATCAGGGAGAAGTTTATTCATCCCATCTTTGATGCCCAAAACTGGAAAATACTAAGAGGTGCTTGTGCAACTTATGACTAGGTACGTGAAATGTTTAAATGAAGTTGGCTACTAAATGTTATGTGTGCTCTGCTGCGGAAGAATCACTTGACCATGTTATTTGGCATTGTAATTTCACTACTAAAGCTTGGTCTTGGCTTGCTGATATATTTGGTTTATTTCCACATCCTAATCTGGTTATTTCTAACAAAGCGGCTAAGGATCAAAGTAGAATGATAAAGGACTTATGGTTGTTGTCAATTCTAGTGGGATGGTTTGAATTATGATATACTAGAAACAAAATGGTGTAAGAAAACAAGAAACCAAACTTCTTTTTTTTTTTTAACAAAAGAGTTCTGCATCTGACTCAAGAGTATTCTTTGCGTTTAAAGGGTAATATGAGGAACAACTGTGATAATATTCGTATTAATTATAGACTACTTCAGGGTACAACATAGAAGAGTTAAGCATTATGAGCCAGTCGAGTGTTTTTGTACGCCACCAGAGAATGGAGTGTTACTTCTTTGATTTGATGGGGCGTCTAGAGGAAATCTAGATACTGCAGGAGCTGGGGTTTTTGCTAGAGATGCTAATTGTATTGTTCTTGGTGTGATATCTATTAGTCTGGGAACAACTACAAAATATCTTGCTGAGATTTGTGGAGTTGTAGTGGGTCTAGAATGGAAAGTGAAATGGGGAGTGAGAAGAATTTTGATCCAGACAGATTCTATGAGTATTATGGAGGTATTTTATAAGTCATTGATACCTTGGTTTTGTTGATGGTGGATTTTCGACAAAGGATAAAATCGTAAAATCATGATACTGCATGTTTCTGACCCGGCTTCAGGAATGTATGTGACAATTCATATTTTATGATCCGTAAACTATTTCACGATCTCTGACTGAGCGAACGTTCCTCTCAGAGATATGATGAATATGTTTCTCGAAAAGCCTATCAGCTGAGGTTTCGATGCTTCACACATTTCATCATCACCTCTACATAGAATTAAAATGATTGGGAGGATCCTAGACATATTGCATGCTAGTATAGCCTAGCGCCTTAAGGACGTCACGCTAGAGAGACCGTGTGTAGAATTTCTTAATGATTGGACGGCTCCTAGACATATTGCATGCTAGTATAGAGCATAACACCTTCAGGACGTCACGCTATTCGTTGTTCCCTAACTATACACCCCCCTCAGAACGAGTATGATGCTTCAATTATCTCATATCTCGATTCTGCAAATAAATTAATTCTAGCGTGTCATTCATCAACTGAATTCCTAGGAGATAATCTATCTATCTCATGACTCCGTTCCATGACTGATCCTCAGCTAGATTCCATGGATTAGTAATAGATAATAATTTTATTTTATTACTCTGTTTCGTGGCTGATTCTCAGTTGAATTCCATGAATTAGTAATAAATATTCACTGATCGGGTATTTGGGCCATCACCGAGTAAGCCCCGAGAAAATGGTTGGAATGTATTTAGCAAAAAACGCAAACGAGCACTCGAACGAGCATTCAAAAAATATGGACGAACGAGAAAACCTATGCAAAATAGGGAGAAAATAATATTAATAAAATAATAAAAGAGGTGTCTAGGGGGGCGGGCACGTGTGTTCATCCACGATGAGAAATGTGAGTAAGTCGTACAAGCAGTTGAGGGAGTTAGCAAAGTAGTGGGTGGACAATCAACCAAGTCTTCGTACAATCTGGAACAGGTTTAACCACGATTTCCACTTTCTCACTCTTTTACTCGAGCAACCGTCACACTTACTGGAGATCAATGTGTCCACGTTCTAGCAATATAAATAGGTTCTCTGAATTCATGATTGATAAGAGCAACAGAGATATGGGAATTATCACAATAATTCTCATCTGAACAATCACTCTCAATTGAGCAGAATTCAAACTTGTTCGAACCCAGCAGTTCATTGCAGAAATCTACAACACATTCACAATCCTTGATCACCATTGATCTCACACACTTCTCAGCTTCCCTCCTACAGATCGACCCTCTTCCCTCTTTGTGACCGAATTGACTCTGGAACGACCATTTCTTGGTTTAGGCCAGAGTCCTACAGATTGATCTCTCGAACTCAAAGCACTCCCGTGCAGTGCATCTATTTGAGGTTAAGCAATTAGCTCGGTTGAGGAGTCTTCTCCGCACGGTCGTCTCTTCACTTTCCTAAAAAACCAGCAAATCTTTTTCCCCCATGTACAGATTGGCGACCACAGTGGGAGATTAATCTCTCGGTTGCAATCCTAACTTTCACAAAGATGGTCGGTCTTAGGTCTGATTTAACTATCCAAGATTCTGGTCAGAGTATTTCGAACGGTGACGATACTCATGCTCATCCGAATGATTCTGGTAATCTTTATCATTCCTACTTTACTACTCTTTTTCTTTTTATCGGTGCATACGATGGAGAAATTCCATCATTGGCTGAGATAGCACAGAGGAAAGAAATTTTGGAAGGAAATATAAATCGGTTAAAAGGAGCAATCGATAATTTATTCAACTGCATGGTGGATCTGACAAGAATTCTGGGATCTCAGGTGGTAGAACGTTCATCTCGTGACAACACTGATGTCAATCCTCAAACCAACAGTTTCACTACTTATGAGAAGCCGGTAGATCAGGAAGTTACACATCTAATCGAGAATATGTGTGAACTCCTTCAATTCTCCAGGGATCAGCGTACGAACACGTTTGCTGCACTCAACCAGATATCGTCTGATGTGCCAATAATCCCGTCATCTTTAGCAGTCGAAGAAGTATCCATGGTGTCCGAACATTCGATAAACAATATTACCTTCACTGAAGAAGACCTAATGACAGAAGAAGGACACAACCGGGCCCTGTATGTGACTGCTTTTATCAAAGACTCTGAATCCAACAGAGCTCTTGTCGATACAAACGCTTCTACGAATCTCGTCACTATGAATACTCTCAAGACATCCAAAGTCTCACAAAGCAAAATCGTTCATCATCCCATATTGATGACAGGTTTTGAAGGAAGCCAGAGCCACACATACGGGTACGTGTATGTGGATCTGAAAGTGGGACCTATTCAACCAACGATCAAATTTCACGTGATCGAGTAAGACCCTGATTATCACATGATACTCGGACGACCGTGGCTCCATGATAACAAGGTTGTTCCCTCGACATACCATCAATGTATGAAAGCTTTTCCCAATAACAAGATCTTCTGCATTGCAGCCTCAATGTCTCTTTATGCTCTGGTTTATGATGCTGAGTTCCTAGAACCGCCAAAAAGCATGCTCGAACCTCCAAGCAAGATCCACAGTACTCCACTCCCAGGTTAGAAATCCATCGATAAAGCTACTGACAGGCCATCATCTTCAGGTGCTAAACCGATCAAGCCATCTGCCACACCGCTAAAGCGCCACCAGGATCAAGTTACGACTCAGAAGAAATCCAACTTTATAACCTACTATGATGCGGAAGGAAGAGATTAGCAATTAATAGGGGAGGTCGATGAAAAGTCTCACCGCCCTGAAAAATCATGTCAGAGCGAGCAACCGCCTGATGAAGAAATTCAAGATGCCCCATGACAGTTACAAGATGACACGGATTCCACTACTGATGATCTTGAAACAATCAATATTGGAACAGAGGAAGATCCAAGACCAATCTTGATCAGTTCTACACTGTCACCAGAGGAACGACCAGGATTGATAAACCTGTTGAAGGAGTATCAAGATATTTTTGCTTGGACGTACGAGAAAATGCCCGGTCTTGATGACAAGTTGGTCACACATCACTTACACATAACTCCTGGATCCAAGCCTGACAAACAACTGCCCAGGAAATTCAGATATGTAGTTGAGGAAAAAATTAAAGTTGAAGTTCAGAAGCTACTAGCAGCAGGATTCATCAAGCCCATTCAACATCCGACGTGGATAGCAAACATCGTCTCGGTCAAGAAGAAAAATGGTCCGATACGATGTTGTGTAGATTTTAGAAACATGAACAAGTGTTTCCTAAAGGATGACTTTCCTTTACCCAATATCGATATGCTCGTTGACGCAACCAGTGGCCATGGCATGTTCTCATTTATGGATGATTACAGCGGCTACAACCAGATCAAGATATATGAGCATGATGCTAACAAGATTGCGTTCCAAACGCCCATCGGTAACTTTCATTACACGGTGATGCCTTTTGGATTGAATAATGCAGGTTCTACCTATCAACGAGCGATGACTTCTATCTTTCATAATATGATGCACAAACAAGTAGAAGACTATGTTGACGATGTGGTAGTCAAATCAAAAACTCGATCGTCCCATATAGATGTTTTGATACAAGTCTTCAAAAGATGCAGATAATACAAATTGAAGATGAATCCCATGAAATACGCATTTGGTGTTTCTTCTGGGAAGTTTCTAGGGTTCCAAGTCACGATAAAAGGAATCAAAGTCGACCCAGACAAGACCAAAGCTATTACCACCATGCCTCCTCCACGTACTATGAAAGAGCTTCAGAGCCTTATGGGAAAGGTAAACTACATCCGACGTTTCATTCCTGGATTAGCTCAGCTTATTGCTTCATTCACCCCCTCTACTAAAGAAGGGAGCAAATTTTGCATGGACAATCGTTCAACAAGATGCATTTCAAAAGATCCAGCAGATACTATTATCACCTACTGTCATGAAATCTCTGGTGCAAGGGAGGCCATTGATACTTTACACGACCTCTAATGATGTTTCTATTGGGGTTCTCCTAGCTCAAAAGGATGAAGAAGGTGTCAAGCATCCGATCTATTACTTTATTCGTACAATGAGAGATGTTGAACTCCGGTACCCTGCAACCGAAAGAGCTTGCTTATCATTAGTTCATACGAGTTAGAAATTTAGACATTATTTGCTGTCAAACAGAGTCGTACTTGTTGCTAAAGTTGATCCTGTAAAATTCTTACTGTCAAAACCAGCCTTGATAGGGAGACCTACAAAGTGGCTACTTCAGGTGTCAGAGTTCGACATAGTATGTGTCTCACCCAAAGCAATCAAGGGCCAAGCAGTTGTAGACTTACTTTCTGCCTTTCCATGGGAAGACATAACAATGCTACATGAAGATGTGCCGGGTGAGTTTCCAGAAATTTCGCTCATTAAAGAAGAAACATGGTTATTATACTTTGATGGATCAGCCACTCCTAGCAATGATACTGGCGGAGCGGGCATGGTGTTAGTATCCCCGTCCGGTGAAGTTTTCTCGCACTCCTTCAAGCTGGATTTCCACTGCACCAACAATTCAGCAGAATATGAAGATTTCTTGCTAGGATTATCCTTGGCCAAGCAGGCAGGGGAAAAGCACCTGGAGATAAAAAAAATACTCAAAGTTATTGGTCAATCAGATGAATGGTGTATACTCTCTCAAAGAGTAACACTTGCTCCATTCAGAGCCGAAGAAAACGTCTATTAGCTTATTTTTCCGAGGCGACGATCGTCCATACCGGTCGTATCAACAACATACATGTTAACTGTTTAGCAACTCTTGCATCCAAGATGCAATTTGAAGGGTCATAAAAGTCCATTAATGTACAAAGGCATTCTGTGTCGTCAACCTGGCTCACTCAAGTTGAAGATGCTCAAGCTAGCGACTGGAGAGCACCTATCATTCATGAATTGAGTATCTCTCTTACATAAGGAAAAATTAGCCTCAAGGAATTGGAGAATTTTTTCTGCTACACGGAGCATTATATTGTCGCAATCCTGATAGATCCTTGTCACGATGTCTCGGAGATGAAGAAGCGAGCGACCAACTCAAGCGCATACATGAGGAAATATGCGGACAAATGTTGGTGGTTACACTTTACAGGAGGCTCCAAAGGCCTGGGTACTATTGGCCATCAATGGAAGCTCAGTCGAGAATGTTACAAGGATCTTGTCCCAATTGTCAAACAACGCCTGATCATTTGGAAGCTCTAACATTCCATCATACTGGAGACTGGAGAAAAACTTACATCAAGTACCTGCACGACAATGATTTACCATCAGAGAAGAAGAAGTAATCAAACTCACCCAAAGGGCCAAGCGGTTTATCTATCTGGAAGGGATTTTGTATCGCAAAATCTTTGGTGGGAACCTACTGAGATGCTTGCCGAGAATGAAATTCCAACAATTTTAAAATAAATGCACGAAGGAAAACACCAGGGAAAGAGGAAATTATTTCTCCAGATCCATGAGAAATATTATTGTCCGACCATGGAAGACGATGCAGCTGCCTACGTTCATAAATGTCATCAGTGCCAGATCCATGGTAACCTCATTCATACTCCTTGTCTACCATTACATTCTATGACCATTCCATGGCCTTTCAATAGCTGAGGACTGGATATCATTGGAAAAATCAACCCAGCATCTTCGAAGCAGCATGAATATATCATCACAACAACTGAGTATTTTACCAAATGGGTTGAAGCTATCCCTATTTGAAGCACCACTAGAGCCACGATTGCAGCCTTCATCAAGGAATACATCATATGTAGATTCGGCGTTCCTAAACATATCATCACAGATAATGGAATTCCTTTTGCCAACAGATACGTGAAAGAATTACTTGAAAATATGGTATCAAACAGATTTTCTCTACACCGTACTATCCTCAAGGAAACGGACAAGTGGAGAGTACCAACAAAACTTTGATCCAGATCCTCAGTCGAACAGTTCGTGATAACCCTCGAACGTGGAATGAACAACTACTTATGGATCTGAGGGCCTACAGAACCGCACCAATCAATTGGAACTTCACCTTATTCCCTTGTTTATGGTGTTGATGCTATTCTCACAGCCGATATCAAAATCCCTTCTGCAAGGATTGCAACAGCCAGTGGAGTGCAATGGGACGAAGCCGAAGTGTCTAACTCAAGGATTGCTGAATTGGACATTATCAAGTCAAGGAGGACCAAGGTGGAAACATATGTGGAAGCTTACAAACAAAGGATTTCCAGGGCATACAACAAAATGGTAAGACCTCGAATATTCCAAGTAGGAGATTTGGTTCTAAAAACAGCAAAGCATATTCAACAAGACATGTTCGCTTCCAAGTTCTCTCCAAAATGGGAAGGGTCGTATGTAATCATCAAGGCAGTATCCAGTGGATATTACAAAATCTTGGTTGTTAATTGAGGAGTGGAAGGAAACATAATCAATGGCAAATGGCTCAAAGCATATTATGCTTGAATGATCAGTAATCAATTATTTTAATTTCAAAATGTAGTCTCTATTCCTTCAAAGAGTATGCAATATGCTCATTCGTTCAAAATCCAAAATAGATTTCATTAATCTAACAGAAAAATTTACTTCATCAATCAATCATCCTACTTTATTCAATAAAAAAAAAATCTCAAACGCTCACTCAGAGCAAACCATCCAACAACAAATAATTTTTACTAAAAGCCATTTCAAGCCTCTTTTGAAAGTTTTCAGTCTTCTCTTTCAAGTCCTGGATACCCTTGTCAACCATTATTGACTCCAGTGCGAGCGCTTTTTCCTTTTCCATGATAGCAGTTAAAGAAGAAATCATATTGCATGCTAGTATAGAGCCTAACGCCATCAGGACGTCACACTGCTTGTTGTTCCCTGACTACGTAGAGAGGCCGTGTGTAGAATTTCTTAATGATTGGGCGGCTCCTAGACATATCGCATGCTAGAATAGAGCATAACACCTTCAGGACGTCACGTTATTCATTGTTCCCTGACTATACACCCCCCTCAGAACGAGTATGATGCTTCAATTATCTCATATCTCGATTTTGCAAATAGATTAATTCTAGCGTGTCATTCATCAATTGAATTCCTAGGAGATAATCTATCTATCTCATTACTCCGTTCCATGACTGATCCTCGGCTGGATTCCATGGATTAGTAATAGATAATAATTTTATTTTATTACTCTATTTCGTGGCTGATTCTCAGCTGAATTCCATGAATTAGTAATAAATATCCACTGATCGGGCATCTGGGCCATCACCAAGTAATCCCCGAGAAAATGGTGTAAATGTATTTAGCAAATAACGCACAAATGAGCACTCGAACGCACGAACGAGCATTCAAAAAATATGGACGAACGAGGAAACCTATGCAAAATAGGGAGAAAATAATATTAATAAAATAATAAAAGAGGCGTCTAGGGGACTGGGCGCACCGGCCGTCCGGTCATACGCCTCTCCCAATATTTTATCATTATTTTTCCTAATCTCATGAAAAACCCTTAATTCAAGCAAATTTCTTTGTTTGAGCAAAACTCTTACTTTCTCCATATTTTCCTTCAAACGATGAAAAAAATAATAAAAAAATAGGAAAAGGAGTCACGGGACCGGGCCACCTAGTCGGCCAGCCATGCCCTAGTCGTGGCCAGTCCCACACCCTATTATCCCATATTTTCTTATTATTATTTCTTTCATCTCATGAAACTCCTTCGTTTGAGCAAAAACCCTAGTTTTGCATATTTTCTAAAATGTTGCTCAAACCATCAAAAGGACAAAAAGTCAAATGGTCACATGACCGACTAGGCTACTCATGGATAATATTAAAATATTATTATTTTAATATTCACAAATATTGGTCGCACTAGCAAAATTCTACTTGCTCATTCGAGCAAAATCGAGAGTTTCAGTCAAGATCAAACTTTTCTGAAAATTCAAAATATTGCTCAAACGCGCACCGAAAAATATCAAAACTCTCAAGACTGAGACACATACGATATGGTGACACAGGCATGCCACCTTGACCGCAAGGTCGACCCGTAGGCTTGCAAGGAGCCGGTCCCACACTCTTTCACAATTTTGACCTAATTAGCTTTCAACAGTTCATATTGGGTTCAAACTCTTTCCAACCAACTTGGAATTTGATCAATCGACCACCATCTGGTCCCACGACCACCAAGGGCCGGTTTCACACCCATTGGTCGGTCTCTCATCTCTCCATCATTAGGTTTTATTACCTAATGCTCAGACGAGCACTATTTTAGTAAATGATTAAACCAACATTTAATCATCCTCTCACGAACTGGTCAAAAAAGGACTTTGGTGCATGCTCCCTCGAGCACCTGGACGCTACATGGACAACCATCATCCCATGTATCCGGTCCCTCCTTCGCTCAATGATTAATTTTCAGTAAATCATCAATTGATCAGTAATCGATCAAAATTAGGGTCTCGAACCGAATGCTCTGCAAATCTTAATTCTGAGCAAGTTTAAACACTAATAATTTTATGATTGATCCAGTAATTGACATCTTAATTAATTATATAACATTTGGTCCATCTACCAATGTTTTTATTAATATTTTATTTGGTCATGCTACCAATTATTCCTCAGACGAGCAATATTTGCTCAGATGAGGAATATTGATTCAACTATCAATATTCAGTAATTTTAGACGAGCAATATTTTCTCAGAGTATTAATATTAATTCAACTATCATTATTCAACAATTCATCAAACTAGCAATATTTGCTCAGACGAGCAATATTTGCTCAGACTATCGATATTCATCATGTTGATCCAATTATCACCATTTATTCGAGAACTACAAGACATGTTCAATCCATGAATCATAGAGCATTTCGGAAACCATGCTCGACTGAAAAATACTTAGACTCGTCGTCTAATCAAGTAAAAAATTGACCAATTAAATATACGTCTGCCTTGCAGACTCCACAAATCATGAGACATCAATCATGTCACATGGGGGGATATTAATTAGGGTTTTGTTCTGACGGCCTATGGCACGTGTGTACATCCACGATGAGAAATTTGAGTAAGTCGTGCAAGCAATTGAGGGAGTTAGTAAAGTAGTGGGTAATTGATCAACCAAGTCTCCGCATGATCTGGAACTGGTTTAACCACGATTTCCACTTTCCCACTCTTCTGCTCGAGCAACCGTCACACTTACTGGAGATAAATGTGTCCACGTTCTAGCAATATGGATAGGTTTTCTGAATTCATGATTGATAAGAGCAACAGAGATACATGAATTATCACAACAATTCTCATCTGAACAATCACTCTCAATTGAGCAGAATTCAAACTTATTCGAACCCAGCAGTTCATTGCAAAAACCTACAACACATTCACAATCCTTGATCACCATTGATCTCACACACTTCTCAGTTTCCCTCCTACAGATCGACCCTCTTCCCTCTTTGTGGCCGAATTGACTCTGGAATGACCATTTCTCGGTTTAGGCCGGAATCCTACAGATTGATCTCTCGAACTCAAAGCACTCCAGTGCAGTGCGTATGTTTGAGGTTAAGCAATTTGCTCGGTTAAGGAGTCTTTTTCGCACGGTCGTCTCTTCACCTTGCTAAAAAATCAGCAAATCGTTTTTCCCATCTACAGGTTTGTAAAACCATGCTGGATGGCTCTTCGAGAAAACTATGATTCCATTTGTTTCGAACATATCTTTAGAGAAGCCAATTTTATAACATACACAATGGCTGTGAAAGGATGTTCACTTGGAGATGGTGAAGGGATGAATTGTGAGGGGAAGTCGTATTTTATTGATTCTGTTGAACTCCCTTATGTTTTTTATTTTAGATTTAAATAGTTTATAAGTTTTTGAGGTTGTTGTGACCTCTTTTCCTGTAAACTATTTTCTAAATATTGTTATTCATTAATACAACTTTTTCACTTATAAAAAAAAAATTGGTTTCCCATCACAAGCATGGGAATTAAGTTATACCAATGTTCGAGCGTATTTTTCATTTTTAATGGTTGGTTTGGCTTGAAGCGTTACAATACAAGTCACATGCTTTTAAGATATATATGAAATATGACATTCATATTTTACTTTTTTTTTCACGAACCCTGAAGAAACAAAAAAACAGAGAAGTCTTCTGTTATGGTTTGCTCGGAGTCTTGTGACACAAACTCTTGTCTTTGACTGCGAATATATTTTGTATGGGTATTGTTGATGATGATAATGTTGACACAAAGATTTTTGTTCCTTAGATTATTGATGCTATTTGGTATTGATGTCGGTATATATTGATGAAGTATAACGTATGTTCAAGTTCTGAGGGTATAATCGAATTTTTCCAGTGTAACTGACATTTTATAGACTGTTTTTCAAACTCTTCCCTTCTTCATTGTTTTCCTCTTGTTTTTATATTTCTTCGACCATTCTTCAAAATGACCGGATATCTTATTGTTGTTATTTCTCCCATTATGGATGTTGATGTTGGTGGTTACATGTTATGAACTAACAACTGATGAGAGAGATGAACATGAATTGATGATTACACACAGAGATATGATGAAACCCTAGTAACAACACTACTATCTCATTCCTGAGAGAACAACCTATTTTCTTATTTCATTGCTTGCTTACTTTCGGCTACAACTTACACTCTTATAGAAGAGAGTACAAAACCATTGGAAAAGTTGGGGTCTAACAACCTCACCCAATATTTCACTTAGCAATCTGTATGGACTAACTCCAATATACTTTCAAGAGAATCAACTAGACAGTCAGACTCAATCTTAAGAAAAGTATATCAAAGAGTTATATCTCAATTTCTCGATTCAATACTTACTCAAGCAAATAACAATCTGCGAGTCTAATTGAATACAAAAGAAATTCACTTGAACGGTACCAAAGACCAATGTTCAAGGATCAATCAATTTCAATCAACAACCAAAGGTTGGATTTACCAATTGATCGATCAACGCACAACCTGTGATATTTCAATTATATAACAAAATATAATGCGGAAAAGAAATAACACAGACACCATAAGTTTTGTTAACGAGGAAACCGCAAATGCTGAAAAACCCCGGGACCTAGTCCATATTGAACACACACTATATTAAGCTGCTACAGACACTAGGCTACTACAAACTAACTTCGGTCTGGACTGTAGTTGAACCCCAATCAATCTCACACTGATCCAAGGTACAGTTGTGCTCATTACGTCTTTGATCCCAGCAGGATACTACGCACTTGATTCCCTTAGCTGATCTCACCCACAACTAAGAGTTGTTACGACCCAAAGTCGGAGACTTTAATAAACAAATCTATATCACACAAAAAAGTCTACAGGAATAGATAAATCTGTCTCCCACAGAAATACCTACGAGTTTTGTTCTGTCTTTTGATAAGTCAAGGTGAACATGAACCAATTGATATACTAGACTTATATTCCCGAAGAACAACGTAGAAATATCAATCACCTCACAATAATCTTAATAGACTAGCGAAACAAGATATTGTGGAATCACAAACGATGAGACGAAGATGTTTTTGATTACTTTTCTATCTTGCCTATCAGAGATATAACTCTCAAGTAAATCTTACGATTGCACTCAATCACGATAGAAAAAACAAGATCAGAACACGCGACTACAAAGAAAATAGTTGGATCTGGCTTCACGATCCCAATGAAGTTTTCAAGTTGTTAACCTACAGGGTCTCGGTAGAAACCTAAGGTTAAAAGAGAAACGATTCTAGCTTACACAACTAGTATCACACAAGAGGTGTGGGTATTAGGTTTCCTAGTTGATAGAGTTCTCCTTTATATAGTCTCCAAATCAGGGTTTGCAATCTAAGTTACCTTGGTAGCAAAACATTCAATATTCTTCGTTAGATGAAAACCTGATTAGGTTCAAGCTAATATCTTTCAACTGTTAGATCGAACTTAGCTTGTTATACACAAATGAAATGCATGTTCATTTAGGTTTGTGTAACCGTACCTAAACGTGTACACCTAGTTGGTCCAACAGTAGTTAACCAATGGTTAGCCATATGAGCACTTTCATATCAACCTTATTCATCTTCACCATAAATAGTTCAAATGACTCAAAAAAAATAGTTAGAGAGTTGTTCAATTGCTTAGATCTCATAGAAGTATACAAGACACAATCAAAGCAAAATCGGTTTTGATTCACTCAAATCGACTCATGAACATTATAGCCACGGTTTGCAAATTGCATTCCTTATTATATAAATGTTTTAGTTCATGATCAAACTAATTTTAGAAAGTAACACACTTAAGTATGCATACGGGTATGCATACTTAAGTAACCGGATTTAAGTTTGTTTTGATTTCCAAACTCAGCAGAATATCATGGACGTGAACTTTCCGCCAGTATGCGTACGGGTGCGCATACTTAGGTAATCTGATTGAGTTGGTTTTGATTTCCAAACTCAGCAGAAATTCACGGTCGTGAACTTCCGCCAGTATGCGTACGGGTACGCATACTTACCCAGTCTCCATCAACCATTTAGTACACACACAAGTATGCATACATTTGGTTCCCGGTTTTGGACTTATACACTAATGTGCGAACACAGTATATGCTTATATCCAAAGATGGTTACATGTTCTAAACTCTTTATTTCAATCATTGAAACATTCTTAGAGGATGTTATATAGAGGTTATTCACACTCTATTTTTCATCAAAGCGATTTTCAAGATATTGACATAATCAACATGACTTTTGTCACTTGTAAAGATGAACTTGGCCAAAGCGAAATCTTACCAACACATATTTCGAGAAATACATAAGCGAGATAAATTCGACTCGAAATAGCAAATGTGTATAATCGAAATCTATATAGAAATACGACTTTTGTCTCAAGATAGGAGATAAAGTAGATAGACTTTTGAGTGATAGATAAGTTCAAGTCTCCACAAACCTTTTAGTCGATGAAGATCCACTAGTTCCTTGAGTAGTTCTTCGCCTTTGCATGATGAACGCCGTGGAGTCTAGAGCTAAAATACACTTTCTATCCTAGTCTGAGACTTAGCTATAAGTAGACTAGAAATCAAGACTTATAGTTTTGGAAACTAAACTTGACAAACAAGCTTGAGATAGGAACGCTTGCGAGTTCGACCGAGCAGTGATCTAACAAACATAATAAGTATGGATGTGATGCGTCGGAAACCTGACTTTGTTTTACCGCAAGTGCACGGTGTCAAAAATAGCACACAATAGAAAGCATGGTTCGTTCCCTCAAGGAGTGTGAAAACTACTACTAATCAATATCAAAAACTAACCAACCAATTCAATATTCAGAGATTGTGTACCAAGAAAATAAACTAACAAGTCGAACATAGCAAATTTATAAAGATTGTAAATCAGGGATGTGAAAATGTTAGGGCTTCGGAATCCGTTGCAAGCTAATTTTACTTATATTCTATCAAGGTCTCGAGTATAATCGTGCATAGTGGCAAACCTAGCTACTAACACACGGAAAATATTTCGTTAAGGACTTGTAGACAAGAGTTATCATAAAAGATTGTTTGTTCTCAACCTAAATTATAAATCCCTAGTACTAAGTATACATGGAATACATAGTCTTCGGATATTCATAAAACAATGGATAACATGGTCCAGTGAGTATTTCTATCAACCTAACAATAGACTATACATGGCATAGAATATGAGAAATTGAATAGAAGATAAATCATTGTAGAGAAACTCAAACAAATAACATTAAGCTCAAACTTGGTCGAAACCCTTGTTTTAGAACATGAGTAAATAAAACCTACAAGTTCATCCTTCACCCTAACAATAGATTTAGCTAGACATGGTTTTGCTCAAATCCATAAAAAATGATATAGAGAATAAACTCAACATATAGAAAATCAATCAAATGAAATGGAGCTAAACCTAATTGCTTCCCTGATTACGGCGTATCCCTCTTTGCATTTTAGTCTGATATTTATATATGTGCTGCGAAGAAATCTAATCTGGACCAGAGAAACAGGTACCAAGGCCCAATGTGACACCAACTTCAGTCTCCAAATCCAGACCAGTATTGAGTCCGGTAACAGCTACAACTCCACCTATTTCCTTGCACTTCTCTAAATATCTAGCCACCAGCACCAGTTCTATTCTAACCTAGTAGACCCCCCAGCCTTCATTATCTCGGCCATAGCTGGTTGCACCTCCAACATTACGACTCAATTCTCTTGTATAGATCATTAAGTTAACACCATCAGAAACCAACTTATCCCTTTGCCATGTCAATTATCCATCTCATTGAACCCAGATTCTCACTGAAATCCAAGGCATCAACACCTTTCTTCTTCACTGCTGTCTAATCTCTCAGTCAATCAGCTTCAAACCGAGCTCCATTCATCCAATAGCCAACGAAATGCCAAGCTCCAAATCTGTTGACACTGTTGATATCTTCGTTCCGCTGCTACCTCATAAACTCTCCCATCTACCAGCACCTTCTTTAACTGAATCACTTCCCAACTCCTGCCACAACAACAACCCACTTCCATCTGTTGTTGTCGTTGTACATCACAATTTAAGAATGCTTTGAGTGTCATCTTCAAATTCAGTTCATACGAAATCACAAACCCCCCAAAATCTGTACCTTGTATTCACTGTTCTTCAACTCCAACAAATTCAACTACGACCAATGAGTGAACCCAGATCAAAACCAAGAACATCGCTAATTTAATTTAACTTCAAAATTCCCAAATTTGCTCTTGTATCAAACCTTAATATGAAATCAACTTCAGCTAACAGAAGTGTAGATGGTGGATTTTCGACAAAGGCTAAAATCGTAAACTCATAATTATACGAAGCTCTGATCCAGCAATCAGACGTGAATATTGAGACACGGGTCTCTCATCGAATTCTCAACGGAGAGTACTTTCTCTCAGAGTACATGTAGATATATAATCTCACGACTGGACAACGGCATATCTCATGAATACTGAATACTTTCGGTGATTATTTCTATATAGTATCACGAGATGGACGGCTCCTGGACAGCTTGCTCTGCTAGTATAGAGCGATAACGTCTTCAGGAACAAACAACGATTTTACCCTGACTATATAAAGGATATGACTTACCGACAAGCTCATATCGGGATAATTATGCTCCTAGACAGCTTGCTCTGCTAGTATAGAGCCACAAAGTTAATTATTCCTAATTAAGATTAATTCTGCCGTGACATTCACTACTGAATTCCCAGAATAATATATTATTGCTCATATTCCATGGTCGAATCCACGACTGGTCCCATGGAATGGCAATAACAATTGCACCTATTCCATGGTCGAATCCACGACTGGTCCCATGGAATGGCAATAAACAATTGTTCTGATTCTATGATCGAATCCACAACTTGATCTCATAGAATAGCAATAACTATATTATCTCATTACTCTGATTTCATGATCGAATCCACAACTGGTCTCATAAATGGTAATAGATAAATCTTAATTACTCTGATTCTACGGTCGAATCTACGATCCCATGGAATGGTAATGCTCACTTTATTATTCTGAATTCGTAGTCGAATCCTCAGCTGATCTTATGAATTAATAATAAACATCTTATTGCTCAGTTTTGTGGATTATTCTCCACCGAATTCCACAATTAGTAATAAATAATCAACAACTGGGAGTCTGAGCTACCTCTAAGTAAGCCCCGATTCAAATGGTGAAGGTGTATTCAACGATGATACACTAACAGTCACAACACGAACGAGTATTCCAAAAATACAACGAAACGATGAACCTATGCAAAATAGGGAAGAAAATAATAAATAATTAAAAATATTGACCAGGGTGCTGGGAGCACGGACACACGACCGACCGACCGTGTCGTGGTCAATCCCACGCCAGTTTTATATTTTTAATGCATTTTTATTATTTTCCATGATTTGATGAAAATTCTCTCATTTTATCAAATCTCCTTCGTCTCGAGGAAACTCCTCGGTTTCATGGTACTTCCATAAATCCATAAAAAATAATATAAAATTAAGGAAAGGAGTGTGGGGCGTGACCATTGGCCAACCGGCCATGCGTTGGTCCCAACCGGCTCCACACCCCACGGTTCCTTATTATTTTATTATTTTTATTATTATTTCTCTTATTTCATGAAAAAACTCCTTGATTTCATGGTATTTTGCACAAATCATCTAATAATAATAATAAAATAAAATAAATTATGAAAACTTGTGGGACCGGGCCTTGGCCGGCCGGCCATGCCCTAGCCGGTCCCACACACCCCTTTGTTTTATTATTTTATTATTAGTTTTCCTTGAATTCATCAAATTCCTTGATTTCGTGGTATTTCTCTCAAATTAGGAAAAATTTCCTCAAATGATCAAAAATACCTAAAAAATATTAAAAAATTATGAAAAACTCGTGGGACCGGTCCATAGCTGGCCGGCCATGCCTCCATGGTCCCACACGCCCTTTTTTTTATTATCTTAATATTTTTTGCTTCCTTGAACTCATGAAAAATCCTTCAATTCATGGAAACTCCCTAAATTCATCAAATTTCTCAAAATTCATGAATTTTTCATAAAATCATCAAAATATTATAAAATTAAGGAAAAGGCACCACGGGACCGTGGTCACGACCGGACGACCATGCCTTGAACACGGCGGTCCCATGCCACCTCATTCCTTATTTTATAATTATTTTTCATCATCTCATGGTGTTTTCCTCAGTTTCGTCGAAACCCTAATTTTGGCATATTTTCTCGAATGGATGCTCAATTGCACGCTAGAAAATATCAAAATTCTTAGGACTGAGACGCGGACACCTTGGGGACACGATCACGCTATCTTGACCGACCAATATTGGCTCTTTGGCTCACGGAAGCCGGTCCCATCAATTTTCACAGTTTTGACCTAATTTGCACAATTGCTCGTATTAGGTCCAAAACTCTCCCAAACACTTTGGATTTTCATGAAGTGATCGTCAGGCGGTCACGTGATAACCCAGGGCCGGTTTCATGACTCCATGGTCGGTCCCTCGCCTCGTCATAATTAATTAGGTTTTCTCACCTAAGGATCAGACGAGCATTTTCGAATAAATGATTAAACCAGCATTTGATCATTCTTTCACCAACAAATCGTCAACTCTTCAGGAGTTATTTGTATTTTCTTACGTGAGCATATGGAAACTACATGGTTGATCCAGGTCCCATGTAGTCGCTCCCTCCTTCGTCCCATGGTTAAAATTCTGACGAACCATGAATTGATCATCAATTGATCAAATTAGGGTTTCTGAATCCAAGGATCATCATTCCAGATTCCAACCTTAATAATTTTACGACGACCTCATGGTCATTAATCTTATTAATTATGTTCGGTTCAACAACCAGTACTTTAATTAATATTTTGGTCATGCTGCCAATAATCCATCAGATGAACAACACATGCTCAGACGATCAAATATTCAACAATTCATCACATGAGCAACACTTGCTCAGATGATAAATATTTGCTCAAACCAAGGAATATTGGTTCAACAATCAATATTCAACGATCCATCGAATGAGAAATACTTGCTCACTTCATCATAAGAACTATACCTATGTCTCATGACATGTTTAATTCATGAGTTTCAGAACATCATGTTCAACTCAGCAACTACATGGACTCATCATCCCATCAAACCACGAAGTCATCAATTGACTAACAAACCATGAGACGTCAATCGTGTCACTTGGGGGGATATCACTTAGGGTTTTGGTCTGGCGGTCTACGGCACGTGTGTTCAAACACACGATGTAATGTGAGCAAGTCGTGCAATCAGTTGAAGGAATTCACGAGGTAGTGGGTGGAAAATCGACCAAGTCTCCACACGTTGAGCAACTGGTTTCAAACACGATCTCCACTTCCCCACTCCTTGATTCCATCAACTGTCACACTTCATGGAATCATGGTGTCTAAAATTCCAACAATATAAATAAGCCTCTGAATCATGATTGAATCATCGGCATCAACAATATCATCAATCTCACATCTCATCGACAACACGATATCATCAACTCATCAATTGAGCAACTACTCTCGATTGAGCAATTTCAATCATTCAGATCTTATCATATTCAGAATTCACTCACCCACAATCTTTGATTACCATTGATTCCACACATTTCCCAGATTCCCTCCTACAAATCAACCCATCCTCTCTTGTGACCGAATTTACTCTAGAACGATCATTGTCTTGATTTAGGTCGGAGTACTACAGATTGACCTCTCGAATCTAAAGCACCCCCTTTGCAGCGGTGCATCTGTGTGAGGTTTAACATTTCACTCGGTTCGAGGTGTCTCCTCCGTACGGTCGTCTCCTCAATTCCTTAAAAACCAGCAAATCGTTTTACCCCATCTACAGATTGGCGACCACAGTGGGAGATCATTCTCTCGGTTTCAATCTCAATTCTCACAAGGATGGACGGTATTAGGTCTACCAATTCGGGTTCAAACCCGATCCTAATATCGCAAGCTCTAGTGGTACAGCTAATGCCACTCCTCCGACGCAACATGCTACTACTACTGCTCCAAGCAATGGTGCTCCAGTGATCACCCCTGCAAGTGACGGGACTTGCGCTATCAACAATATACTCTTCGTTGATCTCCTGAAGAAACCAGAGGAAATCATCCTGCCATTGTTGATCTCATGAAGGTTCATATTGACGTGGCTGCAGCACAGAAAGAGTTGTGTACTTATCCCAAAAATCTCACAGAAAAGCTTGCGTCTGAACGAACTCAGCCTCAGCGCGAGAAAGGAAAAGTTAAAAAAACATCTTCAACTGCTGATCCTGAAATCTCTCCCATCTATGTTGTACATGATGAAGAATTCTGCAACGCTGCAAATGACTCTCCAGCAATAGAACCTGCAAGTTTCATCACTCGTGAAGACCTGGAGCACTCTTTTGAGGATCGAGGAAAACACAAGACATCATTTTTCCATCTTCGCCAACCTCCATATCCTGCTGCCAATACTCAAAAAAATATTTCTCGATTTATGGAATTATTGGGCGAACACGAGCACAACCATGTCGTCCGTCTGAAGGAATTTTCAAAGTCTCTGACAGACAGAACATACACCTGGTACAACAACATCGCACCAGAAAGTATCACCGATTTAGGAGAGATGATTGATGGTTTCTACAGAAAATACTTCTCCGTGTCAAAGCAAGTCACTATCTCTGATCTAGGAAGGATGTTTCAGAGGAGCAACGAACATCTTGATGATTATGTGAAAAGGTTCAGAGTTCAAGCCTTGGACTTCCACGACCCAACGTCACATCGCAGCAACTAGTAGACTTGTGCATCAACAGAATGATCCCGGTCTACAGAGCTTTACTGGAAAACCTCCGGTTCCATGTTTTCTCAAAGTTTTATGAAGCAGCCAAACGATCCGAGACTACTGCACCTGCTTTCCTGAAAAACAAAGTCTGCAAGATCAAAGAACCTCGAATCAATCGACGCCTAGTCAACAATCATTGCAATCTCCAGCCTTCGACAAACATTGTTGCTGAAAGAAGTGAAAGGAAATCCTAGACACGACATAAGATCGCTTCTCCAACATCCCAGACTCCTCTAAAGGCGTAAAAGATAGCCAACCTTGAAATGCACAAACCTCGATCCGACATCAAAGAACGGGGAAATGATCGGGGACTCAAACTGCCATCTTCCAACTGAAGAAGTGATCGAGTTACTGGAATTCTGGGTTTAAGATGATGCAATCTATTGTTCATCATAGAGGGCCAACTGAAGGAAAAATGGAGAATCCCAAGTACCGCCGTCTTCATAGACTCATCAATCATCCAACAAGTAACTGCAACATATAAGGTGGATCCACCATGGCTTCAACTGGGGACTGAAGGAGTACACAAGAATCCTCTCTCAATCGGAACCTTTACACTCTCTGAACAACCAGTCGAAGAAGCAGTTCAATCGTTGATCGAGCATATCTGTGAATTGCTCTATTCATCAAAGGCACAAAGAAAAGACATGTTTACAACACCGAATCATATTGTGTCAGACGTCTTTCCATCCTGGAAAACTCCTTGAAACCTTCATCCACAGACAAGGAGATGCACGAACGGGGACTGCTTACCACAGTCAATCTCAGAAGAAACGAATTTGCAAGAACGTTGATCGATGCTGGCACCGCCATCAACAACATTCCACTGAAAACCATCAGATCTGTAGGCATCACTCGACAAGAAGCCGCTCATGCTCCCGTGTCAGAGACCTTGAAGGAGCGCTCGGAAATACTTCTGGCTACATCACTCTCAAAATGAACATAAATCCAAACTGGGCAGAAACCATGTTTCACATAACCAGGAAGATCCAGGACATGACATGTCCTTCAGAAGAACTTGGATCCACGCTGAAAAGATGGGTACCTACAAAGCGCCTCTGGTTACACATCTCTCCAACGAAGAAATTTCTGATCCAGAAGATTTTGCGGACATACCATCATCAGAGCACTTGGAGGAATTTCAAACTTTGAAGAGATTGAAGCAAGAACCTGAAAAAGATGCATAGACATTCATCAAGAGTTTCCCCACTCAGGCAAGTCTCATTCCTCCCGTGTCTACGTCATTTATTTCTTCACATGCTATCCTAGCATGGGGACTCAATTCTGCTAGAAACTCTGCAAGACGTTGTGAATGGTAGCCTCTCCAAATCGAGCACCGAACATTCATTACCGAGATGATGTCCAAGCATGGAAAAGAATACTTTGGGCGTTTCTCCATAGATTTACAGGAGCGTCCATGTGTGCCACAAAATCAGAAAACTCTGATGGTTGCACAAGTGTTGAATCTTACTACCGCAACGAGAAGAATGCGGCATCAACAGAAGATACTCAGGGCCGAGATGATCAAATCTACGACATTTGATGCTTAAGGGATATGATGCTTCAACAATCAAGCATCTAAGAAGCCTTCAAATTGTACTTCCATTCAAAGAGTACACCTTCAATAATGGCGCTTGTGGCTTCAACACATATATTTCTACACTGATTCAACACCAGCACGATCAAAGTATTACTAAACTACAATCGATAAGTCTTCATTATCCCATGATAATACTTCTGAAGCATATGCAACATCATTTATACATGGATAGCATTAACCCCTTCAACATACAGTGGACAACCTGAGGCGATTCCGTGAAACTTCATCAACGGGGACTTCTCTACATCACAAAACCCTGCATGACTGAGGAACTTCTTCCCTTCACCGATCCAGAATGGAGATTTATGCTGCTATCTTCCACAACAATGTGGATTCACTTACAAAGCCGCTTAACGATACAGTCATGCTTTCAAAAGCACTCAGGTTGAACTCCCAGTATACCGGATTCTCAACTCACTAACTAGTTCGTCAATATAAATACTCACTGAATGGAGGAGCAACGAATAATCATGGTTCCAGCATTTTTCGATCTCTAGAGCAGCTCTAACCATAGCATCGACATCAACAAGGATATCTGGTGGAAATGCTTCCATGGTCTCAGCATCAATAAGAATATATGGAGAAAACTCAATCGTGATCTCAGCATCAACAACGGGAGAAACATCCTCATGACATGGCTTCATCAACTAACCGTTCTCTGAAGTGTTACACATGAAGCGGGCTTCTCCAAGCACTAATGATTCATATCAAGGTATCTAGACGTGAAAACACGTTAGCATGAGCATCTTCCGAAAGCTTGCATGGTGGACGGTCACAAGCCAAAGTCTTCTACAAGATGTTCTACAGATAAAGTACAACATACTTCATCCCATGGGTTTACAAAAACGTACCAATGAGTGAGGAAAAGGACAATACTTCCTCAACAAAAGATGTTCGTGTATGTCTCTTCTACAACATACCAAAAGGGTGCATCAATCAGACATACGAGCTAAAATATATGGCCTTTACTGTCAGGTCTACGAGATCTGAAAAATCTGTACGGGATTACAAATTACAAATGTGCACGCCTCGTTGGCTGACTTCTACAACTCCAAATTGAGTGATTCTTTTCTCATGTGATAACTCAATCTCTTAGCTTCAAAGGTTGGGGTCAATCATCGAATTCCGACGTCATATGAGGTTTCCACAGCTTCCAGAGCATACAACGCGCAACCGGAGATTCGTGGACGGGATTCATAACTTCCACAGTCGATCGGTTTCCACCAGGTCTTTTCGCTAAGTCCTTCATCAAGGTACCTCCAACTTCGACCACCTAGGTCTTTACATCGATTTTTCTACCCGGGTCCTCTATCTAGGTCTTGACAGAAGAAGGGAAAACGAAAGAGGGAGATTCAACAATATACTGGGGACTGTCGGTCCACCGATCATGACGATCAATTTCACAGCCCAACACTCTTGGTGCCGGGCTCTCCAGTGCTAATCATTCATCATAAAAGGAATGCTGCCACCAGGACATGAAACCATGGTCATTACATCATCCCCTCTTGAGAGCAACCTCATTTATGGTCCCATGACCAGGGTTTCAGAAGTAATGTTTCTACGACTGACAGAAACAAGGTGGTAATCAAGCACCATGATCATGTGCCAATCAAGGAGTCCTGATCTCAATTGAATTAATGGCATCAATCCTTCACCAACCGTTCAAGACACAAGCGAATGGTCTAAAGACGCAACATGAGTGTTTTACAACAAGCCCGTCTGAAATAATTTTATGCTGTCCTGAACAAACCGACGATCTGGGAGCAATTGGTGAAGAATCTAGGTATGGTTCATATACCATTTTCTTCGTATGGATGTCCTCTACAACATATCCAAAATTCACAACAATTGGACTAACGAGCGAAGAGTTTTGGCCAAAACATTGGACCACATGCCAGCTGTAAATTTTCTGAAGGTTTCCTGGAAGTTTACTGTTTCGTCGATTTCGGATCCTCAACAGGCTCTAAACTCAAAAAACTTCTTTGCTAAAGCTTTGAAATTTCCTGGGCTTGAGGATACATACGGAGATGTCAAAAATACGACCCCAAACGAAGATTCTACAGCGTTTTTACTAAAGGCTGAAGTCTGAAATTTCCTGGTGACGTATTTCGGCAAAATTACTCGTGTATTCACATGGGTTTTCATTCATTAACTCACAAATCAGCAATTTCATACTTCTATGAAGAGGTCACAGGAGATATACTTACTAGGGGAGTCTCTAAACCATTTGAGGGTTCGGCAATGTTGGAATCTCCGTTGGCAACTCCATTATCTTCATTCGGTTCGGGATTTTGGGAACTCTCCATATTCTCATATCCCAAAGAAGAGCACGCTTCATCAACATAATGCTTATATACCATGATTTCTTCCTGGGTTCGTCAACAACAATTATTATTATGTCATTCAAGGAGATGCCACGATCACGTGCACAAAAAAGGGTACTTACATCGACTTCTTCATCAGTGCTGGATTCATGAATCGTTTACCCGGGAACAAGTTGAAGACCGTCAATCGATGGAGCAAAAGTCTGAAAAGAAGTAACAAACCTTGATCTCATGATCCTAATTACACGGGTAAAGTCATGACACAAGGAGCGGCTGGGGACTGCACGTCATTTGCTAACACCCTACAGTCCTTACTTCTGGGCTCTCCGCTCCCGTAGATTTTCCTCCATTTCCATGGAGTCTACATTGATCCGGGATCTCACTACACGATCATCCTATGGTAAAGCTAACGGAATAACCAGGAATACAACTCAGTATGAAGGATCTCTCACCACTCAGAGCACATCGTTCATACAAAGCGCAGGATTCGACAGAACAATGAATCATGGATTAAAGGTGCTCACAACAACGTCTACAAAAATGGTAATCCTCCACTCTTACCTATTTACGTTTCACGAACTTAGTGATAATAACGTAAAACCCTCGAAAAACTTGCTCGCCTCTTCAAACTTGCCAAGATGAGCAAAATTCATTATTTAAAACCAGCACTTGACTTTTCATGAAACTATGAATAATTCACATAACCTTTCATATGAACATTTGCTGGTTTTCTACATGTGTGCATACACTATAATATCGCGAAACTCACAGACATTATTTCACCATGTATAATTGTCTACTTTCAACAGTTGTTCAAAATCAAAAAATGATTTTACAAAATATGAGTTTATTCCATTTTGTGAAATCTCACAAAGATAAAATTTTGGTTTTCGTGAAAGCTCATAAACAAAACTTTATATCATTAGACTCAAGTCTATTTTGTTTGTTCTTTAAACTAATGAACAAACGAGCGTCTATTCCTAAAATAAGGATTTCCTTATTGGGACAACCCGCGAATCCTAACCGACCACGGACTCGTCGTCCAAACCAGCGGTTCAACACCAATTTATGCTCATCAAACGACGCTCCAATCATGACATTGAAGCCTTCATCAAGTCGTGGTTTGCTCATGCTCTCTAAATCCGGTAACGTCTCAACTTACGACTAAGTTCAATTACTGGTATTATTATTATTTATGGCCGGAAAATCACCATTTAATGCTGACTGAGGAACACAGCTTTCCTAAGTAAGCAGGGGACTTAATGTAGATGGTGAATTTTCGGCAAAGGATAAAATCGTAAACTCATAATTATATGAAGCTCTGATCCAGCAATCAAACGTGAATATTGAGACACGGGTCTCTCATCGAATTCTCAACGGAGAGTACTTTCTCTCAGAGTACATGTAGATATGTAGTCTCACGACTGGACAACGGCATATCTCATGAATACTGAATACTTTCGGTGATTATTTCTATATAGTATCACGAGATGGATGGCTCCTGGACAGCTTGCTCTGCTAGTATAGAGCGATAACGTCTTCAGGAACAAAAAATGAGTTTACCCTGACTATATAAAGGATATGACTTACCGACAAGCTCATATCGGGATAATTATGCTCCTAGACAGCTTGCTCTGCTAGTATATATCCACAAAGTTAATTATTCCTAATTAAGATTAATTCTGCCGTGACATTCACTACTGAAATCCCAGAATAATCTATTATTGCTCCTATTCCATGGTCGAATCCACGACTGGTCCCATGGAATGACAATAACAATTGATCCTATTCCATGGTCGAATCCACGACTGGTCCCATGGAATGGAAATAAATAATTGTTCTGATTCTATGATCGAATCCACAGCTTGATCTCATAGAATAACAATAACTATATTATCTCATTACTCCGATTTCATGATCGAATCCACAACTGGTCTCATAAATGGTAATAGATAAATCTTAATTACTCCGATTCTACGATCGAATCTACGATCCCATGGAATGGTAGTGCTCACTTTATTATTCTGAATTCGTAGTCGAATCCTCAGCTGATCTTATGAATTAATAATAAACATATTATTGCTCAGTTTTGTGGATTATTCTCCACCGAATTCCATAATTAGTAATAAATAATCAACAACCAGGCGTCTGAGCTACCTCTAAGTAAGCCCCGATTCAAATGGTGAAGGTGTATTCAACGACGATACACTAACAGTCACCGCACGAACGAGTATTTCAAAAATACAACGAAACGATGAACCTATGCAAAATAGGGAAGAAAATAATAAAAAATTAAAAATATTGACCAGGGTGTTGGGAGCACGAACACACGACCGACCGACCGTGTCACGGTCAATCCCACGACAGTTTTATATTTTTAATGCATTTTTATTATTTTCCATGATTTGATGAAAATTCTCTCATTTTATCAAATCTCCTTCGTCTCGAGGAAACTCCTCGGTTTCATGGTACTTCCATAAATCCATATAAAATAATATAAAATTAAGGAAAGGAGTGTGGGGCGTGACCATTGGCCAACCGTCCATTCCTTGGTTCCAACCAGCCCCATACCCCACGGTTCCTTATTATTTTTATTATTATTTCTCTAATTTCATGAAAAAACTCCTTGATTTCATGGTATTTTGCACAAATCATCAAATAATAATAATAAAATAAAATAAATTATGAAAACTTGTGGGACCGGGCCTTGGCCGGCCGGCCATGCCCTAGCCGGTCCCACACGCCCCTTTTTTTTATTATTAGTTTTCCTTGAATTCATCAAATTCCTTAATTTCATGGTATTTCTCTCAAATTAGGAAAAATTCCCTCAAATCATCAAAAATACCTAAAAAATGTTAAAAAATTATGAAAAACTCGTGGGACCGGTCCATAGCCGTCCGGCCATGCCTCCATGGTCCCACACGCCCTTGTTTTATTATTTTAATATTTTTTGCTTCCCTGAACTCATGAAAACTCCTTCAATTCATGGAAACTCCCTAAATTCATCAAATTTTTCAAAATTCATGAATTTTTCATAAAATCATCAAAATATTATAAAATTAAGGAAAAGGCACCACGGGACCGTGGTCACGACCGGCCGACCATGCCTTGACCACGGCGGTCCCACGCCTCCTCATTCCTTATTTTATAATTATTTTTCATCATCTCATGGTGTTTTCTTCAGTTTCGTCGAAACCCTAATTTTGGCATATTTTCTCGAATGGATGCTCAATTGCACGCCAGAAAATATCAAAATTCTCAGGACTGAGACGCGGACGCCTTGGGGACACGAGCACGCTATCTTGACCGACCAAGATTGGCTCTTTGGCTCACGGAAGCCGGTCCCATCAATTTTCACAGTTTTGACCTAATTTGCACAATTGCTCGTATTAGGTCCAAAACTCTCCCAAACACTTTGGATTTTCATGAAGTGATCGTCAGGAGGTCACGTGAAAACCCAGGTCCGGTTCATGACTCCATGGTTGGTCCCTCGCCTCGTCATAATTAATTAGGTTTTCTCACCTAAGGCTCAGACGAGCATTTTCGAATAAATGATTAAACCAGCATTTGATCCCTCGCCTCGTCAACTCTTCAGGAGTTCTTTGTATTTGCTCACGTGAGCATATGGACACTACATGGTTGATCCACGGTCCCATGTAATCGCTCCCTCCTTCGTCCCATGGTTAAAATTCTGACGAATCATGAATTGATCATCAATTGATCAAATTAGGGTTTCTGAATCCAAGGATCATCATTCCAGATTCCAACCTTAATAATTTTACGACGACCTCATGGTCATTAATATTATTAATTATGCTCGGTTCAACAAATAGTACTTTAATTAATATTTTGGTCATGCTGCCAATAATCCATCAGATGAACAACACATGCTCAGACGATCAAATATTCAACAATTCATCACATGAGCAACACTTTCTCAGATGATAAATATTTTCTCAAACCAAGGAATATTGGTTCAACAATCAATATTCAACGATCCATCGAATGAGCAATACTTGCTCACTTCATCGTAAGAACCATACCTCTGTCTCATGACATGTTCAATTCATGAGTTTCAGAACATCATGTTCAACTCAGCAACTACATGGACTCATCATCCCATCAAACCACGAAGTCATCAATTGACTAACAAACCACGAGACGTCAATCGTGTCACTTGGGGGGATATCACTTAGGGTTTTTGGTCTGGCGGTCTACGGCACGTGTGTTCAAACACACGATGGAATGTGAGCAAGTCGTGCAATCAGTTGAAGGAATTCACGAGGTAGTGGGTGGAAAATCGACCAAGTCTCCACATTTTGAGCAACTGGTTTCAAACACGATCTCAACTTCCCCACTTCTTGATTCCATCAACTGTCACACTTCATGGAATCATGGTGTCTAAAATTCCAACAATATAAATAAGTTTCTGAATCATGATTGAATCATCGGCATCAACAATATCATCAATCTCACGTCTCATCTACAACACGAGATCATCAACTCATCAATTGAGCAACTACTATCGATTGAGAAATTTCAATCATTCAGAGCTTATCATATTCAGAATTCACTCACCCACAATCTTTGATTACCATTGATTCCACACATTTCCCATTTTCCCTCCTACAGATCAACCCATCCTCTCTTGTGACCGAATTTACTCTGGAACGATCATTGTCTTGATTTAGGCCGGAGTACTACAGATTGATCTCTCGAATCTAAAGCACCCCCTTTGCAGCGGTGCATCTGTGTGAGGTTTAACATTTCGCTCATTTCGAGGAGTCTCCTCCGTACGGTCGTCTCCTCAATTCCTTAAAAACCAGCAAACCGTTTTCCCCATCTACAAGAAGGACTATCTCGAGCTCATCCCGTCATCCATTCACCACTAGCAAATCGAGAACCCCATACATCAGAGACACCTTGAGCATCACAGTTCACAATCGAACTCATTCTGCAGGCGC
This sequence comes from Papaver somniferum, assembly GCF_003573695.1. Taxonomy (NCBI): domain Eukaryota; kingdom Viridiplantae; phylum Streptophyta; class Magnoliopsida; order Ranunculales; family Papaveraceae; genus Papaver; species Papaver somniferum. Next base: position 176,641,017 of record NC_039360.1, read on the forward strand.
TAAATCAAGTCAATTGAATCACCACCCATGCCTTTGCACTCCGAAAATCCCCAAATTTCTGTAGCTACAACTACCACCGCCTGCAACACAGATCCCATTCCTGTATTCTTGCCTCAAATCCCCTTCTTTGAAACTCCACAGGCTGATACTTCTGATTTCGGAAACATAAATTTGATTTCCATCTTTCTAATCAGCAGTTCCATGTCTCCTTCAACCACCTGAAATCTTCAAGAGCTGTATCAATTTTCGTCACCAACAAACCCTAATTTCCTGTTGTCGTCGTTGGTCTTCAATTTCAAACATTTCTCTGTAAGAACTGACCTTGCATCTTGAAATGGGGGAAAAAACTATCTGCTTGAACATTCCACAAAAATGAACGAAAAAATGGATCTGGTTTTGATAGAGAAGGGAAATATAGTCCCTTTACATTTTACTCACAAAGTGTGGCTGTAATGAAGCCACGTTTGACCATCTTTACTCCCTTGTGTAACCCACATGCTCGGCTTTACAAAGATAAATCTTTGTGAAGTTATATGACTACTCCCAGGCCTTGAGATGGTAAGATGGTGCGTCCCATGAGTTGCTGGCTTACCTAAGCTCCGACTCCTTTGGCATGGCAAGTTGCAAACGTCAATTTGGTTTCTAAGCCATTTATCTTCCGGGTGAAAAGAATGTCTTGTAATTCCTGGAAAAGGCTTAAAACAATATTATTAGCAAGCTAACGAGACCTATCTAGTGTAAATGCGGGTATAAAAGTGTCGCACTTTCGTGCTTATCAAATTCCCCCACGCTTACATTTTGCTAGTCCCAAGCAAAAGAAGAAAATATTATATCCGCTACACAGCTGGATATGGAGAGACGTCTTCTAAACAGCGAGACTAATCACTAAACAGTGGTTTAGAGAAGTCCGCTAAACAGCTAGACGAACCACTAAACAGTGGTGTAGACATGTCTGCTAAATAGCGAGACAGGTGATCAGAATGACCCGTTCAATAGCTGGTCATATCGTGCAAAAGCAAAATTTTAAGACCCACTCAACAGCTGGTCATGTCATGCATTTTTTTTCTTTATTCTAAATAAAGTAAATACCTACAAAAATTATGCAAACCCCCCCCCCCCCCCCCACACTCGAACTTTACATTGTCCTCAATGTAAATTGAGTCACTCAAAGTAAAATCCAAGGTGGAAAATTCCTTCCATGCAATAGGCAAATAAAAATAAAAGATAGAGTAAAGGGAACAAATCTGATGGGTTGACTCCCATGAAGCAAAATATATTTGTTTCCCTGCTTGCGCGCAGCAAGTAATCTCAAACAAACCAAAGATGTTACACAACAGCAACCTGCCAAGCATATATATAAAGTCTGAAAAGTTGGGGATCAACCCAACAAATCAAAACAGCTGAAAATATGAACCTGCGGAAAAAATGATTAGTACCCAGAGAGCTAAGCAAACTGAATTCAATCCTACTCGGAACATAATCCGAACCTGCTCAGTCATGTGTGGTAATACGAAGTAAATCAGACTCACGGATAATAAGTACACATTGTTCAGACAATTCAACATATGTCGTATACCTTAAATCTAGTTCTAAATCTACCGAACTGATACTGCTGGACACATTATGTTCACTAGGAAAAAGAGGCATCAACATGAGGACATTAGAGTTGATGGAAGGAGCTAAACAAACATATTTCAATTCCAACTTGTTTATGTGAATGACCTGACCAGTATCCATATTCTCAACACTCATATAAGTACTCTGAAAACTAGTAGATAGATCATGGAAAGAGAGATTCAACGCAACAATTTCATGAAAATGATGATTGTCAGAATCGGCAGAATAAGATAAGCAAATATCTAATAATTCAGATTTAGTGCACTCCTTACAATCTGCAAACTTTTCAGATATGTTTTCGAGATTTTCGAGATTCTCATTGTAACAGTAAGTAGAATCCTTCACACTATCAATCATGCATACATGTTCACAAGTTTCAGAAACTGAAGATGAATTCGAAAGGTGACACATATTTATCTCCATTTTCATATTCCCAAAAGTAAGCTTCATGATTCCATTCCGACAATTGATAACCGCATTTGAGGTAGCCAAGAAAGGTCTACCTAAGATGACGGAAATTTGCCCACTAGGATTAGAGACAGGCTGAGTATCCAAAACAATAAAGTCAACGAGATAAATAAAAGTTTCAACCTGTATAAGAACATCCTCTACCACTCCTATAGGAATTATTGTGGACCTATCAGCCAATTGCAGGGTAACATTAGTGGGTTTCAAATTACCAAGTTCTAATAGCACATACACAGAATATGGCAAGAGATTCACAATGTCCCTAAATCTAACAATGCGTGTTCAATTCTACGTTTTCCTACAGTGCAAGCAATCGTAGGAGAACCTGGATCTTTGAATTTGGGTGGAGTTTTCTGTGTAATAATCGATCTTACCTATTCAGTAAGGAAAGCTTTCTTATGTACATTCAATTTTCGTTTCACAGTGCACATATCTCTTAGAAACTTGGCATAATAAGGAATTTGTTTAATGGCATCTAAGAGAGGAATGTTAACTTTAACCTGTTTAAACACTTCTAAGATGTTATTAGAGCTAACTCCTTTCTTACGGGGTATTAATGCTTGAGGAAAAGTAGCGCGGGGAACATAAGGAATCTCAGATTTACCTTTCTCGGTTTCATTTGTTTCCTTTGGTGTTGAAGGAGTTACCTGTGTAATGGTAGGCGGGTTCCTAACTTGCTCGTTTTCCCCAGGATCACTAACATGGTTATCAATGATCCATCCACTTCTTAGAGTATAGTAAAGGACCCTTGGAGTTAGGCTGGATTTGACTTGAGATCTGATCCTTCTCTCGCTCATTCAGTTGGCTAGCAAGCTGGTCTAGTTGATGCTCTAAGTTCGCCATAGATCTTTGAGTAGCCTGCATAAACAAGCTCATGCTTTCTTCCAAACTAGGAATACTTTGGTTAGAAAAATCACTAGGAATAGAATATGGATGTGTAATAAACTTGTAGTTGCAGGAAATCCTACACTACACCCCTCATATGATTTCATTGTTGATCAAATCATTTTTAGGTTTACACTCTTAATTTTATTGATTAATTTTTGAATATTCTTACAAGAAAGATAAAGAAGTCAAGAATGATCTCTGCTCTGAACTTTCTCTCTCCTATTACTTGTTTCTTACTCAAAAAAGATCTCCCCCTCCTTTACAACTAGAATGACTATTTATAAGGAAATACATAGTGGATGACAGCTAATCTATCCTTTATTTTCGGATATGGTTTGCGACATTCTCGCAACCTTACAAATGTTAATTTCGCAAGCTCTCATATTTTCGCAGGACTATCACATCTTTCTCATGATCCTTGCTGACATCGTTTCTGAAATTGTTCTGCGACGCTATTGTGTTGTACCATTGATAACTTCGCTGAGACACAATTGTTGCGAGATTCTGATCCTACATATTGCCTCTTCTCATATCTTATGTACCAAGTAGAGAATGATGTGAGAAATGTCGCAGCTGTTCTCTTCTTTATATTCTGCATTTATCACACGTATTCTTTCTTCCGTTTATTTCTCGACACGTCTTTTGTAACCGTTGCCTTTTAACTGCTTATATATTTCCGTATTAATCGTGTTGATTTTCTCGAGGAGAAATTTCCTCTATATATATATTCCTTCTCACTCTCTTTTTTCTTCTTTCTATTTTCTCTGCAACTTCATCGTTCTCCTGCAAATTCCATTATTGCAACTTTTCTTCTTTCTTATTCAACCTTCTTAAGTTCTGCTTCATCTTCATACTAGATCTTCATAGTTCTTAATTTTCTTCGAGACAATCTCCCTGCCATTATTTTTCATGGATTCATCAAGGTTAGTCTTCTCTTTTCTTCTTTATAAGTTTTGCTGAATTGATATATTTGAAATTGATCTTGTTTATTTCCTTATTTGATGTTGTCTATGTGATTCACATACTCTTGTTATTTCAGCAAAAACGGCTCCAACACTAAATTTATAGTTCAGAACCCTAACAATCCCAAATCACAGCATAAGGTTGTCGCACATAAAAGAAAGTCTGCGAATGAGAAGGTAGGAAGAAACACTATCTTTTTCTAATAACAATATTGTTGCCTCTGTTTCTTATCTGGATTGTAATTCACATGGTGATAAAGATCTTAATAAACCTCACAAGAAATCTCGCCACCTTAAAACTGTTCCAACTTTTGTTCCCTTCCACCTACTCATTTCTTCCAAATCTCCTGCGACATCTTCTCAAGATAAACCTTTATCTCCAATTCGCGAAAATGCTGCCTTTGATTTCATTTCTTCAGTTGACCTTTCTATGATTGAAATTCCCCTTGTGGATCCTTCTGCGAATGAAACCTCTTCTCTTCCCATTGAGAATGTTTCTCTACCTTCTGTCTCTACCAGTTCTCTACCCAAGTCTCTTCCTCTGTCGAAAGAAACCGTGAAAGGGATAGATATTGCTTTCAAAGTTTTATCTGAAATTCTGGATGACGGCAAGAAGTCTTTTACTGATCCCATCAATTCTAATGTTTGCGAGATTCTGAGCAAGCATTTGGGTTCTGGCAGAGCTGCTTCGCAGACAGCTTTAGAAAAAGAATGTAATGCTCTTCGTCTTGAAAATCAGAAGCTTTAGAATGTTTTGTTGGATCGCGACAATCTTCACAAGAAGAATGATGAATTAAGAGGTATGATTTCCTTATCTATGTCTTTAATTTGGCTTTTCGATGGTTTTATCCTTCCCATGTTTAATTATCCTTTAAATCCCTCTTTCACATGTTAAGCATTAAATCAGAAACGAATAATGGAGAGATATCAATTTGAATCAGCTGTTGAAGAAGTCCGTGTTGATAAAGAAATATTTATGGATCAATATAACCAATTAGATAACCTCTATTCATATTCTCTTGATCAGATAAATAATCTTACCAATGAAAATACCCAATTAGTTCAAAGACAAGATCTATTAAGTAATGAAGTATCTCGTCTTTCTTATTCTTTAACTAAAGATAATTTAGGGATGGAAACTTTATCAGATGAGAATAAAACCTTATCTCAAGAGAAGAGAACTTATTTAAACAAGATGGCGATATCTTCGCAACAACTTAGTATTCTCCAAAAAGTATGTGCTGACCAAGAGCAATCTCTTCGCTCTTTGAGAAATGAACTTAAAGAAGTAACAGAATCATCTATCGCTGAAAGAGATACACTCATTCAAGGTAGAATAGCTTTAAGTGTGAAGGAAATCATCTTAAAGAACAATATTCCAAATTAGAAGAATCTTATTCTTCTCTTGCGAAGAAAAATGCCTTTCTTATTTCTAAAGAGAAAAATCTTCAGTCTCGACTTAAAGGTTTAGTTGGAGATAAATTTGATGACGCAATGGACCATTGGGAGAATAGTTGTCTATCCTTGATTCAACACCTTATTTCGCAAAAGGAAGGTAGTCATAATAGTTTGACTGCCTTAATTATCTTTTCTTTGTCATATCTCTCTGAATTCCTTATCTTAATAAAATTTTGTATTCTATTTTTCGCAGAGTCTGAGAAGAATCTTCATTCTTCTATTTCTGATGGAGGCTAAATATGCTAAAATTCGCAAAGAAAATGCATTGCTCGTCTCTACCCTTACTGGTTCTCGCGACCGAGCAGAAAGAAGACTTGATTATCTTGCTTATTTTAAGGATATTCAAGATAGGAATCATCAAAGAGCACTTCTTCGCCAAGTTCATCTCCGGGATGAAGTCCTTGTAAATGACATTTTATTGTCCAACTCTCTTCCTCCTACATCAATTGATCCTTTAGAAGTAGATGATGATGAAGTTCCTCGTCCTGCTGATAGTGATTATGATTACGAAAGCGGTGCAGAGGATAATTTCTGGAAGATGAAGAAGAGGTTCCTTCTAAAGAAGTATCTGCTGGTGTTAATCAGAATGAGAAAGAAATTTCTCCTGAAGAAGTAATTGCTGGCGATAATCAAGATGCTAGTCATGGCGAAGATCAAAACCGAAATGAAGGAGAAGCTTGCGAGAATATTGGCGAAGAATTTCTGTCATCTCCTGCTACTGACATTAATATTGAAGCTTGAGCTTCTTATCTAGCTTTGTTTTCTTGAACTGTCTTATTTTTATCACTTTTGAGAGTTACATTTTTCAACCAACTTTGGAGTCAACTTTTCCTTTTAATATTTTGTTGATAAGAAAGATAATGCTTCTTGTGTATCGATTCCCATACTTGCCTCTCATTATCTTTCTTGCAAAAAATAATCTGTTATGAATGCTTATAATTAATTTGTTTTATCATATGGTCTTATTTTTCCTTCCTAATTAAAGGTCTTATTATGCCATCTCTTGTCATTGCGACAAAATCGCAGGACGTCCTTGCACTTTCATACAAAACCCATTGATCTTGTCTTAACTTTTCTTTTGTTTATGGCCTCTTCAGGAATGTTGCGACAATATGACAGGCCTAATATTCTTGCGAAAAAAGCCCCATGACATTGTCTTGCGACGAAATCGCAGGACGTCTTCGCACTTTCATGCGAAAACCCATTGATCTCGTCTTATCCTTTTCTTTTGTATTATTGCCTCTTCAGGATTGTTGCACAAATATGACAAGCCTTAATATCCTTGCGAATAAAAAGCCTCATGACGTTTGCGTCTTAAGACACTTATCAGCTCCCTAATGGAGGGTGCCGCCCTTATCTCCCCCTGGTTTCCCCTTCAAGGAGGCGTACTTCCACCATACAGGTTAGCTCCTCCCATCCAGTCTTAACAACAACCAGTTGTTTTCGCAGCCTCTTATCCCTTTTACCTATAGGGCTTATGGTTACGAGACTGCACCCTAAGTGGGGTTTTCTTCAGGCCGAGTGCAGTATAAGCCAAGACTTGTCAAGAATGGCAAGGACGCTTCAAACGCCCGCACTCTTGACTCAACCGTGTACCTCGGCGCCTTGATCAGATCTGCACTCCTTGGGAGAGTCCTTATTACCTTAGTCGCCCAACCAAGTCATATGCTTAAGTTGAGAATCCAAGGTGCCTCTCCCGGATGGGCTTTATTGACCCCAAATCTCCATGACTCAGGTTCCGGTGGCGGTGTAGCCTTTCCCTGAGCCATAACAGGTACCCCCTAATATGACGTACTTTAGGTCTTACATTTGCCTCTTGCGAAATTTTATTCGCGAACTAGGGTGTACGCCATAAAGGTTCGCCCCTTTCTTTTATGTCATTGTTCTGTGATTATCTCTGCGAAATTTCGCACATCATGATCTTCTTTTGATATGAGATTCTGCAATTATTCTTTCAGAATTCATAACTTCTCAAAGCTTCTTACTGATAATATCTTTTTAATACAACCTGTTCCATGGTCTGTCTAATCTATGACCAACATCTCTTCCTTCTGGATCCATTAATCTATAAGCTCCTGTTCCAACTATCTCCTTAATGATGTAAGGTCCATCCCATTTTTTCGCTAATTTTCCACCATTTTCTCGCTGATATATTGGTGTTTCTCGCAGAACTAAATCTCCTGGTTGAAATTCGCGTATTTTGACACGTTTATTATATTCTCGAGCTAATCTTCGCTGATAATTCTCCATATGTTGTAAAGTTTTCTCTTCTTTCTTCTAATTCATCAAGTTTGTTTAAAATTAAGCCCGCACTAAGATTTTTCTCCCAAGCTTCTCTTTTTGTTGTCGGAATAACAACTTCTGTTGGTAACACCGCTTCAACTCCGTATGTTAAACAAAAAGGTGACATTCCAGTAGCTTCTCTTCTAGTTGTATTATAAGCCCATACTGCATTATTTACTTGTTCGCACCATGATATGTGATGTCCTTCCAATTTCTTCTTTAATATATCTGCAATTGTTTTATTTGTTGCTTCTACTTTCCCATTAGCTTGTGGATACAAAGGAGTAGACTTTCCACATTTTATCTTGAATGCATTAAGTAACATTTCTATATTCTGCCCCTCAATCTGTTTCCCATTATCAGATACCAACTATGCAGGAATTCCAAATCTGCAAATGATATTTTTGAATAGGAATGTAAAGATATCTTTGTCGCGAATATGTTGTACTGCCTTCACTTCTATCCATTTTGTGAAATAATCTGTTGCGACTATTAAGTATCTTCTTTGTCCAGTTCCTGGTAAAAATGGCCCCACAATGTCTAAGCCCCATTTTCCAAAGGGCCACACTCTGGTTGAAGAAGACAATAGTGCTCCTGGTGCATGTATTTTCTTTCCATGCCGCTGAAAATCTTCGCAACGTCTTGATATTTGTTTTGCATCTTCATGCATGTATGGCCAATAATAACCTTGCATTTTTTCTCTATGTGCATTTTTTCAGCACCTTTTCTCCTTCCTCTCGTGTCAAACATCTGAGTGATGGTCCACTAAAGGATTTTCTGTATAGCAACCCATCTCTTAATTCATAATTCGTTGCTCGGCCTTTTAACTTGTGTGTTTCCAATCTATTTCTTGGTGTTTCTGCTTTCGCTAGATATGCATGAAGTTCCATTCTCCGGTCTGCGACATTTTTTATTTGTTCTTCTTTATCATTATCTATTATCATCACATCCACATCTTCTTCTTCTTTATTTATTGATGGTGACAGAAGTGTTTGTATTTTTATGCATCTCGCAGTTGGATCTTTCATCATGCTTGAGATGAAAGCAAAAGCGTCTGCGAGTCTATTATCCTTTCTTGAAATGTGCCTCCATTTTATCTTTGGGATTTTCGCTGATAATTCTTCAACCAGCTTCTTGTATTTCTTCAAGGATGGTTCATTTGTAGTATACTATCCTTTTATTTGGCGAATAACTAGCTGTGAATCACTAATGATCCTGGCATTTTCTAGTTTCATTTCTATTGCGAATTTTAAGGCATGTATCACAGCTTCATATTCTGTTTCATTATTAGTGGATGCAAATTCCAATCTGAATGAAAAAGCCATCTTTATTCCTTCTGGCGAAATTAAAAAAGTTCCAACTCCATTTGATGATCCATCTACCAATATTTCCCATATATTTGGTTTTGTTAATAAATCTTTTGGATCCCCATGTTCTTCTTCTACATCCATCATTTCTTCTACTGCTTCATCTTCTTCTAAAGGAAATTCTGTCAAGAAATCCGCAACAACTTGTGATTTAGGTGAAGACAAAATTTCATATTTAATATCAAAGTGGCCTACTTGTGCATTCCATCTCTCCACCCTTCCTGATCTTTTAGAATTCTTCATCACTGATTCAATTGGTACTTTTGTTAATACCTTTATCTTGTGTGCTTGAAAGTATATGCGGAGCTTAAATGATGCATAAACTAATGCTAAGATTAACTTTTCAATCTTTGAGTAATTCTTCTCAGCGGTATTAAAAGTCTTGTTAATGTAATAAATGGGTTTCTCCACTCCTGCGTCTACTCGCAATAACACAACACTTAATGCATGCGATGTTGTCACAAGGTAAATTAATAATTCTTCTCTTTGTTCTGCCTTTTGTAAAATAGTTGTATTCATAAGATGTTCTTTTATTCCTTGCAAAGCCTTTTCACATTCATCACTCCATTTAAATTTTGCACTCTTCTTGAGTATATCGAAAAAATATTTGCATTTGTCTGATGATCGCGAAATGAATCTCCCCAGCGAAGCTAGAAGCCCATTCAATTTCTGTACATCTTTTACTGTTGCTGGTGTTGGCATGTCACGAACTGCTTGCACTTTTTCTGGATCAACCTATATTCCTTCCTTTGATACAATGTAGCCTAAATATTTTCCCGATGCAACTCCAATAGTACACTTCTCAGGATTCAATTTAATGTTATACTGCCGCATTTGTTTAAAAGTCTCCCTAAAGTCTTGCACATGGTCTTTAGCTTCTTTACTCTTTACTAACATGTCGTCCACGTACACTTCTAATGTTTTATGTATCCATTTTGCGAACACCTTCTCTACCATTCTTTGATATGTCGCTCCCGCGTTTCGCAAACCAAATGGCATTTTCGTGTAATAATATAAACCTCTAGGGGAAAAGAAAGCAGTATGTTCTTGATCTTCTTCAGCGAGAGGGATTTGGTTATACCCTTTGTACCCATCTAAAGATGGTACCCTATCATTTCCCGCTGCGGATTCCACCATTTGAGGAATATCTGGTAACGGAAAACTATCTTTGGGGCAAGCTTTGTTTAAATCAGTGAAATCTATGCAAATCCTGATTCCCTTGTTTTTCTTTGGGACAATTACCATATTCACTATCCATTCTGGGTATTTAGCTTCTCTTATAATTCCTGCCTCAAGCATTTTCTATAATTCTTCTTCTATTTGGGAATGGTAAGTTGTTGCAATTTTTCTTATTCTCTGTTTAAATGGTCTCACATTTTTGTTAATCTCCAATTTGTGACATGTAATTGATGGATCTATTCCATGTTTCCTGCGAAAATATCTTTATATTCTTGCAACAAGTTAACAGTTCTTTCTTCTTCTTCTATATCCATTTTGGTTCCAATTCTCAACATTAGAGGCTCCTCTACAGTTCCAACATTTACTTCTTTTGTTGGTTCTGCGGCAGTGTAACTGGATTTAGGTTCTCCCATTGGTGTTGGTTCTTTTATTGCTTTTATGGGTCTTTCCCCTTCTTCCGAAATTTCGCTGGGTATTCCTTTGCCTTCTTTTTCCCTTATCATATATACTCTAAATTCTTCTTCCTTCTTTGCTTCTTTTGCCAATTTTCTGCGAAATTGTTTCTTTTTTGCTTGTTCTTCATAATGTTTTACTTCAATTTGATGACATAATTTCGCATTGTCAACATCTCCTATGATTTCACCTATTCCATTTGGAGTGGGGAATTTAATACATTGATGCAACGTTGATACCACAGCTTTTATCGCATGTATCCATGATCTTCCTAATAACATATTATATGGCGATTCCATATCCACCACGCACAATGTTACATGTGTTTCGATTTCTCCAAGTGGAATTCGTACCACTATTTCTCCTTTGTTGTGGATTTTCCAAAGCCGTGAAAAAAATATGTTGAATTGGACATTTCTTCTGTAATCCCATTACCCGGAATGCATGATAAAATATTATATAAACTGAACTTCCTGTATCGATTAAAGTTCTGTTCAACATCCATGCTCTTGTGGATTTTATTGTTGTCTCCTTCTCTTTTCGTGTAATAGGCACTTTGATGACCAACGAAGATGTATGGTTCAAATTTTCTTTTGGTATTTCATCCGCCACGAATGCAATTTTTTGCTTTTCCCAATCTTTCAAGGGTGATATTTTTTCTACCGCCATAACTTTCTTTCCTTTGATGTTTTCATGGAATTCATCAATCAAGCTTTTTGTTATCATATTACACTCCAATCTTTTGCCATTTTCATTAATTTTACTCATCTTTCTTCTAACTGATTCACTGATTTATTTAATCACTTTCTTGATTTGAATATTCTCAATCATCAATCTTCAACTTTCGATCTTCAACTCCCTGTTTCTAGCGCCATTATGTAGTTGCAGGAAATCCTACACTACACCCCTCATATGATTTCATTGTTGATCAACTCATTTTTAGGTTTACACTCTTAATTTTATTGATTAATTTTTGAATATTCTTACAAGAAAGATAAAGAAGTCAAGAATGATCTCTTCTCTGAACTTTCTCTCTCCTATTTACTTGTTTCTTACTCAAAAAAGATCTCCCCCTCCTTTACAACTCGAATGACTATTTATAAGGAAATACATAGTGGATGACAGCTAATCTATCCTTTATTTTCGGATATGGTTTGCGACATTCTCGCAACCTTACAAATGTTAATTTCGCAAGATCTCATATTTTCGCAGGACTATCACATCTTTCTCATGATCCTTGCTGACGTCGTTTCTGAAATTGTTCTGCGACGCTATTGTGCTGCACCATTGATAACTTCACTGAGACACAATTGTTGCGAGATTTTGATCCTACATCTTGCCTCTTCTCATATCTTCTTTACCAAGTAGAGAATGATGTGAGAAATGCCGCAGCTGTTCTCTTCTTTATATTCTGCATTTATCACACTTATTCTTTCTTCCGTTTATTTCTCGACACGTCTTTTGTAACTGTTGCCTTTTAACTGCTTATATCTTTCCGTATTAATAGTGTTGATTTTCTCGAGGAGAAATTCCCTCTATATATATTCCTTCTCACTCTCTTTTTTCTTCTTTTTATTTTCTCTGCAACTTCATCGTTCTCCTGCAAATTCCATTATTGCAACTTTTCTTCTTTCTTCTTCAACCTTCTTAAGTTCTTCTTCATCTTCATACTAGATCTTCATAGTTCGTAATTTTCTTCGAGACAATCTCCCTGCCATTATTTTTCATGGATTCATCAAGGTTAGTCTTCTCTTTTCTTCTTTATAAGTTTTGCTGAATTGATATATTTGAAATTGATCTTGTTTATTGCCTTATTTGATGTTGTCTATGTGATTCCCATACTCTTATTATTTCAGCAAAAGCGGCTCCAACACTAAATTTACAGTTCAGAACCCTAACAATCCCAAATCACAGCATAAGGTTGTCGCACATAAAATAAAGTCCGCAAATGAGAAGGTAGTAAGAAACACTATCTTTTTCTAATAACAATATTGTTGCCTCTGTTTCTTATCTGGATTGTAATTCGCAGGGTGATAAAGATCTTCATAAACCTCACAAGAAATATCGCCACCTTAAAACTGTTCCAACTTCTGTTCCCTTCCACCTACTCATTTCTTCCAAATCTCATGCGACATCTTCGCAAGATAAACCTTTATCTCCAATTCGCGAAAATGCTGCCTCTGATTTCATTTCTTCAGTTGACCTTTCTATGATTGAAATTCCCCTTGTGGATCCTTCTGCGAATGAAACCTCTTCTCTTCCCATTGAGAATGTTTCTCTACCTTCTGTCTCTAGCAGTTCTCTACCCAAGTCTCTTCCTATGTCGAAAGAAACCGTGGAAGGGATAGATATTGCTTTCAAAGTTTTATCTGAAATTTTGGATGACAGCACGAAGTCTTATACTGATCCCATCAAGTCTAATGTTTGAGAGATTCTGAGCAAGCATTTGGGTTCTGGCAGAGCTGCTTCGCAGACAGCTTTAGAAAAGAATGTAATGCTCTTCGTCTTGAAAATCAGAAGCTTCAGAATGTTTTGTTGGATCGCGACAATCTTTGCAAGAAGAATGATGAATTAATAGGTATGATTTCCTTATCTATGTCTTTAATTTTCCTTTTCGATGGTTTATCCTTCCCATGTTTAATTATCCTTAAATCCCTCTTTCGCATGTTAGGCATTAAATCATAAATGAATAATAGAGAGATATCAATTTGAATCAGCTGTTGAAGAAGCCCGTGTTTATAAAGAAATCTTGATGGATCAATATAACCAATTAGATAACCTCTATTCATATTCTCTTGATCAGATAAATAATCTTACCAATGAAAATACCCAATTAGTTCAAAGACAAGATCTATTAAGTAATGAAGTATCTCGTCTTTCTTATTCTTTAACTAAAGCTAATTTAGGGATGGAAACTTTATCAGATGAGAATAAAAACTTATCTCAAGAGAGGCCAACTTATTTAAACAAGATGGCGATATCTTCGCAACAACTTAGTATTCTCCAAAAAGTATGTGCTGACCAAGAGCAATCTCTTCGATCTTTGAGAAATGAACTTAAATAAGTAACAGAATCATCTATCGCTGAAAGAGATACACTCATTCAAGGTAGAATAGCTTTAAGTGTGAAGGAAAACCATCTTAAAGAACAATATTCCAAATTAGAAGAATCTTATTCTTCTCTTGCGAAGAAGAATGCCTTTCTTATTTCTAAAGAGAAAAATATTCAGTCTCGACTTAAAGGTTTAGTTGGAGATAAATTTGATGACGCAATGGACCATTGGGAGAATATTTATCTATCCTTGATTCAACACCTTATTTCTCAAAAGGAAGGTAGTCATAATAGTTTGACTGCCTTAATTATCTTTTCTTTGTCATATCTCTCTGAATTCCTTATCTTAATAAAATTTTGTATTCTATTTTTCGAGTCTGAGAAGAATCTTCATTCTTCTATTTCTGATCTGGAGGATAAATATGCTAAAATTCGCAAAGAGAATGCATTGCTCGTCTCTACCCTTACTGGTTCTCGCGACCGAGCAGAAAGAAGACTTGATTATCTTGCTTATTTTAAGGATATTCAAGATACGAATCATCAAAGAGCACTTCTTCGCCAAGTTCATCTCCGGGATGAAGTCCTTGTAAATGACATTTATTGTCCAACTCTCTTCCTCCTACATCAATTGATTCTTTAGATGTAGATGATGATGAAGTTCCTCGTCCTGCTGATAGTGATTATGATTACGAAAGCGGTGCAGAGGATAATTTCCTGGAAGATGAAGAAGAGGTTCCTTCTAAAGAAGTATCTGCTGGTGTTAATCAGAATGAGAAAGAAATTTCTCCTGAAGAAGTAATTGTTGGCGATAATCAAGATGCTAGTCATGGCGAAGATCAAAGACGAAATGAAGGAGAAGCTTGCGAAAATGTTGGCGAAGAATTTCTGTCATCTCCTGCTACTGACATTAATATTGAAGCTTGAGATTCTTATCTAACTTTGTTTTCTTGAACTGTCTTATTTTTATCACTTTTGAGAGTTATATTTTTCAATCGACTTTGGAGTCAACTTTTCCTTTTAATATTTTGTTGATAAGAAAGATAATGCTTCTTGTGTATCGATTCCCATACTTGCCTCTCATTATCTTTATTGCAAAAAATAATCTGTTGTGAATGCTTATAATTAATTTGTTTTATCATATGGTCTTATTTTTCCTTCCTAATTAAAGGTCTTATTATGCCATCTCTTGTCATTGCGACAAAATCGCAGGACGTCCTTGCACTTTCATACAAAAACCCATTGATCTTGTCTTAACTTTTTCTTTTGTATTATGGCCTCTTCAGGAATGTTGCGACAATATGACAAGCCTAAATATTCTTGCGAAAATAAAGCCCCATGACATTGCCGTCTTGCGACGAAATCGCAGGACGTCTTCGCAATTTCATGCGAAAACCCATTTATCTCGTCTTATCCTTTTCTTTTGTATTATTGCATCTTCAGGATTGTTGCACAAATATGACAAGCCTTAATATCCTTGCGAATAAAAAGCCTCATGACATTTGCGTCTTAAGACACTTATCAGCTCCCTAATGGAGGGTGCCACCCTTATCTCCCCCCTGGTTGCCCTTTCAAGGAGGTGTACTTATACCATACAAGGTTAGCTCCTCCCATCCAGTCTTAACAACAACCAGTTGTTTTCGCAGCCTCTTATCCCTTTTACCTATATGCCTTATGGTTACGAGACTGCACCCTAAGTGGGGTTTTCTTCAGGCCGAGTGCAGTATGAGCCAAGACTTGTCAAGAATGGCAAGGACGCTTCAAATGCCCCCGACACTCTTGACTCAACCGTGTACCTCGGCGCCTTGATCATATTCTGCACTCCTTGGGAGAGTCCTTATTACCTTAGTCGCCAAACCTAAGTCATATGCTTTAGTTGTGAATCCAAGGTGCCTCTCCCGGATGGGATTTATTGACCCCAAATCTCCATGACTCAGGTTCCGGTGGCGGTGTAGCCTTTCCCTGAGCCATGTAACAGGTACCCCCTAATATGACGTACTTTAGGTCTTACATTTTCCTCTTGCGAAACTTTATTCCCGAACTAGGGTGTACGCCATAAAGGATCGCCCCTTTCTTTGTCATTGTTCTGTGATTATCTCTGCGACAATTTCTCACATCATGATCTTCTTTTAATATGAGTAATTCTGCAATTATTCTTTCAGAATTCATAACTTCTTAAAGCTTCTTACTGATAATATCTTTTTAAATACAACCTAATCCATGGTCTGTCTAATCTATGACCAACATCTCTTCCTTCTGGATCCATTAATCTATAAGCTCATGTTCCAACTATCTCCTTAATGATGTAAGGTACATCCCATTTTTTCGCTAGTTTTCCACCATTTTCTCGCTGATATATTGGTGTTTCTCGCAGAACTAAATCTCCTGGTTGAAATTCACGTATTTTGACACGTTATTATATTCTCGAGCTAATCTTCGCTGATAATTCTCCATATGTTGTAAAGCTTTTTCTCTTCTTTCTTCTAATTCATCAAGTTTGTTTAAAATTAAGCCCGCACTAAGATTTTTCTCCCAAGCTTCTCTTTTTGTTGTCGGAATAACAATTTCTGTTGGTAACACCGCTTCAACTCCGTATGTTAAACAAAAAGGTGACATTCCAGTAGCTTCTTTTCTAGTTGTATTATAAGCCCATACTGCATTATGTACTTGTTCGCACCATGATATGTGTTTTCCTTCCAATTTCTTCTTTAATATATCTGCAATTGTTTTATTTGTTGCTTCTACTTGCCCATTAGCTTGTGGATACAAAGGAGTAGACTTTCCACATTTTATCTTGAATGCATTAAGTAACATTTCTATATTCTGCCCCTCAAACTGTTTCCCATTATCAGATACCAACTGTGCAGGAATTCCAAATCTGCAAATGATATTTTCGAATATGAATGTAAAGATATCTTTGTCGCGAATATGTTGTACTGCCTTCACTTCTGTCCATTTTGTGAAATAATCTGTTGCGACTATTAAGTATCTTGTTTGTCCAGTTCCTGGTAAAAATGGCCCCACAATGTCTAAGCCCCATTTTCCATCGGGCCACACTCTGGTTGAAGATGACAATAGTGCTCCTGGTGCATGTATTTTCTTTCCATACCGCTGACAATCTTCGCAACGTCTTGATATTTGTTTTGGATCTTCATGCATGTATGGCCAATAATAACCTTGCATTTTTGCTCTATGTGCTAAAGATCTTCCTCCACTATGATTGCCAGCATCTCCACTATGTAACATTTTCAGCACCTTTTCTCCTTCCTCTCGTGTCAAACTTCTGAGTGATGGTCCACTAAAGGATTTTCGGTATAGCAACCCATCTCTTAATTCATAATTCGTTGCTCGGATTTTTAACTTGTGTGTTTCCAATCTATTTCTTGGTGTTTCTCCTTTCTCCAGATATGCATGAAGTTCCATTCTCCAGTCTGCGACATTGTTTATTTGTTCTTCTTTTTCATTATCTATTATCATCACATCCACATCTTCTTCTTCTTTATTTATTGATGGTGACAGAAGTGTTTGTATTTTTATGCATCTCGCAGTTGGATCTTTCATCATGCTTGAGATGAAATCAAAAG
Source organism: Papaver somniferum (assembly GCF_003573695.1). Classification (NCBI taxonomy): domain Eukaryota; kingdom Viridiplantae; phylum Streptophyta; class Magnoliopsida; order Ranunculales; family Papaveraceae; genus Papaver; species Papaver somniferum. The sequence continues at coordinate 176,658,324 of NC_039360.1, forward strand.
TGTCTGCGAGTCTATTATCCTGTCTTGAAATGTGCCTCCATTTTATCTTTGGGATTTTCGCTGATAATTCTTCAACCAACTTCTTGTATTTCTTCAAGGATGGTTCATTTTTAGTATACTCTCTTTTTATTTGGAGAATAACTAGCTGCGAATCACTAGTGATCCTGGCATTTTCTAGTTTCATTTCTATTGCGAATTTTAAGGCATGTACCACAGCTTCATATTCTGTTTCATTATTAGTGGATGAAAATTCCAATCTGAATGAAAAAGCCATCTTTATTCCTTCTGGCGAAATTAAAACAATTCCAACTCCATTTCCTTCCCCATTTGATGATCCATCTACCAATATTTCCCATCTATTTGGTTCTGTTAATAAATCTTTTGGATCTCCATGTTCTTCTTCTACTGTTTCATCATTTCTTTTACTGCTCCAGCATCTTCAAGGTTTGAGTTAACCCATAGTATCAAAAGCTGTGGAACTGAAGTATTGTTGAGCAGAGTAACTCTCTCTCCCAATATGGCTGCTGGCTCAATCTTGAATTGTCCCTGTTGATCTACCAGGGGCAGGAGAGGAGATGAAACAATTTTTCTCCTATTTTCTTCTTAATTTGTGATACATGGAAAACAAGATGTACCTTTGAGTCTTCTGGAAGCTATAGTCTATAGGCCATTGTGACAATTCTCTCTATGATTGTAAAAGGACCCATAATACTTGGATGACAACTTGAGATTTCTCCTCAAGGAAATAATTGTCCGTCGATATGGCTGCAACTTCAGGTAGACTTCATCCCCCACCTGGAATGACTTATCTTCCCTCTTATTATCAACAAAAACTTCATTCTGTCCTGAGCCTTATGGAGTGTCTCCTTGAGTAAGCTGAGCATTTGATCCTTTTCCTTGATATAAGCTTCAACATCAGCCAGTGATGTAATAACAGAGAGTGGAAAGGCTAGATGAGGTGGTTGGTATCCATATAGAGCCTTGAAGGGGGTCATGTTTAAACTAGAATAATAGTTAGAGTTATACCAGGCAAAGGTATCCATTTACTTCAAGCTTTAGGCTTGTGCCTTGTCATGCACCTCAAATAATTCTCCAAGCATACATTTACCCTCTCTATTTTCCCTTCCGTCTGTGGATGTTAAGCTGTGCTGAGGTTTAAACTGGTATTAATAGATGTGAAAAGGTCTTGCCAGAAGTTCCTGGTAAAAATCTTGTCCCTGTCTGGAATGATGGACATTGTTAGCCCATGTAGCTTGAACACATTGTTGAGGAAGTGCGGAGTTACTGTTGAGGCAGTGAAGGGATGGCTAAAGGCTATAAAGTGTGCATATTTAGTAAGCATGTGTACTACCACCATGACAACATCCTTCCCTCTATACTTTGGTATCCCTTCTACAAAATCCATAGTTATATGTTGCCATGCATGTTCAGGAATTGGCAGTGGCTGAAGTAACCCAGATGGATATGTGTGGTCACCCTTATTCCTTTGAAAAGTATCACAAGAATCCATATACTCTATGATATCACTCTTCATTCCAGGCCAATGAAAGTAAGCTTTAACCCTCATGTAACTTCCTTGAATTCCAGAATGCCATACAATGGCTAAAACATGTAAACTAGTAAGGATGGAACGTCTAATACCATGGCCAACCCCCACATAAATTATGTCCTTGTATTTAAGAACTCCATTGTTGTAGGTATAGTGGCTCACAACATCAGTAGAAATTAGTAGTTTGGAGATGAAGGATTTTGCAGTTTCATCATCTTCATAGCTCTTGATAATCTCTGTGGCCGAAGTAGGTTGATGAGTGCTGACAGAACTGCAAGTGACAGTGGGTAGTCTGGATAAGGCATCAGCAGCCTTATTCTCCATTCCTCTTTTGTATTTGATCTCATAATCATAGTCTAACAACTTCATAAGCCACCTTTGTTGCAGAAGTGTAGACATTCTTTGTTCCAAAAAGTATTTGATGCTTTATTGATCTGTGTGGATGATGAGTGGTTTCCCATGAGGTAACTTCTCCATTTAGTGACTGCCATCACTATGGCCAACAATTCCTTCTCATAAGTTGACAGTCCTAATGACTTTGGGCCTAATAGCTTACTATAAAAAACGATTGGCCTAACTTCCTACATCAACACTGCTCCTACTCCTCTTGCACAAGCATATGTTTCTAGTATAAATGTCTTTGAGAAATCTGGTAAGGCTAGCACTGGGGTGTTATTATCTGCTTGAGCTCTCTGAAAGCTGATTCAGCTTATTTTGACCAATTGAAGGCATTTTTCTTTAATATATCAGTAAGTGGCTTGCATATGGTTCCATAACCCTTGAAAAATTTCCTGTAGTACCCTGTTAGACCCAATAGTCCCCTTAACTCCTTGAGACATTTAGGATTAGGCCATGACATCATGCTTGATATCTTTAAAGGGTCAGCTGCAACCCCTTCAGCTGTTATAATGTGCCCAAAGTACTCTAACTCTTCTTGTGCAAAGCAACATTTGGATTGCTTGGCATAGAGTTTGTGTTGTCTTTGAAGACTCAAAACTACCCTTAAATGTTTCACATATTCTTCATGGGAAGGACTATATATCAGGATATCATCAAAGAATACCAACACAAATTTCCTCAAGTAAGGCTTGAACACTTTATTCATGAGAGCTTGGAAGGTTTTTGGTGCATTGGTCAAACCAAAGGGAATGACCTTGAACTCATAATGTCCTTTATGAGTTCTGAAGGCTGTTTTGTGTACGTCAGCTATATGCATTAGGATCTGATGGTAGCCTGACCTGAGATCCAACTTGGTGAACACCACTGACCCATTGAGTTCATCAAGTAGCTCATCTATAACTGGTATTGGGAACTTTTCCTTGATGGTAATATCATTTAACTGCCTGTAGTCTACACAAAATCTCCAAGAATTATCCTTCTTCTTCACCAGGAGAATGTGAGCTGCAAAGGGACTGTGGCTAGCTTGTATGATTCCAGATTATAGCATCTCCTTGACCATAGACTCAATGGCTGACTTTTGAACATAGGGGCATCTATAAGGTCTCTGATTGGTGTTTAAGGAACTTGGTTTAAGTGGGATTTTGTGGTCTAGTGACCTTGTGGGTGGCAGGGACTTTGGCTCTTCAAGCACATCAACAAATTCTTGAAGTAGTAGTTGAATTGGTTTTGGTACTTCATGTTTAGGTGGGGAAGATGACATTGATAATAAATGCCCTATCGTGCCATGAGAACCTCTCTTGAAGAATTTTGTAACAGCTCTAATACTCATCATCCTTAGGAAGGAATTCTCTTTAGCCCCAGAAGGTAATCTTCTTACCTTTATGAACAAAACTAATGAAAAGTTTGTCAAAGTTAAAAACTACATCACCTAAGGTTCTGAGATAGTCTGCACCCAACACCATGTCACACCCTCCCAGTGGCAGCAACCTTAAGTCAAAAATAAATCTGCTCTCTTGCATGGACCAAGGAAGTTGTTTGCACACTCCATATCTGATTGTTCTATCACCATTTGCCACTGTGACCAAGAGTTGAGCTGTTTTCTCCACTGAACAACCCAATTGTTGATCTAGATCCTTATCAATGAAACTGTGTGTACTTCCTGTTGTTGATGGTGTATTTTAGTTCAGGGGTAAAATTATAAAACCAAATTTATGCGATGACATCCTGCAAAGGATAAAGCCACTTATAAGTGATGAACACTTCTTCACTTTATTAATTCATACAGGTTGGAGCATGTAGCAACAATCCCATATACCCTATGAATTTATAGCATTCTCAATCAATACACGATTATCCTTGTATTTCCCGCTGAACTCTCATTATTGGTGCTACATGACGACTGAGTGTTGATCTCAGTAGAGCAACACGAATTTCCAAGCGTTAATAATGAAGCGTATACGAAATACCCGTACAGGCTGCCGCTCTCGGTGTGTTATACTAGCCCGATTGAGCATCTGGACTGTCCATATTAGTCTCAGAAACAATCACGACCATCCAACTTCACCAACATGATTCTATGGATTAGATCGAATCCATAACCCTCAAGCAGGTATTGGAATGTTCAACACCGGACCAATGCATACCCCGCATGGTCGGCCTCCCCAAAATGGTAGCATGGCTTGCCAATTCTTCCATCCAAAGCAGCGTGGACGAGAAACCCTAAATTAGGGTTTGCAGCACATTACATGTGTCGCAAATCAGTCTCAACCATCCATCTTCGCAGGTATAGATGGAGGGTGTAGATGTAGATTCAAAGGGCCCAGAGCATGTCAACACAAACACCGTGCGCCCGCCTACATACATGACCGATCGGTCAGGACCAAACATGGATGGTCGTCCCAATTCGTTCGCCCAAACAAGGCGTGGTCACACCTCCCAATTGCAAACTAATCTCGACTACTCAACTTTTCCGGAAAAATTGAGTGGATCAGATCACATTTCTATGGGGTATTAAGGTATGGACGTGTACAGCAGCCCGCCGTCTGTATACCAGACTAATCGGCCAAGACCGACCAAGCTTGGTCGTCTCGAAACGCGCTCCCGAAGTTGGCATGGCGCACGGATTTTGCGGCACCGGATTTCTGTCGCAAATTGATCTCAACCACTCAACTTCGCCCGACAAATTGAGTGGCTTAGATCACACTTTCACGGGACAATGAGGTATGGGCGCCTACACCGACATGCCGTCTACACGCATGCACGATCGTCCCGGCCAAAATTGCGTCCCAAGCTTGGTTTACACCAAGCTGAAGAGTGATGCTTGCGCATCTCTTCATAAACCCTAATTCCACTAACGGTCGCAGATGAGTGTCTCAAAGATCATCTCGTCCGTTCAAGTTCACCTGCTTGGTTATACAACCATGGTCAGGAGTTAACTGGTCAATGGGGTGTTGTGGTGATTATCATCCGCCATTCTACCACACCAAGTGATCGGTCAAGTCAGGACTTACCTGTACAGCCCCAAACGATCACTTGAAGATGGCTAGACACGCATCTATTTTAAGACGCTTAATCGTGACTTACTCCATTAAGCCTTAAAACAGCAATGCTTCATACATGCTGAATACATTCGATGCATTACATGCATAGAATTCACGTGATATTTTACAAGTATCAAATTCAAAATAACTTAGTTATTTAACATAGCATTACATGCTACCTTCTGTGGGTCCCACGATCCACACACTCGAGACATCAATCATGTCACAAACTGGGGGATACATACTGGGGTATTAGTCTGGCGTTTACAGCGTGCAGCGCACAACGCGCCATCACAAGAACGTGTCAGGAAGTCATGGACGGTTAGTGATGATGGGAGAAGTGGGCAATCGTGTAACACTAACACACTCAACTCCACTACTCCATCACTCCACTTTCTCCACTTCCCATGAAAGATGTGGGTTAGGCTCAATGACTTGTATAAATAGGTTCTTATCCCTATTTTCAAAAAAGGACAAGACAACAGAAGCAAGTGTTGATACAACCATATTCAAACACCGGAACTGATAGCTTACATTCTACAAGCCAGTTCAGCTTTCTGATACAAGTCATACATAGCCAACACCTTCACAATCTCAACACATTCTTCGCTTCCCTCCCTAAGATCAACCCCATCTCCTTCACTTTGTGACCGAAGCAAGTCTGGAATGGCCATTTCTTGGTTTAGGAAAGAATTGTACAGATTGATTTCTCGAATCACAAGCACTCCCGTGTAGTGCATTTGTTTAGGGTTTAGATTCATTCCTCATCCACACACCCCAAATTACCAAATTTGGCAGGAATAGTTTTCACCCATAAACAATTGGCGACCACAGTGGGTGATTAATCTCTCGGTTGTGAAGTCAATTTCTTTAATAACAATTCAATTTTACTGATTTCGAAAATGGTGGATCTTAGGTCTGTATCAGCGACCAATCCTGACAGGACTAGCCTTGACAACACTCTCGGTGTTGATATCTCAGGTGTCACCGTGCATCCAGTCAATACCATCAATGTATCTCGTGGAATTTCTTCCTCTACTACCAGCACCAGCGGAGCAGGAGATGTTCCAGTAAGTGTAACAACTCCCATCACTAGATCCAGAGCAGCCGCAAATCCCGGCATCTCCTCAAAGTGTAACGCCTCCGACGGTCACCAGAGCAACAACTTCCAACCCTTCATCAGAGCGAGGAGATGGAAGAGAAAGAGGAGGACCATCTCCCAATACCATCGCATGGATAGGCAGGAAGTCCTTGCTAAGACTCAAACGGATAAGGCTGCAACTCAGAAAAAGGTACTCACTTTTCTTAAGACATTAACTAATCGATTGCCACAAGAGCCGCGACATCCCCTGAAGCCAACAAGGAATGCATTCAACGCACCCGGAGAAGGTACTTCAGCGGCGCGGACCTACATGGACCTGATCAAAGAAGCGACATCAGATATGAACGGTCCTGTCATGGAGATTCCTACACTGGGGACTGATCCTCACAACGATCCTCCTCAAGTCAATAGTCTCACTATGAGCCGGAGGCCGGAGGATCAGGAAGCGATTTCTCTAGTGGAAATTTTATGCGAACTTTTACACCTCTTGAAAAATCAACGGGCAGAGACGTTTTGCTGCAATCAACCAGAAGAAGGTCACAACCGGGCCCTACACGTTACTGCACGCATCAAGGATTCAGAGTTCAAGAGGGCCCTCATCGACACGGGAGCGTCTTCGAATGTGATTACTCTCATGACCCTCAGGATGGACAAGGTTCGCTCAGGCAAGATCGTATAGCATCCTACCACAATGACAGACTTTGAAGGAAACTAGACGAACACATACGGGATCGTCCCTTCAACGTATCACCAATGCCTGAAGACTATGCTGGATAAAGAAGTCATTCGTATTCCTGCATCATTGTCTCCTTACGCACCTATATGCGGAGTAGAACTATTCGAACTGAGAGAAGCTCCGCGGGAAGGATCAGACAAACTCCATTGCATCCCACTCTCCACGTGGGCGTCAATCCAGGAGGAGGACCGACTTGCATCATTGAGGGCTAATCCCCACGACGCACCTTTGCTGACAAGGCATTCCTCTTCATACGGTGAATCCACAACCCATGTTTCGTGGCAATACGTGACCAGAAAGGGAAAACTGTATATCAGCGCCTCTGTTAGCAATCAGCAGGGGAGACTATTACCCAGTCTCTCCGCCCAACAGAATGCTACAACAACAACGATCCACAAGAAGAGGTGATGGATGCTCCACGACAGCTGCAAGATGGTACCAACTCCACAACTGATGAGCTCGACGATGAGGAATCTCCTAGTCCTATCTCCATCAGCTCGACCTTGTGTAACCATTCATACAATCTCCGATCCAAGCCGGTCAAACAATCTCCGAGACAATTCAGGCGCGAGATCAGGTGTTACATGGATTCCAGAGACTTGAACGAATGCTTCCCCAATGACGATTTACTCTACCTAACATCAACATGTTGGTAGATTCTACCTGCGAACACGGCATGTTCTCCTCCATGGATGGATGTAGCGGCTACAACCAGATAAGGATGTATGAGCATGGTGCAATTACGACAGAACCTGCTCTGCTGGAAACAACAAGCCTGCCAGTAATGAAGAGCCTCATAATATTCGTGGAAACATATATTTCACCAACGGGCAATACATTCTTCGGCCTTTGTAAGAAGTTCCGCTGAAGCAGTAAGAGGAAAACCACCGAGATACAACATCCTGCGCGTCCAAGATCGCCAACTCCAACTCCAATAGCACATGCACGACCGCCACAATGATGAAACAACGTCCAAGATATTCCATGTCTGGATCGACGGCAACAAAATCAATGAGAGACGCTTTCAGAATTTCGTCTCCCCTAGAAGAAGTAGTTGCGTTACCAAAGGAGATTGCACCTGGGTCTTAATAAGTACATACAGAATTCTCCATGTCAAGAGCTTCATCATTAGTTAAGTCATTCGCATGAAGGAACTTCCCTACTCCTCAAAGACACTATCTGAAGATGATAATGGCAAAGGAGTATGACACTTAGCACTTCCCATCTCAAAGATGGTGAATTTAGAGAGATGCAAGCACGATATCGTTCCAAGATGTCCAAAGACGAATATATACTCAAGAGTGCAGAAGTATTGTCAAAGGCCGGTGATATTCCTAGACGTCTGTGAAGCGCAACGCAGGCGTAAAGACGGTCTCATAAACCCAGCGTGGCAACATCTATCAAGTCGAAGGCTCAATGGGTACTTGTGGGCAGGGGACTGTCCCCTTCTTCTTCATTCCATGAGGCAACATCAAGAAGCCATCGGTTCCATCATTAGCTTCTCCCTATAATAACGAGACGAGCTCTACCACTATATGAAGACCGCCAAGTGATGAGTGCTAAAAAGTGCATATTTCTATATATTTTTCTTGGCATTTAACTCATCTTTTGTGCATTAATTCTACATTTTATCCCATATTCTGTATTTTCATTGTTTTCAAGAATAAATATTTTTCTTACTTAATTTTGCATTTTTAGGTAATAAATAAAGTTTGGATGAATAGCAGAGCGGAAAAGAGCAGAAAAGTAGTGAAAAGCCGGGAGGAATTACACAAGGAAGCCGCGAAGAATGTTGTGCACAAGACCAAAAGGCTAGAAGTGGGCTTGAAGAAGAAGAATTGTCCTTAAAGAAGATATGGGCTTGGCATACCCAAGGCCCAAAACCCTTACTCAAACACATTTCCACTATCCAAGCCCGTCTCGGATTTCAGCCGTCAGATCGAAGCATTTCAGCATCCTACGGTCGCTCCATCATCGCACATCAAACTCCGAAGCCCCCGCTTTACATCGCAACGCCCATCTCCATCTTGGGTCGTCCGTTTTGCTACATCCCTTCATCCGACGGTCGCTCCACGCTTACCTCCGTATCGCCGTTGGATCCACCTACCATCTTCCCATCCATCGCTCCTTGTCGCAGATCATCAAAGTTCGCTACACCCGCTCAACACCCTAGCATCCAAAACCATCGACTTCACCCAAACAAGTTCTTCTTCCCCAAATCTTTTTTCCCCAAAAACTCTCTTCTTCCCCCGACAGTTGCAGTCGAGCTCTGCTCCTGCCTCTCTTCCATGTCCACTGCCACTCTCTGCCTCACTACCATCTCCATACCCCGACACCACTTCAAACCCATCTCCCTAGCCTAGTTATTTTCCCCATCTCACAACCACTGAAACCCTAGGTTTTGGGGTGAGTAAAATAACTCGAACTAGGGAACAATTAGAGCAGCAGAGGCGTCAATTGAAGCATGAGAGAGGAGCAGGAAGGTCAGAAGAAGCATGGGTCGAGTCTATTTGCATCAGAGGGTGAGTTAATTTTAGTTATTCTCGAAACCCTAATCCTGCTGATTTGGGGATTTTCAAATTAGGGTTTGTAGAAATTTAGGGTTTTGTTGTAAGCTATAAAAGGGAAGTGATGTAGGATGTTAAAGGTTGTTCTTGGTTAGCCGAGAAACCCCCTAATTGGGTTAATTTAATTTCACTGTTAATTTTTAGGGTTCTTTTTTTTGCAATTTTCATTCACTGTTTAGTAGTTTAAATGTTGTGTTGTTCCTGTTAAATGTGTGTTGTTCCTGTTAATGTGTGTTGTTTAAATGTGTGTTACTGTTTTGCCATTCTAAATGTGTTCCTGTTAAATGTGTTGTTCCTGTTAAATGTGTGTTGTTTAAATGTGTGTTGTTTAAATGTGTTGTTTAAATGTGTGTTACTGTTTTGCCATTGTAGTTTAAATGTGTGTTGTTCCTGTTAATCATGTTTAGTTCCATTGTAGTGTTAATTATGTTCTGAGTTCACTGTTGAGGCTCAGATGAAACCTTAGTGCACTAATGAATGATGAATTGCTAGGAAGGCCTGTTTTGCTTGAGTAATGGGAAGAAGTTGGTGCTCTGATATGCCTGTGATTGACTGTGCTTTCAAAAGACAGTCAATGCTAGGGGCAAATCAGTGAGCAAGCTGATTCTCTTCCCATTCTAGTTGGATGCTTAAGTTTTTGCATTGTTTAGCTAGGACACAAGGTGGATTCTAAGCCTTAGCTTAGCCACAACTGCAACCTCCTCTCTGCCCTTGGCTCATAGACTTGGTTTACTTCAATACCATTGCTTCACATCATCTTCACTGCCACCTTTCTTTTACCACTTTCTTTTGTAACTTACTTTGCTTCGTTGGCACTTTGCCACTGTTAACAATCACCATTTCACTGCCATTGTATATGCTTCCATTGTTTCATTGTCTTTACCACTGTCACTTTAGTGTTTTTGTCTCACTGTTTTCTTATTCACTTCATCTGTTTTCTTTCTCTGTTTCTTTTCTGTTTTCATTTCACTGTCACTCTTTGATACATTATATCTTTGTTACTCTTCACTACTGTTTCTTTACCTTCACTGTTCTTTCTTTGCCATTGTTTTTTTGTCCTTCCTGGTTTGTTCTCTGTTTCTTTGTCATTGTAGACTGTTAGGTTAAGGCCAAAAGCCCAGCTCATTGCTAGGGTGAAGCAAAAGCCCAGATCACTGTTAGGGTGCCCAAGGCTCAGTTCAGTCCATCTGTAGTCCAAAGGCCCAAAGCCCAGTGCACTTCAAAACCAAAGCCAAGCCCACTGTGCCTAGAAGTTACCAAAGCCCAATAGCAACTTAGAAGCCCAAAATAGCTACACACTCCAAACACACCCAGTCCCTGTGGATTCGACCCATACTTGCACAAGATACAACCGACGACCGTGCACTTGCGGTATTACTGTAGGCCCGTTTTCATTTCACTTCAATTTTATACGCTTTTCCGGGCCCACCACCAAGTTCGCGCCATCTTCCTCCCATTCTCTTCTGATCGCAGCTACGGTTGAGAACCGTTGTTCAAGCTTCACCGCAACAACCACCACTACGGACAGAGGTAATCCGAACTTCTGCATATTTTATTTTCCCACGGAGAAGTAGTAGAGTCACGGAAGAGAGATGGCGATATCTTTATTATGGTAAACCCACTGACCATACAAGATAGAACCATCTAAATCACGCTTGGGGACTGAGGCTCAGGATGAAGTTCCTTCACCGTCAGTCAGGGACTTCTTCAACACGGTCAATCAAGAAGCATGTAATTCGCAAGTGTAAATCAAACTGAAGAGGAAGCTGCTTCACCGCTCTTCCACAAGAAGCTTGCTTCAACGCTCTCTCCTGAAGAAGCTGCTTAAACACTCTCTCCAGCAGAAGCCGCTTCAAAACTCTCTCCAGCAGAAGCCGCTTCAAAACTCTCTCCAGCAGAAGCCGCTTCAATGTTCCCTCCACCAGAAGCTTCTTCAACGCTCTCCAGGACCTGCTCGCTTCAGAAGCTGCTTCAACGTTCTCATCGGGACCCACACCACGTTCGAACATACAAGGTTCACGTTTGGGAAAAGCAAGAACGCCTGGGTGCCATGTTCGAGCAAATGGAAGACTGATGTTGGTTAGCAAGACCGGTGTTAGTCAGCAAGACCTGTGTTGGTCACAGCAGCAAGGCCGGTGTTGGTAGAAGTAACAAAGCTGGTATACGGGACAAGTCCGGTGTTCGAACGAAACAAGACATCAAGGCCGGTGTCGGTCGAGGCAGCGATGTCCGTCAGCAAGGCCGGTGTTCGTCAAGGCAAGGCCGATGTTGGTCAAGGAGAAAGTCTGGTGTTGGGTGAGGCAACAGCCGGCCCCAAGCAACGCAGGCACTCGGCGGGTCCCACGTTCGGGCAAAGCAAGCAAGGCTGGTATTGAGCCACGTCGGCAAACGAGGCCGGTGTTGCCCAAGTCCGCGAAGCTGGTATTGGTAGAGATCGCAAGGCTAATATCCCGTCACGCAAGCAAGAATGATATCACGTCATGCAAGTAGGCTGGGGTCACGTTAGACCGGTATTGGTCAAGGCCGATCAAGGTCACAAGGATGGTATTGGGCCACGTCAGCAAGTAAGGCTAGTATTAGGCCACGTCAGCAAATAAGGCCGGTGTTGGTCGATTCCACGAAGCCGGAGTTGATCAAGGTCATAAGGATGGTATTCGAATGAAATAGGCGCACACAACAGGGCCGGTTTTCATTCGAATCACAGGGCCGACATTTGAAGCATGTACACGGTGGACCCGTGTTTAATTGAAGCATGCACATCTTCCCATGTTCGAAGCAAGCATGCTTACATCGGGTCTCACGTTCGTCCAAAGCAGGCACACAGTGGACCCACGTTTAACCGAAGCAGGCACAACAAGCCAATGTTTGATCAAGCAGATGCATGATGAGTCCCACGGTTGAGCGAAGTAGGCGGGCCCACATGCCTATCAAACAGGTGCAACATGGTAACGTTTGGTCGAAGCATATACATGATGGGGTCCACATCCGTTCAGGGTTACATGCACGGAGCATACAAGTTCTACTCCCTTCTTGGCTCAAATATCTGAAGGAGGAAACCGGTCCCACCAAGGTCGTCGTCACACCTGGTGTACCCCACGAACGAAGTAGGCGCAGCAGTCCGTCGATTAGGCACATCAAGCCACATTCGATCAAGCAGGCGCAATACCCCCTCGACCGAAGCAGGCATAGCAAGTTCGATCGAAGCAGGCAAGACCGACATCATGCTGATGAACGCTCGCCTGGACGCCTCTTTAATCTGACATGCTCCAAGGACAAGACGACCCGTCTCTCCTGGTAACATCTAACTTTGTCTCATAAGTTTTATCTTTAAATGTCACCATCTCATGCCTACCCCACAATAATGCAACCATTATGCGCTAGGCAGGGGACTTAATGTTGATGGTGTATTTTAGTTCAGGGGTAAAATTATAAAACCAAATTTATGCGCTGACATCCTACAAAGGATAAAGCCACTTATAAGTGATGAATACTTCTTCACTTTACTAATTCATCCAGTTTGGAGCATGTAGCAACAATACCATATACCCTGTGAATTTATAGAATTCTCAATCAATACACGATTAGCCTTGTAATTCCCGCTGAACTCTCATTATTGGTGTGACATGATGACTGAGTGTTGCTCTCAGCAGAGCAACACGAATCTCCAAGCGTTAATAATGAAGCGTATACGAAATACCCGTACAGGATGCCGCTCTCGGTGTGTTATACTATCCCGATTGAGCATACATCTCTCGGTGTGTTATACTAGCCCGATTGAGCATCTGGATTGTCCATATTAGTCTCAGAAACAATCACGACCATCCAACTTCACCAGCATGATTGGATAGCTTATATCAAATCCATAACCCTCAAGCAGGTATTGGAATGTTCAACACCGGACCAATGCGGACCCCGCATGGTCGGCCTCCCCAAAAGGATAACATGGCTTGCCAATTCGTCCAGCCAAAGCAGCGTGGACGGGAAACCCTAAATTAAGGTTTGCAACACATTACATGTGTCTCAAATCAGTCTCAACCATCCATCTTCGCAGGCATAGATGGAGGGTGTAGATGTAGATTCAAAGGGCCCAGAGCATGTCAACACAAACACCGTGCGCCCGCCTACATACATGACTGATCGGTCAGGACCAAACATGGATGGTCGTCCCAATTTTTGCGCCCAAACAAGGCGTGGTCACACCTCCCAATTGCAAACTAATCTCGACCACTCAACTTTGCCGGACAAATTGAGTGGCTCTGATCACGTTTCTATGGGGTATTAAGGTATGGACGTGTACACCAGCCCGCCGTCTGTATACCATACTAATCGTCCAAGACCGACCAAGATTGGTCGTCTCGAAACGCTCGCCCGAAGTTGTCATGACGCGCGACTTTTGCGGCACCGGATTTCTGTCGCAAATTGATCTCAACCACTCAACTTCGCCGTAAAAATTGAGTGGCTTAGATCACACTTTCACGAGACAATAAGGTATGGCCGCCTACATCGTCATGCTGTCTACACAGATGCATGATCGGCCCGGCCAAAATTGCGTCCCAAGCTTGGTTTCGACCAAGCTGAAGAGTGATGCTTGCACACCTCTTCATAAACCCTAATTCCACTAACGGTCGCAGATGAGTGTCTGATGGATTTTCAAATGATGTTGTAGTTGTGGTAAAAACTGGGTTCTTTTCAGACTTGTGAAGGAAATAATTTCTTAGATTTAAATTTAAACAGGCAAATAAATTTTGTTTGAAAACTTTAGGGAAAAACACCAAGACTTGGATTCCACCATTGACCCATTATTTGATAAATTCTAATAATTAATATTCATGCAATTTTTCTTTTAGAGTGATTCTAATATTATGCCTTTTGTAGATTTTTGAAGTAATAAATGTAAACACCAAGCATGAAACATCAAGAGTCTTAAACTAAGCATGCTCCATCAAAATGAATCACAATTATTCAATAAAAATCAATTTTCCAATAAAAATTTCATGCAAATAATCATGTAATAATATTGCAAATAAATAATAAAGTTAGAATTATACCATAAATAAGGACCAATGACTTCCTCCGTCTCCTTGGCTAAGGGGTTTAGCTCCTCATATCAAAAACTTGCTCAAAATTGCTTAATAGGTGTTTTTATTGATGAATATGGTGATAAAGAGAAGTTTGCAACGTTGTATAAACGTTACAGCGTCACTGTTACAAAGATGAGTACTGCCGTTTATAAACGATACATATCTAACGATGTTGAACTACGACACACGTTTCTGGTTTTACGACTGTTGAAGAACGACTTCCTTAGCAGGTCTGTTCTTCCTCTTCTTCCTCCTCGAACAGAAGCAGCACTGTAACTCTCTGTAATCGCTTCTCCTCGGCTCTCCTCGACTCTAAACTCTCTCCTAAGGGTTTCCAACCCTTCTTATGACTCGAACCAACACTTATATAGCTATCAAACCCCCAAAAATCTCGAGTGGATCCGACTTCTTCTTTTTTCTCCCTTCTCTCCGCTGTTGAGAAACTATCTCTCTTGTGATCTCCCTGTACGCGTTTGTTAGCTATAAATTTGCCACCAAACTCTTATCAAGACTTGAACATGACCAAGTATAGTTTACTTCAGCGCAAAACTCTCCCAGAATCTCTTGAAAATAGCTTTGAAAGTTAAACAGAGAGTACGTGTCCTGGTTGGACTTTGATCCATTCTCCCGGTCATTCCAGCCCAATTGGTTGGGTCCAATCGATCGTAACAGACTTGTTTACTCAATTATAGCCCATTAGTAGCAAATACAGCAATTGAATCTCCAAAAATCACGTCCAAAATTCGATCACCAAATCTGCCAGTGCTGTAACAAGTCTTCCCGCCAAAAATCCATTTTTGAATTTTGAGAAGGAATGCCCCCTATCCTCTGATGGGGTGCAAATAGCAAGTGGGGTTGAAATAAAATTCTTGGGGTGGAAATAACCAAATCTTGGGTGCCTTTAGTAATTTTTCTTGGATGTTTTCGGACTTTTCCGGGGTACTTCTGGGCTACTTCCGGTATACTGTCAACGGAGCTCCAAACGCCACATTTTTAACAAATTTTGCCGCAAAACCTTATTTTTCCAAAAACACCTACAAATAAATAAAACACCATAATAAGTACAAAAATGGGTACTAACACAATATACAATTGGGCTATATTAGACACATAAATGCGTCTATCAAATACCCCCAAACTTATTATTTTCTATTCCCGAGCAAATCAAAACTACAAAATAAAATCCTAACTCACTGTCGCAGGCATCGTCGATTGCATTTAGCGTATGCAATAAGCCTTTAAACCCCTAGGTGGCCCTAGTGTCCGAGTTATAGTCTCGGGAGGGCTTACCATAGATATACCCACAAAACCTGTACTCCTAATTGGTCACAAGTATCCAAAGAGCTATGAGGACATACATATTCTCAACCTATCTCCAAGTAACTAGAATGCCAGAGAAATTAAAGGTGTCAGCTCTAAAGCTAACTGAAGAAAAGGGGAGACACATCCACACGACTGCTAGATAAAGAGATATCCGCTATACAGCTAGATAAACATTGTAAGATGCGTCCGCTGCTTTACAGCTGGATAAGATTAGGAGAGAGATAAAAATGAGAGGGACATCTGCTATACAGCTGGACTAATTACGTGTGATGAGTTAAACCAGTGCTAGAAAGATCTTGTGTCAGATTGAAAGCAGACTAACAAAGCAACCAAAATGCATCTTTCTTCGACTCTCTCACAGTGCCCAGTAGAAACAACGCCTTCTTCGGTATTCAACTGTTGATGATAAACTCTCGAACCTCATAGAACCTTGACAATTAACTTTCTCTTCAATTTCTTGCTTGACTTATAAATTTCTTCTTCCCTATGGCCTTATTGAACAAAAAGAACGTAAATGATTTTTTTTTTTTTCATTTTTTTTTTTTTCATTTTTTTTTTTTTTTTTTTTTTTTCATTCTTTTTTTTTTTTTTTTTTGGCTAAAATAGAAAAAAAAATACAAGACAAAAATTTACATGGCCATGAGAGAAGGACTTTCAAAACTTAGATCTTCGCAACTTGTGATGTCTTGGTATCATGGATTCAACAACTTATATCATTTGCTCTTATAACTTCAACTTTGATTTTTGAATTATTCTCTTCTATTGTTGCTTCTAAACCTAAAACGTCTTCACTTTCTTCATAGATTTTGATGTCGCTCCGCTTGTTGATGATGATAAGTTTCTACTGAGAGAGAGTCGCAATCCAGTAACTAAGACTACATTGTGAGGTTGCTTTGTCTTTCTGGCATTTCCTGACCTACTTGCCTTTCCATCATGTATGGTTAGGTCCATCACGGTTACCCTCTAAAAAGAACAAGTTCTCTCCTGAATTTCAAGGATCTCAATGTCTTTTTCTCTAATGTCTCAATAAGTTGTTATCTGTAGCATTCCAATTTCTATCTTTTCGGTGAGAAACAGTATGTAAACTTAGCTAACCGGATACCATGTGACGCTAGAAGTTTCAAAAATGCGACTAAAATGTTTCTCCCATACCCCCAAACTTAAATCTAACATTGTCCTCAATGTTCTAAAGATAAAATTAAAAGCATGAACAAGGAGAAACTGTTACCACTTGAAGCAAAAGAGATAAGGAAAGATATTACCGTGTCGCAAGAATATTGGGTTACCTCCCAAGAAGTGCTAAGTTTAAAGTCTTCAGCCAGACGTAGGAAAGGTATTAGTCACCACGTAGAATCATATAGTAGTAGCCGGAATAACTGTGGGTCATCTGGATCAAAAAGTGTTACCCACAAGAAGAGGAAACTGCAACAGACCAAGAAGATACCGAACATACCCTTGCTTAAGACAACTACATATAGTTGTGGTTCAGGTTCAGGCTCTATTAAAGGGTCTAAATAAAAGGTTTTCATCGGTTGGATTTCCTCAAAGCTAAGATCCGGTTCAGGTATTAGAGTCTGGAAAAACTCAACTAAGAACTTATAAGCACATAACAACAACCTGAATAACTGGGGATCCTCTAAGTCAATCATATTTGACTCACACAGCTGACCACAATGAAAGAGGTGGTCTTCCTTAAGAAAATGTGTCGACCCTAATATCCTAAAGTTATTAGGTTTAGTCTCAAAACTTAATAACCGACACATCTTAAAATCAAAAGTTCCCACAATTGGTAGAAAAGTTTTTGGTGGGAAAACAAAGTCAATCTTGGTATTATTGCCTGGGCTAACCTCATCAACCAGAGGATGGGTTTCTAACAGTTGAGACTCGTGTTGAATATTATTAAGTTCGGGAAAACGAGTACGAAGATAGTCTTGTAAGATGGTTGAGGCATTGATGTCAAGTCCCACGTGAGGGATTTTTGTAAGAGTTAAAGAACATGGAGAATGATAATCACCCCCAAACTTAGAGTTTTCGGCGTCTCTAGGTAGACTGGTCATAATCTCCCTAATTTCTAGGTCATCAGATTCCTGAAAGTGGGCGATTGATTTTTCTAAGTCAGGTTCATCCCCGCTAATCTCTACGAGTTCATCTAAGACTATTGTTTCTAAATCGTTTGACTCGAAAACAGTACTCTCAAGATAAACTGGTTCCTCTAAACCATCATCAGTTTCGTAATCATCGTCTAAAACGTGGGTATTTCTAGTCAAATCCTCGTCCTTTTGAATAGGTAAATAATTATTAAAATTATTTGGATTTGAACTAGAAATATCATTATAATCATCACCATCCTCATCATCATCATCACAATATAATTTTTTATATTCACGAATTCTCAAGCTTTGTTCCCAACTACATGGTCTATGTTTATAATATTTCTCATAGATCGTTAGAGGTGATTCCTCAATAAAAGTTGGAGTATCCATATATCTGCCCACGCATATATTCACCAAGAGTCATTTCCGAAGACGTCTCTTGATAACGAGAATTTCTAGACATATATTCTCGCAACGTCATCGCAGGTGGCGTCTCCTCAAAAGGATTCATCACCGAAGAAATATAAACTACAGAAGGATTCTATACAATCACAAACAAGGCCGACTACTCCACCAAAGCAAACCTAAAGATTTCTAGCAAACAAAAAGCATGATGGCTCCACTTAGATTGTTTCTAGACCAGCTTCTATCTCTCGAAGGGGAATTCGTTACAGTTTAAGCAAACCCCTCTGGAATCAATCCGAGTTAAAGTAAGTTGAATTGAGGCGAGGGAAGCTCAGTGGAGCTTTGATACCCAAGGCCTCACCGCTATCACAAGGCGGCGCAGTCACGCATTCAACTCACAGAAACCATTATGAACTTCGAGATTGCTTAAAAGGTAACCAATATCCTTCGAAAAATTTTCCTAACAAGCTCGATACCCTATAGGTCTCTTTCTAATCAGATTTTTAAAGCTTGGGTTCGCGTTAGGTTTTGTTTTCCTAAGGCGGGCAAGAAGAGAACGGTGATGAAATCCGAACCCTTATCTTGTTTAGGCCAGGCCTTGCCCTTTACTAGGAAAATAAAGACAGTCTGGTTCGTCCTCAAACAATTAGCACCTTAAGGAGTACAATACCTCGCTTGCAGGGGATTCGCGAGTGTTTCGATTGGACTTACCTCCCGTACCAGACGGGGGATGAACCGTTGAAGTCGACTCGGGCCACGACTCCTATGCCGTGTGCGAACCCGAGGGGCCGAGACGATATCGTAATCGTCGTCCTTCCCTGCAAACAGTTTGTATTTAAGGATACCCTTCCGTAGGGTTGAAAAAAAATAAAAAAAATGTCCAAAAGTCCAGAATAAAGTCCAAATAAAAAGTCCAAAAATTATGAAAAATAAAGCCTATTTACAAATTCTAAAAATAAATAAATAAAAGCTATATACAAAAAAAATAATAATAAAAATTAAATCCTAAAAAAAAAATTATGTCTTTTTTTTTCTTCTCTTTTAGCTTTAAGCTTTTAGCTTTAAGCTTTTTGTTCCCAAGTCCTTAGTATTCCACTTCGAACCTGTAACTCAAAGACACAAAAAGAAACGTAAAAAGGAACAAATAAAAATAATAAACAAATAATAAATAAAAGATAAATCTAAAAAAAAAATGCTACCTAAACACAAATTCGCGTCGGCGGCGCCAAAAATTTGATGGATTTTCAAATGATGTTGTAGTTGTGGTAAAAACTGGGTTCTTTTCAGACTTGTGAAGGAAATAATTTCTTAGATTTAAATTTAAACAGGCAAATAAATTTTGTTTGAAAACTTTAGGGAAAAACACCAAGACTTGGATTCCACCATTGACCCATTATTTGATAAATTCTAATAATTAATATTCATGCAATTTTTCTTTTAGAGTGATTCTAATATTTTGCCTTTTGTAGATTTTTGAAGTAATAAATGTAAACACCAAGCATGAAACATCAAGAGTCTTAAACTAAGCATGCTCCATCAAAATGAATCACAATTATTCAATAAAAATCAATTTTCCAATAAAAATTCCATGCAAATAATCATGTAATAATATTGCAAATAAATAATAAAGTTAGAATTATACTATAAATAAGGACCAATGGCTTCCTCCGTCGCCTTGGCTAAGGGGTTTAACTCCTCATATCAAAAACTTGCTCAAAATTGCTTAATAGGTGTTTTTATTGATGAATATGGTGATAAAGAGAAGTTTGCAACGCTGTATAAACGTTACAGCGTCACTGTTTTAAGACTGTTGAAGAACGACTGCCTTAGCAGGTCTGTTCTTCCTCTTCTTCTTCCTCGAACAGAAGCAGCACTGTAACTCTCTGTAATCGCTTCTCCTCGGCTCTCCTCGACTCTAAACTCTCTCCTAAGGGTTTCCAACCCTTCTTATGACTCGAACCAACACTTATATAGCTATCAAACCCCCAAAAATCTCGAGTGTATCCGACTTCTTCTTTTTTCTCCCTTCTCTGCGCTGTTGAGAAACTATCTCTCTTGTGATCTCCCTGTACGTGTTTGTTAGCTATAAATTTGCCACCAAACTCTTATCAAGACTTGAACATGACCAAGTATAGTTTACTTCAGCGCAAAACTCTCCCAGAATCTCTTGAAAATAGCTTTGAAAGTTAAACAGAGAGTACGTGTCCTGGTTGGACTTTGATCCATTCTCCCGGTCATTCCAGCCCAATTGTTTGGGTCCAATTGATCGTAACAGACTTGTTTACTCAATTATAGCCCATTAGTAGCAAATACAGCAATTGAATCTCCAAAAATCACGTCCAAAATTCGATCACCAAATCTGCCAGTGCTGTAACAAGTTTTCCCGCCAAAAATCCATTTTTGAATTTTGAGAAGGAATGCCCCCTATCCTCTGATGGGGTGCGAATAACAAGTGGGGTTGAAATAAAATTCTTGGGGTGGAAATAACCAAATATTGGGTGCCTTTAGTAATTTTTCTTGGATGTTTTCGGACTTTTCCGGGGTACTTCTGGGCTACTTCCGGTATACTGTCAACGGAGCTCCAAACGCCACATTTTTAACCAATTTTGCCGCAAAACCTTATTTTTCCAAAAACACCTAAAAATAAATAAAACACCATAATAAGTACAAAAATGGGTACTAACACAATATACAATGAGGCTATATTAGACACATAAATGCGTCTATCAGTGTCTCAAAGATCATCTCGTCCGTTCAACTTTACCTGCTTGGTTATACAACCCTGGTCAGGAGTTAACTGGTCAATGAGGTGTTGTGGTGATTACCATACGCCAGTCTACCACACCAAGTGATCGGTCAAGTCAGGACTTACCTGTACAACCCCAAACGATCACTTGAAGATGGATAGACACGCATCTATTTTAAGACGCTTAATCGTGACTTACTCCATTAAGCCTTAAAAAAGCAATGCTTCATACATGCTGAATATATTCGATGCATTACATGCATAGAATTCACGTGATATTTTACAAGTATCAAATTCCAAATAACTTAGTTATTTAACCTAGCATTACATCCTACCTTCTATGGGTCCCACGATCCACACACTCGAGACATCAATCATGTCACAAACTGGGGGATACATACTAGGGTATTGGTCTGGCGGTTTACAGCGTGCAGCGCACAACGTGCCATCACAAGAACGTGTCAGGAAGTCATGGACGGTTAGTGATGATGGGAGAAGTGGGCAAGACTGATCGTGTAACACTAACACACTCAACTCCACTACTCATCACTCAATTTTCTCCACTTCCCATGAGAGACGTGGGTTAGGCTCAATGACTTGTATAAATAGGTTCTTCTCCATAATTTCAAAAAAGGACAAGACAACAGAAGCAAGTGTTGATACAACCGTATTCAAACACCGAAACTGATAGCTTACATTCTGCAAGCCAATTCAGCTTTCATGAATACCAATTTCTTAAATAAATTAGTTATTTAACTTAGCACTGTATGCTACTTCCTGCGGTGGGTCCCAAGATCCACTCATTCGAGACATCAATCATGTCACAAACTGGGGGATGCTTACTGAGGTGTTGGTCTGGCAGTTTACAGCGTGCGGCGTGCAATGCGCCCATTTACAAGAACGTGTCAGGAGGCATGGACGGTTAAAGTGATGAGGGAAGTGGGCAAAGAGTGATCGTGTAACCACCTACACGACCCTACTACTCCATCAATCAACTTCCTCCACTTCCTATGAGATGAGATTTTGCGCTCAATGACTTGAATAAATATGTCCTTCACCTATTTTCAAACAACACAGACGGAGAAAAATCAAGTGTTGTCATAGTATTCAGAAAACACCCAAAACTGATAGCTTACATTGTGCAAGCCAGTTCATCATTCTGATACAAGTCGTAAACAACCAACACCTTCACAATCTCAACACCTTCTTTGCTTCCCTCCCTAAGATCAACCCCATCTCCTTCACTTTTTGACCGAAGCAAGTCTGTAACGGCCATTTCTTGGTTTAGGCCATAATTGTATAGATTGATTTCTCGAATCACAAGCACTCCCGTGCAGTGCATTTGTTTAGGGTTTAGATTCATTCCTCATCCACACACCCCAAATTACCAAATTCGGCAGGAATAGTTTTCACCCATAAACACATGTGTCAATCAAGATGGAGATAAACCTCTTCTTAACATACCCTGGTATCCTTATGGTGTCACTACTGGTACATCCTGTGAGGGAATGGAGAGAAATCTCCATATCTGATTCAATGGGAGAGCTAACAGTCTTTTCAGTATCTTCAATTGACTCTTCTTGTATTTCCTCTTCTTCTGTTTCATCTAGAGCCAACATGAATAAATGTTGTTGTTTACATCTATGGCCAGAGGTGAACTTCTCATCACAATTGTAACACAAGCCTTTATCCTTTCTTTCTTTGAGCTGTTCATGAGTCAATCTCTTGATAGGGGGTAGTTAGGTCTTGAATAAAAAGCTCTGGGTTGAAAAGGTGGTTTACTGATGGAATTGTTCTGTGTAGGTGTGGTGGTGTTCCTTGGAGTACTGGTGGATGTAGAGGGAAAATAGGAAGTAGTGGGTTGTGATTTTTAGGTTGACATAAATTTTCTCTATTATCCCTCAAAAGGAGTTCTTGTAGCCTGGATAATTGGAATGCTTCAGATAAGCTGGTGGGTTTGAAAATTTGTATAGTATTCTCGAGTTAATCTTTTAACCCACTAATGAATCTCGGTACAAAGTAGGCTTCAGTTAAATGAGGATTTTTACTTAACATGATGGCTTTGAGTTTTTCAAATCTTTCAAAGTACTCTTCTACACTTACTATTTGAATAAGTTTATTAAACATTCCCACATAATTATCATTAGCTATGTTTTCAAACCTAGTACAAACTGCAAGAGTAAAGTGATTCCAAGTGATGGTACCTTTACCAATCTGGTAGTCAAAGAACCATGAGTCGTCTTTACCCTCCATGTATAAAGATGTTGTACCCACGTAGTCCTTCTCTTCAATATTTTTGTTAATATTGAAAATCATTCACACTTACGGATCCATCCTTTTGGGTTGTCCCCATCAAACCTAGGGAAATCCAGCTTGAGTGGTCTATGAGAGAGGTATTATTGTTGGTCAGAGCATGCGTACCTTCTCCATGTGGAGTTCCAGAGAATACATTATCCCTGAACTCATCTTCAGTCTCTTTATCCTTGACCCTTGATGCAATCTCATTTAAAACTGCTTCAGTACTCTTCTTTGACTCAGCGTTTTGAAGAAGAAATCTCTCTAATAATGATAGTAACCTATCAGTCTTCTCAGATTCGTCCTTCTTTTGAGCAGATCCAAGTTCTTCTATCAATGATATGTCATGTGTCAACTTTGAAAATAGAGATTTTATCTCCTTATAATGGTTCACAAAATTCCTTTCCAGCTCTTTAACTGATGGTCCTGTCATGATGGATCTAACCTGCTCTTGATACCAATTGTTAAGAACTAACAACTGATGAGAGAGATGAAAATGAATTGATGATTACACACAGAAATATGATGAAACCCTAGTAACAACACTACTGTATCATTCCTGAGAAAACACCCTCTTTTCTTATTTTATTGCTTGCTTACTTTCGGCTACAACTTACACTCTTATAGAAGAGAGTACAAAACCCTAATAACTGTAGATGCGATCCTCAAATCCTGACAGTACAACACTTAACTAATCATTAACTAAATAAAACGGTGTTGATGGTGGTTTTTAGCTTAGGGTTAAAATCGTAAAACCTTGCATCAGATGGGACGTCACTCTGCAAGGAAGCGGTGCTGCGAGTACTAACCTCTCCACCGAAATATTTATTGAGCCGCTCAATAAACTTTTATCCGTAACACTCTGTAAATTTCGGCACCTCACCAATACGAGACTCACTGAGTACTTTCATGTGTTATGTTCCCCAGTAGAACCCTTAATCGGTATGGCATGACGGATTTATATTCACTCGTAGCGGAGTAGCATGAACCTCCAAGTATCAAAGTTAAGGCCATTGCACGAAATGCTCAGACAGAAAGCACACTGCATTCTGTAGATAAAGATTTTGTGTGGTGATGAGTGCCTAATATTGTATATATTTATCCCTTTTTGTTGGCATTTAACTCATCTTTTGCGCAATAATTCTACATTTTATCCCATATTCTGTATTTTCATTGTTTTCAAGAATAAATATTTTTCTTAATTAATTTTGCATTTTTAGGTAATAAATAAAGTCTGGATAACTTGTGGAGCGGAAAAGAGTTGAAGAGTAGTGAAAAGCCGGAAGAAATTACGCAAGGAAGCCGCAAAGAATGGTGTGCATAAGCCCAAAAGACTAGAAATGGGCTCAAGAAGGAAGAATTGTTCTTAAAGAAGATATGGGCTTGGCATACCCAAGGCCCAAAACCCTTACCCAAACCCATTTTCTATATCCATACCCGCCTCCATTCTCAGCCGTTAGATTGGATCCATCTCATCATCCAATGGTCGCTTCTTCATCGTGCATCAAAATCTGAAGTCTCTGCAAAACACCATAGTGCCTAAATTCCAAGCCTTCAGATTAGATTGTAGTTGAATCCAACGATCGCTTCTTTGCCTGCGCATCAAACCTCGATACTTCCGCTTAACACTACAACACCTAACCCCATCTAGAGCCGTTAACTTCGTTGTATTTTACATCCTACGGTCGCTACAAGCTGCTTCTTCCTTAGCCGTCCGATCCACCTACCATCTCCACATCCCATGGCCTAGCTTCGAAGATCATCCAACTTGATATCCCCGATCAACACTCTAACACCAAACCCTATACTACCCAACCAAACAGACCTTCTCCCAAAACCATCGACTTCACCTCCCCCATCCCTCTCTGCAACTTCACCACCTTCTTCACCTGCCGCACCACCACCACCACCAGCTCAATACGAGCTCTCAAATCACTCAACAACCCTATCCCACATCATTACTTCCCCTTTCACCAACTCTATGTCCTCCTAATCACTCAATTTCACGCCTCTCCCATGTCAGGAACCCTAGAGGTGAAATTGACAAATTAGGTGAAATAGAGTTGCAATTGGAGGCGTGGGAAGCATCAGAAGACCGTAAGGAAGCATGGGTCGAAGTCAGTAGCAGTTTTCATAGATTAGGTATGAATTGATTTCATTTTTTTATCAAACCCTAATTTCATAAATTGGGGATTTTGGGGGGAAAGTGATTGAATGTATAATTAGAGGCATGGGTCGACGTATCAGGGCTGTTATCAGTAGGTTAGGTGAGTCAATTTCACTTTTTGGTGAAACCATAACTTCACTGATTTTTTGGGATTTCCATTGTATGTATAAATAGGGACTGTGGTGTGATGTAAAAGCTTATGCTTGGAATAGCCAGCATCCAGGACTTTCATGTCCTGTTAATGTTTTTTTCTCTTTTCAATTTTGTGCTGTTTCATGCACTGTTCATGTTCTGTTAAGGTTTAATTTCAGTTGTTTTACTCTTAATATCCTGTTTTGTTCCTTGTGATGTTTGTTCCTTCATTTCAGTTGTGATGTTTGTTTCTTGTGATGTCTGTTAAGGTTAATTTCAGTTGTTTCATGTTCTGTTGATGTTTGTGTAATGTTAATGTTTAGTTCACTGCTGTTAGTTTAATGGAATGCTAGGTTAGAAACCTTTGAAGCACTGAATTGATTGAGTAATGGAAGAAATCAGTGCTCATAGCAAGCTGATTATCTTGCCATTCCATTTTTGTATGCTTAGGTGCATTGTGTTGATTGAGCATTGGGAGAAATTAGTGCTCATAGCAAGCTAATTCTCTTCCCATTCTATTTGTATGCCTGTATTCTTCCCTTGGCCTTGCATTGTCACCATTTCAGTTTCACCATCTCCCCTGCCCTTGGCTTAGGCCTTGGTTCACTTGCACTATTCTCTGATTGTTGTTGTTTAGTTCTTTGCTGTTTAGTCATTGTTTTGTTTAATTTTCTTCATTGCCTTGTTTTGCCCTGTTTACTTCCCTTGGCTTGCTGCAACCCTGTTGCTGCTGCTGTTTGCTTCCCTTGCTGTTGCTGCAGCTGCCTTTTCCTTCCACTGCCTTGCTGTTGCTGCTGTTGCTGCAGCTGTTTTTTCCTTCCTACTGCTGTTGCTGCTGTATTCTCTGCCAAGCTGTGCTGTGCTGCCTTGTTCACCCCTAGCTGCCACTGCTGCTGTTGCAACTGAGCTTGGCTCAGCTAAGACCACAGTTCATTTCAAAGACTGCTGAAGCCCAGAGTCATTACTAAAGCCACTGTAACAGTTCACTTTCTAAAAGCCCAATTCAGTCAAATGTGGGCTTAATCCATAAGCCTAAACTCAAAAGCCCAAGACCAAACCAACTGAGTCCAAGGCTCAGTTCATCATTCAAAGGCCCAAAGCCCATTTACACTTCAAAGACCAACTGAGCCCAAGCTCAGTTCATTTTATTGTTATCAAACCCATTAGTACTCTAAGCCCATTAGCAATTTAGAGCCCATTAGCAATTTAGAGCCCAAATAGCTAAACACAACAAAACACTCCCAATCTCTGTGGATCGACCCGTACTTGCACGAGCTACAACCGACGACCGTGCACTTGCGGTATTACTGTAGGCCCGCGTTTCATTGCGCTTAATTTTTATACACGTTCCCGGGCCCACCAAGTTTTTGGCGCCGCTGCCGGGGAATGTTTTGCATTTAAATATAATATCTTTGAGGCCTACCAAGTTTTTGGCGCCGATGGGACGTCACTCTGCAAGGAAGCCTTGCATCAGATGGGACGTAAAACCTTGCATCAGATGGGACGTCACTCTGCAAGATATTATATTTAAATGTCTATTGTTTGTACAACTGAGCCCAAGCCTAAGTTTAAGACCAAAGCCCAAGTTCATTAAGGCCCAACCACAGTTTAGGTTAAGGCTAAAAGCCCAATTCAGTCAACTGTGGGCTTAACCCAAAAGCCTAACTCAAAAGACTAAGCCCAGTTCATTCTTAGGAATAAGGCCAAAGCCAACTTCAATCACAAGCCCATTTACACTTCAAAGACCAACTGAGCCCAAGCTCAGTTCAACCCATTTCAAAGGGGATTCAAAGCCCAACAGCAATTTAGGAACCCAAATAGCTAGAAACACTCCAAACACTCCCGATCTCTGTGGATCGACCCGTACTTGCACGAGCTACAACCGACGACCGTGCACTTGCGGTATTACTGTAGGCCCCCGTTTCACTTCGCTTCATTTTTATATACTTCTCCGGGCCTGCCAAGTTTTTGGCGCCGCTGCCGGGGATAATTTTATACATCTCCGGGCCCACCAAGTTTTTGGCCGGGGATAATTTTTAGGACCTTTTAGAAGCCTACCAAGTTTTTGGCGCCGTTGCCGGGGATTGGTGCTGTGTTTTTCTTGTTTTTTTATTAGCTATTTTTGCATTTCACTGCATAGCATTTGCATCTGCATCTGCTTCACTTCATTTGCTGTTGGACCTGCTGTTCTGAACCAGTTTTTCCTTTGCTGGGACGCCACCAAGGAAAAGAACCAAAACCCAACTGGGTTTATGCAACAATATCAGAGCAGCTGGGCTGTGCTTAAAAGGTAACCCATTTAAGAGAACCCGAATTGTGGGCTTCCAATTTTTAATTGTGGGATTGTAATATTAAAGCCAATTTTTGGGCTTCTCTTATTTCCTGTTGGGTTTGTAATAATTTTTGTGGGCTTGTTTGTTTAATTTGTGGGCTTGTATTTAATTTTTGTGAGGTTGTTTAATTTGGACTTGTATTTTGTATTCTGGGTTTTTAAACCCAGCTGAGCTTGTAACCGATCACGCTAGTTGAACTCGTTAGTGGGCCGAATACCCAAATTCTAGGCCGAGATTTTGGACTCAGTTCCACCAAAAGTTTTCAACCTAGCTGAGCCAAAGCAAACACAAAACAAACAGTGGGCTTGCTCCCATACAAAAACCAAATTTTATTTTCTTTTTTTAAAAAATAAAAAAAAATAATAAAAAAAAATAAAAAAAAAAATTTCTTTTGCTCCCAATTTTTAAAACCAAATTTCTACTTTGCTCCCATTTTTAAACCAAATTTTCTTTTTCGCTTTCCCATCAAAACCAAAATTTATCTTTTTCCCAACAAAACCAAATTTTTTCCAAAAAGTCCAATCCCATTAAAAAACCAAATTTTCTTGTAGATAATGTGTTAGTTAAATTTCCTTTTGTATATATTTTGCTAATCCAATATGATCTCGGCTGAAATATGTTGGATTTTTGCCTTGAATAACGGAGTTTTAATTCTGCTTTCGCCGAAATCGGGTATTCTCTCTCCTTTTACTCTACTCAGCATGTCCCTTTCCATATGTTGCATTTTAATTCTTTCCATATTTTGAAACATTGAGGACAATGTTTAGTTTAGGTTTGGGGGTATAGAGTAGATGCCACGATAATATGATTTAATTAAAAACGAACTCCTTCTTCTTTTTGAAAAAATTGAAAAATTCCAAAAAAAATGAAAAATCAAAATTCAAAAAAAAATTAAAAAATGAAAAATCATAAAAAAATGGAGCTCATTTACCTTGAAATGTTGACTCTTGTGCAAATATGTATTTTTATTAGGAGTCTTAGTCTAGATATTTAGGCACCCTGATTCTAGCACAATTCACATAGTGATAAGAAATTTGCACGCGCACGATCTAGCAATACATGTATAGCCTCGATCTTCAAGGTGTTTGATAGGAAGCCACGATTGCCAATCACTTTAGAATACTGAACGAAACTTGACTAGCTTGTTCTTTGGTTGGTTGGGATAGAAGGTGGAGGTTACATTAAGAAAGACAACCATCGAATTTAACTGGGTGCATCAAAAAGGGCTACCTCTTGCAAAGTGTCATGTAATTTTTGTTTCCTTTTGTATATGTATCAAAAGTGTTTCTTTGTTCAAAAAAAAAAAAAAAACGATGTATATATTCAGAAAAAAAAAAAAAAAATCAGAAAAATCAGAAAAATACAAAAAAATCAAGTATTTATCAATTCCATCATCTCTTGTTCCAAAAATAAAAAGAGAATAGTCAATGTAAATAAGAGTCATGTAAAGAGTTATTTTGTTGTTTTTTGTAATAAGCAAGGAGGGTGTATGCCATTGATGTACAACGCGAGTAATTGTGAAATACCTCCAACTCATTCACAATTCTCGTAAAGTCCAGACAGCTAGCTAGATTTCGACCTCAGTTCTTAGCCTGAGAAACTATCTCTTGGTGATTAGTAGTCATGACTTCAGATCTTTCTTTACACATGTGTAGATACACTTTACACTCTTATCACATGTCTTTTTTTTGTTATCAGTGCTAGGATTGTGCCTTCGATAGCTAGATTGACATCTCCATTTTGCTGTGAGCTTAAACTGTTTTGCACATGTCACATTTGATGGAATCTGAGCTTATATTTTGACCTAGAACTTTGTAGGTACGTTCTAAGCAAACCTTCACGAGACTTCAACTCGTCCACTAGGGACACTTAGTGGTTTAAAAGGCTTAGTGCATACGCTAAATGCATTCGAGAGACCAGCGACAGTGGTATAGTTAGGATTTCCTTAGTTTTGTTTTACTTGAGGACAAGTAAAATTCAGGTTTGGGGGTATTAAACTTGGTAGGCCTCAAAGATATTATATTTAAATGCAAAACATTCCCCGGCAGCGGCGCCAAAAACTTGGTGGGACGTCACTCTGCAAGATATTATATTATCCCCGGCAGCGGCGCCAAAAACTTGTACAAACAAGGAGGCCTACCAACTTAGGCTTGGGCTCAGTTGTACAAACAATAGACATTTAAAATCGTAAAACCTTGCATCAGATGGGACGTCACTCTGCAAGGAAGCGGTGCTGCGAGTACTAACCTCTCCACCGAAATATTTATTGAGCCGCTCAATAAACTTTTATCCGTAACACTCTGTAAATTTCGGCACCTCACCAATACGAGACTCACTGAGTACTTTCATGTGTTATGTTCCCCAGTAGAACCCTTAATCGGTATGGCATGACGGATTTATATTCACTCGTAGCGGAGTAGCATGAACCTCCAAGTATCAAAGTTAAGGCCATTGCACGAAATGCTCAGACAGAAAGCACACTGCATTCTGTAGATAAAGATTTTGTGTGGCAGCATACAAGATCCAGCTAATTATTGTGATAACTCGCAAAGAACTCATAAACCCAACTAATTTGCAAATTAGGGTTTTGCGCCCCGCGCAGTATACTGGAGCCCGTTGGTCGAAACCATGCTTAAACAAGCTAGGCAACCAAATCCTCCACAGTGTGCTATAAGTGCGGCCGCGCCCTAGCATGCCGGCCCTCTTCTCGTCGACCAATCAGGTCACTTCAAACCTGCCACGGCCTCAAAAAGGTCGCCATACTAAGTTGGATTCCCAAAACACGCCAGCTTCCCAAAAACGCGCTAGCTTCCCAAAAAACGCCAGCATGCCGCACGCGCATGACGCACATGCCAGACGCGCTTACCAGACGCGCATGCCAGACGCGCTTCCCAGACGCGCATGCCAGACGTGCTTACCAGACACACTTCCCAGACGTGCATGCCAGCGCCACTTACAACACCACGACCACTGGCAGACCATCATGCCACGGCTACTAGCACGTCTCTATGCCACGACCACTGGCATGCCACCATGCCATAGCTACTAGCACATCGTTATTCCACGGCCACTGGCATATCACCATTCTACAGCTACTAGCACGTCGCTATGCCACGGCCACTAGCATGCCACCATGCCACAGCTACTAGCACATAGATATGTCACGGTCACTGGCATGCCACCATGCCACAACTACTAGCACGTCGCTATGCCACGGTTACTGGCATGCCACCATGCCACAACTACTAGCCAAAACGAGCCTAGCATCACATATGCTATTTACTTACGGCAAGCCTCTCAATTTTAACTTGCCACACATTGCAAAGTGTTACATGTTTTCCACGAAAACTCTCAAGACATCAAAACATGTCACAAACTGGGGGATACTCATCAGGGTATTGGTCTGGCGGTTTACAGCGTGCGGCGTGCAATACGCCTGTTACAAGAAAGTGTCATAAAGAAGGGTGGATAGTAATGGCAAGAAGTAATGGTGAAAACGTATCCTTTATTATGGAAACATCAATTCCAGGTGTTACCTTTACTCATTTCTTCTATTACTCAAATGTTCCCGCTTCTACGAGACCAGGGTACCTTTTATTGCGACTTGTATAAATTGGTCTCACCTATTTCCACCAGACACAAGTTTTGGTCAGGAGAATAACACCACATCCAGAAATCACCTGGTAGCTTTCCATTCAGCTCACCAGTTCAATTTTTTGATACAAGTCACAAAAACGCCCACACTTTCAGAATCAATTATTCTGGTCTCAACACTTTCTTCGCTTCCCTCCCTAAGACCAACCCTTCTCCTTCACTTTGTGACCGAAGCAAGCCTGGAACGGCCATTTATTGGTTTAGACCAGGATTGTATAGATTGATCTCTCGAATCAAAAGTACTCCCGTGCAATACATTGTTTTGGGTTTAGATTTGTTTTTCACCCACACACACAAGATTACCAAAATCAGCAGAAACAGTTTTCACCCAAAAACAATTGGCGACCACAGTGGGAGATTAATCTCTCGGTTACAATATCAATTTCCAATTCCTGATTTTATTTTTTCAACCCCGATCTTAAGATGGTAGAATTCAGGTCAGGATCAGCAACAAACCCCGAGAACACTGTCACCGAAATTATTCTCGTTGTTAACATTTCTCCCAGTGGTGCTAATACCCCATCTGTCAACACCAGCAACATGGAGAATGTTCCTTCAGGTGTTACACCTCCAATCACAAGAGACAGAGCCTCTGTCACGGAAAATGCTCCTTCAGGTGTTACACCTCCAATCACCAGAGCCATAGATTCTGCCGCCGCTCCCAATGTTTCATCAAGTATGACACCTCAAACTGTTACCAGAACTGCAGCTACTTCGCCGTCAGGACGAGAAACTGGAGGAGCCAGAGGGAGCCGACCCTACATTACTATTTCTGATTTGGTGGAAAGGCAGGAGGTTCTCTCCAGGGCCCAAACAGACATGGCCTCAACCCAGAAGGAGGTGATTGCTTTTCTCAAGACACTGACAGAGCGACTACCACAAGAATCACGCCAGCCAGAGCCAATAAGGAACACATCTAATACTCCTGGCGCTAGCACCTCAACATGACACACTTTTGTAGACGAAGAGACTCGCCCAGGAACTTCATCTGGAAAAAATCAACCGCCCAATTTTCTCACGAGAGAAGATTTGGAACGACTTCTACGAAACCGAGACAAAAGCGACTTCATGGACATGCATCAGCATCAGCCTTCGTATCCTCCTGAAGTACAAAGAATTCCTCTTCCAAGGGGGTACTCTTCCCCTCAATTCTCTCTATACGACGGTACCGGCAATGCGCGTGAACATGTCTCTCGATTATTGGAGTCCCTAGGGGAACATGAATATAATAACGTTCTCTGTTTGAGGGAATTTTCGAAATCACTTACTGGAAGAGCATACACATGGTACAACAACATTACGCTAGGCAGCATCTCTAAATGGTCTGACATGGTTGCAGCTTTCTACAAGAAATACTTCTTTGTGTCTGAGCAAATTACCTTCTCAGATCTAGGAAGGATGTTTCAACGAAATAACGAACATCTGAATGATTTTGTCAAAAGGTTCAGAATTCAAGCGTTCGATTGTCATGACCCAAATGTGATCGAACAGCATTTGGTGGACTCCTGTATCAATGGAATGATTCCCATCTACCGCGCCTTACTAGAGAATATGCGATTCCAGACATTCTCTGAGCTTCATGAAGCCGCAAAACGGTCAGCTACAACAGCACCAGCATTGTTAGAAAGAACCACGCCAAATAGAATCGAGGACGCACGCGAAACTTGAGGAAATAGACGCCTCATCAATAAGCAATACAACACTGGTCCCTCCTCTGTGAGCGTGGTAGACGAATGTGTTAGAGCATAGCTCGGTCAACCTCGCATGCGTTGCTATCTCAAGCATGTTTGTCAATGTTAGTGATCAAAACTATAAGTCTTTATTTCTAGCCTACATAGCTAAGTCTCGGACTAGGATAGAATAGTGTAGTTGAGCTCAAGGACTTCATGGAGATTCATCATACAACGACGAAGATCTACTCAAGGAACCGTAGAACTTCATCAACAAAAAGGTATGTGGAGATTTGAACTTATCTATCACTCAAAATTCTATCTCTTCTATCTCCTACTTCTTATGAGACAAAAGTCGTATGCTATATAGACTGGATCATACACGTTTGATATTTCAAT
Source organism: Papaver somniferum (assembly GCF_003573695.1). Lineage (NCBI taxonomy): Eukaryota > Viridiplantae > Streptophyta > Magnoliopsida > Ranunculales > Papaveraceae > Papaver > Papaver somniferum. The sequence continues at coordinate 176,692,016 of NC_039360.1, forward strand.
CCGAGTATATCTCTCCTATCTATATCTCGAAATCATGTGTTGGTAAAGCGTTTCGCTTTGATCAAGTTTATCTTCACCTAGTGACGAAAGTCATGAAAAGTTTCAATTACTTTGAGAATTGCTCTGACGCGAAACGCTCTGTGAATAACGGCTATATAACGTCCTCTGAGAATGTTTCAATGATTGAAATGAGAATTTAGATTACATAACCATGTATTTCTTAATCCGAAGTTTTCGAACTTTGTTGATTGAGAGAAACCGGAGGAATTGGCTTTGCCAAGTCCGCGAACTGACGGAAGTTCTTGTACCGAGAATTTCTACTGGGATTTTCCAAAAAACTCGTTTGCGTGTAAGTCCGCGAACTGGCAAAAGTCTCTTTGCCGAGATTTTCTGCTGAGTTTGGAAAACTCCACCGGTTGTCTTAAGTCCGCGAACTTGTTTGTGAGCTTAAGAGGTTATGATCTAAAGATGGGCTCTGAACATGAAACTTAAATTACTATGGAATGCTTTATGCAAACCGTGGCTATAAAGTTCATGAACCGATTCAATCGAATAGAATCATCTTTGTTTTAATTGTGTCTTGTGTAGTTACATAAGATCTCATAGCAATTGAAAAACTCTTTAACTAGTTCATTTGAGTCAATTGAACTAGTTATGGTGAAGAAGAACAAGGATAATATGAAATGCTCATATGGTTAACCTTTTGGGTTACTATGTTGAACCAACATACACGTACACGTTTGGGCATGGTTTTCACAAACCTAGTAAACGTCTACCCAAGTGTGTGTGACAAGCTAAGTTTTCGATCCAACGGTTGAGAAATATTAGCTTGAATCTAAATCAGGTTTTCATCTAACGGTGAATATGGATTGCTTTGTAACTAAGGCAAAACCCTGATTTGAAGACTATATAAATGAGACATCTAGCATTGTGCAAAACTAATCCCCACATGTCTGTGTGATACTAGTGCGCTCGCTAGAGTCGATTATCCTTTAACCTTTGGTTTTCTTCTCTAAAACCATGTTAACGACTTAAAGACTTCATTGGGATTGTGAAGCCAGACCGATACTACTTTTATCGTAGTTGTGTGATCTGATCTTGAGTCTTCTATCATACGAGTACAATATTTGATTGGATTGAGATCATGAGAGTTCTCCGATAGAAAAGATAAAGAAGTCACAAACATCTTCGTCTCACTGTTTGCGATTCCTCGATAAACCGCTTGTGTAGTCAAGAAGGATTGTTGAGAGGTGATTGATTAATCTAGGCTGTTGTTCGGGAATATAAGACCGGATTATCAATTGGTTCCTGTTCACCTTGATTTTATATCTTAAGACGGAACAAAAACCTAGGGTTTTTCTGTGGGAGACAGATTTATCCTTTGATAGACTTTTCTATGTGAGACAGATTTGTTTATTATCAAGTCTGCGATTTTGGGTTGCAGCAACTCTTAGTTGTGGGTGAGATTAGCTAAGGGAATCAAGTGCGCAGTATCCTGCTGGGATCAGAGGCCTAGGAGTACAACTGTACCTTGGATCGGTGGGAGACTGATTTGGGTTCAACTATAGTCCAGTCCGAAGTTAGCTTGGAGTAGGCTAGTGTCTGTAGCGGCTTAATACAGTGTGTATTCAATCTGGACTAGGTCCCAGGGTTTTTCTACATTTGCGGTTTCCTCGTTAACAAAATTTTTGGTGTCTGTGTTATTTCTTATTCGCATTATATTTTTATATAATTCAAATAATACAGGTTGTGTGTTAAGATCATCAATTGGAAATCCAACCTTTGGTTGTTGATTGATATTGATTGATCCTTGGACATTAATCTTTGGTACCGTCCAAGTTATCTCTCTTTGATAAAGACTCGCAGATTTCCATTTGCTTGAGTAAATATCAAATCGAGAAATTGAGATATAAACTCTTTGATATATCTTTTTATTGATTGAGTCTAATGTCTAGTTGATTCTCATAAAAAGTATGTTGGAGTTTGTCCATACAGATTGCTAAGTGAAATATTGGGTGGTGTTGTTAGGGCCCCGCTTTTTCAATTGGTATCAGAGCAGGCAAACACGTGCAAGACCTTACAAGTCTGTGTTTGTAGCGATCTGACTCTATGGACAGTAGTGCTATCTCAATAAATTCACCACCAGATCCAGGGATTTCAGAATTCTCTTACATGACTGATTTAATAAAATCTGTAGAAGAAATTCTATCTAAACCTCCACCAGGTTTAAAATCCCTTGAAGTGTTTTCAGGGCTTTAAAAGAAGCTTGAGAGCTTATCTCTTAATGTTGAGTTATACCTCCAGAAAGAGCAAGAATCTCTTGACAGGCTAAATCAAGTTATAATGAATAATATTCATGTTGAGGTTGATATTGATTTACTAATAAGTGAGAGCAATGCTACTCCTCTGCATAATCCAATTAGTTGTGATAAACTAAACGAATTACAAGAGGAGTTTAAATCTCAGTCATCTGAGTGTATCACCTCAAAGCATGAATTGATTCGTTGCTCAATTCCTGATACTTCCTATCAAGATAGTAGTATTGTCTTCTTTTATGAAGAATCTAAGACGTCTCTTTTTATCAAAAGATTTTCCCTTCGCAATACTAAAAACTCTCTGCAGAAACTGTTTTTTATAAGTTGGAAAATAATAAATCAGAAATACAAATCCTTTTGGGTTCTCTTGAAGTTCTTTGATAGACTTATAAAAACAGTTCCTTGGGTGTTTCTCAACACTACAAGATTTAAGAGTTGTTGGAAAGAAACTCTTTCTTGGTGCCATGGTGAGCAAGACATTGTTCACCTCAACACAACTTGTTTGTGTTGAAAGTGCATTCTCACCAAGAAATGTCCTGCTATGTATACGATGAGGGAAGCACAACAACTGGGGCGCACAGATTATATTCGTTAAGGCTGTAGAATTCAATTGGACTTTTATAAAAAAGGTATGTCTATAAACTTGAGCAAGTTTTATGTCTTTATTACTTGTTTGAGTACTTACAATGATCCATGTACCTTGATTATCGTTCTTTTCTACCTAACTTGATTTGTGTTTAAGGTTCTTATATGTGTAGGTTTGAAAATAATAGTTCGGGATGTTTGGACTTCATGGTAGACATACCAAGTATGCATAACATCTTTTAAAATCAAAATCCAGGGGTTTAAGTTCGCAAACCCAGTTTGCAAACTGCTCAAAGTCATGAAAATTCGTTTGCAAACCCGTATGCATACTTGCCTGTAGACGTCGATATTCGGTAAACTTGTTTTGGCCGTAATTTCTCCGTCCGAACTCGGAATGACAACATTCTTTTTGCATTCTATTTCTTTTTGAATTCTCTTCAAAATAGAGATGAGAAACCTTGAATTTGGATGAGTTAAGATTGGTATTTGTCCTGTCTCTTGTTTTTGAGTGTTTTGCTCCAATTCGTCGCACTTGTTCCACTTCTCCTGGACTTGGGCACTTGGATTCTTGGAGTACTAATCTTCTAAGCTAATTTAGAGCTTTTACAAGAATGTTGTTGGTGAATCACAAAGAAGGAAGTTCAAGAATGAGAAGTAGTACGCATTGCTATGGGATTCTTGAATGTTCACAATCATCCTTTGTGAACTATGGTGCATGGTCGTTATTGACTTTGTATGTTCTTCTTTGCTAAGAAAATCTTTTTATACGCCTGTGGTAGCTATTCTTGGTGTAAATCCGGGCAAAAAAGATTGATTCTACCCTCTAAGGACAAATCATCTTATGTGTGCATTACGAGTGTGGCTTGATGCCTAGGAAACTTCTTATGAGAATCTATTCTTGTTTTTAAGAAGGATTACTAGAGTTTGGAATAGCCGTTATTGTGATTTCACATAGCTATGTCCAACGTTTTAATCTTCATATTTTTAGATTTTTTGGTTTAAATTCTAAAACTATTTGGAGGATGATATTATTGCAGTATTAATCTGTTTTGAAGTATTGCAATATTTTTATGGGATATGTATTGTTTGCGTCCGTGAACTTGAAGGTCCCATATTGTGTCAAAAGTAAAGTCGTTCATAAATTGATATTCGTATTGATGAAAGGACGAATGGACTTTTGACAATTACAAAAGTTATGCCTATGCAGTCATTTATTTGATGGAAAATAGGATGAAATCTTTTGTTTGACAAGGATAAAGTCTATTATGTCGTTATGCAAATAGTGATGGAAAATAGAATACATCCTTGTATGTTATCCACGGTATTGATCTTCATTGATCCATTTTGTTATGTTTTACCGTGAAGGCTCCATTGTGTATCCTATGTTGAGCACCTTACAACTATGTCGATTAATATCAGCCTTGTTGGTTGTTCCATGAGATGCTATATGTTGAGCATTCTTGAACTAAATTAATCATCTTGATTGGTTATTTAGTTATTTGCTCAGAAAGTCTTCTTTTGTCGAGCAAAATATTTTGACAATTAAATTGATTGCTTCGGTGATTAGTTTGGTTGTGTATTCCAATTAGATTAATTATAGGTTCTCTTGTAATTAATCTAGTTGAGTTTTTCATATATTCTACAAGTTCTTGTGTTGAGTATTTGAACGGCTATACTAATCATGTTCTATTGGTTGATGTAGTCGTATATTCCGTAAGGTTTTCCTTATGTTGAATATTTTAACGATTAAGGTAGTCATCTTTGTGTGGTTATCTTAGTCGTAGATCCGTAAGTTTAATTATGTTGAGCACAATCAATTAAATTGATCACTTTTGTGGTTTTATTTAGTTGCGTATTCCGATTAAATTAATCATGGGTTTACTTGTGATTAATTTGATTGAGTTTTGGATATAGAAAATCATTTCCATGGTTTTTGGTATCCAATTAAAAAATCCTTCTTTTCTTTCGAAATTAAGGTCGCTCTTGTTGTTCTTTCGGAAATGACATCAAATGGGGGAGAGTTCTTTTGAACTTGTGCTTAATGGTAATATCTTACGGGGTGTGCGGCTGTGGAATTTTATAGGAGTTATCTTGTATCTTAAAACTCCTTGATGAATGTATTTAGCTTCGGCTGTATGATTGCATATAAATTAAGTTGGTATGTATTTTTCTTTTTGTCTATGAAATGTCTCTTGTGGAAATTTCATTATGATCCCGTTCTTTTACCTTTGCCAATTTTATTGACAAAAAGGGGGAGAAATATTGTAGTTCACACTATAAATACATATGGTTTTTGGATCATTGTGTAAGGGGGAGTGGTTTCCATGATCGAGATGGAGTATTGAGTAAGGGGGAGTGATACATATCACCATAGTGTTATTGTTAAAGTCGTGATACAATTTGACTTTGATGTTACATAATAATACTATGACACTGTATAATAATGATCGAGAATCTCGATTTCTCTAATTGTTATAGCTACGTATCTTGAACAACGGTGATGCTAAACTTACAACCTTTGGGATCATTGGAGTACTTGGAAAGACGAAGATTTTAGGGAACGTTGAAGATTAGACTATGGAATAGGAGCCACTAAAGTTTATCTTTTTTGTATTCCATATGTATTAATAGTTTTGTCACTAAAATTGACAAAGGGGGAGATTGTTAGAGCATAGATCGGTCGTCCTCCCATGTGTTGCTATCTCAAGCATGTTTGCCAATGTTAGTGATCAAAACTATAAGTCTTGAATTCTAGCCTACATAGCTAAGTCTCGGACTAGGATAATAAAATGTAGTTGAGCTCAAGGACTTCATTGCGATTCATCATACAACGACGAAGATCTACTCAAGGAACCGTGGAACTTCATCAACAAAAAGGTATGTGGAGACTTAAACTTATCTATCACTCAAAAGTCTATCTCTTCTATCTCCTACTTCTTATGAGACAAAAGTCGTATGATATATAGATAGGATCATACACATTTGATATTTCGAGCCGAGTATATCTCGCTTATCTATATCTCGAAATCATGTGTTGGTAAAGCGTGTCGCTTTGATCAAGTTTATCTTAACCTAGTGACGAAAGTCATGAAAAGTTTCAATTACTTTGAGAATTGCTCTGACGCGGAACGGTCTGTGAATAACAGCTATATAACGTCCTCTGAGAATGTCTCAATGATTGGAATGAGAGTTTAGATTACATAACCATGTATTCCTTAATCCGAAGTTTTCGAACTTTTTTTATTGAGAGAAACCGGAGGAATTGGTTTGCCAAGTTCGCGAACCCAGTCCGCGAACTGACAGAAGTTCTTGTACCGAGAATTTCTGCTGGGATTTTCCAAAAAACTCGTTTGCGTGTAAGTCTGCAAACTGGCGAAAGTCTCTTTGCCGAGATTTTCTGCTGAGTTTGGAAAACTCCACCGGTTGTCTTAAGTCCGCGAACTTATTTGTGAGCTTAAGAGGTTATGATATAAATATGTGCTCTGAACATGAAACTTAAATTACTAAGGAATGCTTTATGCAAACCGTGGCTATAAAGTTCATGAGCCGATTCAATCGAATCGAATCATCTTTGTTTCAATTGTGTCTTGTGTAGTTACATAAGATCTCATAGCAATTGAACATCTCTTTAACTAGTTCATTTGAGTCAATTGAACTAGTTATGGTGAAGAAGAACAAGGTTAATATGAAATGATCATATGGTTAACCTTTTGGGTTACTATGTTGAACCAACATACACGTACACGTTTGGGCATGGTTTTCACAAACCCAGTAAACGTCTACTCAAGTGTGTGTGACAAGCTAAGTTTTCGATCTAACGGTTGAGAAATATTAGCTTGAATCTAAATCAGGTTTTCATCTAACGGTGAATATGGATTGCTTTGTAACTAAGGCAAAACCCTGATTTGAAGACTATATAAATGAGACATCTAGCATTGTGCAAAACTAATCCCCACACGTCTGTGTGATACTAGTGCGCTCGCTAGAGTCGATTATCCTTTAACCTTTGGTTTTCTTCTCTAAAACCATGTTAACGACTTAAAGACTTCATTGGGATTGTGAAGCCAGACCGATACTACTTTTATCGTAGTTGTGTGATCTGATCTTGAGTCTTCTATCATACGAGTACAATCTTTGATTGGCTTGAGATCGTGAGAGTTCTCCGATAGGAAAGATAAAGAAGTCACAAACATCTTCGTCTCACTGTTTGTGATTCCTCGACAAACCGCTTGTGTAGTCAAGAAGGATTGTTGAGAGGTGATTGATTAATCTAGGTTGTTCTTCGGGAATATAAGACCGGATTATCAATTGGTTCCTGTTCACCTTGATTTTATATCTTAAGATGGAACAAAAACCTAGGGTTTTTCTATGGGAGACAGATTTATCCTTAGATAGACTTTTTTTTGTGAGACGGATTTGTTTATTATCAAGTCTACTATTTTGGGTTGCAGCAACTCTTAGTTGTGGGTGAGATCAGCTAAGTGAATCAAGCGCAGTATCCTGCTGGGATCAGAGGCGTAGGAGTACAACTGTATCTTGGATCGGTGGGAGACTGATTGGGGTTCAACTATAGTCCAGTCCGAAGTTAGCTTGGAGTAGGCTATTGTCTGTAGCGGCTTAATACAATGTGTATTCAATCTGGACTAGGTCCCGGGGGTTTTCTGCATTTGCGGTTTCCTCGTTAACAAAACTTCTGGTGTCTGTGTTATTTCTTTTCCGCATTATATTTTTATATAATTGAAATAATACAGGTTGTGTGTTAAGATCATCAATTGTAAATCCAACCTTTGGTTGTTGATTGATATTGATTGATCCTTGGACATTGGTCTTTGGTACCGTCCAAGTTATCTCTCTTTGATAAAGACTCGCAGATTTCCATTTGATTGAGTAAAGATCAAATCGAGAGATCGAGATATAAACTCTTTGATATATCTTTTTATTGATTGAGTCTAACTGTCTAGTTGATTCTCATAAAAAGTATATTGGAGTTTGTCCATACAGATTGCTAAGCGAAATATTGGGTGGTGTTGTTAGACCCCCTCTTTTTCAGAAGGAGGAAAAAGGAAGGCTCCAACAGCAAAACAACCATCCAAGCGCACAGCGCCATCACGACAGGAAGCTCCGTCACGGAAGACCACCGCTGAAGCTCCCATGCGACATCAAGAGGCTGGAGAAAGTGTCTTGGATTTCCCGTTCCAATCGAAGAAGTGGTTGAACTCTTGGAAGCATGGATCCAAGACGACTCCATCAGGCTACCTCCTATCAGGCGCCCACCAACCGAAGCGGAAATGGCAAACCCCAAATATTGCCGCTACCACAGATTTTTCCACCACCCGACCAGTGACTGCAACAAGCTGAAGCATATCTTCAAAGAAAAGATAGAAGCAGGGGAGCTTCGACTAGACAATGAAGGAGTTCACAGAGATCCACTTCCAATCAGGAGTTGCATGGTCTCTGAGGACTCCGTACACGAAATTGTGCAATCCATGATGCAACATGTATGCGAAATTCTCTACCTCTCCAAGGCACAGCGTCAAGACATCTTCACATACCTTAATCATGTTGTATCGGGCAAGTGACTCTTTCCTACTGAAGAAACCACACCAGAACCCCAAACTCTCCTAGGAAACGGTGCTGGAAAATACAACTGGGGACTGTTGACCACGGTTCATCTGAGGAACGCCAAGCTCGATAACACATTCATCGACGTGTATGACTTCAACATCATTACCATCAAAACTCTGAGAGCTGCGGGATTTTTGAAGCAGGAGGCTACCCATTCCCCAACCATGGTCAAAAACTTGGAAGGAGAGGCGATAGACGTGTATGGCTACATCAATCTTGAAATCAAGGTGGAAGACACTCTAACACATGGCAAATTCTACATTGTCAAAGAACTCTCAAGCTACGACATGATTCTGGGGCGCACGTGGGTACACGTTAAAAAAGCGAAGTTAGGGGTATCCCCTCTGCCGATGTCGATACCCGAAAGAATTTCCAACAAGCCGTCCAACTTTGAAGATTACATGATGCCATATCAACAACTTACCAATGAACTCAATTGCCTAGAAAAAGCCCGTCGACGTTCATCCGCAGATTCCGAACACAAGTAAGTCTGGTTAAACAACCCTTTCTTCACCCAGTCACCTGTCCTCTCGGCCAAGCATGGGGACTCGGTCTGATTACCAACCCAGGCGTCATTAAGAGATGTGAATGGGATGTTGGGCCTTTCAAGTACTTTGTCAAAAATTTGGAAGCTGTCACATCCAAACATGACGAGTTCAATCAAGTGGTTGCGCAATGCTCCAACCCATTTAAAATTGGAGATGTAGTAGTCAAGATGATCTCGTTTCAAGTTGGGAACATAACAGTAAGATGGACACTAGTCCCGGTCCGCCTAAAGAAAAGGAAGATGAGCCATATCTGGTTGCAGAAGTTATCTTGGGTGATTACTGCAAGCTCATCAATACCGACAAATTGGAAGGTGTCACGATTCACTCGTGATGGCTCAAACCCTTCAATACCTAAAACGTTGTGCTACCTTCACCTCCAGCGTTCTCCTTCAGCATTTCTTTCAGCATTTTCCTTTTCGTGCAATGTTTGTAACTCCTCAAAAATGATTGCACTGCTTGCATTCATGAGTAGAATTTTCAATTCCAATTAAAGAACATCTTTCTTTGAAAAGTTTCCCCTTAAAGGGAAAATACCAAGTAAACCTAAAACTCTCACAGGGTCATTATCCGTCAATTGAAAACCAGAGAAATCAAACCACCACAAAAATACCTATTCAAAAGTACTCAAAAAGGAAATATGCAAGGAAGACGATCATCAGGCGGCAGAACAGATATCTTCTTCAAGAATATTCGGCTCCAAATCTCAGAAACAGTATGAAGGTTTTATTAATTCATTCAAAGATGTGAAACCATAAATGCTGAATGACGGAATGTTACTTGACGAAACCCTAACTCCATGAAAATAAGAAAGTAAAAGCAAACTTCTGGAAAGTCAAAAGAGGCTTCACGTTAAGAAGAAATAGCAAAAGTGGAAAAATTGGTCGTTAACGGCAGACGCCTGGATCAATATCGCCTTCATCAGAGCTTCTTCAAGCACACTCCCTAACACGCTTTCTGACAGCAAACGTTCCATCCAAACGCCGCCTCGGCAGCAGCAACCTCGGCGTTCCATCCAGAAGCCGCCTCAGCAGCAGCAACCGCAGTGTCCCATCCAGAAGCTACCACAGCAGCAGCTTCCACTTCATGTCCAGCGTTTTCTTCAACAGCAGTCCCATCGTATGTTTCCGTAGCTTCTCCAGTTGCTCCAGCATACATTTCCTCTGTCTCCTTGTCTGCCTTGACGGCATCTTCAGCGTTTGCATTAACACCCCTGACAGCAGTTTCGGCGTCCACTCCAGAAGTTGTTTCAGTTTTGTAAATCGTATCGACGTCTTCCCCATGAGCCTTTCCAGCTACTTCTTCAGGATGTCCCGGTTCGTCCGCATCAAAGTCAAGGATTACGATACCATCATGGACAGGGTAATTAAACTGGACCTCACCTAAAAGTTTTATGGACTCAGTCTTCCGTCGCTTCAATCGAGAGGAGAATCGTTCATCCCTAGCACTGGGTTGCAGAAAAGCTTCGTTTCTCTGAGATCTCCCGACAAGCCGGGATTCTTCATCGTGCCTCCACCTTTCCTCCATGTCCATTGAAGCCAAGAGAGTCTGAACACACATCCGCATTCTGTATAAATGGTCGAGAGACATGTCTCGTATAATCTCGTCAGCCTCACGGAACAGAAAATCAATTCTGTCTAATACCTCCTCATGAGAAGAAGACTGGTTTTCTTCGAGTTCAGAATTTCTTTCCGAAGAGGTACGATCATCACTGGAAGATCCCATTATATGCTACAAAAAAAAATACCACGTTTGTACCAGCAATCTACATGACGAGGAAAACAAAATGTAACTAGGGTAGGAAACACGATACAATACCTGTGGGAAGATGGACGCGATTTTTATAATGATTTGTATGGGCGAAGGATTCAGGGTCACCTCTTATATTCAGTAGAAAATTTTTACCAGCCGTGAATTAAGGCTACGCACGCGTGATACACGCTGGATTAGATATTTCTTTATACGGAACAATTAGGGTTTGGTTTCCAAGTCATTCTGACTTAGCCCGCGCCATCCTCCTATCTCAAGCCGCGTCCGAGCTGCGTCCAAGCCGCATCCGAGCAAAGCCGCGTCCAAGCCGCGCCATCCGCTACTTCATCTAGCCTCCCATCCGCTACTTCAAGCTAGCAGTACCAACGACCCATGACCAAGATGAATCTATGCAAAATCCGCCAGCACAAGGATCACTGATTTCTCATGCCTTCCACTAAAGGTTAGTTAAATTTCCTCGGCGATCTCTTCACATGTTGCTCTCTCGATTTTGCTCTCTCCTGTCACCATCTCATGCTTACCCCGCAACAATGCCACTGTTACGTGCTAAGCAGGGTACTTAATGTTGATGGTGGTTTTTAGCTTAGGGTTAAAATCGTAAAACCTTGCATCAGATGTGATGTCACTCTGCAAGGAAGCCGTGCTGCGAGTACTAACCTCTCCACCGACATATTTATTGAGCCGCTCAATACACTTTTATCCATAACACTCTGTAAATTTTGGCACCTCGCCAATACGAGACTCACTGAGTACTTTCTTGTGTTATGTTCCCTAGCAGAACCCTTAATAGGTATTGCATGACGGATTTATGTTCACTCGCAGCGGAGTAGCATGAACCTCCAAGTACCAAAGTTAAGGCCATTGCAAGAAATGCTCAGATAGAAAGCACACTGCATTCTGTAGATAAAGATTTTGTGTGGCAGCATACAAAATCCAGCTAATTATTGTGATAACTCACAAAGAACTCATAAACCCAACTAATTTGCAAATTAGGGTTTCGCGCCCCGCGTAGTATACTGGACCCTGTTGGTCGAAACCATGCCTAAACAATCTAGGCAACCAAATCCGCCACAGCGCGCTAAAAGTGCGGCCGCGCCCTAGCATGCCGGCCCTCTTCCCGTCGACCAATCAGGTCGCTTCAAACCTGCCACGGCCTCAAAAAGGTCGCCATACTAAGTTGGCTTCCCAAAACACGCCAGCTTCCCAAAAACGCGCTAGCTTCCCAAAAAATGCATCATGCCGCACGTGCATGCCTGGCGCGCTTACCAGACGTGCATGCATGCCAGACGCGCTTGCCAGACGCGCATGCATGCCAGACGCGCTTTCCAGACGCGCTTGCCGGACGCGCATGCCAGACGCGCTTACCAGACGCGCATGCCAGACGCACATGCCAGACGCGCTTACCAGAAACGCTTCCCAGACGTGCATGCCAGCGCTACTTACAACACCACGGCCACTGGCAGACCATCATGCCACGGCTACTAGCACGTCGCTATGCCACGGCCAATGGCATGCCACCATGCCACATCTACTAGCACGTCTCTATGCCACGGCCACTGGCATGCCACCATGCCACAGGTACTAGCACCTCGCTATGCCACGGCCACTGGCATGCCACCATGCCACAACTACTAGCACATCGCTATGCCACCATGCCACAACTACTAGCACGTCGCTATGCCACGGTCACTGGCATGCCACCATGCCACAGCTACTAGCCAAAACGAGCCTAGCATCACATATGCTACATGTTTTCCACAAAAACTCTCGAGACATCAAAACATGTCACAAACTGGGGTATACTCATCAGGGTATTGGTCTGGCGGTTTACAGCGTGCGGCGTGCAATACGCCCGTTACAAGAAAGTCTCATAAAGCGGGGAGGTTAGTAACGGAAAGAAGTAATGATGAAAACGTATCCTTCATTATGGAGACATCAATTCCAGGCGTTACCCATTACTCCTTTCTTCCATTTCTCAAACGTTCCCGCTTCTACGAGACCAGGGTACGTTTTATTGCGACTTGTATAATAGGTCTCACCTCTTTCCACCAGACACAAGTTTTGGTCAGGAGAATAACACCACATCCAGAAATCACCTGGTAACTTTCCATTCATCTTACCAGTTCAATTTTCTGATACAAGTCACAAAAATGCCCACACTTCCAGAATCAACTATTCTGGTCTCAACACTTTCTTCGCTTCCCTCCCTAAGACCAACCCTTCTTCTTCACTTTGTGACCGAAGCAAGCCTGGAATGGACATTTCTTGGTTTAGGTCAGGATTGTATAGATTGATCTCTCGAATCAAAAGTACTCCCATGCAATACATTGTTTTGGGTTTAGATTTGTTTCTCACCCACACACACAAGATTACCAAAATCACCAGAACCAGTTTTCACCTAGAAACAAACGGCTAACTAAACAATTAATGAGTTAATTAATTAGCTACTGGTTACAATGTAACCCTAACCATGCAGATAAGTGCACCCAGCTTCAGACTTTAGGCTAGCCAGATACATGACATTACACTTCTGCCAGAGAGTTTTTTTTTCTCTGCATCCTCCAGAATCTCAAATAGTTTCTTAGTTAGTGATATATCCTTTCCTTATTTTTCATTTAGATTAGAAATGACTTATGATCTTGTCGTCGTTGTTTTCTTTGTGTGACGACCCTTCTGTTGGTATATTCTCACCCAAGTGCAAGAGATGTTTTTTATACGTATTGCAAAGCAATACTATGGATCTTCTTTGTTCGGCGCGGATGCTGGGACTCTGTGGTGTTTATCGGTCTCTTGTTCATGCAACTATTCTTTTGGCATATTAACGTTGTATATTGTGTTCCTTCGTAGACTCTAGTTGTTTTAAGTTCTCCATCCTTTTTCCTTTTTTGCTGCACCTACTTATATTGATGAATATATATAAAAAAAATTGATGAAAACATTAATTTTATTAATTAAGAAATATAGTACAAAAGTGTTTATGGGTGAAAATTATTTTTGCTGGTTTTGGTAAATTTGGGTGTGTGTGGATGAGAAACGAATCTAAACCCTAAACAAATTCACTGCACGGGAGTGCTTTTGATTCGAGAGATCAATCTATACAATTCTGGCCTAAACCAAGAAATGGCCTTTCCAGACTTACTTCAGTCACAAAGTGAAGGAGATGGGGTTGATCTTAGGGAGGGAAGCAAAGAAGGTGTTGAGATTGTGAAGGTGTTGGTTGTTTACGACTTGTATCAGAATGATGAACTGGCTTGCACAATGTAAGCTATCAGTTATGGGTGTTTTCTGAATACTATGACAACACTTGATTTTTCTCCGTCTGTGTTGTTTGAAAATAGGTGAAGGACATATTTATTCAAGTCATTGAGCGCAAAATCTCATCTCATAGGAAGTGGAGGAAGTTGATTGATGGAGTAGTGGGGTCGTGTAGGTGGTTACACGATCACTCTTTGCCCACTTCCCTCATCACTTTAACCGTCCATGCCTCCTGACACGTTCTTGTAAATGGGCGCGTTGCACGCCGCACGCTGTAAACTGCCAGACCAACACCTCAGTAAGCATCCCCCAGTTTGTGACATGATTGATGTCTCGAATGAGTGGATCTTGGGACCCACCGCAGGAAGTAGCATACAGTGCTAAGTTAAATAACTAAGTTATTTAAGAAATTGGTATTCATGAAATATCGTGTATGCTCGATGCATGTAATGCATTTACATATGAAGCATCGCTGTTTTAAAGCTTAACCGAATAAGTCGCGGATCAAGCGTCTTAAAATAGCATCACGCCCAACCATCTTCGAGTGATCGTTTGAAGGATGCATGGGCGAGCCATCCCCTGGTCGATCACTCCCTGTGGAAGAGTAGCGGACGACGATCATCGAGATGCTTCATTATACGCATAGCCTTTAACCTAGGATGTCCGACCAAGCTAGCAAAGTTGGTCGGACGAGATGGTTTACGACAGTTATTTGCGACCGTTGATGGAATTTTAGGGTTTTAGGAGGTGCGCAAGCATCCCTCTTTGGCTTGACCGAATTTAAACTTGGGCGCCGGTTTTGGTGGGACCGATCGGTCATGCATGAAGGCGGTCTGTTGTTGTGCACGTCTATACCTCTCTGCCCCATGAAGGCTTGATCTAGGACACTCAAGTCGACTGGAAAAGATGAGTGGGTGTGATCGATTTCCGATAGAAACCCTTTGCCGTAAAGGATTTGGGAACCGCGTGACATGCCTACTTTGGGCGTGCGTTTCGAGGCGCTCGGCCATGGTTGGCCTAGGCCGATCAGTCACACGTATAGGTGGGCCCACGGCGACCACGTTGATACTCTTGGTACCTCTTAAGTCTATATCTACACCCTCCGTTTAGGCTGGCGAATCGTGCATTAATTAATAATGCTATAAATTCACAGAATATTTGGGATTGTTGCTACATGCACCATTCTAGGTGAAATTTGTGTGTTTATCGAATTACTTCAAATAAACAAAGCGAGAGGTTTTTTGTGCTCATCGCTTATCAAATGGATTTATCCTTTGCAGGATGTCAACACATAAAATACTGGTTTTACAACTTTAGCCCTGAACAAAAATCCACCATCAACATTAAGTCCCCTGCTTAGCACGTAACAGTGACATTGTTGCGGGGTAAGCATGAGATGGTGACAGACAAGGATGAAAAACCTAAAGGTCAAGACATGAGAAGATTACCAGGAAAATTCGATTGAAGTTTGGGAAGAGGCATGTGCAATCTGCAATCTTTGTGCTGGCGCGCTTCTGTCTTGGCCACGGAGTACTGGTACCATGTAGTGTTGGTGCAGCGAGCCTTGAATACAAAGACGAGTATTGAGGTGGTGGAGCCCTCAGCACTATAATGTATTGAGGCAACATGCATGACAACACTGAAAAAACGGGGGTCTAACAACACCGCCCAATATTTCGATGAGCAATCTGTATGGACTAACTCCGAAACACTTAATAGAGAATCAACTAGACAGTCAGACTCAATCAAGATAGAAGTATCTCAAGGAGTTAATATCTCTCTCTCTTGTTTTGATTCACTCAAGCTAATAGAAATCAGCGCGTCTATAATCAAACACAAGGAATAACTTGGACGGTACCAAAGATCAATGTCCAAGGATCAATCAACAACCAAAGGTCGGATTTCCAATTGATTGATTCAAACGCACAGCCTGTATTATTTCAATTATATAAACAAATATAATGCGGAAATAGAAATAACACAGACACCAGAATTTTGTTAACGAGAAAACCGCAAATGCAGAAAAACCCCGGGACCTAGTCCAGATTGAATACACACTGTATTAAGACGCTACAGACACTAGTCTACTCCAAGCTAACTTCGGACTGGACTATAGTTGAACCCCAATCAGTCTCTCACTGATCCAAGGTACAGTTGTACTCCCTACGCCTCTGATCCTAGCAGGATACTGCGCACTTGATTCCCTTATCTGATCTCACCCAAAACTAAGAGTTGCTACGACCCAAAATCGCTGGCTTTAACAATAAAAAATTATGTCTCACACATACAAGTCTATCAAAGGATCAATCTGTCTCCCACAGAATAACCCTAAATGTTTTTGTTCCGTCTTTTGATAATAATCAAGGTGAATAGGAACCAATTGATAATCCGGTCTTATATTCCCGAAGAACATCCTAGATTAATCAATCACCTCACAACAATCTTAATCGTATGGTAGCGAAACAAGATGTCGTGGAATCACAAACGATGAGACGAAGGGGTTTGTGATTACTTTTTATATCTTGCCTATCGGAGAACTCTCACGATCTCAAGCCAATCAATATGATTGTACTGTTACGATAGAGGATGCAAGATCAGATCACACAACTATTATAAAAGTAGTATCGGTATGGCTTCACAATCCCAATGAAGTCTTTAACCTGGTTTTAGAAGAAGAAAACTAAAGGTTAAAGGAGAATCGACTCTAGCACGCAAACTAGTATCACACGTAAGGTGTGGGGATTAATTTTGCACAATACGAGATGTCTCCTCTATATAGCCTTTCAAATCAGGGTTTTGTCTTAGTTACAAAGAAATCAGTATTCACCGTTGGATGAAAATCTGATTTAGATTCAAGCTAATATTTCTCAATCGTTAGATCGAAAACTTATTTTGTCATACACAAATGATTGTACACTTCTAGGTTTGTTAACCGCACCCAAACGTGTACATTGTTGGTTCAACAATAGTCTACCCAAAGAGGTTAACCATATGAACGTTTCATACCAACCATGTTCTTCTTCACCATAACTAGTTCAATTGACTTAAATGAACTAGTTAAGAGAGTTGTTCAATTGCAAGGAAATCTTATGTAACTACACAAGACACAATTGAAGCAAAGATGATTTGATTCACTCGAATCGGTTCATGAACTTTAATAGCCACGGTTTGCAAATGCATTCCTTAGTCTTTTAAGATTAAGTTCAGAAATCATCTTTAGATATATAACCTTCTCAAGTTCGCAGACTAGGTTCGCGGACTTAAGACACCGGATAGAGTTTACAAACTCCAGCAGAAATTCTCGGGTTCGAGAACTACGCCGGTTCGTGGACTGGGTTCGCGGACTGGGTTCGTGGACTTGGCTCACGCAGGTAGTTTGTCAACTCCAGCAGAAATTCTCGGGTTTGAGAACTTCGGCAGTTCGCGGACTGAGTTCGCGGACTTGGCAGTTGTCATATTTCTGGTTCTCTTGATCAAAAAAGTTCGAAAACTTCGGTTCAAGGAATCCATTGGTTATGTAATTTAAACTCTCATTCCAATTATTGAAACATTCTTTGAGGACGTTATATAGTTGTTACACTATTTCTCGTCTATGCAATTTTCAAAGTGATTGAAACATTCACGACTTTCGTCACTAGGTAAAGATAAACTTGGTCGAAGCGAAAAGCTTACCAACACATATTTCGAGATATAGATAGGCGAGGTATACTCGGCTCGAAATACCAAATGTGTATGATGTAGTCTATATATATAGCATACGACTTTTGTCTCAAAGAGTAGGAGATAGAATAGATAGACTTTTGAGTGACAGATAAGTTCAAGTCTCCACATACCTTTTTGTCCACCATTTCCTTGAGTAGATCTTCTTCTTGTATGATGAATCACCATGAAGTCCTTGAGCTCAACTACACTTTGATCACTAACATTGACAAACATGCTTGAGATAGTAACGCATGCGAGTTTGACCGAGCAGTGCTCTAACAATCTCCCCCTTTGTCAATTTTAGTGACAAAACTATCAATACATATGGAATACAAAAAAGATAATGAAACTTTAGTAGCTCCTATTCCACATGTCTAATCTTCAACATTCCTCGAAATCTTCGTCACTTCCAAGTACTCCAATGATCCCAAAGGTTGTAAGTTTAGCATCACCATTGTTGAAGATCCGTAGCTATAACAATGAGAAAGCATCAGTCTTGATCATTGTTATACAGTGTCATAGTATTATTACACAGTGTCAAAGTCCAATTGTATCACAACTTCAACAATAATACTATGGTGATATGTATCACTCCCCCTTAGTCAATACTCCATCTCACATGAAAACCACTCCCCCTTACACAATGATCCGAAAACCATATGTATTTGTAGTGTGAACTACATATTAATTCTCCCCCTTTTTGTCAATAAAATTGGCAAAGGTACAAGAATGGGATCATAATGAAATTTCCGTAAGAGACATTTCATGACAGAGAGAAAGAAACACACATCATCTTATTTAGATGCAATCATATAACCGAAGCTAACAACATTCATCAAGGAGTTTAAAGATACAAGATAACCCCTCTAAAATTCCACAACCGCACACACCTCAAGATATGACCATTAAGCACAAGTTCAAAAGAACTCTCCCCAATTTGATGTCATTCCCAAGGGAACAAAAACGAGCGACCTTAAATTCCGAAGAAAAGAAGGATTTTTATTGGACACCAAAACCATAAGAATGATTGTTATATCCAAAAATCAATCTAATTAATCACAAGTAAACCAATGATTAATTTAATCGGAATACGCAATCAAATTAAACACACAAGGTGATCAACTTAATTGTTTTATGCTCAACATAAGAAAACTTACGGAACATATGACTAACATAACCATTAGAAAATGATTAAGATAGCCGTTCATATACTCAACACAAGAAAAAATCATGGAATATATGAAAATTCAACTAGACTAATTACAAGAGATCCCATAATTAATCTAATTGGAATACACAATCAAATTAATCACAAAAGTAATCAATTTAATTGTAATTTGTTTTGATCGACATAAGAGAACTTACGGAGCAATAACTAAATAACCAAACAAGATGATTAATTTAGTTCACAAATGCTCAACATAAAGTATCTTACAGAACAAACAACCAAGCTAATCAAAAATTAATCAACTTAGTCTTATCGTGCTCAACATAAGACACATTACGGAGCCTTACGGTAATACAAAAAGATGGATCACTGAAGATCTATACCGTGGAATACACAAGGATTCATTCTTTTGCACAAGCATATACAATAGCAATAATCCTTGGATACAAAAGATTTTAACCTATATTCCGTCAAGGGTTGACAATATAGGCTTAACTTTTGTATATGTCAAAAGTCTATTCATTCTTAAACCAATACGTGAATACCGATCATGAACGACTTTACTTTTGACAAAATATGGGACAACAAAGTTCACGGACGTAAACACAAATATCCCATAACAAGTTGCAATATAACAAAATCAAAAATATTGCAAACCATCATCCTCCAAATAGTTTTAGAATTTCAAACCACAAAACCTAAAAACAAGAAGATGAAAATAATAGCTATGTGTAGTCACAATCATCGCTATTCAAAGTACTAGTTATTCTTCCAACTAAGCCAAAAAGAAGACATACTAGGAAACAATAGTAAATCAACAAGCTAAAGGAAAACAGTCTCCAGTACCCTTTCCGAACACGAACTAAGATCATATGGACGGTTCAGGAACTACACGAGTCATGGGGTCTTTGAGCTTGTGAAAGACAACATTCATTGCAACATCGGAGTGGTGATTATCTTTGCGAAGATCATTGATGCATGACTTTATAATACCAAGGTCAGTAGTAACCTTTTTCAACTCAGTTTTCAAAGCATCAAGATTTTTCAAAGTAGCAATGAGCTCTTGTTTTGCTTCTCCAAAGTACTTAAGAAAGTCGTGAACAACTTCAGCAGAAATCATATCATCCTTTTCATCATCCTCATGGACATAGGAAAAGTAACATGAAGCATTGGGATGATGTTCGTCTACAAGAGTTCATTTCTTCTTAGACTCGACAACAACTTCTTTCACAAGGAATCCTCTTATGAAAACACCATAGTAAGATGAAGAAGAAGACATACTTGATAACCCAGAAACCAACCTAGAGTATGCGTACGTGACTTTTGAAACTCAAAAGTTGGTATATAAAGGTCTCTTAGAGAAGAGATTCTAGGGTTTTCTTAACAGTTGACTCGTGCCAGAACACGGGTATCCGTTCGAGTACAACATGACCCGGAAAAAGAAGCCCAACTCAAAAATATAAAAAACATGGCTTTAAAAAAAAAAAAAAAAAAAAAAATTTGAACCTGGATGTAGCAAGAACCAAGATTCAACGGAGGAATTCTTAAAGAAAATGAGAAGTAACTGTAGACCAAAACAATACTCTAAGCACAGCAAGTCTGCAATCGTTTTGCTATGGACGATAAGAAGATAGCTCAACTTAACAGATGCGCATGCCAAAAGTATACCTGAATATCAACACATCTTACTCAACAGGGTTTTTATGAGTAAGCTCTTTAAACCTTATGATCAATTCGCAAAGGTATGAGCAATATGCTCATCAAGAGATTTGTGTTTGTGGCCAGGTTTCTTTTTCCTTCCGAGACGAGGAAATGATCCCTTGTTATGTGAGAAATTATCATAAAACTTACTGTCATCAAAATACAAGACATAGTTTAAGTTCTTACTAGAAGAATTTTGGTTTGATGAGGAAGACAACCTGTTGACGAATTCTTTATACCCTTCAATTATCTTCTTCAGATTATCTCCCAATTCATCAATATTTCTTCTTTCATCTGAACTTTCTTTCTCAACAGGAGCAATGTTATTTTCAGAGATCATCACACGATCTTCCTTTAGACGATGTTTATTCATATGTCTGTTTTGTTCTCGAGTGTTTGAGGAACTCATTGGACTGACTTTCCTGGTAACATACACAGGGTAGGTACGAAAACCAATTGGTTTAGACATACAAATGTCAGTTACACATTTAAGAATCAAATCTAAGGTGTGTTGAAGTTGAACCAATGAGTTTTTCCTCAACTTAGAGGTTCTCTTTTGTCTCACTGAACTCTTTGTTTCACAGACAAGACATACTTTCTGATCATCAGAATGATTAGATAGTACAGCCTTAAAACCGTCGTTAGAAGATTTCCTCCCTTCATTTGATGTGCAGTCTTTTTGATTGATGGTGACTCCAGGCACATTCGTTTTACAAGAAGGGGTTCATGTTTTTGCTTCTGAACATGAACCATCTTTTGTGTCAGAAGTACTTGGTATATTAGATTGCTTTGAGCATCCTTGAATAGAGAGTTTACTCAAGCGATGTTCAATTTCCAAGGCATCTTTTCTGAGACTAGCTTCAAGAGACCTACAGGATGACTGAACATCAGAGTTTCCTTTGGATTTGCAATCTCTTATTACACCAAGTAGAACATCGACATGATGTTTTAACCGATTAAATCTATCACTTCGATTCTAGCAAAGTTTAGAATCAATTGACTCTCTTCGGCTGTTTCCCGTTCAATTGAAGGGTTATCGGAAGAACATATGTCGGTGTTAGTCTGTCTCGTCAGTGTGGAAGGTTTATCTAAGTCCAAGATAGTAGAACCCTTCTTTTTAGAATTAGACGAGATAGAACTCTTATTTCTAGTATTGCGCTTATCAAAGATAATACTCTTATCCATAGAGTCAGATCGCTACAAACACAGACTTGTGAGGTATTAACGTGTTTGCCTGCTCTGATACCAATTGAAAAAGCGGTGGTCTAACAACACCACCCAATATTTCGATTAGCAATATGTATGGACTAACTCCGAAACACTTACTAGAGAATCAACTAGACAGTCAGACTCAATCTAGATAGAAGTATCTCAAGGAGTTAATATCTCTCTCTTGTTTTGATTCACTCAAGCTAATAGAAATCAGCGAGTCTATAATCAAACACAAGGAATAACTTGGACGGTACCAAAGACCAATGTCCAAGGATTAATCAATATCAATCAACAACCAAAGGTCGGATTTCCAATTGATTGATTCAAACGCACAACCTGTATTATTTCAATTATATAAAAAAATATAATGCGGAAATAGAAATAACACAGACACCAGAATTTTGTTAACGAGGAAACCGCAAATGCAGAAAAACCCCGGGACCTAGTCCAGATTGAATACACACTGTATTAAGCCGCTACAGACACTAGCCTACTCCAAGCTAACTTCGGACTGGACTAAAGTTGAACCCCAATCATTCTCCCACTGATCCAAGGTACAGTTATACTCCCTACGCCTCTGATCCCAGCAGGATACTGCGCACTTGATTCCCTTAGCTGATCTCACCCACAACTAAGAGTTGCTACGACCTAAAATCGCAGGCTTTAACAATAAACAAATCTGTCAAGTCTATCAAAGGATCAATCTGTCTCCCACAGAATAACCCTAAATATTTTTGTTCCGTCTTTTGATAATAATCAAGGTGAACAGGAACCAATTGATAATCCGTTCTTATATTCCCGAAGAACAGCCTAGATTAATCAATCACCTCACAATAATCTTAATCGTATGCTAGCGAAACAAGATATCGTGGAATCACAAACGATGAGACGAAGGTGTTTGTGATTACTTTTTATATCTTGCCTACCGGAGAACTCTCACGATCTCAATCCAATCAATATGATTGTACTTTTACGATAAAAGATGCAAGATCAGATCACACAACTACGATAAAAGTAGTATCGGTCTGGCTTCATAATCCCAGTGAAGTCTTTAAGTCGTTAACCTGGTTTTAGAAGAAGAAAACCAAAGGTTAAAGGAGAATCGACTCTAGCACGCAAACTAGTATCACACGTAAGCTGTGGGGATTAGTTTTGCACAATACTAGATGTCTCCTTTATATAGCCTTTCAAATCAGGGTTTTTCCTTAGTTACAAAGAAATCAATATTCACCGTTAGATGAAAACCTGATTTAGATTCAAGCTAATATTTCTCAACCGTTAGATCGAAAACTTAGCTTGTCATACACAAATGACTGTACGCTTCTAGGTTTGTTAACCGCACCCAAACGGTAGTCTACCCAAAGAGATTAACCATATGAGCGTTTCATACCAACCATGTTCTTCTTCACCATAACTAGTTCAATTGACTCAAATGAACTAGTTAAGAGAGTTGTTCAATTGCAAGGAAATCTTATGTAACTACACAAAACATAATTGAAGCAAAGATGATTTGATTCACTCGAATCGGTTCATGAACTTTAATAGCCACAGTTTGGAAATGCATTCCTTAGTCTTTTAAGATTAAGTTCAGAAATCATTTTTAGATATATAACCTTCTCAAGTTCGCAGACTAGGTTCGCGGACTTAAGACACCGGATAGAGTTTACAAACTCCAGCAGAAATTCTCGGGTTCGAGAACTACGCCGGTTCGCGGACTGGGTTCGCGGACTTGGCTCACGCAAGTAGTTTGTCAACTCCAGCAGAAATTCTCGGGTTTGAGAACTTCGGCAGTTTGCGGACTGATTTCGCGGACTTGGAACTTGCCATACTTCCGGTTTTCTTGATCAACAAAGTTCGAAAACTTAGCTTCAAGGAATCCATTGGTTATGTAATCTAAACTCTCATTCCAATCATTGAAACATTCTTAGAGGACGTTATATAGTTGTTACACTGTTTCTCGTCAAAGCAATTTTCAAAGTGATTGAAACATTCATGACTTTCGTCACTAGGTAAAGATAAACTTGGTTGAAGCGAAAAGCTTACCAACATATATTTCGAGATATAGATAGGCGAGGTATACTCGGCTCGAAATACCAAATGTGTATGATCTAGTATATATATATATAGCATACGACTTTTATCTCAAAGAGTAGGAGATAGAATAGATCGACTTTTGAGTGACGGATAAGTTCAAGTCTCCACATACCTTTTTATCGAGAAGTTCCACCGGTTCCTTGAGTAGATCTTCTTCTTGTATGATGAATCGCCATGAAGTCCTTGAGCTCAACTACACTTACTATCCTAGTCTGAGACTTAACTATAAGAGACTAGAAATCAAGACATGTAGTTTTGATCACTAACATTGACAAACATGCTTGAGATAGCAACGCATGCGAGTTTGACCGAGCAGTGCTCTAACAAACACAATAGTGAGTGTTGAGGAATCTCAACACTAAGAGGGGAGATGTGTTGATGCATTTTTCCTGGCAACGCGGTGGTGATTGTTGAAGAATCTCAACACTAAGAGGAGAGATGTGTTGAGGCAGTTTGCCTGGCAACACAATGGTGAGTGTTGAGGAATTTTCACGTCTCAACACTAAGAGGAAAAAATGTGTTGAGGAAATTTTCCTGGCAACAAAGTGATGAATGTTGAGGAATTTTCTCGTCTCAACACTAAGAGGATCAATATGTTGAAGCAGTTTGCCTGGAAACACAGTGATGAGTGTTGAGGTATTTTCACGTCTCAACACTAAGAGGATCAATATGTTGAGGTAGTTTGCCTGGCAACACAGTGATGAGTGTTGAGGTATTTTCACGTCTCAACACTAAGAGGATCAATGTGTTGAGGAAGTTTGCCTGGCAACACAGTGATGAGTGTTGAGTTATTTTCACGTCTCAACACTAAGAGGATCAATGTGCTGAGGCAGTTTGCCTGGCAACAAAGGGTGAGTGTTGAGAAATTTTCACGTCTCAACACTAAGAGGATCAATGTGTTGAGGCAGTTTTCCTGGCAACACAGTGATCAGTGTTGAGGAATTTTCACGTCTCAACACTAAGAGGATCAATGTGTTGAGGCAGTTTTCCTGGAAACACAGTGATGAGTGTTGAGGAATTTTCACGTCTCAACACTAAGAGGATCAATGTGTTGAGGAAGTTTTCCTTGCAACACAGTGGTCAGTGTTGAGGAATTTTCACGTCTCAGCACTAAGAGGATCAATGTGTTGAGGCAGTTTGCCTGGCAATACAGTGATGAGTGTTGAGGAATTTTCACGTCTCAACACTAAGAGGATCAATGTGTTGAGGCAGTTTGCCTGGAAACACAGTGGTGAGTGTTGAGGAATTTTCACGTCTCAACACTAAGAGGATCAATGTGTTGAGTCAGTTTTCCTGGCAACACAGTGATGAGTGTTGAGGTATTTTCATGTCTCAACACTAAAAGGATCAATGTGTTGAGGCAGTTTTCCTGGCAACACAGTGGTGAGTGTTGAGGAATTTTCACGTCTCAACACTAAGAGGATCAATGTGTTGAGGCAGTTTTCCTGGCAACAGAGTGATGAGTGTTGACGTATTTTCACGTCTCAACACTAAGAGGATCAATGTGTTGAGGTAGTTTTCCTGGCAACACAGTGATGAGTGTTGAGGTATTTTCACATCTCAACACTAAGAGGATCAATGTGTTGAGGCAGTTTGCCTAGCAACACAGTGATGAGTGTTGAGGTATTTTCACGTCTCAACACTAAGAGGATCAATGTGTTGAGGCAGTTTTCCTGGCAACACAGTGATGAGTGTTGAGGTATTTTCACGTCTCAACACTAAGAGTATCAATGTGTTGAGGAAGTTTTCCTGGCAACACAGTGGTGAGTGTTGAGTAATTTTCACGTCTCAACACTAAGAGGATCAATATGTTGAGGCAGTTTTCCTGGCAACACAGTGATGAGTGTTGAGGAATTTTCTCGTCTCAACACTAAGAGATTCAAAATTTATTTGATATGCCTAATAGATAAAAAAACATTTAGTTTAAAGATCATTGCTTAGCTCTGTCTCCGCTAGGCATGTCCTTCGCGCATGATTGGGCTTTGAGTGTATCAGGCTCTCCTGTGAGTAAGCAGCGTGACAAAAGTCCCCATGTGTAATTATCCTGGGCTTATTGTTAGAGCATAGCTCGGTGGACCTCGCATGCGTTGATATCTCAAGCATGTTTGTCAATGTTAGTGATCAAAACTATAAGTCTTGATTTCTAGCCTACATAGCTAAGTCTCGGACTAGGATAGAAAAGTGTAGTTGAGCTCAAGGACTTCATAGAGATTCATCATACAGCGACGAAGATCTACTCAAGGAACCGTGGAACTTCATCAACAAAAAGGTATGTGGATACTTGAACTTATCTATCACTCAAAAGTCTATCTCTTCTATCTCCTACTTCTTATGAGACAAAAGTCGTATGCTATATAGACATGATCATACACATTTGATATTTCGAGTCGAGTATATCTCGCCTATCTATATCTCTAAATCATGTGTTGGTAAAGCGTTTTGCTTTGATCAAGTTTATATTCACCTAGTGACGAAAGTCATGAAAAGTTTCAATTACTTTGAGAATTGCTCTGACGCGAAACGGTCTGTGAATAACGGCTATATAACGTCCTCTGAGAATGTCTCAATGATTGGAATGAGAGTTTAGATTACATAACCATGTATTCCTTAATCCGAAGTTTTCGAACTTTATTGATTGAGAGAAACCGGAGGAATTGGCTTTTCCAAGTCCGCGAACTGACCGAAGTTCTTGTACAGAGAATTTCTGCTGAGATTTTCCAAAAACTCGTTTGCGTCTAAGTCCGCGAACTAGAGAAAGTCTCTTTGCCGAGATTTTCTGCTGAGTTTGAAAAACTCCACCAGTTGTCTTAAGTCCGCGAACTTTTTTGTGAGCTTAAGAGGTTATGATCTAAAGATGTGCTCTGAACATGAAACTTAAATTACTAAGGAATGCTTTATGCAAACCGTGGCTATAAAGTTCATGAGCCGATTCAATCGAATCATCTTTGTTTCAATTGTGTCTTGTGTAGTTACATAAGATCTCATAGAAATTGAACAACTCTTTAACTAGTTCATTTGAGTCAATTGAACTAGTTATGGTGAAGAAGAACAAGGTTAATATGAAATGCTCATATGGTTAACCTTTTGGGTTACTATGTTGAACCAACATCCACGTACACGTTTGGGCATGGTTTTCACAAACCCAGTAAACGTCTACCCAAGTGTCTGTGACAAGCTAAGTTTTCGATCTAACGGTTGAGAAATATTAGCTTGAATGTAAATCAGGTTTTCATCTAACGGTGAATATGGATTTCTTTGTAACTAAGGCAAAACCCTGATTTGAAGACTATATAAAGGAGACATCTAGCATTGTGCAAAGCTAATCCCCACACGTCTGTGTGATAATAGTGCGCTCGCTAGAGTCGATTCTCCTTTAACCTTTGATTTTCTTCTCTAAAACCAGGTTAACGACTTAAAGACTTCATTGGGATTGTGAAGCCAGACCGATACTACTTTTATCGTAGTTGTGTGATCTGATCTTGCATCTTCTATCATACGAGTACAATCTTTGATTGGCTTGAGATCGTGAGAGTTCTCCGATAGGCAAGATAAAGAAGTCACAAACATCTTCGTTTCACTGTTTGTGATTCCTCGAAAAACCGCCTGTGTAGTCAGGAAGGATTGTAGAGAGGTGATTGATTAATATAGGTTGTTCTTCGGGAATATAAGCCCAAATTATCAATTGGTTCCTTTTCACCTTGATTTCATATCTTAAGACGGAACAAAACCTAGGGTTTATCTGTGGGAGACAGATTTATCCTTTGATAGAATTTTCTGGGTGAGACAGATTTGTTTTGTTTAGTATCAAGTCTGCGATTTTGGGTTGCAGCAACTCTTGGTTGTGGGTGAGATCATCTAAGGAAATCAAGTGAGCAGTATCCTGTTGGGATCAGAGGCGTGGGAGTACAATTGTACCTTTGATCGGTGGGAGACTGATTGGGGTTCAACTATAGTCAAGTCCGAAGTTAGCTTGGAGTAGGCTAGTGTCTGTAGCGGCTTAATACAGTGTGTATTCAATCTGGACTAGGTCCTGGGGTTTTTCTGCATTTGCGGTTTCCTCGTTAACAAAATTTCTGGTGTATGTGTTATTTCTTTTCCGCATTATATTTTATATAATTGAAATAATACAGGTTGTGCGTTCGTGATCATCAATTGGAAATCCAACTTTTGGTTGTTGATTGATATTAGTTGATCCTTGGACATTGGTCTTTGGTACCGTCCAAGTTATTCCTTGTATTTGATAAAGACTCGTTATTGATTTTAGCTTGAGTAAAAATCAAATCAAGAGAGAGATATTAACTCCTTGAGATACTTTTATGTAGATTGAGTCTGATTGTCTAGTTGATTCTCTAGCAAAGAATTTCGGAGTTAGTTCATACAAATTGCTAAGCGAAATATTGGGTGGTGTTGTTAGACCCCCGCTTTTTCAATTGGTATCAGAGCAGGCAAAAACGGTAAACCTAATAAGTTTGTGTTTGTTCGTTCCATATAAATTGCCCTATGGGAAATTTCTTTGGAAAACTTGCTCCCGGCATCTGTAACGCACGCCAGAATTCCTTAAAGATTGTTCAGAGATTGTTATGGTCACAACCTCTGGGTTCTCATGATAATCTTACTTCATCTAAAAGGGGATATTTAGATTTTAAGAAGCAATCTGAAGGAAAAAATAAAAAGAGTGAAAAATTGGGAAAACGTTCAATACGCTCAAGGATATGGAACCTCACTAGATTAACTCTTGATATTTATGAGGAATGCTATCATGATGGATCAATTGATAAAGATATGTTTAAAGCGTTCGAAGGCGTTTTTAAATTCTTAGAAAAACTTAATTCCGTTAAGTCTAAGAATTTTTCCGGAAAGGGTGTTGGTCGTGTTAAAACTGTTAATACTGAACAACCTAGAAATCGGAAATATCCTTCTTCTATCCCGAACCAACGAAGGATAGAAAGCTCCACCTGCCCTGACTATCATCATTTTTTTGATTATACTACAGGGACTGTTCACACTTATCAACCAGACGTGTCACATGAGAACTCCTGTGCGCATTATGCCTCTTGGTAACAAGACTGGCTTTTCCCATTTGTACATATCTTGAAGTGGGACAAGAAATGGCTTGAGTTGTGTATAGTTATGCTGTTGATTGATTAACTTTCTATTGCTTCTGTTATATTCCACACTTATGTTGGTTGTTTACCTCTAATATGGAAAGGGCTAAGATTTTTCCTTAAGTCTTGTGAGTTACGATTCGTGTACAATCCAATCCCATGAATGAGGAATTTATATATGTTGGTGATCCGCGTACCTCCTCCTTTCTCATCTTCCGTCCGCGTCAAGGGTCACCGAAATACCGTTGGGAAACGTACGGTTACCTAGACCAAGTGATGAACGTCCATCATATGATGATATCTCTATTGGACTTTGTGGAAAGAAGGTTGTTTGGAGTCAAGGAAAGTTTCCTACTAATGATCTTAGTATTGCTTTAATGGCGTTTGGAAAACTCGGTATCTCTAACCTTTGTCCCTCCACAATTGAGAATTGTTGGTGGAGTATGAGTTTGCAGAATTGGTCTTCTTCCTTGCATCCGGCAATAAAAATCTTAATATTTGTGGTTTTATCATCTCTCAAATGATGACGATGACTTCTCACATCAATATGTTAGGCTATCCTTGTTTGATTAGCCAAATTTTTCGTGATCGTGGACTTGACTTTATTGGAAATTCTCTTGGGGTTCCCAAACTTGTTCGTCCATGTACCTTTCAGCGTATAAGGGAAAATGTTCGCAAGCGACAAAGAGGTACTCCTCATGATGTTTAAGACCCTACCACCTTGAGTCTTATTCAAAAAGTTTACAAGGGTGTATGCAAAGTGGATGCAAGAGTAAAGTGCTTAAAAGAGCAAGTGTCGTTAATTGGAACCAAGTGTCCAGAGCTCAAGGAAGAATTGGATTCAATTCAAGCTACTTGGAAATTGTCCGATGATGAAGGTGATGAGTAATGCATCTTCTTATATGCCTAGTATGTCTTCTTTTTGGATTAGTTGGAAGAATAACTAGTGCTTTGAATAACGATGATTGTGACTACACATAGCTACTTTTGTTTTCATCTTCTTATGTTATTTTTTAGGTTTATTGGTTTTTAAATTCTAAAAATATTTGGAGGATGATATTATTACAGTATTAATCTGTTTTGAAGTATTCCAATATTATTATGGGATATGTATTGTTTACGTCCGTGAACTTGAAGGTCCCATATTGTGTCAAAAGTAAAGTCGTTCATGAATTGATATTCGTCTTGATGAAAGGACGAATGGACTTTTGACAAATTACAAAAGTTATGCCTATGCAGTCATGAATTTGATGGAAAATAGGATAAAATCTTTTATTTGACAAGGATAAAGTCTATTAAGTCGTTATGAAGGAAAATAGAATAGATTCTTGTACGTTATCCACGGTATTGATCTTCATTGATCCATTTTGTTATGTTTTACCGTGAAGGCTCCATTGTGTGTCTTATGTTGAGCACGATACAACTAACTCGATTTTTCTTATTGGTTTTGTTGGTTGTTCCATAAGATGCTATATGTTGAGCATTATGAACTAAATTAATCATCTTGGTTGGTTATTTAGTTATTTTCTCCGTAAGTCTTCTTTTGTCGAGCAAATCCTTTGACAATTAAATTGATTACTTTTGTGATTAGTTTGGTTGTTTGTATTCCAATTAGATTAATTATAAGTTCTCTGGTAATTAGTCTAGTTGAGTTTTCATATATTCCACAAGTTCTTGTGTTGAGTATATGAACGACTATATGATATTAATTTTTGAATGATGTTGTAGTAATGAGGTTCAAACTCTCGGACTTGTGAAGATTAAATTTAAAGATTTAATAAAATTATATACAAAAATATTAACAAAGTGGGTGAGAGGTATGAGAAAACAACCAAGACACTGATTCCACTATCACACATGAATTAATGATGGTAAATAATCCAAAACTCTAATTATATTTTAAGTCATTTATATCTTAACTCACTAATAATCAAGCAAATTCTCAAACATCAATTGTATCCCTTAAGCATAGATTATCTAAACAAAGCATAACCTATCTAATTGAATCACAACTGATTAGGAAAATTACGCAAACAATTTAAAACTCTGCAAAAGCAGTGATTCAGTGAATTATAATTAAATATTAGAGAAAATAAAATAGTTACCAATTATTCATGCGTAAATAGCTTCCTCATTGCCTTGGTTGTGGGAGAATTAGCCGCTCATCATAGTTGGAAACACGCTCAAAAATCATTATTATTGCTCAAAGGGTGTTTACAAATGATGAAAAGGGAGAAATAATTCAAAACCGGGTTTGTAACAATTATATTTGTTACAAACCAGAGAACTACGACCCTCGGCAAATAAGATTGTCCTGCGCCAGTAACAAATAAGACTGTCACTGTAATAAATAAGACTGTCGGACGACAGTCGCTGAAACTGTAGCAAAATAAGACTGCTCTGTGTGGGTCTTATGTTCTTTGCGGTCTTGGTGCAGCAGCGGCAACAGCAAAAACCGAGTTTGGAAAATCTTGAATTTCTTCTTCTCTGGCTCTTCTCAGCCCCCAGACTCTCGACACCCTCTCTAGGACTCCCAGGGAATCTATTTAAAGAAAAAACACGCGTTGAATCTCCTCCATTAATCCCAAATAATCTTCTTTTACTCAGTATATTTTCTTTCTTTTTTTATCAATGATTTTGATTTTTACGCATCTGCAACTGGATTAAATTCCTTATAAATCTTCTTCACGTTCCAAAGTGTTGATTAAGGCTTCCAAACACGTGCAGTACACGTTTAGATTCACCACAGCTCGTGTAAGCTCATGTTTTTCCTCCAACTCCCTGTTTGGATTAAACCAAGTTATCCAGACAAATTTGATCGAAACAAACACCCATACTAGCTTTGTTAGGACATATCAACTACCCATATTTAAGTTTCAGCCCTTTAGTCTACCCAGAACTCCTTCAAGAATCGATCGAAAGTTACACAGTTGAGAATAAAATTTTCCCGCCAAAACGAATTTTTGAAATGTTGAAGATGGTGTCCCCCTAACCAAACTGGGGGTGCGAATAGCAGGTGCCCAACTGAGGTGCCCCTTATCCAAATTGAGGGTGCCTTTAGTACTTTTCTCCGGGAGTCCAAATAGCACTTTTTGAGCAACTTTTTCCACACAAGTGTATTTCTCCAAAAACACCTACAAACACACAAAGCATCAAAATTAGTACAAAAATCGAGCACTAACAATAGAGACATTGAGTACAATTTAGACACAAAAATGTGTCTATCAAATACCCCCAAACTTATTATTTGCTAGTCCTCGAGCAAAACTAACAAAAAATAAAACCGAGTTAATCTCGGGAGGGTTTACCAGAGGTGTACCCACAAACCATGACTTCTAATTGGTCACAAGTATCCAAAGAGCTATGAGGACATACATATTCTCAACCTATCTCCAAGTAACTAGAATGCCAGAGAAATTAAAGGTGTCAGCTCTAAAGCTGACTGAAGAAAAGGGGAGACACATCCGCAACACTGCTAGATAAAGAGATATCCGCTACACACTAGATAAACATTGTAAGATGCGTCCGCTGCTTTACAGCTGGATAAGATTAGGAGAGAGATAAAGATGAGAGGGACATCTGCTACACAGCTGGACTAATTACGTGTGATGAGTTAAACCAGTGCTAGAAAGATCTTGTGCCAGATTGAAAGCGGACTAACAAAGCAACCAAATGTATCTTTCTTCGACTCTCTCATAGTGCTCAGTAGAAACAACGTCTTCTTCGGTCTTCAACTGTTGATGATAAACTATCGAACCTCATAGAACCTTGACAATTAACTCTTCTCTTCGATTTCTTGCTTGACTTATAAATTTCTACTTCCCTTTGGCCTTATTGAACAAAACGTAACGATGATTTTTTTCATTTTCATTTTTTTTTTTTTTTTTTTTTTTTTGTTGGAAACAAAAATTACAAGACAACAATTTACATGGCCATGAGAGAAGGACTTTCAAAACTTGGATCTTCGCAACTTGTGATGTCTTGGTATCATGGATTCTAACAACTTATATCATTTGCTCTTATAACTTCAACTTTGATTTTTGAATTATTCTTTTCTATTGTTGCTTCTAAACCTAAAACGTCTTCAACTTTCTTCATAGATTTTGATGTCGCTCCGCTTGTTGATGATGATAAGTTTCTACTGAGAGAGAGTCGCAATCCAGTAACTAAGACTACATTGTGAGGTTGCTTTGTCTTTCTGGCATTTCCTGACCTACTTGCCTTTCCATCATGTATGGTTAGGTCCATCACGGTTACCCTCTAAAAGGAACAAGTTCTCTCCTGAATTTCAAGGATCTCAATGTCTTTTTCTCTAATGTCTCAAAAGGTTGTTATCCCTAGCATTCCAATTTCTATCTTTTCGGTGAGAAACAGTATGTAAACTTAGCTAACCGGGTACCATGTGACGCTAGAAGTTTCAAAAGTGCAACTAAAAAGTTCTTCCCCACCCCCAAACTTAAATCTAACATTGTCCTCGATGTTCTAAAGATAAAATTAAAAACATGAACAAGGAGAAACTGTTACCACTTGAAGAAAAAGAGTTAAGGAAAGATATTACCATGTTGCATGAGCATGGGTTACCTCCCAAGAAGTGCTAAGTTTAAAGTCTTCAGCCAGACTTAGGAAAGGATTAGTCAACTTGAATTGTATAACAGTAGACGGAATAATTGTGGGTCTTCAAAACCAAATAGAGCTGACCAAAGGAAACTGCAGTAAACCAAGAAAATGAAAAAGACTAGCATGCCCTTACCTAGTTTCCTGATTAAGACAACTACATCTAATTGTGGTTCAGGTTCAGGTTCTATAAAAGGGTCTAAATATATTTCTTTAGGATGCAACTCCTCAAAAGTGAGATCCGAATTATTAGGTCCTAGAGTCTGTAAAAACTCAAATAAAAATTTAGAAGCACATAATAATAACCTAAATAATTGAGGATCCTCTAAGTCAATCAGGTTTGACTTACAAAATTGACCACAATGAGGGTAGTAGTCATTCTTAAGAAAATGTGTTGATTCTAATTTCCTAAAGCATTTAGGTTTAGTCTCACAACTAAATATTCGACACATTTGAAATATAAACGTTCCCACATTTGGAAGAAAACTATTTGGTGGGAAAACAAAGTCAATAAGGGTATCATAGCCTGGGCAAACCACATCAACCAGAGGATGGGTTTCTAATGACTGAACTTCTTTCTGGACATTATTAGGTTCGGGAAAACGTGTATGCAGATAATCTTGTACGATGGTTGAGGAACAAATGTCAAGCCCTACACGAGGGAACTTTCTAAGAGTTAAAGTTAAAGAACAGGGAGAATGATAATCACCCCCAAACTTAGAGTTTTGGGTGTCTCTAGGTAGACTAACTACAATTTCCCTAATTTCTAGATCATCAGCATCCTGAAAATGTTTAAGTGCTTCTGTTAGGTTATACTCAGGTGATGCATCCTCACTCATATTTAAAAGCTCTACGAGTTCATCTTCTTCGTCTAAGACTATTGCTTCTAAATCGCTAGACTCTAAAACATTATTCTTAGAATAAACTCGTTCCTCTAAATCATTATCGGCTTTGTAAACAAGAAATACTACATCGTCTAAAACGAGGGTATCTCTAGTCAAATCCTCGTCCTTTTGAATATGTGAATAATTATTAAAGTTATTTGGATTTGGATTTGAAATAGAAATAATATTATCATTGTAAAGCTCAATTGGAGTATCCATTTCCTGATCACTATTCCTACATAAGTATGATTCTCCATCAACACTATCCTCATCATAATAACATGAAAAAGATCGAACCTCATCAAAACAAGTAGTGCTACCAATTCTAACCTTGTTATCTTGATTATGTAAATAACTATCTTCATTCTCAAGGGTATTATTGGATACACTATATTGGCAATTCAAGTAATTTCGAGCAATTCTTTCGTTCGTCTCAGCTATCCGCTTGAGGTGGTCTTCTAAAGAAGGTTCACTCATTATTGTAGTTCTTTCGTTTATAATTATATTATTCATCTCAGCTAACTTACGCGTCGACTCAGCTAACTTCCTGAGGGACTCTTCTAAAGGAGGAATAGGAACAGAGGGATCATAAAAAGGACTACTTTTCAATAGTTTGATTGTATCCTCTAGAGACGAAGAACTAGTACTATAATTTTCTTGCTCGTAAGACTGATGCATGTGTGGATAGTAATTGGGCTCACCAGGGTATGACCCATATCCTTCCAAAGGATGGCGTTCCCAACCACTATTCCAACATGGTCATAAAAAGTATGATGTCCATATTCAAATTCAGGTTGATAATCATTGTATTGGATTCTATCATACCAGTTCGACATTCTTAATTGCAAGGGAATTCTACACAATCACAAACAAGGCTGACTCGACCAAATCAAACCTATAAAATCTAGCAAACAACAAGCATGATGGCTCCACTTAGATTGTTTCTAGACCAACTTCTAATATTTCGAAAAGGAATTCGTTACAATCTGAGCAAACCTCTCTGGAATCAATCCGAGTTTAAGTAAGTTGAATTGAGATGAGGGAAGCTGCGAGGAGCTTTGATACCCAAGGTCTCACCGGTATTATAAGGCGGCGCAGTCACGCATTCAACTCGCAGAAACCATCATGAACTTCAAAGTATGCTCAAAAGAGTAACCAATATTTTTCGAACGACTTTCCTATTAATCTCGTACCCTATAGGTATCGTTCTAGTCAAAATTTTAAGCTCAGGTTCGCGTTTGGTTTCGTTTTCCTAAAGCGGGCAAGAAGGAAACAGTGATGAAATCCGAGTCCTTATCTTAATTTGTCCAGGCCTTGCCCTTTACTAGGAAATTAAAACAACCTATTCAAATCCTCAGCATATAATCACCTTAAGGAATACAATAAACCCCCTGACAGGGGATTCGCGGGTGTTTCGAAAGCTTACCTCCCGTACCAAACGGGCGCAGAACCGCTGAAATAGACTCAGGCCACGACTCCTATGTCATGTGCGAACCCGAGGGGCCGAGACGATATTGTAATCGTCGTCCTTCCCTGCAAACAGTTTTATATTTAATGTACCCTTCCTTAGGGTTTAAAAAAAAAATTGTCCAAGTCTAAAGTCCTAATAAAGTGCAAAAGAAAAGAAATAAAAAAAAAATAATTACAAAAAATGGAAGGTCTCTAAAAAAAAAATTCTCTCTTTTTTTTTAAATTTTTTTTTCTTTCGCTCTTTTTTTTTTTGGCTTTGTCTTTTTCCTTCTCTTTTGGCTTTAAGCTTTGATTCCAAGTCTTTAGTATCCAACTTCAAACCTGTAATACAAAGACACACCCAAAGAAACGTAAAAAGAACAAATGAAATAAAAAAAATAACCTAAAAATTCTACCTAAGCACAAATCCGCATCGGCGGCGCCAAAAATTTATTAATTTTTGAATGATGTTGTAGTAATGAGGTTCAAACTCTCGGACTTGTGAAGATTAAATTTAAAGATTTAATAAAATTATATACAAAAATATTAACAAAGTGGGCGAGAGGTATGAAAAAACAATCAAGACACTGATTCCACTATTACACATGAATTAATGATGGTAAATAATCCAAAACTCTAATTATCTTTTAAGTCCTTTATATCTTAACTCACTAATAATCAAGCAAATTCTCAAACATCAATTGTATCCCTTAAGCATAGATTATCTAAACAAAGCATAACCTATCTAATTGAATCACAACTGATTAGGAAAATTACGCAAACAATTTAAAACTCTGCAAAAGCAGTGATTCAGTGAATTATAATTAAATATTAGAGAAAATAAAATAGTTACCAATTATTCATGCGTAAATAGCTTCCTCATTGCCTTGGTTGTGGGATTAGCCGCTCATCATGTTGGAAACACGCTCAAAAATCATTATTATTGCTCAAAGGGTGTTTAGAAATGATGAAAAGGGAGAAATAATTCAAAACCGGGTTTGTAACAATTATATTTGTTACAAACCAGAGAACTACGACCCTCGGCAAATAAGACTGTCCTGCGACAGTAACAAATAAGACTGTCACTGTAACAAATAAGACTGTCGGACGACAGTCGCTGAAACTATAGAAAAATAAGACTGCTCTGTGTGGGTCTTATGTTCGTCGTGTTCTTGGTGCATCAGCAGCAACAGCAGAAACCGAGTTTGGGAAAACTCGAATTTCTTCTTCTCTGGCTCTCCTCAGCCACCCAGACTCTCGACACCCTCTCTAGGACTCCCAGGGAATCTATTTAAAGAAAAAACACGCGTTGAATCTCCTCCATTAATCCGAAATAATCTTCTTTTACTCGTGATATTTTCTTTCTTTTTTTATCAATGATTTTGATTTTTACGCATCTGCAGCTGGATTAAATTCCTTATAAATCTTCTTCACGTTCCAAAGTGTTGATTAAGGCTTCCAAACACGTGCAGTACACGTTTAGATTCACCACAACTCGTGTAAGCTCATGTTTTTTCTCCAACTCCCTGTTTGGATTAAACCAAGTTATCCAGACAAATTTGATCGAAACAAACACCCATAATATCTTTGTTAGGACATATCACAACTACCCATTAAGTTTCAGCCCTTTAGTCTACCCAGAACTCCTTCAAGAATCGATCGAAAGTTACACAGTTGAGAATAAAATTTTCCCGCCAAAAAGAATTTTTGAAATGTTGAAGATGGTGTCCCCCTAACCAAACTGGGGGTGCGAATAGCATATGCCCAACTTAGGTGCCCCTTATCCAAATTGAGGGTTCCTTTAGTACTTTTCTCCGGGAGTCCAAATAGCACTTTTTGAGCAACTTTTTCCACACAGGTGTATTTCTCCAAAAACACCTACAAACACACAAAGCATCAAAATTAGTACAAAAATCGAGCACTAACAATAGAGACATTGAGTACAATTTAGACATAAAAATGTGAATATCGCTATACAAATCAATTTCTATTGGTTAATATAGTCGTATATCCCGTAAGGTTTTTCCTTATGTTGAGTATGTGAACGATTAAGTTAGTCGTCTCCGTATGATTATCTTAGTCGTAGCTCCGTAAGTTTACTTATGTTGAGCACCTTCAATTAAATTGATCACTTTTGTGGTTTGATTTAGTTGCGTATTCCAATTAAATTAATCATGGGTTTTCTTGTGATTAATTTGGTTGAGTTTTGCATATAGAAAATCATTTTTATGGTTTTTGATGTCCAATTTAAAAATCATTCTTTTCTTTCGAAATTAAGGTCGCTCTTGTTGTTCTTTCGGGAATGACATCAAATGGGGGAGAGTTCTTTTGAACTTGTCCTTAATGGTAATATCTTGTGGGGTGTGCGGCTGTGGAATTTTATAGGGGTTATCTTGTATCTTAAAACTCCTTGATGAATGCATTTAGCTTCGTCTTTATGATTGCATCTAAATTAAGTTGGTATGTATTTTTCTTTTAGTCTATGAAATGTCTCTTGTGGAAATTTCATTATGATCCCGTTCTTGTACCTTTGCCAATTTTATTGACAAAAGGGGGGAGAAATATTGTAGTTCACATTACAAATACATATGGTTTTTGGATCATTGTGTAAGGGGGAGTGGTTTCCATGATCGAGATGGAGTATTGACTAAGGGGGAGTGATACATATCACCATAGTGTTATTGTTAAAGTCGTGATATAATTGGACTTTGATGTTACATAATAATACTATGACACTGTATAATAATGATCGAGAATCTTGATTTCTCTCATTGTTATAGCTACGGATCTTCAACAACGGTGATGCTAAACTTACAACCTTTGGGATCATTGGAGTACTTGGAAGGATGAAGATTTCAGGGAACGTTGAAGATTAGACTATGGAATAGGAGCCACTCAAGTTTATCTTTTTTGTATTCCATATGTATTAATAGTTTTGTCAGTAAAATTGACAGAGGGGAGATTGTTAGATCATAGCTCGGTCGACCTCGCATGCGTTGCTATCTCAAGCATGTTTGTCAATGTTAGTGATCAAAACTATAAGTCTTGATTTCTTACCTACATAGCTAAATCTCGGACTAGGATAGAAAAGTGTAGTTGAGCTCAAGGACATCATGGAGATTCATCATACAACGACGAAGATCTACTCAAGGAACCGTGGAACTTCATCAACAAAAAGGTATGTGGAGACTTGAAATTATCTATCACTCAAAAGTCTATCTCTTTTATCTCCTACTTCTTATGAGACAAAAGTCGTATGCTATATAGATTGGATCATACACATTTGATATTTCGAGCCGAGTATATCTCGCCTATCTATATCTCGAAATCATGTGTTGGTAAAGCATTTCGCTTTGATCAAGTTTATGTTCACCTAGTGACGAAAGTCATGAAAAGTTTCAATTACCTTGAGAATTGCTCTGACGCGAAACGGTCTGTGAATAACGGATATATAACGTCCTCTGAGAATGTCTCAATGATTGGAATGAGAGTTTAGATTACATAACCATGTATTCCTTAATCCGAAGTTTTCGAACTTTGTTGATTGAGAGAAACCGGAGGAATTGGCTTTGCCAAGTCCGCGAACTCAGTCCGCGAACTGACGGAAGTTCTTGTACTGAGAATTTCTGCTGGGATTTTTCAAAAACTCGTTTGCGTGTAAGTATGCGAACTGGCGAAAGTCTCTTTGCCGAGATTTTCTGCTGAGTTTGGAAAACTCCACCGGTTGTCTTAAGCCCGCGAACTTGTTTGTGAGCTTAAGAGGTTATGATCTAAAGATGTGCTCTGAACATGAAACTTAAATTACTAAGGAATGCTTTATGCAAACCGTGGCTATAAAGTTCATGAGCCGATTCAATCGAATCGAATCATCTTTGTTTCAATTGTGTCTTGTGTAGTTAGATAATATCTCATAGAAATTGAACAACTCTTTAACTAGTTCATTTGAGTCAATTGAACTAGTTATGATGAAGAAGAACAAGGTTAATATGAAATGCTCATATGGTTAACCTTTTGGGTTACTATGTTGAACCAACATACACGTACACGTTTGGGCATGGTTTTCACATACCCAGTAAACGTCTACCCAAGTGTGTGTGACAAGCTAAGTTTTCGATCTAACGGTTGAGAAATATTAGCTTGAATCTAAATCAGGTTTTCATCTAACAGTGAATATGGATTGCTTTGTAACTAAGGCAAAACCCTGATTTGAAGACTATATAAAGGAGACATCTAGCATTATGAAAAACTAATCCCCACACGTCTGTGTGATACTAGTGCGCTCGCTAGAGTCGATTCTCCTTTAACCTTTGGTTTTCTTCTCTAAAACCAGGTTAACGACTTAAAGACTTCATTGGGATTGTGAAGCCAGACCTATATTACTTTTATCGTAGTTGTGTGATCTGATCTTGCATCTTCTATTGTACGAGTACAATCTTTGATTGGATTGAGATCGTGAGAGTTCTCCGATAGGCAAGATAAAGAAGTCACAAACATCTTCGTCTCATTATTGGTGATTCATCGACAAACCGCCTGTGTAGTCAGGAAGGATTGTAGAGAGGTGATTGATTAATCTAAGATGTTCTTCGGGAATATAAGACCGGATTATCAATTGGAACCTGTTCACCTTGATTTTCATATCTTAAGACGGAACAAAACCTAGGGTTTATCTGTGGGAGAAAGATTTGTTTATTATCAAGTCTGCAATTTTGGGTTACAGCAACTCTTGGTTGTGGGTGAGATCAGCTAAGGGAATCAAGTGCGCAGTATCCTGCTCGGATCATAGGCGTAGGAGTACAACTGTACCTTGGATCGGTAGGAGACTGATTGGGGTTCAACTATAGTCCAGTACGAAGTTAGCTTGGAGGAGGCTAGTGTCTGTAGCGGCATAATACAGTGTGTATTCAATCTGGACTAGGTCTCGGGGTTTTTCTGCATTTGTGGTTTCCTCGTTAACAAAATTTCTGGTGTCTGTGTTATTTCTTTTCCGCACTATATTTATATAATTGAAATAATACAGGTTGTGCGTTCGTGATCATCAATTGGAAATCCAACCTTTGGTTGTTGATTGATATTAGTTGATCCTTAGACTTTGGTCTTTGGTACCGTCCAAGTTATTCCTTGTATTTGATAAAGACTCGCTATTGGTTTTAGCTTGAGTAAAAATCAAATCAAGAGAGAGATATTAACTCCTTGAGATACTTTTATCTAGATTGAGTCTGGTTGTCTAGGTTATTCTCTAGCAAAGAATTTCGGAGTTAGTCCATACAAATTGCTAAGCGAAATATTGGGTGGTGTTGTTAGACCCCCGCTTTTTCACTTATTTTCTCATGGAAGATGTGCTTCCATTGCATTCGCTGGTAAGGCGGAGTCTGCGTTTAAACTTCTAAACCTGAAGTAAGCTTCAGTCCCCAAGTGTAGCTTACTTTGATTGTACCACCTTGAATCCACGCCTCTGTGATTTGATACAATCTTATTATACTCTCCTGAATGTGATGTTGGGATGATTGGAACATCACATGGACGAAATATTCTTTGTAGTGGTTGTTGCTATGGTGAAGCTCTGGCTGGTGTCAACAAAACGAGCAGCATCGGTTCTTGGCAGCAACTTGGATGGCTGTGATCATGATCCTCGACAGGAAAGAGTGTGGCGGCAGCGGCTTTGGATCTGGTGATCGAAGGTGTAACGCCTGAGGGAACGCTTCATACGCTGCTGGTGTTGACCATGGTGACAGGTGGTACATTGACTACTGGAAGGAAAGTTGACATCAAGGGCGTTTTCAGTGTCGGCGACATCAGGGTTTGTTGCTGACCTGGACCTGAGATCTACCACGCGCACGTGTTGGTTTG
The DNA here is from genome assembly GCF_003573695.1 of Papaver somniferum. Classification (NCBI taxonomy): domain Eukaryota; kingdom Viridiplantae; phylum Streptophyta; class Magnoliopsida; order Ranunculales; family Papaveraceae; genus Papaver; species Papaver somniferum. The sequence continues at coordinate 176,733,887 of NC_039360.1, forward strand.
GTTTCCTTCAAAGTCTGTCATCGTGGTAGGTTTTCGCACGATCTTGCTTGGGCGAACCTTGGCCATCCTGAGTGTCTTGAGAGTAATAACATTCGTAGACGCTCCCGTGTCGATGAGGGCCCTCTTGAACTCTGAATCCTTGATGCATGCAGTATTGTGAACTTCTTCCGCCATCATGTCTTCTTCTGTAAATATAACATTATTCAAAAACACCTCTGGTGTTTTTGTCTTCTGGACGCAAAGGAGCTAAATGCACGTCCAGGGCTATCTGGTTGATAGCAGCAAACGTCTCCGCCCGCTGATTCTTCGAGAGGTGTAAAAGTTCGCATAAACTTTCCATTAGAGATGTCGCTTCCTGATCCACCGGCCTCTGGTTCATAGTGAAACTATTGACTTGAGGAGGATCGTTGTGAGGATCAGTCCCCAGTGTAGAAATCTCCATGACAAGAGAACCGCTCATATCTGATGTCATCTTGATGAGGAGATCGAGTATGTCATTTATTGTTTCTTTGATCAGGTTCATGTTCTTCGTGTGAATCTCCTGCACCCGTGCTAACTCGATCAATGTTGGGATTCTTCCGGTTACACCATCAGATACACCGTTGGGAAGAAGAGTATCTTCATTGGAGGAACTTCGACCGGGATTTGAAATTGTTGAGGGAGTCCTAAGACCAACCATTTTGAAATCAACCAAATGGGATTGGGTATTGAAGAAATTGACTTCACAACCAAGAGATTAATCTCCCACTGTGGTCGCCAATTGTTTATGGGTGAAAACTGTTTCTGCTGGTTTTGGTAAATTTGGGTGTGTGTGGATGAGAAACGAATCTAAACCCTAAACAAATGCACTGCACGGGAGTGCTTTTGATTCGAGAGATCAATCTATACAATTCTGGCCTAAACCAAGAAATGGTCGTTCCAGACTTGCTTCAGTCACAAAGTGAAGGAGATGGGGTTGATCTTAGGGAGGTAAGCGAAGAAGGTGTTGAGATTGTGAAGGTGTTGACTGTTTACGACTTGTATCAGAATGATGAACTGGCTTGCACAATGTAAGATATCAGTTCTGGGTGTTTTCTGAATACTATGACAACACTTGATTTTTCTCCGTCTGTGTTGTTTGAAAATAGGTGAAGGACCTATTTATACAAGTCATTGAGCGCAAACCCTCATCTCGTAGGAAGTTGAGGAAGTTGATTGATGGAGTAGTGGGGTCGTGTAGGTGGTTACACGATCACGTCTTGGCCCACTTCCCTCATCACTTTAACCGTCCATTCCTCCTGACACGTTCTTGTAAATGGGCGCATTGCACGCCGCACGCTGTAAACCGCTAGACCAATACCTCAGTAAGCATCCCCCAGTTTGTGACATGATTGATGTCTCGAATGAGTAGATCGTGGGACCCACCGCAGGAATTAGCATACGGTGCTAAGTTAAATAACTAAGTTATTTAAGAAACTGGTATTCATGAAATATCGTGTATGCTCGATGCATGTAATGCATTTACATATGAAGCATCGTTGTTTTAAAGCTTAACCGAATAAGTCGCGGATCAAGCGTCTTAAAATAGCATCACGTCCAACCATCTTCGAGTGATAGTTTGGAGGCTGCATGAGCGAGCCATCCCCTGGTCGATCACTCCCTGTGGAAGAGTGGCGGACGGTGATCATCGAGATGCTTCATTAGACGCCTAGCCTTTAACCTAGGTTGTCCGACCAAGCTAGCAAAGTTAGACGGACGAGATGGTTTACGACACTTATTTGTGACTGTTGATGGAATTTTAGGGTTTTAGGAGGTGCGCAAGCATCCCTCTTTGGATTGACCGAATTCAAGCTTGGGAGTCGGTTTTGGTGGGACCGATCATTCATGCATGAAGGCGGACTGTTTTTGTGCACGTCTATACCTCTCTGCCCCATGAAGGATTGATCTAGGCCACTCAAGTCGACTGGAAAAGATGAGTGGATGTGATCGATTTGCGATAGAAACCCTTTGCCGTAAAGGATTTGGGAACCGCATGACATGCCTTCTTTGGGCGTGCGTTTCGAGGCGCTCGGCCATGGTTGGCCTAGGCCGGTCAGTCACACGCATAGGTGGGCCCACGACGATCACGTTGATACTCTTGGTACCTCTTATGTCTATATCTACACCCTCCGTTTAGGCTGGCGAAGATGGATGGACGCAATCAAACTGCGACAATTATGTAGCGCCACAAACCTAATTAGGGTTTTAAAACGGTCACGCACGCGTGACTTTGTCCAATCGGTTTGGCAAGCTATGCTTCTCCTTTGGAGAGGTCGATCGTGTGGGGCCCACGTTGGGCTGATGGTGAACATATGTGCACCTCCTTGATGACCCTAGGCGTGATCTAAGCCATCCAAATATGATGGCTAAGTTGGATGGTTGAGATCAATTTAAGACGCTTGTGGGATTTCCGTGACCCTTGAAGAGCCGCACGCCCATCGTGTTTTGGGTAAACGTTCATGGATCTATGGACATGTCGTGAGCAAGTCGATCAGGTAGGAACAGAGTGTGCCCGCCAATGTGTGCATCAGCGTTTCACTGATCATTCGCGGGACGATCTAAGGCGTCCAACCAGGCTGGTGAAGTTGGACGGTCGTGATGACTTTAAGACTGCCTTGAACAGTCTAAGCTCGATTGAATCTCTACAAAGCAGCACGGCCACCCTACTTATGGTTGGCGTTTGACGTTGCTAGGAGATGCCCGTGTGATGTCCGACCGGCTAGGGCATAAGTGGGCTCGCCGGTGGTCATCACGACAATCGCCTATTCTTGCTAGGGTTTGGCTAGGCTTGTTAAATTGCGCGACCAACTTGTGTAGCCGCGATGGTTTCTGAGACTGATTTGGACAGTCTAGATTTCCCTTAAGGAAATTAAGCATGCTCGATCGGGCTAACCAAAGCGCGTCCATACGAGACTCTCTCTGACAGAGAGTGGTGTAGCCTGTGTGGGTATTTCATGCATGTCTCAATATTGGCACGGAGATTCATGCTACTCTGCTGAGAGTGAACACTCGGTCGTCATGTCATGCTAGTAATGAGAGTTCGGCAAGGAACAACATAGGAAATACTAGGTAAATCATGCATTAATTAATAATGCTATAAATTCACAGAATATTTGGGATTGTTGCTACATGCACAATTCTAGGTAAATCTTGTGTGTTTATCGAATTGCTTCAAATAAATAAAGCGAGAGGTTTTCTGTGCTCATCGCTTATCAAATGGCTTTATCCTTTGCAGGATGTCAGCACATAAAATACTGGTTTTACAACTTTTGCCCTGAACTAAAATCCACCATCAGCAAAAAGATTTACAATGTCAATTGTGTCAAAAGTACTAGACATTAAACTTGATGTACTAATTTTTCCTTAATGCATATTCAAAGATGTTGTAGACTTTTTATCCTCGTTTATTTTGCCAGAGTATCCGCTGCAGAATTATGTTTTCTGTTAATATATCTTACCTTAATCCGGGGAAGAGAATCCAAAGTCTTTTTTATTTCTTTAACAATGTTTTCAGCTTCCCATATAATTTCTTTACTCTTCTTTGTCAAAAAGTCAACGACACTTTTATAATCTTTGATAATTGTAACACTAGATAAAATGAATATATATATAATTATATATTTTCCTTATAACTTTATGTATTTGTCCATTTTTTCTTTACTATCCCACTAGGTATTGTTGACTACTAGGCGCTCTAGCCTTTGGCTTTTTCATGGTCCTGTTTCGAACGATGTCTGGTCAGTAATTGGTTCCTGCAAAATATTGGTCGGGCATACTCCATGCCACTTGAAATTCCATCCGAATTAGGGTATATTTAAAAGTCACCGTCCAATTGTTTATCTTGACATGTCCAAAATAAGTACCCTCCTAAAGCTTTCGCATCAGTCGGAAACTTTTTTTTTTCTCTTTATTCAACCAGGCCGTGGATTATAACCTCAAATGTGTCACTATCCATCTACGATAAACCCATCAACACAAAAATAACACAAAAACCCTATTTGACCTCAACTGTCTAAACTACCCATCAATATATTTTAGCCCACGAAAATAAACCGCACCTCATTTACATCTCCTTTCTTTCGTAACAGTTTCTGAATCTTCTCTTCTCTTCCCCTCATAAACAAAAAACCTAGATCTGAAACCAATTTTGATTCCTTCTTCTTCTTATACCGCAAAACAGTTTTGTGAACTCAATAACAAGAAAGCCAACCTTAATTGAAATAAAATTAGGTTTAAGTTTTTCATTTTGATTTTGACGTAAATCAAAAAATGGTGAAGAAGCAAGAGAAAAAGAAAGATGAAAAGATGAAGAAAAATCTTAAGAAAACGGTCAAACTATCTCCAAAAGGTAAATCGAAACCTAATTTTGTTTTACTATTCTTCGTTGTTTCATTGTTCTTCTGTGATGGTTGAAAATCAACATGCATGTTTAACCTGTGATTTTTGGTTTCACAAATTTTAGTTTCGTCACCGATTTTGCATAAAATAGCTTTCATCAGTGGTTTCATAATTAGGTTTCTGTTAGTGTCATAATTAGGTTTCATTCCCTTCAATATTGTTACTTTCGTAATTGATTTTCTGTTAGTTTCATAATCGATTTTCATCAATGGTTTCTTTGATGAAACCAAAATTGGTTTTCATCATTTTCATATATGATTCACTTTACTGTGTTGGTGATTTTCATCAATGGTTTCTTCGGTGAAACCAAAATTGGTATCATCATTTTCATCTATGATTCGCTTTACTGTGTTGGTGATTTTCATCAATGGTTTCTTCGGTGAAACCAAAATTGGTATCATCATTTTCATCTATGATTCGCTTTACTGTGTCGGTGATTTTCATCATTGGTTTCTTCGATGAAACCAAAATTTACATCAATGGTTTTTTTTTTGTGGAACCCAAAATTGGTTTCATCATTTTCATATGTGATCGCTTAACTTTGTTGGTGATTTTGTTCAATGGTTTTGTAGATGCAACCAAAATTAGTTTTATCATTTTTGTTTTATTATTCGCTTATGGTTTACTTTTGGTTTCACAACAAGGAAAAAAAGAGAAACAGAGCCGTATAGGTGTTGTTGCATTATTTGTGTGCGCTAGCACCTGAGATAAAAGCTTTGATACACAACAAAAAACTGAATATGAAGGCTCTGGTTTCATGTCCATTTTGGTGTTTCTTCAAGTCGCTCTATGATGGTATATCCAATTAAGAGTCGTATGCTGGAAGCTGCTGCAAATGAAACCAAGGCTGATGACTTCGTCAAGTTATTCTTTTTCTACCTTTTGGTTTGTGTATTCGTCCCCAACAAAGGTGGGTAAACTCTAGCTGCAAAGTACTTGTACTTGGTATTTGAGATGAATAAGGTGTGTTGGCCGGACGTGTTTCATGAGTATCTAATTGAGTTTCATGAGTATCTAATTGAGTGGATAATAACATCCAAAGACGTTGAAAATGTAGTGGGTTGCATCATTTAGCTGCTGGTAAGTTAAGTTTTGTTTCTTTTGATTCATAAGTTGTTTGTTTTTAACGGGTTTGATTCTTAGTTTGAATATTGTTTCTCATTCTTTTTTCAGTATTAGTTGGCAGAGATGTCTTACATCGCAGAACAAAAGGATGGGACATGTATCCAAGGTTTACTAGATGGAACCTTGGTGGAATATGCTACCAAATATTGGATAAATTCGAGGATCTTAGAGAACACCCAGGAATTTAATTAAAGGTAAAGAAGACTTACTATTCTGATGAAACCAATTTTGGTTACGTCAAAAGTTCTAGCTGAAACCAATTTTGGTTACAGCAAAAATGATTAAGTTCTTAGATTTTAGTTAAGCTCAACCTTAAGAACGTTATTTCTGTTTGCATCAGTCACCTTTGAAGATCATATTCTTAATACAACTTAGTTAACTACTATAGACTAACAGATAGTCATTTTTTGAATGAATGTTGGCTTACCTTTTCTGTAGTAATATAGGTAGTAAAAGTGATAAATGGGTGGGAGCGATTGCGTTGAACTAGCTTAATTTTAATATTTGATCACTTTTTTGTAGTATGGGTACTTATCAACATCTTCTTTAATATCAACTTTAGTAGTTTTTTGAAAGTCTTCTTGGGAACTCATCAACATAGAAATGTGGTAGTTTCCGGAACGACTGTCATGTGTGCATGTACTCTGTGTTGATTGTTGTGATATATGCACTCCTGTTTTAAGTGATATCTTAAACTCTTGATGGCTTTTTTGCATTCATTCCCTTATACTCTTTGTTATATGCATATCTTTGTTTTACTGCTTGAACTTCATCTCAATCTGTATCCATCTATATTGCTTTACTATTTTGATGAAACCAATTTTAGTTACATCACCAATTCTAGCTGAAACCAATTTTGGTTACAACAAAAATTCTAACCAAAACCATTTTTTCTTGTGCATTGCAGATGAATATCGGTCGCTGCAAGGGTTCATTCATGCTGACAAACAAGAAATGCGCTTGGTCGAGCGCATAGAATAAAAAGATATTGTTGTTGAAGAAGTGTCGGTTGGTGATGTTGAAAATGTTGGTCGTGGCAGTGAAGTGCCTGGACAAAAATGAAGTCAATGTTGGTGCTGGCAGTGAACTGCGTGGACAAAATGAAGACAATGTTGGTGTTATCGGTGAAGTGAACTCTTATAAAGACAACTATCAATGGGCACAAAATCTGATTGAAAAGCTTAGGACCACTGGTAAAAAATGTGCTTTCTGAAGAAGAAGAATCATCGCTGGAAATAATACTCGCATGTGGTGCCCAATTTATTAATTTTTTACAGTTTTTCTTGCAGATTCAGTTTTACTTGAAGATAATCTTTGACATCATAAAAGATAATGTTTGCTAAGAAGAATCATTGCTGGCAATAATACTCGTAGTAGCTACTGTGTGTAAAATGGTTATCTACTGATTGTAATGGTGACAAATTACAGTTTATATAAAAAGATATCAGTTGTAGTCCCCTAAAGCTTATTTCTACAGAAATATGATGTCTAATTTTTCTGTAACAGCAGGTCTTCAGAATTCCAATAATTAATTTTATCTTAGCAAATATTATCTTTTATGTTGTCAAAGATGCAAAAGAAAAATGACAGTAAAACAGTGATGAAACCAAAAAAGGTTCCACCAAAATATGATGATCCCAAAAATGGTTCCAAAAAAATATGATGAAACCTACTTTGGTTGCACCAAATTATAAAGGCCTGCAAAATCTGACAAATTTCATCAAAGCTACTTATTCTCTGGCAAGATCTAAAATGAAAACTTCTGCAACAAATTAGCATTGGTTTACTTGTAAAAAACATGAAAAAGAACAGTCAAAAAAATATCTAATGATATCAAGTCACTAATTAGTTTCTTCGATACATGTGGTTTGTTAAGAAATCCACCACAACGGGTATGCTAATTACTTGATTCCTTAGATAATAAAAGGACTTCCTTCAAAATTATCAATAGACACGGCATATAAATGCCATTTACATTTCTCCTCATCTTTCTTAGCACAACATGCACCGATCGATCCTCAACTTTTCATTCCTTGTCATTTTGAATGAATAACCTGATGTCACGTGATATTTCATTATATCACAACGAACTTGTTGAACAACTCCGGGAAATAATTGTTCAACACCCTTAAAAAGGCCTAACCAATGCGCAGACCTTACGGTTCTTTCACTTTATTTGTAACATCATAATCAACTCTTGGCTTCTCAAAAAATATAATTTCAGAACTTCGTGGCTGGTCAATATCTATAATCCTTGAACTTCTTGAACTAGAACGCTCAGATTTATGCCTTACATGCAACTGAAGAGTTGGAAGGTTATGAAACAAAGTAAATAAAGCAGCTGATTGAAGATCAAAATCAGATTGGTTTACCTTTAGCTGATCACCAACTATGTGAAAGATTTCCATAGAAAGAGGAGAGAATTCACACCAACTTGAACATATACTTGCCTTCATATTAGCAACAGATTCTTTTAGACCAATACGATACAACAATGTATCCTCTTTGTGACAGATAACCGCCGAAACAGGCTTCATAATCTGTAGGACAAAGTATGAAAACGAAAAAGATTTCACTAGATGAGAATAACAGCAACAACAAAAATTGAAAAACATAATGAAATCGTAAATATAATAAGGGTTTCATTCCAATAGATCGTAGATTTCATAAGAACATCAACAGAACACAAAAACATCAACAAAACACAAAATCATAAACTTAGGTTTCATCATCAAAAGAAACTCTAAAAGATCACAATAACAAATCAAAAACAAAAACAAAATCAAATACCTGAAAAGTGATTGAGTATGTGATGAATGATTCGAATACTACGAATTACTTAATCTGAAGATGAAGATGATCAACACGAAGGATTCTTCACCTCGATTTTCAATTCGAGATGCAATTTTAACAGATAAATCGAGCCTAGATACAAATTTCAACCAAATCACGAATAAACCGTAACTCCTGATTTCTCTTCTTCAATTAAACTGAAATGAATTACCAGATATTCTCTTCTCTTGTTTTAACTAAATTTGTAGTTTCTCTTCACTTATTCAATCAATTTGAACCTAAAAATTACTCTCTCGATGAAATCTGCAGAAGAAGATCTCGAATCTTTGAATTGAAACATAAAAGAAAGAAAAACACGAAGGTAAAATAAGAAGAATGTCTCGAAATTTTTCTGAAACTGATCTCTTTGGAGAAATTTTTTTTTTCTCTCGCTAAATATTTCTTCCGCTAAACTTTCCTTTAGAATACACGGAAGGTCATTGTTGGAATTTAGAAATTTAATAAAAACTAAATTTACTCATTATAAAAGGAAATGGAGTTTTCGTGTCATTTTTTAATCAAATAGTTTTTATTTATTAAAAATAATATGGCTGGATTTTTCGTACCACATGTTTGGTCACATTGGTTTTATTTGACTAGTTTTGTTATTCAACCCTATTCTTCCGAGAGGGGTATCCCCCTCCAACTCGTAGAGGCGCTTGGTATAGTTAGCAACATCACCATTTTGTCCGTTCATAGATTCCTCGTACGTCCCCATATTTCCGGACTAACGGATTCATAATAGTATAAATTATGATCATGATCATGTTTTTGATTCATTGTATTGGGTTGTTAAAGATGACCGGGTTAATGTCGCAAAAACTTTTTAATGTTAAAAAAAAGTTCTAGATTTGTGGTTAGTAACGAAAATGACGAGGGTGTTCTTTGACTTCCCTCCTTTGATGCTAACAATGTGTTTCCATTTTGTTGCTAAGTGAGTGCTCAGACGTTGCTAATCTGGCTACATTTGAATGCATGATAATAAACTTACCCCTCACTAGGCGTGATGGGTCGTCACAGAGGAAATTTGCTAAATAAGTTATTCTACGGGAGAAAGCATGCTAAATAAATATTAACTAGATTTGTGCCCGTGCTACGCACCGGGTCTTTTTTCCCTTTTAACTTGGTGTGTGCGGGGCTTCGTCACCCCCAATAGCATTGCGTTTTTGATTTGGTTTGTGTGCGGCTTCGTTCCACCCTGTTGTGATGCATTTTTGATTTGGTGTGCGTTGGCCTTCGACTCTCCCTGTGGCGATGCATTTTTTATTTGGTATTGCAGGTGATTTTTTTTTTTATTTGCTACGCACCGACATTTTTATTTTTCTTTTAATTTGGTGTGTGTGGGGCTTCGCCCCACCCTGTGACAGTGCATTACGGATTTGGTAAGCGCGAGACTTCGCCTCTCCCCGTGTTATGCATTTTCGATTTGTTGTTGCATGGCGAATACATTAAATAGGTAGATAAATTAAAGATACGAAATATGTACGGATTTTATTTATCTTTTTGCAGAAAATATATGTGAAATATGTGAGTTTTTTCCCGTATGTATAAAAAAAGAGTCTTAACATGCTAGGTATTCGACTTCCGTATTGAATTTGAACTTCCATAAAATTCCAAACACAATAAGTAAAGTTATCCTTTTTAAGTTTGTAATTTTTGAACCAGTCACATATTGTCAAATGTCCTCACCAAAACTCTCGTTTCACAAAACTCAAAAATTCTTATTTCAGCCAATAAAAGGAAAGCATCCGTATACCAATTGACGTGGGAGCTTTATTTGGGTCTTCGGATACCCATATAGTATACCTTGTATGTCTCGGTCTTTAAGTCTTTGGATACCCATGTAGTATCACTTGTATACCAGTTTCAACCGATATTATATATTAGTTCTCGTTAAATTTACTTAAACGGTCAGCATAATAGAAATTTTTGTCAACTTGTGCAACAAAAAATAAAGAAGACGGATAGGAATTAGGTCGTAAAGGAATTAATGATCAAAAACATTACTTTAGCAGAGTACAAAATACCATAAATGATGATGTAAAAAAATTTACAACATAACGATGATAAATTTGTAAGTAACTCTGGTTTATTCGGATATAAGCTTGTGAAAAAACAAAAATTCTTATGTCAACTACTCACAACAGCACCGGCTCATCATATACCATCACCAAACATCCAACACCTTAACTTTATATCAAAAAAAAGGAAGAAAGAAAAAGAAGAAAAAAAGCACCTTAACTGGAAGATTAAGGATTCCAGACGTCAGGGAAACTCCAATACAAAACGGTACTCATGTGCAGTTCATGTAGTCACCGGGTACCACATCCAACACCTTAACTTTATACCAAAAAAAAAAGAAAAAAAACACCTTAACCGGAAGATTAAGGATTGCTGCCGTTAGAGAAGTTGGTAGTGGGGCTCGTGGTTAATGATTAGTACCAATTATATATTAATTTAGCTTAGAATTAACGATTCTACTATATTCATGGAGGTCCTAATATAGTAGGTTAACAATTTCTTGATTGAGTTGGACTTCCATAAATTTCAAGCGAATAGTACGTTGCCAAGTGTCATCACCAAAACACTCGTTTCACAAAGCCCAAAAAAATACTATTTCGACCAATAGGAAACGAGGGTTTCCTCACCGTTCAACGTGAGAGTTTTATTTGTCTAGGCCTTTAAGTCTTTAGATAATAAGTTTACTCTTTTTTCTGAACGTGTTGATCATGGAGGAAACATGCCAAATGAATATTAATAATAAGTTTACTCTTATTCGAATGTGTTAGTTCGTCACAGAATAAACATGCTGCATGAATATTAATAATAAGTTTATTTTTCTCGAACGGGTGATAATCTTTATCTAAAGCTAAAAGTTGGTTATTTTTCATAAAGATTGTGTATTACTAAAACGATTGCATACGTGAGATATTTGCAAACCAAGTTTAGAGTATCGTTATCCGTTCTGCTTCCTTGTTGGTTCTGTTTTTATTTCGTAGATCAATAACCTGGTGGTTATTACTTGTTCGATTATTAGGTAGCTTCATCAATCGTCTAACCATGGCGTCGGCTTCAATTACGGTTTGTTGCTCTACCTCCAAGTTACTTTTTCAACTTGATCTTATCTCTGGTATTTTTTTATACTTGATTATTGTTATATATGTGTACTCTTGCTAATTTCTAAATTTATTGTTGTTTCTTTATCTCCGTAAGTGTCCACTTAGTTTCTTAATTGGTTATTTTGGTCCGACTATGATACATGTATTTTTTTAAACCATTGCTCGGTTGATCCCTCCAAGCGTTGGTATGTCAACGTTGGTTGTGATATTTTAGTATCAAAACTCAAAAGTCGCTTGATTAGATTACTAGGATCAACTTCGTTAAGTTATACTAGAAAATCAAAAAATGTTGAGACATACAAGTATTACTCTAAATACCTGGAGATTCTGAAGACGTATCGACATCAATGAAGATATCATTCTTCTACTTGAGGTTAGTAATACAAGACTTGACTTGTTTGCATGTCTATATCGTTATTTTCAAGTCGTTTAGAATGAAAACATAACATGCGAAGTTATACACATGAAAGTCTAGTATTAGAGACTTGATCATCTTATTATGATCAAAATGTCAAGGAAGAATATACAATTTGTTTTACAATCTATGTATATTAAATTACGAAGTATAATGCTTATCTTTTGAACTTCGTAATTGCGACATAAACATAATCTTTGTAACTTGTTACTAGATTGTGTAATGAACTTAGGATTGATTTCATGCCTAGAAAATTATTTTCATTGAAGATATAAGGCAGAACTAATCGCTACTTATGTTGGGAACCATGGTAGAACCGATCCTAACCTATATGGGAATCAAGGTAGAACCGGTCCCTACCTACATTGGGAGTGTAGAGCCGATCCCATATGCAAAACCGATTTCTATAGTCAAGTACACTTTAGAGTTTGTGTGATTTCGGAAATTTGGTTTGCAAAATAGGAAACATCATTATGTCTTCATATGGAGTAATTTGAACATGTGCGTAAATCTTATATTTTATTATTCAAAGATATTTCTCGATACTTAAGATGAGACCCCAAACCGAAATGTTTGAGAATCTTTTTGTTAAGATTTTCGAGTATCTTTGTTTTCTTTTTTTCAGCAAACAAAATATATCTCCGGAAGAGGGATTTTGGTTAAGTATCTTGTATGCTAGCTAATTTTGAGTTGTATCAAAGAGGGATTTCAGTTATACAGTTGGATATTGGTTGGAATTAGACAAAACCGAATTTAGGTGCTTATTGCATATCTTGAGAATATTTTCGGTTATGGAAATTCCTTGGGACCCAAACTTCCTTGGTCTATAAATAATGAAGTTTATTCTTCTTACAAACTTATCCTTGGGCATGCACTTCATTTTGTGGTCACTGCTATAGCCGACTAATAATTTTACTTGTAATATTATTTTCGAGAGGACAATAACCTAATTAGGTTAAATCACTTATGCCCTCTAGTTGAAAGACTTCTTTGGGATCAAGAAGCGTCTACTAGTATTGTTGGTGGGAAACTAAAATTGCATTGTTATTTTAGTTTGCATCTCAACATCAAGAAGACGGAGGTCTTTTGGCCTACTCTTGATCCGCGGAGCCTTGAGGAGGGTGTTTTCCCCCAAAGACATCAGGAGGCCTAGCAAAGGTGTTAAGCTTTTGGGAGGACCGGTGAGCTTGGACATGAATTTCATGAGTGATATGGTTTTAGGCAGGGTGAACAAGACTATTCAGCTAATGTCGGCCATCAAAAAACTCAAGGACCCTCAGAGTGAGATACTATTACTTCGTAACTATGTCGGTGTCTCCAGATTATATTTTGCTATGCGCACCACCAATCCTGTTGTTATACAACAAGCCACTGACCTCTTTGACGATCACCTACTCAAGTACTTGAGACTTCTAATCACGGGAGATGGGGCTGGTTTCGGTCTTTTGCAACAGAGATTGGCTACCTTGCCTTTCAAAGACGGTGGCCTCGGCATATACACTATGACAGACACTTGCACCTACTGTTATCTTGCCTCTCAGAGTCATACTACCTCGGTGCGGAAGGTGATACTTGGTAGCTTATTCCCAACGGTTAATGGCGTTGCCTACCAGTCAGCTCTTCAGAAATTTATTCAGGTATGTGATTTGCCTTCTACTTATTACGTCGATGGTACTTCCCCCTCCCCCCCCCCCCCCATGCGTTCCCTGGCAGTCACTTATTTTGGCGCAGTCAAGAAGCGAATCCCAGTCCAATTTACATTATCTGCAAGAGATTCAATGTTGTGGCAGCGTAACCAAATCAAACACGCTCAAGATTATCTTTTGGTCGTCCCTATCAATGGGATAGATCAATGCCTTGGTCCCCGTCATTTCAGAGCTGTAGTTTATTATCGGCTTGGTATCCCTTTGTTCGTCGAAGGCGTTCTATGCTCTTGTTGTAATAAATCTATGGACAATTTCGGTGATCATGCGCTTCATTGTGCTAAGCATGTAGGGATTAAGTTTCGTCACGATGTAGTTCGTGATGCAGTTTTTGACGTATGCTACAGGGCACGTGTTCCTGCGCGCAAAGAAGCGGCTTTGGGTCTTTTATCAGATGACAACAAGGATTTACGCCCTGCAGATATCCTTGTGCTCAAGTGGGAAAATGGCCAGGATGCGTGCATGGATATCACAGGTGTCTCACCCTTTACTGCTGATGGAGTTCGTGCCTTAATTCCCGACCAGGCTATTTCGAGAGCAATTTCGCGCAAACGCACTAAATATTTGAATGAGTGTGTTTCCAGTGGTTATGGGTTAGGTGTCTCAGCTTTTACTACTTTAGGGGAGCTTAGTGAAGATTTCATTTGTTTTTTCAAACGCCTGAATAATTGTTTAATTAACAATGACGTTGGCAGTGGTTCAGGTAGTTTTATTTTTCATAGATTAGGTGTTGTTATTCAGAAAGGGGTTGGTGCTCAGCTTGTTGCTCGGCTTCCAACCAAAAACTCTGTAATTTGATCGCTTAATTTTATTTTTTTGTTTCTTTAAAAAAAAATTGAAAAAAAAATATTGATTTAATTGGCTAATGGTTGTTAACTCTTCGTTACACCTAGTTTGATTATTCTTGAGAGCCTTGTCTTCAGACATAAGGTCACTCAAACTAGATCATGAGACTAGTGGTAGTTCATATTTGTCTTTAGATCTGACATTAACTTGTGATCATTCATTGTTAACAGACTCATAAGTTGGAATCAAGTTTGGTTGTGCAGGAAGAAGACATTGAAGATTTAAAGACAAGAAGATTTCTTATTGGTTTCGTATCTTTGTGATTTTCTTCGTGCACAAACTTGATCGGCTGTGATCAGACTAAATATCGTTTATCTTTGATAGACGATTGATTGAATAGTCATACTAGATCTGCAAGCTATTATTTGGTGGTATTCTTCAGTCTCTGAATCTGATAGCTTGTAAATCTAGATCTGATTATTTCGGCAATTCAAATCTTGATTGATCTAATCCGGACAAAGGAGTTTATTGATTTAAACATAAGATCCTTATCGTAATCAACAATAATCTCTGATTTAATTCTTGAGATTGATAGAGCGATTACCAAACAGATTATTTCTTTACTGTTTGGAGGACGATCCAATGGAGTTGAGTGCTTGAAGTTTTCACAGCGGCTGAAGCAACTTAAGATGGTGGAATCTATCTTAGAATTCACGCGCATTGTCCCGGTTGGTTATAGGCGCAAGGATACTGAGGAAACTAGGTAAGTAGGGTTATATTACCTGGTCTCAACTATACGAAGTTGGTAGTGTTCTTTGTGAAAAAGCGGGGGTCTAACAACCACACCCAATATTTCTCTTAGCAATCTGTATGGACAAACTCCAATATACTTTCTAGAGAATCAACTAGATAGTCAGACTCAATCTAGATAAAAAGTATATCAAGGAGTTTCTATATCAATCTCTCGATTTGATATATACTCAAGCAAATAGAAATTTGCGAGTCTTTATCAAATACTAGAGAGATAACTTGGATGGTACCGAAGACCAATATCCAAGTGTCAATCAATTTAAATCAACAACCTAAAGGTTGAATATTCTAATTGATTGAACAACGCACAACGTGTATTATTTCAAATATATAAACAAATATAATGCGGAATAGAAATTACACAGACACCAGAATTTTATTAACGAGGAAACTGCAAATGCAGAAAAACCCTGGGACCTAGTCCAGATTGAACACACACTGTATTAAGCCGCTACAGATACTAGCCTACTCCAAACTAACTTCGGTATGGACTGTAGTTGAACCCCAATCAATCTCACACTGATCCAAGGTACAGTTATGCTCCTACGCCTCTGATCCCAGCAGGATACTGCGCACTTGATTCCCTTAGCTGATCTCACCCACAACTAAGGGTTTCTACAACCCAAAATCGAAGACTTTAATAAACAAATCTGTATCACACAGAAAATTCTACGATAATATATAAATCCGTCTCCCACGAATATACCTACGAGTTTTGTTCCGTCTTTTGATAAATCAAGGTGAACAGGAACCAATCAATAATACCATACTTATATTTCCGAAGAACATCTTAGTATTATCAATCACCTCACAATAATCTTAATCGACGCAGCGAAAAAGATATTGCGGAATCATAAACGACGAGACAAAGTTTGTCTGTGATTACTTTTTATCTTACCTATCGGAGATATCAATCTCAAGCCAATTATTACAATTGTACTCGTACGACAGAAACGACAAGATCAGATCACACAACTACGATAAAAGTAGTATCGGTCTGGCTTCACAATCCCAATGAAGTCTTTAAGTCATAAACCTGGTTTAGAAGAAGAAACCAAAGGTTAAAGGAGAATCGATTCTAGATTAGCACAACTAGTATTAGACAGAATGTGTGGGGATTAGGTTTCCCAGTTGCTAGAGTTCTCCCTTATATACACTTTCAAATCAGGGTTTGCAATCAATGTTATCTTAGTAACAAAGCATTCCATATTCACCGTCAGATGAAAACCTGATTAGATTCAAGCTAATATTTCTCAACCGTTAGATCGTAAACTTAGCTTGTCACACACAAATGAAATGTCCAATTTTGGGTTTATGAACCGTACCCAAACATTAACATTTGTTGGTTCAACAAGTCAACCAAAAGGTTAGCCATATGATTACTCTCATATCAACCTTATTCTTCTTCACCATAACTAGTTCAAATGACTCAAATGAACTAGTTAGAGAGTTGTTCAATTGCAAGGAAATCTTATGTAGCTACACAAGACACAATTGAAGCTAAATCGGTTTGATTCACTCGAATCGGTTGATGAACTTTATAGCCACGGTTTGAAAAAGCATTCCTTAAATAGCTCAAGAACAATCGACTTTAGATATAACCTGCTCAAGTTCGCGGACTGGGTTCGCGGACTTAAGCTCATGGAAGGAGTTCACAAACTCCAGCAGAAATTCTTGGGACGAGAAGTTCCGCCAGTTCGCGGACTGAGTTCGCGTACTTAGTTTGCGGACTTGTCTCACGCTACTTCCATTTCTCTTGATCAACAAAGTTCGCAAACTTTGGTTCAAGGAATAGGACTTATGCATATATGTGTTTCCACAACAATGCTTATATCCACCAATGGTTATGTAATCTAAACTCTCATTTCAATCATTGAAACATTCTCAGAGAACGTTATATAGCCGTTATTCACATACCATTTTTCTTCAGAGCAATTTTTAAAGTGATTGAAACATAACATGACTTTCGTCACTTGGTAAAGATGAATTCGGCTAAAGCGAAAGCTTACCAACACACAGTTAGAGAAATAGATAGACGAGATAAACTCGGCTCGAAATAGCAAATGTGTATAATGAAAGTATATATATCAAAACGACTTTTGTCTCAAGAGTAGGAGATAGAGTAAATAGACTTTTGAGTGACAGATAAGTTCAAGTCGATGAAGATCCACCAGTTCCTTGAGTAGTCCTTCGTCTTGTATGATGATTGCCATGGAGTCTTTAGCTCAACTACACTTTCTATCCTAATCCAATACTTTAGATCTAATAGGCTAGTAATCAATACTTATAGTTTTGATCACTAATATTGAGAAACATTCTTGAGATAGAAACGCATGCGAGTTCGACCGAGCAATGCTCTAACAATATCCTCCTTTTTCAATTTTAGTGCAAAACTATTAATACGTATGGAATACAAAAAATAAATAAATTAACTTTTGTAGATCCTATTCCACATGCCTAATCTTCAACATTACTCGAAATCTTCGTCACTTCCAAGTACTCCAATGATCCCAAAGGTTGTAAGTTTAGCATCATCGTTGTTGAAAATCCGTAGTTATAACAACAAGAAAACAATAGTTCTCAATCATTGTTATACAATGTCATAGTATCATTATACAGCGTCAAAGTTCAATTGTATCACAACTTCAACAACAATACTATGGTGATATGTATCACTCCCTCTTAGTCAATAATCCATCTCACATGGAAACCACTCCCCCTTACATAATGATCCAAAAACCATATGTATTTGTAGTGTGAACTACATATTAATTCCCCCCCTTTTTTTCAATAAAATTGGCAAAGGTACAAGAACGTGATCCTAATGAAATTTCCGAAAGAGACATTTCATGACCAAAAGAAAGAACACACATCATCTTATTTAGATGCAATCATAAAGCCGAAGCTAAATGCATTCATCAAGGAGTTTAAAGATACAAGATAACCCTATAATATTCCATAGCCGCACTCCCCACAAAGATTTGGCAATTAAGCGCAAGTTCAAAAAGAAATCTCCCCCATAATATGTCATTCCCAAGGGAACAACAAAAGCGACCTTAATTTTGAAAGAAAATAAGGATTTCTTTGGACATAACAAATCACATACAAGTATGAATTTGAATTCAAAATATTAAATTAACCACAAGAAGTTCATGATTAATTTAACCGAAAATGCTCAACACAAGTAAACTTATGGAGACTTAAGAGCGCTCAATTAGATTAATCACAAGTAAACCCATAATTAATCTAGTCGAAATACACAACCAAATTAACCGCAAAAGTAATCAATTTAATTGGTCATACTCACATAAGAGAGTCTACGGAGCAATGCCTAAGTTAATCATGAAAACAATCAACCCAGTCATGAACGCTCAAACATAAGAAGACTTATGGAGTCATAATTAAATAACCAAATAAGATGATTAATTTAGTTCAAAATGCTCGACAGAAAGTACCTTACGGAACAACAACAAAGCTAATCATAAAAATAATCAACTTGGTTGTTTCGTGCTCAACATAAGACACATTACGGAGCCACACAGTAGTACATAAAATATGGATCAGGGAAGATCAATTACTGCGGAATATACAAGGATTCATTCTATTTCCCATCATTATTTTCATAACGACATTGAATAGACATAATCCTTGCAAACAAAAGATTTTAACCTATCTTCCATCAATAATTGACAATATAGGCTTAACTTTTGTATTTGTCAAAAGTCCATTCATTCTTTCATCAATACATGCATATCAATTCATGAACGACTTTTCTTTTGAAAAGATATGGGACAATCAAGTTCACGGACGCAAACACACATATCCCATAACAATATTGCAATATATAAAACCATAAAGATTAATACTGCAAAAATCATCTTCCAAACAATTTAGAATTTAAACCAATAAATCCAAAAACATGAAGATGAAAATGTTGGACATAGCTATGTGTAATCACAAAAAAAGGCTATTCAAACCTCTAGTTATTCTTCTAAACAAAACAAGAAAAATAGAAGATTTACTAGGCAAAGAAACTCCTATAGAGAACATGATCTGAAAAACACTAGATCCGGTAAGCAACCAGAGATTGAACATGGACGAGGTCATCAGATGTTTCTTCAGTTCGTTTTTCAAAAACTCAAGATTCCTTGTTGCAATTCCGAGTTGTTCACGTTCAACTTCAAAATCTTGAAGAAGATTTCCTACCAGTTGTGATGAAATTTGAACTTGTAGTTTGTTTTCATGATCAATGGCATGAAGGCATGTTATGAAAACAGGATTCTCATGAAACTCGATAGTCTTCCCTTTCTTGACTTCATCATCTTCGTTTCCTCCATTCATTGTGCACTGGTGGTCACGGCCTTAAGATGTGACCAAAAGAAGAATGGAGTTTGAAGGTCATGACAAATAGTTGAGAATCAACTATTTAGAGGAAGAACACACAAACAAAAAAAATCTCAAGGACAAAAGATGATGATTATCTACAAGAGAGAAACTGGAGCGAAGCTCAACAGAATTTAAAGATAAAAAAATAAAAAGAACTAGAAGAGAAAAAAAATACAACCTCGACAGCACTTCTCAAGACACACTTCTTGAGAACAATGATCATCCTTCTTAAATTAAAAGAGCAATGTTGTATTGGGCAGTCATGGTGTATTAGGATGAGCATTTTTCTCATCAATTTTGTATTTTTCTCCTTCAGAAGGATTTAGAGACAAATCACATGTCATAGTTGAAGGAGTTTTATTAAGAGAGGAATTAGGAGTACCTGAGTCAATCGCTTTCCATGATTTTTTGATGCCCCGTTTGAGTTTGTTTATGCTTACCTTTAGTTCTGAGACTCGATTATTGATATGTAAGCAATCTGGAGTTGAATTCTTGGAATTGCGGCCTTCTCCAGGGAGAGACAAGAAACGTGACTTTTCTTTATTTCTCCTATGTCTTTTCCTCTTTTCAGAGTTATTTAAGAAGTCAGTTACTCTTCGACCATTCTTCCTTCTACCATTTTTCGTTTCAAAAGCACAATTAAGAAAAGACTTATCATAGTAGTTTTCTTGTTTTTCGAAAGTGCCTTTTACTCCAATAATGTGAGAGAGCGGTTTAATAACTTCTTTAGACATCCATGCAAGCATGTTGTGAAGTTTTTCATTCCTTAAACAAAACCGACATCTTCGCTCAGAATGTCCTTTCTTTCCGCAGAAATAGCAGTTAAAGGATTTATTCTTAACCGTTCTCGTGTGAGTAGATTTGGAAGAAGTAGACTCCTTGTTTTTAGGTGCATTACCAGCTGCGAAAGTTTTTTCACATGAAGAATTATCAATAGCCTTAAAAAGTTGATCTTACCAGTTTTTGGAGTGTCTATTCCTTTATGAATTTTTTGAAGAAGACTCAAAGTGGTAGGGTCACAATCGTTAAGTGAAGCATCTCTTTGTCTTTTGCACACATTTTCCCTTATGCGTCTTAAGGTACATGGACGAACCAGTTTGGGAACCCCGAGAGAGTTTCCAATCGAAACAAGACCAAGATCATGGCAAATTTTTCCACTCAAGCAAGGATAACCTAATATCTTGATGGGTGAAGTCATCGAAATCATTTGATAAATGATAAAACCACAAATATCGAGACTTTTGTTAGAGGATAGCTCGGTCGACCTTGCATGCGTTGCTATCTCAAGCATGTTTGTCAATATTAGTGATCAAAGCTATGAGTCTTGATTTCTAGCCTACATAGCTAAGTCTCGGACTAGGATAGAAAAGTGTAGTTGAGCTCAAGGACTTCATGGAAATTCATCATAGAACGACGAAGATCTATACAACGAACCGTGGAACTTCATCAACAAAAAGGTATGTGGAGACTTGAACTTATCTATCACTCAAAAGTCTATCTATTTTATCTCCTACTTCTTATGAGACAAAAGTCGTATGATATATAGACTAGATCATACACATTTGACATTTCGAGCTGAGCATTCATTGCTTATCTTTTATCTTGAAATCGTGTGTTGGTAAAGCGTTTCTCTTTGATCAAGTTTATCTTCACATAGTGACGAAAGTCATGAAAAGTTTCAATCACTTTGAGAATTGCTCTGACGTGAATCGGTCTGTGAATAACGGCTACATAGCGTCCTCTGAGAATGTCTCAATGATTGAAATGGGAGTCTAGATTACATAACCATGTACTTGAACCGAAGTTTTCGAACTTTGTTGATCAAGATAAATCGGGAGGATTGTGGAATTTTCTTGCCAAGTCCGCGAACTGTCGGAAGTTCTCGACCAAGAATTTCTGCTGGATTTTCCAAAACTCGTTTGTGTGCTAAGTCCGCGAACTGGCGGAAGTTCTCTTTCGGAGAATTTCTGCTGAGTTTGGAAAACTCAACCGATTAACTTAAGTCCGCGAACTTGTTTGTGAACTTAAGAGGTTATGATCTAAAGATGTGCTCTGAACATGAAACATTAAATTACTAAGGAATGCTTTATGCAAACTGTGGCTATAATGTTCATGGGCCGATTCAATCGAATCGAATCATCTTTGTTTCAATTGTGTCTTGTGTAGTTACATAAGATCTCATAGCAATTGAACAACTCTTTAACTAGTTCATTTGAGTCAATTGAACTAGTTATGGTGAAGAAGAACAAGGTTAATATGAAATGCTCATATGGTTAACCTTTTTGGTTACTATGTTGAACCAACATACACGTACACGTTTGGGCATGGTTTTCACAAACCCAGTAACCGTCTACCCAAGTGTGTGTGACAAGCTAAGTTTTCGATCTAACGGTTGAGAAATATTAGCTTGAATCTAAATCAGGTTTTCGTCTAACGGTGAATAAGGATTGCTTTGTACCTAAGGCAAAACCCTGATTTGAAGGATATATAAAGGAGACATCTAGCATTGTGCAAAACTAATCCCCACGCGTCTGTGTGATACCAGTGCGCTCGCTATAGTCGATTCTCCTTTAACCTTTGGTTTTCTTCTCTAAAACCAGGTTAACGACTTAAAGACTTCATTGGGATTGTGAAGCCAGACTGATACTACTTTTATCGTAGTTTTTTGATCTGATCTTGCATCTTCTATCGTACGAGTGCAATCTTTGATTGGATTGAGATCGTGAGAGTTCTCCGATAGGAAAGATAAAGAAGTCACAAACATCTTCGCCTCACTGTTTCTGATTCCTCGACAAACCTCCTGTGTAGTCAGGAAGGAATGTAGAGAGGTGATTGATTAATCTAGGTTGTTCTTCGGGAATATAAGACCGGATTATCAATTGGTTCCTGTTCACCTTGATTTTATATCTTAAGACGGAACAAAACCTAGGGTTTATCTGTGAGAGACAGATTTATCCTTTGATAGACTTTTATGTGTGAGACAGATTTGTTTATTATCAAGTCTGTGATTTTGGGTTGCAGCAACTCTTGGTTGTGGGTGAGATCATCTAAGGGAATCAAGTGCGTAGTATCCTGCTGGGATCAGAGGCGTAGGAGTACAACTGTACCTTGGATCGGTGGGAGACTGATTGGGGTTCAACTATAGTCCAGTCCGAAGTTAGCTTGGAGTAGGCTAGTGTCTGTAGCGGCTTAATACAGTGTGTATTCAATCTGGACTAGGTCCCGGGGTTTTTCTGCATTTGCGGTTTCCTCGTTAACAAAACTTCTGGTGTCTGTGTTATTTCTTTTCCGCATTATATTTTATATAATTGAAATAATACAGGTTGTGCGTTCGTGATCATCAATTGGAAATCCAACCTTTGGTTGTTGATTGATATTGATTGATCCTTGGACATTGGTCTTTGGTACCGTCCAAGTTATTCCTTGTATTTGATAAAGACTCGCATATTTTAGCTTGAGTAAAAATCAAATCAAGAGAGATATTAACTCCTTGAGATACTTTTATCTAGATTGAGTCTGACTGTCTAGTTGATTCTCTAGCAAAGTATTTCAGTTAGTCCATACAGATTGCTAAGCGAAATATTGGGTGGTGTTGTTAGACCCCGCTTTTTCAATTGGTATCAGAGCAGGCAAACACGTTAAAGACCTTATAAGTCTGTGTTTGTAGCGATCTGATTATGGACGAGTCTATCTCTAATAACGTACCAGTTCAGAAATTACCAGATGATTCTAAAAGCTTGGATTCACCTGAGAGAACTGTCACATCTAAGTCAATATCCAAACATTCTCTTGATGTAAAAACTGTTGATTGGGAAACTCTCCTAGAAGAACAGTTGGATGAACTTTCTGATGAAGGTGATTCAGATATTGATAGAGATGTTGATGAGGAAGTCTCAGAGTATGTTAAGTTTTTGGATTCGTGGAATATGAAGAAGATTACAACTTCTCATGTCACACCTCTTCTGACTCCTCTCTGTCGAGAAAACAAGAAATTGAGAAGATGTTACGCAGGTGTTTATTTTTCGAATCGTTCTACCGAATCGATCCTCAAGGATTCTGAGGAAAACCTACGTATGAAGTCACTTGAATGTGATAATCTTTATCAAAAGTACTTTTTGTTGGAAGAGAAACTTGCAGAATCTGAAGCAAGGTTTAACTTCCAGCAAACAAGTTTTGACGACAGAGAAAGCGCTTATCTCACTCGAGAAAAACGCCTTGAGGCTGATTTAGCTGCTGCTCTTGATAAAATCAAGATGTTGGAAGATGACTTGAAAAAGTTCAATACTAGTTCAAGCAAATTAACCACTATGCTAGGAGCAAGTAAAAATCATCGTGATACACGAGGATTGGGCTATAAGGGAATAGATGCTCCAAGTACTAGCAAAGAGGTAAAATTTGTCAAGGCTAGTGATTCTTCTCAACAAAAGGTTTCCACTGATGGCAAAAGTGAAATACCTTCTCCGAGTTAAGGTTCAAAAGAGAAAGTTTATCAACCTCCAAAGTTAGCACACACGGATCGAGGTAAGAACATTCCTTATGTTTGCCACTATTGCGGAAATAAAGGTCACCTGGAAAGGAGATGTCGTTTCCGTATAAGGAATGAGAAACTTCATGATGTTCTTGTTTGGGCATCACAAGAAGTTGTGAAACCAAGATCATACGTTAAGACTGATCCTCTTAACGTTACAGGTTGTAATTTCCAACCTTTAGGCAAAGGAATCAGTGCTATGATAGACCTAGATTTGCCTATAAGTCGTACGAATCCTTTTCATAATCGTAATGGTTATCAAAAGGATAACTTCGTAAAGACGAAGACAAGATCCGATGCTCCCAATTGGAGAAAGACTAACTTGCAAAAGAATAGTCAATCCAATTCTCTTCCAAGAATTCTAGAAGAGAGTGATGGGAAGAAGGTTCCGACTGTTCCTAAACGCACTCAGAAGTGGATACCGAAGAAAGACAATGATGTTTTGAGTGTGAAAAGGAATGATCTTCCAGAAAACTCCATGACTATGGAAAAGGCAGTATCCATGATGTTGGAACTTAACAAGTTTTTTGGAAAAATGGAATTGGATGTGAAAGGTTCTAAAAGTGATCTCTTTCATGATAATCCAAAGGTCACTTGTGGTGAGCAAGACTTTGTTCACCCCAACGCAACTTGATTGTGTTGGAAGTGCATCCTCACCAAGGAATGCCCTGCTTTGTATACGGTGAGGGAAGCACAAGAATTGGGGCACACAGATTATGTTCGGTAAGGCGGTAGAATTCGATTGGATTCATCTAAAAAGGTATGTCTATAAACTTGAGCAAGATTTGTACTTTTATTTGCTTAGAATACTTATAATAATCTTGCTTATCGTTCATTTCTACCTAACTTGATCTGTGTTTAAGGTTCTTAAATGTTTAGGTTTGAAAATAATAGTTCGGGATGTTTGGACTACATGGTACACATACCAAGTATGCATAACACATTCAAAATCAAAATCCAGGGGTTTAAGTTCGCAAACCCGTATGCATACTTGACGTCGATATTCGGTAAACTTGTTTTGGCCGTAACTTCTTCGTCCGAACTCGGATTTACCTCATTCTTTTTGCATTCTCTTCCTTATTGAATTCCCTTCAAAATGGAGATGAGAATTGTTGAATTTGGATGAGTTAATATTGGTCTTTGTCCTGTCTCTTGTTTTTTAGTGCTTGCTCTGTTTCGTTGCACTTGTTGTATTCTCTTGGACTTGGGCACTGGGATTCTTGGAGAAATCCTATTCTAAGATATTTTGTGGCTGTTACAAGAGTGATGTTGGCGAATCACAAAGAATGAAGTTCGAGAATGGGTAGTAGTTCACATTGCTATATATTCTTGAGTGTTCACAATCATCTCATGTGAACTATGGTTCATAGTCGTCAATGACTTTGTATGTTCTTATTTGTTAAGGAAATCTTTTTATACGCTTTTGGTAACCACTCTTGGTATAAATCCGCGCGAAAAAGATTGATTCACCTTATAAGGGCAAAGATTGTTATTGCAGTATTAATCTTTATGATTTTGTGATATTGCAATATTTTTATGGGATATGTATTGTTTGCGTCCGTGAACTTGAAGGTCCAATATTTTGTCAAAAGTAAAGTCATTCATAAATTGAGATTCGTATTGATGAAAGGACGAATGGACTTTTGACAATTACAAAATTTATGCCTATGCAGTATTTATTTGATGGAAAATAGGATGAAATCTTTTGTTTGACAAGGATAAAGTCTATTATGTCGTTATGCAAATAGTGATGGAAAATAGAATAGATCCTTGTATGTTATCCACGGTATTGATCTTCATTGATCCATTTTGTTATGTTTTACCGTGAAGGCTTCATTGTGTATCTTATGTTGGGCACCTTACAACTATGTCGATTAATATTGGCCTTGTTGGTTGTTCCATGAGATGCTATATGTTGAGCATTCTTTAACTAAATTAATCATCTTGATTGGTTATTTAGTTATTTGCTCCGAAAGTCCTCTTTTGTCGAGCAAAATCTTTTGACAATTAAATTGATTGCTTCGGTGATTAGTTTGGTTGTGTATTCCAATTAGATTAATTATAGGTTCTCTTGTAATTAATCTAGTTGAGTTTTTCATATATTCCAAAAGTTCTGGTGTTGAGTATATGAACGGCTATATTAATCATGTTTTATTGGTTGATGTAGTCATATATTCCGTAAGGTTTTCCTTATGTTGAGTATGTGAACGATTAAGTTAGTCATCTCCGTATGATTACCTTAGTCGTAGCTCCGTAAGTTTACTTATGTTCAGCACTTTCAATTAAATTGATCACTTTTGTGGTTTGATTTAGTTGCGTTTTCAATTGAATTAATCATGGGTTTACTTGTGATTAATTTGGTTGAGCTTTGGATATAGAAAATCATTCCTATGGTTTTTGGTGTCCAATTAAAAAATCCTTCTTTTCCTTCGAAATTAAGGTCGCTCTTGTTGTTCTTTCGGGAATGACATCAAATGGGGGAGAGTTCTTTTGAACTTGTGCTTAATGGTAATATCTTGCGGGGTGTGCGGCTGTGGAATTTTATAGGGATTATCTTGTATCTTAAAACTCCTTGATGAATGCATTTAGCTTCAGCTTTATGATTGCTTCTAAATTAAGTTGGTATGTATTTTTCTTTTAGTCTATGAAATGTCTCTCGTAGAAATTTCATTATGATCCCGTTCTTGTACCTTTGCCAATTTTATTGACAAAAAGGGGGAGAAATAATGTAGTTCACACTACAAATACATATGGTTTTCGGATCATTGTGTAAGGGGGAGTGGTTTCCATGATCGAGATGGAGTATTGACTAAGGGGGAGTGATACATATCACCGTAGTATTATTGTTAAATTCGTGATACAATTGGACTTTTATATTACATAATAATACTATGACATTGTATAATAATGGTCGAGAATTTCGATTTCTCTTATTGTTATAGCTACGGATCTTCAATAACGGTGATGCTAAACTTACAACCTTTGGGATCATTGGAGTACTTGGAAGGACGAAGATTTCAGGGAACGTTGAAGATTAGACTATGGAATAGGAGCCACTAAAGTTTATCTTTTTGTATTCCATATGTATTAATAGTTTTGTCACTAAAATTGACAAAGGGGGAGATTGTTACAGCATAGCTCGGTCGACCTCGCATGCGTTGCTATCTCAAGCATGTTTGTCAATGTTAGTGATCAAAACTATGAGTCTTGATTTCTAGCCTACATAGATAAGTCCCGGACTAGGATAGAAAATTGTAGTTGAGCTCAAGGACTTCATGGCGATTCATCATACAATGACGAAGATCTATACAAGGAACCTTGGAACTTCACCAACAAAAAGGTATGTGGAGACTTAAACTTATCTATCACTCAAAAGTCTATCTATTCTATCTCATACTTCTTATGAGACAAAAGTTGTATGCTATATAGATTAGATCATACACATTTGACATTCGAGTTGAGCACTCATTGCTTATCTTTTATCTCGAAATCGTGTGTTGGTAAAGCGTTTCTCTTTGATCAAATTTATCTTCACCTGGTGACGAAAGTCATGAAAAGTTTCAATCACTTTGATAATTGCTCTGACGTGAATCGGTCTGTGAATAAAGGCTACATAGCGTCCTCTGAGAATGTCTCAATGATTGAAATGAGAGTTTAGATTATATAACGATGTATTCCTTGAACCGAAGTTTTCGAACTTTGTTGATCAAGAGAAATCGGGAGGATTGTGGAATTGGCTTGCCAAGTCCGCGAACCCAATCCGCGGACTCAGTCCGCGAACTGTCAGAAGTTCTCGACCGAGAATTTCTGCTGGATTTTCCAAAGCTCGTTTGTGTGCCAAGTCCGCGAACTCAGTCCGCGAACCCAATGCGCGAACTGGCGGAAGTTCTCTTTTCGAGAATTTCTGCTGAGTTTGGAAAACTCAACCGATTAACTTAAGTCCGCCAACTTGTTTGTGAACTTAAGAGGTTATGATCTAAATATGTTCTCTGAAAATGAAACATTAAATTACTAAGGAATGCTTTATGCAAACCGTGGCTATAATGTTCATGAGCAGATTCAATCGAATCGAATCATTTTTATTTCGGTTGTGTCTTGTGTAGTTTCATAAGATCTCATAGCAATTGAACAGCTCTTTAACTAGTTCATTTGAGTCAATTGAACCAGTTATGGTGAAGAAGAACAAGGTTAATATGAAATGCTCATATGGTTAACCTTTTTGGTTATTATGTTGAACCAACATACACGTGCACGTTTGGCCATGGTTTTCACAAACCCAGTAAACGTCTACCCAAGTTTGTGTGTGACAAGCTAAATTTTCTATCTAACGGTTGAGAAATATTAGCTTGAATCTAAATCAGGTTTTTCATCTAACGGTGAATAAGGATTGCTTTGTACCTAAGGAAAAACCCTGATTTGAAGGCTATATAAAGGAGACATCTAGCATGGTGCAAAACTAATCCCCACACTCTGTGTGATACTAGTGCGCTCGCTAGAGTCGATTCTCCTTTAACCTTTGGTTTTCTTCTCTAAAACCAGTTTAGCGACTTAAAGACTTCATTTGGATTGTGAAGCCAGGCCGACTACTTTTATCGTAGTTGTGTGATCTGATCTTGCATCTTCTATCGAATGAGTAAAATCGATTGATTGGCTTGAGATCGTGAGAGTTATCTGATAGGAAAGATAAAGAAGTCACAAATATCTTCGTCTCAGTGTTTGTGATTCCTCGACAAACCTCCTGTGTAGTCAGGAAGGATTGTAGAGAGGTGATTGATTAATCTAGGTTGTTCTTCGGGAATATAAGACCGGAATATCAATTGGTTCCTGTTCACCTTGATTTTATATCTTAAGACGGAACAAAACCTAGGGTTTATCTGTGGGAGACAGATTTATCCTTTGATAGACTTTTCTGTGTGATACAGATTTGTTTATTATCAAGTCTGTGATTTTGGGTTGCAACAACTCTTGGTTGTGGGTGAGATCATCTAAGGGAATCAAGTGCGTAGTATCATGTTGGGATCATAGGCGTAGGAGTACAACTGTACCTTGGATCGGTGGGAGACTGATTGGGGTTCAACTATAGTCCAGTCCGAAGTTAGCTTGGAGTAGGCTAGTGTCTGTAGCGGCTTAATACAGTGTGTATTCAATCTGGACTAGGTCCCGGGATTTTTCTGCATTTGTGGTTTCCTCGTTAACAAAACTTCTGGTGTCTGTGTTATTTCTTTTCCGCATTATATTTTATATAATTTAAATAATATAGGTTGTGCGTTCGTGGTTATCAATTGGAAATCCAACCTTTGGTTTTTGATTGATATTGATTGATCCTTGGACATTTGTCTTTGGTACCGTCCAAGTTATTCCTTGTATTTTATAAAGACTCGCTATTGATTTTAGCTTGAGTAAAAATCAAATCAAGAGTACTTTTATCTAGATTGGGTCTGACTGTCTAGTTGATTCTCTAGTAAAGTATTTCGGAGTTAGTTCATACACATTGCTAAGCGAAATATTGGGTGGTGTTGTTAGACCCCCGCTTTTTCAACTTTGAATACCCGATTCAAGAAAATAAACTAATTCCGCAAACTCATGATTCCACCAAGAATTCTCAATTGTGGAGGGACAAAGATTGGGGATACCAAGTTTCCCAAATGCCAACAACGGGATACTAAGATCATTAGTAGGAAACTTCCCTTGATTCCAAATTACCTTCTTTCCACAAAGCCCAAGAGAGATTTCATCACATGATGGACGTTTTTCACTTGGTCTAGGAAGACGCATGTTTCCCAACGAAATGTTGGTAATCTTTGAAATTAATTCTCTATCAACAAGAAACCTTTCTCTATTTATCATGGATTTGAATTCAATCTTATTAATATCAACATCATGAATGTTGGCATAGAAAATTCTTGTGAGAGAATCAAAACCTTGACTATCACCATCAAAGATATTTCCAAGCTTGAATTTTTTGAAGCAAGCTAAATCCTCTTCATGCCCACTAGATAAATCCAATTTCTTTTCTAGGATAAAACCTTTAGATGAAATCTTTTCAAAAATTCTAGCACAAGAATCATCCAAAAACCTAATCCTAAGAGAGTTTTGGTCACAAGGAACGTCCATGCTAGAGGTATTTGAGTTTTTGGAGCTCCTTTTTGAGCCCTTAGAATTCATCATGAGATCTAAGAAATTGAAAGGGACAAGAGGAATTTACTTACTTGGAGTGAAACTTGAACACCCTTTCTTTCAAATTCTCCAAGATGGCTTCAATGGAGAAAAACACACAAAACCCTATAGGTTCACGTACGCGGACGGGTGATGAAGAAGAGGGTGCGCGAACTTCTTCTTTATAAGACCAAAGATGGGCTTGGACCCGTTTGTAAACCGTGACCCACACAATGAAAGTGGGATTTTCTTAGCCATTTGCACATCAAAGGCTATGCATCCCGTGACAACACACTTTTGAGAGAGCGATGGATGCAGTAGAAAGCTTTATTTGGTATTCTAAAAGAGAATAGCAAAACTGTACACAACTCAACATTTCTTGCCCCATTTCAAGATGTATACAAATGGGGTGGTGCCAAACTTGTTGCCAAGAGGCATAATGTGCAGAGGAATTCTCATGCAACATTTCTGGTTGATATGTGTGAACAGTCCCCCTGACATAATCAACGTAATGATGACAATCCGTGCAGTCAGGGCTTTCTATCCTTCGTTTAATCTGGATAGAAGGAAAAAAATCCGAATTCTAGGCTGTACAATATTATTCGATGGTTTATCATGTACAAAACCTTTTTCGGAAGGATTCTTAGACTTAACAGAATTAAGTTTTTCTAAGAGATTAAAAACGTCTCCGAACGCTCTAAATAGATCTTTATCAATTGATCAATTATGATAGTATTACTCAAATAGATCAAGAGTTAATCTAGTGAGAGTACATATCCTTGAGCGTGACGAACGTTTCCTCAATCTTTCCTTCTTTTTATTTTTTCCTTTTGATTGGATCTCATCATCTAAATTTTCCTTTTTAGATGAAATGGGATTATCATGTAAACCCGGTGGTTTTAACAATAATAATCCTTGAGCAATCTTTAAGGACTTCTGGCGTGCGTTACAGATGCCACGAGCAAGTTTTCCAAAGAAATTTCCCATAGGACAATTTTTAAGGAACGACCAAACACAAACTTATTAGGTTTAGAGTGTTTGCCTGCTCTGATACCAATTGAAAAAGCAGGGGTCTAACAACCACACCCAATATTTCGCTTAGCAATATGTATGGACTAACTCTGAAATACTTTGCTAGAGAATCAACTAGACAGTCAGACTCAATATAGATAAAAGTATCTCAAGGAGTTAATATCTCTCTCTTGATTTGATTTTTACTCAAGCAAATAGAAATCTGCGAGTCTTTATCAAATACTAGAGAGATAACTTGGATGGTACCGAAGACCAATATCCAAGTGTCAATCAATTTAAATCAACAACCTAAAGGTCGGATATTCTAATTGATTGAACAACGCACAACCTGTATTATTTCAAATATATAAACAAATATAATGCGGAATAGAAATAACACAGACACCAAAATTTTGTTAACGAGGAAACCGCAAATGCAGAAAAACCCCGGGACCTAGTCCAGATTGAACACACACTGTATTAAGCCGCTACAGACACTAGCCTAATCCAAACTAACTTCGGTCGGGACTGTAGTTGAACCCCAATAAATCTCATACTGATCCAAGGTACAGTTATGCTCCTACGCCTCTGATCCCAGCAGGATACTACGCACTTGATTCCCTTAGATGATCTCACCCACAACTAAGAGTTTCTACGACCCAAAGTCGAAGACTTTAATAAACAAATCTGTATCACATATAAAATTCTACGATAATAGATAAATCTGTCTCCCATGAGTATACCTACGAGTTTTGTTCCGTCTTTTGATAAATCAAGGTGAACAGGAACCAATCAATAACACCAGACTTATATTCCCGAAGAACAACTTAGTATTATCAATCACCTCACAATAATCTTAATAAAAGATATTGCGGAATCACAAACGATGAGACGGCGTTTGTTTGTGATTACTTTTTATCTTGCCTATCGGAGATATCAATCCCAAGCCAATTATTACAATCGTACTCGTACGATAGAAACAGCAAGATCAGATCACATAACTACGATAAAAGTAGTATCGGTCTGGCTTCACAATCTCAATGAAGTCTTTAAGTCGTTAACATGGTTTAGAAGAAGAAACCAAAGGTTAAAGGAGAATCGACTCTAACTTAGCACAATTAATATCACACAGAATGTGTGGGGATTAGGTTTCCCAGTTGCTAGAGTTCTCCCTTATATACACTTTCAAATCAGGGTTGGCAATCAATGTTAGCTTAGTAACAAAGCATTCAATATTCACCGTTAGATGAAAACCTAATTAGATTCAAGCTAATATTTCTCAACTGTTAGATCGAAAACTTAGCTTGTCACACACAAATGAAATGTCCAATTTTGGGTTTATGAACCGTACCCAAACATTAACGTTTGTTGGTTCAACAAGTCAACCAAAAGGTTAGCCATATGATTACTCTCATATCAACCTTATTCTTCTTCACCATAAGTAGTTCAAATGACTCAAATGAACTAGTTAGAGAGTTGTTCAATTGCAAGGAAATCTTATGTAACTACACAAGACACAATTGAAGAAAAATCGGTTTGATTCACTTGAATCGGTTCATGAACTTTATAGCCACGGTTTGCAAAAGCATTCCTTAGTTTATTTAAACATTAGTTCAAGAACAACTGACTTTAGATATAACCTGCTCAAGTTCGCGGACTGGGTTCGCGGACTTAAGCTCATGGAAGGAGTTCACATACTCCAGCAGAAATTCTCGGGTGAGAAGTTCCGCCAGTTCGCGGACTTGGATCACGCCACTTCCATTTCTCTTGATCAACAAAGTTCGCAAACTTTGGTTCAAGGAATAGGACTTATGCATATATGTGTTTCCACAACAATGCTTATATCCACCAATGGTTATGTAATCTAAACTCTCATTTCAATCATTGAAACATTCTCAGAGAACGTTATATAGTCGTTATTCACAGACCATTTTTCGTCAGAGCAATTTTCAAAGTAATTGAAACATAACATGACTTTCGTCACTTGGTAAACATGAATTCGGCTAAAGCAAAATCTTACCAACACATATTTCGAGAAATAGATAGACGAGATAAACTCGGCTCGAAATAGCAAATGTGTATAATGAAAGTCTATATATCAAAACGACTTTTGGCTCAAGAGTAGGAGATAGAGTAAATAGACTTTTGAGTGACAGATAATTTCAAGTCTCCACATACTTTTTAGTCCATGAAGATCCACCAGTTCCTTGAGTAGTCCTCCGTCTTGTATGATGATTGCCATGGAGTCTTGAGCTCAACTACACTTTCTATCCTAATCCAAGACCTTATCTCTAATAGGCTAGTAATCAAGACTTATAATTTTGATCACTAATATTGACAAACATGCTTGAGATAGCAAAACATGCGAGTTCGACCGAGCAATGCTCGAACAATCTCCCCCTTTGTCAATTTTAGTGGCAAAACTATTAATACGTATGGAATACAAAAAACAAATAAATTAACTTTTGTAGCTCCTATTCCACATGCCTAATCTTCAACATTACTCGAAATCTTCGTCACCTTCAAGTACTCCAATGATCCCAAAGGTTGTAAGTTTAGGATCATCGTTGTAGAAAATCCGTATCTATAACAACAAGAAAACAATAGTTCTCAATCATTGTTATACAGTGTCATAGTATCATTATACAGCGTCAAAGTTCAATTGTATCACAACTTCAACAACAATACTATGGTGATATGTATCACTCCCCCTTAGTCAATACTCCATCTCACATGGAAACCACTCCCCCTTACATAATGATCCGAAAACCATATGTATTTGTAGTGTGAACTACATATTAATTCCCCCCCTTTTTGTCAATAAAATTGGCAAAGGTACAAGAACGGGATCCTAATGAAATTTCCGAAAGAGACATTTCATGACCAAAAGAAAGAACACACATCATCTTATTTATATGCAATAATAAAGCCGAAGCTAAATGCATTTATCAAGGAGTTTAAAGATACAAGATAACCCCTATAATATTCCACAGCCGCACTCCCCACAAAGATTTGGCAATTAAGCGCAAGTTCAAAAAGAACTCTCCTCC
Source organism: Papaver somniferum (assembly GCF_003573695.1). NCBI lineage: Eukaryota > Viridiplantae > Streptophyta > Magnoliopsida > Ranunculales > Papaveraceae > Papaver > Papaver somniferum. The sequence continues at coordinate 176,768,224 of NC_039360.1, forward strand.
ATTATATGTCATTCCCAAGAGAACAACAAGAGCGACCTTAATTTTGAAAGAAAATAAGGATTTCTTTGGACATAACAAATCACATACAAGTATGAATTTGAATCCAAAATATTAAATTAACCACAAGAAGTTCATGATTAATTTAACCGAAAATGCTCAGCACAAGTAAACTTATGGAGACTTAAGAGCGCTCAATTAGATTACTCACAAGTAAACCCATAATTAATCTAATCTAAATACACAACCAAATTAACCACAAAAGTAATCAATTTAATTGGTCATACTCACATAAGAGAGTCTATGGAGCAATGCATAAGTTAATCATGAAAACAATCAACCCAGTCATGAACGCTCAAACATAAGAAGACTTATGGAGTCATAACTAAATAACCAAACAAGATGATTAATTTAGTTCAAAATGCTCGACAGAAAGTAGCTTACGGAACAACAACAAAGCTAATCATAAAAATAATCAACTTGGTTGTTTCGTGGTCAACATAAGACACATTACGGAGCCACACAGTAATACATAAAATATGGATCAGGGAAGATCAATTACTGCGGAATATACAAGGATTCATTCTATTTACCATCACTATTTGCATAACGACATTTAATAGACATAATCCTTGCAAACAAAAGATTTTAACCTATCTTCCATCAATAATTGACAATATAGGCTTAACTTTTGTATTTGTCAAAAGTCCATTCATTCTTTCATCAATACATGCATATCAATTCATGAACGACTTTACTTTTGACAAGATATGGGACAATCAAGTTCACGGACGCAAACACACATATCCCATAACAATATTGCAATATATAAAACCATAAAGATTAATACTGCAAAAATCATCTTCCAAACAATTTAGAATTTAAACCAATAAATCTAGAACATGAAGATGAAAACGTTGGACATAGCTATGTGTAATCACAAAAAAAGGCTATTCCAACCTCTAGTTATTCTTCTAAACAAAACAAGAAAAATAGAAGATTTACCAGGCAAAGAAACTCCTATAGAGAACATGATCTGAAAAACACTAGATATGGTAAGCAACCAGAGATTGAACATGGACGAGCTCATCAGATGCTTTCTTCAGTTCGTTTTTCAAAAACTCAAGATTCCTTGTTGCAATTCCGAGTTGTTCACGTTCAACTTCAAAATCTTGAAAAAGATTTCCTACCAGTTGTGATGAAATTTGAACTGGTAGTTTGTTTTCATGATCAATGGCATGAAGGCATGTTATGAAAACAGGATTCTCATGAAACTCGATAGTCTTCCCTTTCTTGACTTCATCATCTTCGTTTCCTCCATGATGAACCCAACCAATCCTTTCGAAATGTTTTTTGGTCTTAGCAATTTCATAATCCTGCCATTCCTCTTAATAAGCCTTCGTTTTATATACGCTTTAGGACCAGAAGAAAAGAATGGTGGTTTTCTGCCTGACTACCTAGGATCTTAGGCCCTTTTGTGATTTTTCTCAACTTCATGATCCAGTTTTTTCTGGTTCTCGTTATACTTGGTCTAATATGCAAAATGAATCCACCCTAATTTTAGAAAGACAAATATATGCTTGATTAATGCTTGTGTTGCTACCATTTTTTAAACTTTCGTGTTAATAATTTGCCTAGAAATTTTTCCGATCGTTACCGTTTGCATATATTGATTTTAACTTTAAGAAATTTTGCATGCCTAAACATTTCCATGTGGATTGAGGATCCTACTTGACACAACTGTTAATTCTTGGTCGACCAACATAGTGGATTCCCCTGCTTTTAGGCTTAACCCTTAGGCTACTAAGCACAGTTTGCACAGCTGGATTAAATTTTCCAAAACAATATATTGGAAAAAAAAAAGAATACCAAAGTACGCCACCAACTTCGTTTCGAAAAATCATAGATATAAACGGATATTCCAAAAATCATAGATATAAACAGACAAGGAATATCTTCTTTGTTTCAAGAAACCATAGATAAAAATGGACAAGGAATAACGATGGATAATTTCAAACTAAGATTCTTAAATCATAAAGATGATTAACGATATTGGTCCAGTGGCCAGAATTATTCTTTTTTATATGATCGGCCCCGAAGATTTGGTATCATGTTTTTTATTTCCTCAAAAGTTTATCTCACATCGTTTAGGGAAATGATGTCTATGACTCTATATCATAGAGGATTAGGTATCCCACTAGACTTAAGTGTACATAAAAAAGAATAAAAATAGAGATCCATTAGATATATCAGTTAGTTGCATGTAATCATGTATACAGACTCCAAGAAACTTAATGAGGAAACAAGAAGACTGATGCACATTAAATTTCAAAACGTAGAAAGAAAAATGGGTTACAAGATTACAACAATTATTAACTACAAATTTTAAAGTGGGTATAGAATGCATGAAATGTACAGATTCTCTAACTCAAAATAAATCCTTCATCAGAAAATACTTAACAAAAATTAGCTTAAATCAATCTAACACTAACTACTATTCAAAACTTGTGAGTGTGAACCTAATATATTCTTCAATAAGTTCTCTTCCTTATAATTGGCTTTCGCATTTCCTTCTTTATGGACGATCCTGAGGAAGCGATGCTAGACTGGTATAAATCCTTCAACCTGAAAAAAGTAGATTACAACTTCAAAAATAACTTCATCTAGAACTATCAGAGCAGTACTTTTCATTTGTGTTTTTTTGTCGAATAACCGACCTTGGCATACTGATAACGAGAGCGACTGCAGATAATCCAGCAATTAGAGGAAGTAATGGTGCCGATGTTAATTCCTGTACAACAATGAAGAAGATACAGATATAAAATGTATACATATTAGTTTCCACTTCAACCACAGAGATCTCACAAACTGAATGCTTCTAGAGAGAGGGGGAGAGTGGGAGATATACCTGCTTTTGATAATCCTCTTTGACTTTGTATCTGATCGGACCTATATGGAAATGAGATTGTTTTTCTAAATCCACCTCGATGGGGCTAGACTCAAATTTCAGGATGCTTGATCGTGCGCTATACTGAAGCTGTAAAAGGTACTTAGCCCTGGGCAAATCCCGAATCTGGAAGAAGTTAGAAAGTGGCAATTGGAGGACCTTTGAAATCTTGGATGGATCACTTGCTGACTTAACTTCCACAAACAAATGTGATTGTAGTTCTTCAAGGTCGTCTCCTTCAACATGACCAGTTAAGATAGTCACCTCTGGTTGTTCAAATACCACAAAATCCAACCCCTTGGTGTCCTCAGTACCGACCTACAAAAAAACATATCCTGAAATTACACCCACACGCACACATAAACATATGTGCTTGCAAGGACCAAAATGCGTGAATGAGCATACCTTCACTTCGACAAATTCTGGAGACGCACGTTCCACTCTTGCGCTTCTGAAGTCTTCTTTTGCCGCTACTTTGACCGAATAGGAGGTGTCAGGAAGAAGTCCTCTCAGTCGAAAATTCCCAGAAGAATCAGTTGTAGTTTCTTCATAATACCCTTTTGATTCTGATCGTGCTTCCACAGAAATGCCTTCCATTGGTTGTCCAGAAAGTAAGGATACCGTACCCATAGCACTGTAAAAAGTTCAAACTATATTTAAGAATTCACACTTATAATAAACTAATTTAGAACATTGTATAGGTGATTTAAAGCTCCAAACCACATGTAGTGGCTGAAACTACAATCACATCAGTCCATAGTTTATAAGAGAGAGAAAATGTGGATACATATGGATTGCATGGACAGACCTGTAAGCAACACGTGTAGCCTGGAAGAGAACCTCTTTAGACTCGCCAGAACCCAGTTCTATGGCCTGAGCTGGAGGTGAGAAGGAGTATTCCTACAATAATAAAATGCATTACAATGGCTAGTTTAAGTTGTAACACAACACTTAATATTCACGCCGTAGCAAGAATATGATATGTGTAACTACAATAGAACACGTACATTATCGAACAGAAATAAGTTTCACAGATATGGTGTGTGAATAAAAATAGATGTTGAGAGGAGTACCTTAAGCAATGGACGAAGATAAAAACTTCCAGGAAATAAATTCTCAAAGAGGTAAAAACCACCAAGAGCACTAGCTGAGTTGTTTCTGTAACCATCTTCACCACTTAATGATAGTAGAACTGGAGGAAATAGGTTAGAAGCATCTTCTTCAGAATGTATGCGTACAGAAATTTGACTGAGTTTTTGACAAGAAAATGAAGTGGGCCCAACTCGTTTGAGATGGTAGCCAGACTGCACAAAATAAGCACCACGTCAACAAAGAAAATCATCCAAGGAAAAATCGATAATAGACTTACAGTACACCAGAAAATATATGGTTCTAAATCCATGCAACTAAGATACACTGTTCGAGAAATGTGCATTCCTAGAATTAGTTCCGATTTAAGTCTAAAAGTGACTCTGTAAAATGTCACAATAGCAAGAAGATCACTCCAAACACCATTAGTACCTTTGAGGCCTCAACGGCGTAATCTATATCATCATATAGAGGACCCGCAACGAACAAACCATCCGATCCAGTTGTAGTTTTCATTGCTAATCCACCTTTCTTTAATGGAACATTACTGCTTTCTCCTGCTGCTATAACTCTGATGTGAACACCAGGTATGGTTGGGGAAACTGATCCTTCAATGTACAATCCGAGACGACCAGAAAAGGAAGGAATAGCATCTTGGCAACGATTAGTGGTGACTGAAACCTGTTACAACAAGAAAACTAGTCTAAGATCACCACTTGTATAACAAACTTAGATGGGAGCAATGACTGAAAATAACTGCAGATACTGACATAACGTTCTTTAGGATAAAATAGGATCTTCTTTCCATCAGTATTCCTGCAATAAGTCACAGGATCCACTCAATCAAGCAATTAATAAAAAGCCTGTGTGTTTGTCCAATAGAACGTAAATGACAACACATATCATCAACTTTGTCAGACTGTATAAGATCAGGCTAGCATATTTTAAATTGAAAAACAAGGAGTAGACTTGTCTAAGCCGCAAAAACAAGTATAACTAGTTTGAATTTACCTTGAGTCACGAGGGACAAAAGTGAGTACATCTCCAAGATTAGCCCAAACAGAATACTCATATACAGCGGTGCTTGTTTGAGCATTGCCATCTGACACTAGGCTAGCTAGGCTAGCATCAAAAACTTCGCCATCACTATTTAATATATCCACTAGGATATTCTTTGATAACTCATCTTCAATATGACGTAAGCTGGAATCAACATGGATTTGCCCTCTAAGAAGATATTTCTCTCCATTCAAAACTATAGGCTGTCGAAGCAACATGAAACGAATGAGAAAGAGAGAAGTGAAATAAATGTAGGAACAGAAGTTTCTTTGAATGATGATATATAGAGTCCTGAGCTACTTGGTAAGTTACTACATAGTCTCCGAGAAAAAAACACGAAATAGCAGCAGTCTTTTTATTTAATTAAAAAATTACAGGAAAACAGTTAAGGAACCACACCATTGGGTTTGATGTGTCGAACTTCACAAATGAACTCCCAAAGGAAATGCATGAATTAACAAAGTGAAGCTCGTGTACTCCAGGAGATTCGACACATATACGTTGGGCCCCTGTCTGCATTTCAAACAACATATAACTTTGGGTAAGCAAATTAAACATTAAGTATAAAGATTTCCAATTCGTGCAGAGAAAAAAACACCTTAATCTTTGTTTTCAGAACAGAGGTATCAGGCTGATTTATGAAACCATCTACGTCGTGGGTGGAGGTTATATCAATCCAGTATCCTTTTTGGACAAAGGCAATCCCATTAAGATCTTCCGTGCGCACTTCCACGTCAATAGAACTCTGCTCCCAGCACCATTTATCTTCATTGCTGTCGGATGAAGATTTATGCTTAACCTGAAAGTAAATAATCAATTAACAAACAAGGAACAGACCATAAGTTGACAACAGACTAAAGAGGATATATCATTTGGTTATGCTGTAACTTGACCTTCTAGAAATAAAATCTCCAAGAAAGATCGGGGAACATGTGTCATACCTCAAGCTTATATTTTCCGGGAGAAACTTTTGAGAATGCAAATTCATTACTCTCTTGGGTCAAGATCACTTGCTGGCTTTTCTCTTTACGTGCACCGGATGATCTTCGAAGTGAAACTAGAGTAGAGGGACCACATTTCTCTTTGCAGAGTACAGTTCCACGTATGTCCACCTGTGCCTGAGTTCCAAGAGATAATGTATTATTAGCAGGATTCATTCTCCAAAATGATTGTACTTATGCAATGATTAATGTCGAATCATTTAAACATCAATGATTAAAAACCCATCAATTTGTGAAACGAATATCTGATCCTAAGGAAATGGTCCTAAGAAATTACTGGAATATCTAGTCTTTTTGCAAAATCAGATAAGCTCATAAACCCCTAAATTTTATTTATCAAATTAAACTTATCCCCTCTTGAAAAGGTAATTTCTTTCTCAAGCCAAATGCTCAAAAGCCTCCAGTTATGTTATTGGATAGAAAGATTAGATCCAACATATATAAAGGCTGAAAAGGAATAATACAAAAGAAAAATGGCACCTCAAAATTTGTATTTTAAAATTTTGTACCTGCGAAAATTCTACATTCAATAAAGGACTCTTCACTGTAACATCCAGCTGAGCAGGTAAAAATAGAAGTTCAGAGGAACCCCCGGCTGCTATGGCAACTAAGTGGTACTCGCCTGCTGGAACCTGATCAATATCAAGTCACATCAAAATCAAAATTAAGGACATAAAAGGATAGAAACGTGACATACAAAATTCAAGATTATGTTACAGGGAACTAGTATTGTGGCCTCCACATGATCACAGTGGTAGTGGCAGCAACATCGCTAAAGTAATATTTAAAGAGCACAGTTTCACATTCTATATTTAGTAAGAAATTCATTCTTCAAGCAAATCTTGGAGTACGTCTAATATGTAAAACTATTTGAACTTCAGTGAAATAGACCTGTTCAGTGTTCGCTAATTGCAAAGTTCAGATAGCATTCCAGAAAAATATTCAAAAGGGAACAACTTACAAAAAAAAGACTAAAAGATTACAGCGTCGTAAGTCGTAACTGAATCTAAACAGCTACACATCAGTTTGTAAATCCAAAGGAAAAGCATTACATTATAGTTTATAAAGCAACAGCATTCTTTAAATGAACAATAAAAGGGATGTTGTACTCATAGACTAGCACTGTGACACACCTGAAAGCAAAATCTTCCAGCCTCATCTGTTGACTTAGAATCAGGTTTAAAGTTTTCTGGTCCAGTCAATGCCACCTGGAAATCCACAGCACTTAGTTTAACACTCGAAATAAGCTGCATATAAGCAGCGAGCCTTGAAAAAAAAAATGGAAGGCTAAATACCTTAGCTCTTTGACCAGAATTGACCATACGAACGACACCACATATATCATAGTATATTGCTTTAATATCAGCAACTGAAGCCATATTTGGCAGAACCTATTATTATACGACAAATGAATGAGAAGAAGTATAAAAAAGTAACCCCCATCTCGTCATTAAATAGTAAAAAAAGATACGTGAAGATTGATCGTAAGAAAGAGTCGTTCTGCCATACAATGAAAAAACACTCAGGAAACCAGTGGTATATATTACCAGAAAATTTTCCAAATTGTCAAACTGGTAATGTTCCTTCTTTGCCACAATTTTGTAACGTTTGGATGTAACCTGGAAAAAATTCAAAAGAAAAGAAGAAATTAAACATAATAAGGTTTCAATGTTGTTTGGTGGTTATGAAATGCATACAACTTTACCTGGTCGAGCTTATAATGCCCTTGTGCATCAGTGGTAGCTCTTTCTTGGCCATCCACTATAATCACAACCCCATCCACCCCTACCCCATAGCCATCAATCACACGGCCACCAACAGAAAACCCAGTGACCTGTGCAAACAACAAAGGTCAAATGATGCCATGATAAATTAACAGAAGTCGAGGAAGAAGAGTACTTAGCCTAACTAAGCTACTATTCAGAGGGCTGTAATATTAAGTCAAAGCACTTCCAAATTAACAGAAACATGTACCTGGAATTTTTGTGTAACTGCAACGTGACGATGCTCAACAGAGACCAACATCGATGGAGGAGACACGTCAAAAACTGTATTCTCTCCCTTGTAATATGGTAAAAGCTCATAAACCCCTACAAGAATGAAAAAGGAAATGAGAATTGGGTTCTACAAAATGGAGAAATTGTTTCCTTGCTAATTATTGGCCACAGCACCAACAGAATTCATATTCATCTTCCTGAGACACTAAACTTCGGAATGGTGGTTTCAAAACAGACAAGGGCAAAACAAAGCTATGGTACTTTTAGCAGGGGTATTAAACCTTGCACAGCTCCACAGAAGTCATAATTTTAACTAAAACAATGTAGAACAGAAATGAAAAAAATTCTGTTCACAAGAAATATTTGTCACTAGAGACTTACCACAAGGTATAGAGTTAAATATGAACTTTCCATCTGCATCAGAAATGGCATGACACAGAGAGCTCTTTTTCGTGGGAGAGTTGCCAGAACCTTGTGGACAGTCCACTTTCTGGACATCATCTGAATACAAATATATATGAACACCCAAGATTGGATTACCCTGCCATGAAAGGAAGAGGAAAAAAACCCTGATAAGTTTATTGAAGGAACCATGGGTATGAATATTGTTCCAGAATAAAATAAGCCCGACTGTTATCGCAATGAGATGCTGCTAGAAATTCAATGATCGTTTTGTAATGAAGACAGAAATAGAGAGAGAGAGAGAGAGAGAGAGAGAGAGAGAGAGAGAGAGAGAGAGAGAGAGAGAGAGAGAGAGAGAGAGGGAGAGAGAGAGTACTTGCGCAACGACAAACCCCTCGATATTATACCCAGGGACATAGAAGATGTCATCTACAACGCCATTTCCGAAACCAAGTTCCACCTGCAAGATGTTCCATATGGTCAACATAAAGATGCATATCCGAACAGAAGATACCAGGCAATATAATAGTTAGGAAAAAGAAGAAACAGAATTTCTCACCTCTGAGGAACCCCTAACTTCAACTTTCAGATCTGAGTGAGATGCACGTAGTTTGTACTTCCCTGCACACCCCAGATATCTAAAATTAAGAATAAGAATTTGCTGGATGTAGAAATGTAGAAACAATTAGGAACCCTATCTAAATTGATAGAAGAGTGAGACCGCAGGACCTGGAATGATATTTGTGAGCAAGTAGCTGCCCGCTGCAGTTGTGGAAGTTGAAGAAACAAGATCATCTGTATGTGATAGAAGTTCTATTTTTACATTCGAAGGTCCTTCGTCTTTCACATTACAACTGTCCCCGCCAACGGCTCCATTAACTTTTCCAGACAAGGTGAACCTACCCAAAGATGAATCCATGAGCAAATACAAAAACAGAATCACAGTTAATCTCAAACTCAAAACTAAGCTAAACAATGTAATGTAAAGAAGACAAACCCAGTGAACCGGAAATTAATATCTGCGTTCGCGTTGCAACCGTTTTGATCAATTACAACAGGAACCTACAATATCGAACTAAACAGTAAGCACATACAGAACACAATCCCATAACTAACTGCATAAATACACTAATCTAAATCATTTTGCAAATTAGTATACCTTTTCTGGGTCCCATGACCATCCTTCAGGTCCTTTGATTTTGATTACAAACGAACCCTATAACCAAAATAGCAATTCAACAGAACATTGTATACTCCAGTCAAAAACATTAACAAAAAAAAAATGTATGAAACAAAAACAGCAGCTCCAGCAAACGTGAGTGGAAATGAGAGATTACCTTGTCATACACTGGAATAAAGTAATAACCATTAGGAGCGCATTGTGTGCTATCCTTCACCAATCCATCTACTGTTCGAAGCTCAACCTACACAGTTTTGCATAAAATTCCATCAACAAAACACATAAAAGTCAAGATGTCATTGAGTAAGACTTTCTCAACTACTTCATTTAGCATTTTACACTACGAATATGCAATTCAACTGTTTGTGAAAAGTTTGACTAAAATGTTGTTATTTAGATAACTTGAAAACTACAAGAATGTGAAGAATGTTATCTTACTGTGATGTTTGAATAATCCAACTTGGAATCAGATGATTTCCTTGACTTAATCAAATACGAACTTGCCTGAAACCAAAACATAACGAATTCAATCGAATCTCAGTAACTAATGAAGAATATCCAACAAAAAAACTACATCAATCTACAGTTCAAATCAAATCAAATGATGCCTATATGTTATTGAAACCGATCGAAGTAAATTTTAGAGAATACCTCGACGAATCCGCCACAACCTTGGATCGAATCAGCAATAACAAGAGTAGTAGTTGAAGCAATGGAAACCAAGAATGCGAGGATTACAATAGTTTTGAGCTCCATTTTTAGATCTGAAGAAAGAAAAGAAAAAAAATCGGATCGAATTCTTTAATCTTTCTCTAACTCTCCATGTAGAGCTGGAGAGAAGAAGTTTCTTTGCTCTTCTCTTTCGCTCTCTCTTTGACGGAGAAGTCTTTGATGAAGAGAAGGTTTTACAGTAAATAATGGTTTTACACAAGGTTTGTTATGTTCGATCTGATGATTTGATCCAATGGCAATGAATTTTATGAGTGATCGAGTGAATCTATTCGATGACTAGTAAAGGACTCGGACTGAGTGGTATGTGACCGAATGGACAAGCAGATGGGTAAATGCACATTCCCGAATGTTTGCCACTTCGCCTGCCCAGCAGTCATGTGATAGGCCGATGGCCTCTGAGCAGTCATAGCTTGGTTGCTCGGCCATAGTTTAGAGCTTCTCTAATGGCATGTGTGAGGGAAAAAAGTCTTTAACCACGTAGAATACACAAGGTTTTACCTAAACACCACCTATATTTTGTAGGAATTTCATATCTTATGCATTCATCACAACCAATGCATACAAGTTCAGGATCTTATCCAAAACTAGAATCATGATTCAAAGTGAATAAGAGAATTAAAAAACATACCTTAACAGAGCTTATGATCACGAATTGAAGTATGAAGAACCAGCCAATGTGCGAGAATGAAGTCTTTTCTTCTTCCTCAATGTTTGAGGTAAAATGGGATACTAGGAAATATTGCAGTTATTGAGAAGAAGAGGGACTCCCCTCTTTATATATTATCTCCAAAATCCCTGCTCATCACCAGGAAGTGGAGCGAAAAATGGGGCTACAACCATCTTCATGAACTGCCAACACACCAAGCAGTTGAGAACGTTTTCCAGTCAGTTTCAACTGGTTCTCATCCTTATCTCGACTGAATAACCCGTGTGACTTTTGATCCAAAGTTTTCGCAAACGTGTGTTTTGCACATTGACCATTCAAGGGTTTTATTTGAAAAATAATAAGGCTAAATAAAACTTACATGTTTTTCCTAAGTGCCACTCACAGTAAAAAAAACTAAAATAATTTTCAACCTAATTTGAAGTGGGTAATAAAAACCCACCTTCTTCTTAACATATCACCTGTAACAGCAAATGCAGCCTTCAACACCTTCAATTTACTAAATAACAACGTCACCCTGTGTAACATCACGATCTTAATCTTATAGAGATTGAAGTATTAGTTTTAATTGTAATTTTAATCTTAATCTTATTCATGAATTTTTTATTAAGATTTTAATCTTAGTTTATTTTCGATTAGGTTTATTTTTGATGGAGATAAGTTAAGTTTTGATTTTGATCTTAGTCACGATTCCAAAGTATAGAAACTCTGATGACAAGATTTATGTGATTCCATTATAGCAACAAACAGTAGAGCCTTCCCAAGATTTAGGTAAAACCATACACAATAATTTTTTCCAAAAACTCTCTCCAACCCTAACCTCCTTAGTTAATGGATACATGACATGGCATGGATTTAGCTAGACATCCTAGTCAGATTTTTCTAATAAAAATAATTTTAATTAATTTATTTAAAAACGATTTTAATTGCAAATCAATATTTTGTATTAAATATTCAACTGAAACCTATTTTTTTACACAAAGCCATTGAATCAACTATATAAGATCAATGCATCATCATCTGCCAACCCTGAATTTTCTTTTGATTAAGAATTTTTTTTTTTTTGAAGATGGGATGAATATTACAGTATTACCATGTTACTGTTTCTGTTATGATCATCATCGATGATTAAATCAAAATCTTTTTTTAGGGTTTATGATGTAGGAAAGGTGTTAGAAAAACAAATCAAGTCGAGGGATTTGATGCGGCTTTCGGTTAATTTGTTTTACTCACCTTCTTATGCTGGTGGTATACAATGGTACTGATGTTTTAATAATTAGTGTTCTCTGTGACATTCACTACGAATAAACAATTTTGTGCTAGTGGTATACAATGGCATTTGTGTTTTAATCATAGCATTCTTTGTGACATTCACTACGAATAAACAATAAAGAGGAACGAATGATAGAAGAAGGATGGGATTAACATTTATTTATGGTAATTTGAAATTAAGAAAATAAAGATGACAACTCGCCGAAGAAAAAAAAAGGAAACAGTATAGGTGGGTTGGAGAAGAAAATTTTGTGTTCCATAATTGTAGGAAAATTAGCTGCCATGTATAATAAAGGATGTGTTCCCATAATGCCACATATGAAACTGACCACATGACCATTGGAGAAGCTCTTAGCTATTAGTAGAATGATAATTCGAATATTTATGGATCCACTTTTAATCTCGTTTCAACTTACTCCTTTTCTACCCATCTAATCTCGTACAAATCTCTTCTGATCTCAAACAAATGTGATCAAATGGGTAAAAAGATGGGTAATTTGTATTCTTGGATATTTTTCTACTGATTGTTGAGCAGTCATGTAATGGCCTCGGAGCAGTCATGGGATTGGCCACTCGCCACAGTGTAGTTGTCAATGGTTAGTTAATTCAAACGGCTATAAACCAACATCTTCAACCTCATCTCTAACTTACATCTTTTTTGCATTTTTAATCTTACACAACTCTCTTTTAATCTCAGACAAATCTCTTATAATATCTCGTACAGACTTTTTATTCAGAAGCCTTCCGAAAAGATGACATCTCCATTATCCCGGTTCGACCAAAGTTCATGATCTGAAGTTTAGTAAGGGAGAAGATGTCTCTATTTGTAAAATTTATGTACTACATATGGTGGATCATATCAATGGTGTACAACAACATCAGACACTTTGGCAGAAGATTCATGACAAATACTATCAAGCTCCACCAATAGTTTGTTTCTCAAGTGTACAACAACGTCAAGCTACATTTGTTTCTCAAGATCCACCAACATTTTAACCGTCCACCATACTCTTCACAAAAAGAAAACTCTTCTTGCTGGCATCCCCTTTAACCCCTTTCTCAAATATTTAATATCATGTGTCATACCTATATTGACAAGATGTGATACACCTGGATAAAATGAGTGTCGAGGCAATGTTGTCGTCATAACACTAAGATGAATATTGATGCAGTGGTATTGATGTCGTCAGAATACTAAGATGAGTGTTGAGGAAATGTTGATGTCAAATCACTAAAATGAGTGTTGAGGCGATAATTTTGATGTCGTCAAAACAATATGAAAATGTGGGGGTACCAAAATACACCACTACTTTTTTCTTAGGCAATCTGTATGGACAAACTCAATACAACTCCGAGAGTTAAACTCAATTAAGGCATAGTATGTAGAGTTATATATATCTCTTGCGATTAGAACGTTTACAGAAACAAATCTATGAACCTAATCACAAAGAGATTACTTGGACGGTACCAAAGACCAATGTCCAAGAATCAATCAATTTGTATCCAACAAACTAGGTCGGATGTATCTATTATGATTGATAAGCGCATAACCTGTGATATTTCAATTACAAAGATAAACAATATAATGCGGAAAAAGAAATAAAACAGACACCAGAAGATTTGTTAACGAGGAAACCGCAAATGCAGATAAACCGCGCTACAGACACTAGCCTACTACCAATTAACTTCGACTGGAATGTAGTTGAGCCCTAAAAAGTATCGCACCGGTTAAGGTACAGTGGCGCTCCTTACGCCTCTTGAATCCCAGCAGGCCACTCCGCGCAATTGATTCCCTTGGCTGACATCACACCAACTAAGAGTTGCTTAAACTCAATTGAAGACTTTGAACCAGTCTGCCTTGCACAGATTAATCCTATATATGATTTTCTTTTACAATCAAATAGTTTGAGCAAAGGTGGTGAAAATCGATACCGATAAACAAAGTCTAGCTAACCTCAAAATCCGGACTTATGCAACCCGAATTGCAACCTAGATTATTATTCACCTCACAAGTATATAACATGTGGAATCAATAAAGTTTGAGACGAAAAGAACTTTGATGATTTCTATTTATCTTGATCAAGTGAGAAACTCAACAATCGATCAAGATCATGACACACGAGTTATCAAGGAAAGATAACTGGACCTGGCTTCACGAATCCTTATGAAGCCTTTGTAGTTGTTATACCCTAAAAGGGTTAGGAAGAGGACGACTTTAGATACAACTAGGACACAATAAAAAGTAGTGTCGCGATTCAAAGATCCCAGTTGCTTGAAGTTCCCATTTTATAGACATTCAAAGCATATGTTGCTTTAGGTTTAAACTAAGATAGATTTGGAACGAAACAAATAATATCCACCGTTAGACGAATCTTTGAATCTGATTTACATAAACAAGATTTACACTCTGGTTAGGTGAAACCGTAAACGAACCGTGTATAAAGACTATGTTCAACATGGTTAGGAAACTAGCCGACTTGAACTTGAAAGCTTAATATTCATTTTCATAAACGCATAAGACATTAACCTTGAGTCACAAACATGTGATCAAATAAGTCTAATGTTTTAGAGAATTAATCAAATGCAAATTGTCTCATAGAAATAATTTAATCGCACTTGAAAATAATCGACGTGGTTAGTAGGTGTACAAGGTACAAATACCATTTCCGTTTGTGAGTGGCTTCAGTCACAGTACGTTTACCGGTTTGTAAATATTTAACCAAACCAAGTTCCGGAGTTAACGAAACAATTTAGGTTTGCGTACCGGTTTGGAAACCTTAAGACTGTCATCGGTTCCGGAGTTCACATAACTAAATTGATTTGCGTACCGATTTTGATACACAACCGAGTTCGGTAATACATAACTGTTTTAGTTTGCGTACCGGTTTGGATACTAATCCCGGTTCCGTAACCACAGTTCCAAAATTGTTTGCATACAAGTATGTGTACCGATCTGGTTCACGAGTTAAATGGATTTTCACATGATGTGCATAAGAATATGCGTATCACAAATTTGTAAGTCGATTATAACTACTCTGTTATGTGTACAAGTACATGTATAACGGGTTCAGACTTATAACAGTTTTCCCAGGTTGTAAGAACGAACTGTTTTGTATTTGAATTTATAGTAGTTATATATTTCTCTCTAAATCGACTCGAAACATTCCCGAATAACATCAATAAAACATATCAATGCCCTAGGCTATTTTCGAACGATAAAACTTGAATCATGATTTTGATTCCGAAAAATAAATTGTCCTTAACCGAAATTCATCAAGTATGAACAAATATTCATTAAGCTTAGTCATTATATTTCGAGAAGTTCATTAGCTTGTGTTGATAGTGGTTTTTAGTTCAGGGCTAAAATTGTGAAACCAGTATTTAATGTTCTATCACCCTGCAAATATGACGAGTGCAAGAAACCTCCTCGTTCGTTAAGCAATTCAACATATATAAAATTCACTCAGAATGGTGCGTATAGTAGCAATCCCAAATATTTTGTGAATTCTATTTTATATCAGCATTATTAACTAATGCATGACTTGCCTAGTATTTGCATGTGCTATGTTCCCAGCCGAACTCTCAATATTGACATGACATGACGATCAATGCTCACTCTCAGCAGAGTAGCATGAATCTCCCGAAGTGCCAGTATTGGGATATGCACAAAAATACTCATACATGCTACATCTCTCTCTGACAAAGATATCAACGCGCTCATACACCTTTTTTAATTAAAGTTAGCGCGATCGAACAAGTATTTATTCCCTAAAGAAAAACTAGACTGTTAATATCAGTCTCAAAAATTATCACGGCCACACGATTTGGCCGTGCGATTTAACAAGCTTGGTTTACTCCTAGCAGAACTAGGTAATCACCTTAGTAACCACCGGCGGGCCCACTAATCTCCCAATCGACCGAGCCCTATGCAGCTCATTCACAAGTGCTTCGAATGCCGACCTAAACATGGGCGTTCACGCCGCATATAATGGCTCAAACGAGCTGAGACTAACAAAAAGGGTCTCAAGAATGTATCGCGTCCGTCCAACTTAGGCGGCCTAGTTGGACGGTTTGGATCGCATCTAGAGCGATCAAAGAGGTGCCAACTTGTTCACCGTCGGCACAACTTCTCCCTTGGTCGATCGAACTGTCCACGGCAAAGCCATCGCATATCAAATCGTTTGCTCAAAGTAGCGTGAACGCGCTGTTTTAAGAAACCCTAAAAATCGCGTCAACAACATTGAACAACTGCCGCAAATCGATCACGACCATCCAACTTCGCCAGCTTAGTCGGACGGTGTAGATTTATTCTCACAAAATTAACAAAGTAGCGTTATGACCGTCGGCCATCACTCCTCCACTGGGAGTGATCGACCAGGTGGTAGTTCGTTCATAGAGCACTCGAACGATCACCCAAAGTGGTCGATCGCGCTACCTCTTTAAGACACTCGATCCGTGACTGATTCAATCGAACTCAAAAACAGCGATGCTTCCAACACATCGATTACTTTCAGCTGTTTATTCGAAAGCGATACTTTACGCACATCGATTATAAGCGGTGCTTTATAACAATCGGTTTCACAAATAATTTATTATTATTTAACCTAAAAGCACTATGTGCTGATTTTAGCGGCAAGTCACATGACTTGATCCATTCACTCGAGACATCAGACATGTCACAAACTGGGGGATACTCACTGGGGTATTGGTCTGGCGGTTTACATCGTGCGGCGTGCAACACGCCCATTACGAGAAAGTGTCAGGGAAAACAGACGGTTAACAGTAATGAGAGTAGTGGGTGAACGTGTGATCAGTTTTCCCTCATAACGGAAACATGATGATCGCCACCTTCCGCACAAACCCACCTCTTCACTAATTAACTTCCTAAGAGATCAGGGTGCACTCAATATGACTTGTATAAATAGGTTTTCAATCTATTTTAAAAACAACAACATAAGCGTTATCAACACAAGTAGCCAGAAACCATTTTCTGATACACAAGTCATAAAAAACCATACCTTCATAATTCAACATTCTGATCTCAAACACCTTCTTCGCTTCCCTCCCTAAGATCAACCCTTCTCCTTCACCTTGAGACCGAATTGAATTTGGAACGACAATTTCTTGGTTTAGGCCATAGTCTTACAGATTGATCTCTCGAATCTAAAAGTACTCCCGTGCAGTGCATTTGTTTAGGGTTTGAATTCGTTTCTCATCAACACACCCAAATTTACCAAAAACAGTAGAATCGGTTTTTGCCCTCAAACAACTGGCGACCACAGTGAGAGATTAATCTCTCGGTTGCAAGATCAATTTCAATTTCATTTTCGATTTTCTCGAATTCAAGAGGGTGGTTCTTTAAGTCTAAACACATTTGTTAACCCAATTCATTTCAATCACAAATCTCAACTTCCGCTCTATAATGCATTCTCGTCAGCCAAGCTCTCCGAAAATCATGAATGATCAAAGCGCAATCACCGTGGAAGACATAGCTAGGGTGTTAAAATATATCCTCGCACGTCAGGATGATATCTCCAAACGGCAAAACGAGACGATTTATCTTTTAATAAGTATGGTAAATCAGTTGCGGAAGGAGACGACTAACGTTTTCCCGGAGGACACCATTAAAGATAAAGATGACGTCGGATCTTTATAGTGTTTCTGAAGTCCGTGCTTCTGCCAGCAGTGATGCAGACAAGATATGTAACCGCATCGGATATGAGCCGAAAGGGAACGATCGACAAAATCTAGCCAACAACAAAGGGCCGAAGCAGTTTCACGGGGAAAGGGGCTCGCCAGGAGTGTCGCAATACCTGCAGAATAAGAACAAAGGCCCGGCTTATGAAACTTTGTTGGAGAGTATATATCTCAAGACCCTTGTAGAAGTTCAAAGAGATGTTAAACAATCTACATACCCAACCACAACGACTTTACCAAACAGAGAAGCGCCTTGCCGAGACCACCACGAAGACAAAAACTTCAATAATGAACGGTACTCGGTCCAACCGTGTCGCAGCGCCATTGATGCAGGGCCCTCGAGAGAAGCTTCACTTCAGCAGAACTGCCAAGCTAAGAGATCCGCGTCTATGACAACGCACATCTCAGCCACACTCTCGAAACGATCTTCGTATCAAAGCCCGCAAGAATTCTCACGACAGCAGCTACAAACAAAAGAAAATCTAAACTCAGGGTACCCGCACTTCCCATTTCCAATAAGGAAAGTTATGGAGTTATTGGAAGTTTGGTGCAAGACGAAGTAGTTCAACTACCTCTTGTATGGCGTTCACCAATTGATCAAGAAATGATTGATCCGAGATATTGCCATTACCACAGATTCATCCATCACCCCACCAGTGAATGCAACGGCCTGAAACGCATTGTCTGAGAGAAAATTAATTCAGGGGAGTTGCGCCTATGAACTGGGAATATTTCCTCTCTCCGCAAGCCGACATGCGCAGTTTCACAGGAGATATCGAATCAGCTGGGGAATTTTCATTAACAGAGATCATTAGCATAGGTGTGTTACAACAACTCGGATCGCAACTTAGATTTTAAACAATTATCTGGAGAGCAGTCTGCTTCAGCTTCAACTCCTGGGACAATTTCTCGACTTCTGCCTCTTGCTGAGTAATGAAGTCCATGGACGGAACATTCTCCATTTCGCCTAGCAACTTCTGGATTTCAGAAAATCCTTCACACAACCAAGAGGCGTTAAACTCATACTTCAAGAACATATCTCTGTGGAACTCCCAGTTTAAAACTATCTCTTCAGAAACGGTGTGCCCAGTCACGATGCTCATGTCATAAATGGAGGATAAACCTTCTTCGACACGTTTGACTAATGCAAAGCGACTTTTAATATTCTTGGAAGTGGCGATGTGACCATGCTTCTTCCATATCTTGGTGTATAATTCTTCATACTTAGCTGGAACACTGAATCCTCTAACCAGCACATGATCTACGAAAGGGGCGTCGAAAGGAGGGTCAAAAATGACCCCAGCAGCGGCGAAATGCACAACTAATGCCTTGTCGGTCGCAGGAGGCTCTTTAAAGGGAAGCACATCTACAACCGTAGATGTAACATCTCCAGTGGTCCCTGCATCATCATTTCCCTCAAACTCAAGGTTGGTATCTTCCACAGTCTCATCTCCCGGTTCATTGGAACGTCCAGGCTCCCTAGTACATTTGGAGACGCTTCCTTCGTCGTCGAGCGAGCCTTCGTCATCCTCGTCTTCACCCTCAAGAGGTTTAGTATCACCGGATTTCTCTAAAGTTGTGTTATGTCTACGTGCCAGTCTCGTAAAAGCATTTTCCTTCTTGAGACCCTGATTTTGAATAAGAAGCACATTTAGCGAGGATTTTCCGAGATGAATAAAATCAGTGGATCAAAAGAGAAAAAACTTAAAGTACCTGCATATGGGAAGAATTTAAAACCACCGGTCCACCTGCCTGCTTCTTAGGCCTCGCTCTTGCATCCTGGGGACTACGGTCATCAGAAGCGTCGGCCCTAGTTCGCTTGCCCGGAAGCGGCTTCAACAATTTATGTTGCTTCAAATTTTCGGGGGTAGGCTCACCGCGAGGAACTGTTATAACTTCTTCCGAGAACTTTTGAAAATATAGCAACTCTTCTCTCCAGAAAACCTTATACCTACTAGTCGCCGCTGGTTTTCTTCCGAGGAGCAAAAATGGAAGGCTCTGCTTTGTTGCAAAGATGCTAGCATCGAGAACAGACGGCACAAGATCCGCTGAAGGCATTGGCGACGATAAAATGGGATTCCCTGATCAAATCCCATGTGGCGAGCGGCTCTATCAATGTTATAAGGAACTGCAGTAAGAGATTCATCAAAGAAAGATGGTATATATCCCGGTATACAACTTCGCATGAATATGATCTCTCCAGGGCGCATATTCTTTCCATAGGTGTGCAACACAGTGTCAGGAGAAGTAGAAAAGGTCTTTGGTTGAACTACGGAAGAATGAACTGGTCCCCACGGGCGGAAGTCTATGGCATACACGTTATCGAAAAAATCAATAATCTTTAATACAGGTTTTGGACGTCTATTTTGCTAACGGAGTATTCTCGAACCTCCATACAAACTAGAAAATGAAGCTGCTGGGACGGGAGAGTAACCCTTGAAGTGTTCCCATAAGCATGCCTAGAGGAAAGAAATGTGAACATACGACTCCATTTTCTTATACCCGTTGGAAGCATGCATATCTGCTGCCAAGGAATCCATATGAGAGTACAACGACACCACACCCTGCGCCAACTTAATAACAAACATGATAAGATCGCGTCTTATGGTATTCTTACCGGAGCCATCATCAAAGACGTCTTTATACATCCACAAGGACATAAATGCGACGATGCTGAGTTCATCATCCAGCACTTGGCCCAGCCTCGGTTTTGTAGGAAACCATTCAGACACCCACCAAGTATAAAAGCATTTCTCACCGTTTTTCTGTTGGTTATATTCTTCTGCCTTCTGAACTAAAGCATCAAGCGTGACGCCTTCTGTGGTGGATAGTTTGAAAAAGCGGGGGTCTAACAACACCACCCAATATTTCGATTAGAAATCTGTATGGACTAACTCTGAAATACTTACTAGAGAATCAACTAGACATTCAGACTCAATCTAGATAAAAGTATCTCAATGAGTTAATATCTCTCTCTTGTTTTGATTCACTCAAGCTAATAAAAATCAGCGAGTCTATAATCAAACACAATAAATAACTTAGACGGTACCAAAGACCAATGTCCAAGGATCAATCAATATCAATCAACAACCAAAGGTCGGATTTCCAATTGATTGATTCAAACGCACAACCTGTATTATTTCAATTATATAAACAAATATAATGCAGAAATAAAATAACACAGACACCAGAATTTTGTTAACGAGGAAACCGCAAATGCAGAAAACCCCCGGGACCTAGTCCAGATTGAATACACATTGTATTAAGCCGATACAGACACTAGCCTACTCCAAGCTAACTTCGGACTGGACTATAGTTGAACCCAATCAGTCTCCCACTGATCCAAGGTACAGTTGTACTCCCTACGCCTCTGATCCCAGCAGAATACTGCGCACTTGATTCCCTTAGCTGATCTCACCCAAAACTAAGAGTTGCTACGACCCAAATCACATGCTTTAACAATAAACAAATCTGTCTCACACAGACAAGTCTATCAAAGGATCAATCTGTCTCCCACAGGAAAACCCTAAAAGTTTTTGTTCTGTCTTTTGATAATAATCAAGGTGAACAGGAACCAATTGATAATCCGGTCTTATATTCCCAAAGAACAGCCTAGATTAATCAATCACCTCACAACAATCTTAATCGTATGGTAGCGAAACAAGATGTCGTGGAATCACAAACGATGAGACGAAGGTGTTTGTGATTACTTTTTATATCTTGCCTATCGGAGAACTCTCACGATCTCAAGCCAATCAATATGATTATACTGTTATGATAGAAGATGCAAGATCAGATCACACAACTACGATAAAAGTAGTATCGGCCTGGCTTCACAATCCCAATTAAGTCTTTAAGTCATTAACCTGGTTTTAGAAGAATAAAACCAAAGGTTAAAGGAGAATCGACTCTAGCATGCAAACTAGTATCACACGTAAGGTGTGGGGATTAGTTTTGCACAATACTAGATGTCTCCTTTATATAGCCTTTCAAATCAGGGTTTTTCCTTAGTTACAAAGCAATCAATATTCACCGTTAGATGAAAACCTGATTTAGATTCAAGCTAATATTTCTCAACCGTTAGATCGAAAACTTAGCTTGTCATACACAAATGACTCTACGCTTCTAGGTTTGTTAACCGCACCCAAACGTGTACATTATTGGTTCAACAATAGTTTACCCAAAGAGGGTAACCATATGAGAGTTTCATACCAACCATGTTCTTCTTCACCATAACTAGTTCAATTGACTCAAATGAACTAGTTAAGAGAGTTGTTCAATTGCAAGGAAATCTTATGTAACTACACAAGACACAATTGAAGCAAAGATGATTTGATTCACTCGAATCGGTTCATGAACTTTAATAGCCACGGTTTGCAAATGCATTCCTTAGTCTTTTAAGATTAAGTTCAGAAATCATCTTTAGATATATAACCTTCTCAAGTTCGCAGACTAGGTTCGCGGACTTAAGACACCGCATAGAGTTTACAAACTCCAGCATAAATTCTCGTGTTCGAGAACTACGCCAGTTCACGGACTTGGCTCACGCAAGTAGTTTGTCAACTCCAGCAGAAATTCTCGGGTTTGAGAACTTCGGAAGTTCGCGAACTTGGCACTTACCATACTTCCGGTTCTCTTGATCAACAAAGTTCAAAAACTTCAGTTCAAGGAATCCATTGGTTATGTAATCTAAACTCTCATTCCAATCATTGAAACATTCTAAGAGGACGTTATATAGTTGTTACACTATTTCTCGTCAAAGCAATTTTCAAAGTGATTGAAACATTCATGACTTTCGTCACTAGGTAAAGATAAACTTGGTCGAAGCGAAAATCTTACCAACACATACTTCGAGATATAGATAGGCGAGGTATACTCGGCTCGAAATACCAAATGTGTATGATGTAGTCTATATGTATAGCATACGACTTTTGTCTCAAAGAGTATGAGATAAAATAGATAGACTTTTGAGTGACAGATAAGTTCAAGTCTCCATATACCTTTTTGTCGAGAAGTTCCACCGGTTCCTTGAGTAGATCTTCTACTTGTATGATGAATCTCCATGAAGTCCTTGAGCTCAACTACACTTACTATCCTAGTCCGAGACTTAGCTATAAGAGACTAAAAATCAAGACTTATAGTTTTGATCACTAACATTGACAAACATGCTTGAGATAGCAACGCATGCGAGTTTGACCGATCAGTGCTCTAACATAGTTTATAGTTGAAACTTTCCGCAACTGGAAGACTCAAAAAAGTAGCTACGCTTTCCAAAGTGATGGTCATCTCTCCCCATCTACATATAGTCGTGTGCGTAGAACGACACCATCGATAAATGAAAGTGATTAAACCTGCAGCATCTTTCCCAATTGTTGATGGTGGATTTTAGTTCAGGGGTAAAGTTGTAAAACCAGTATTTTATGTGCTGACATCCTGCAAAGGATAAAGCCATTTGATAAGCGATGAGCGCAGAAAACCTCTCGCTTTATTTATTTGAAGCAATTCAATAAACACACAAAATTCACCTAGAATGGTGCATGTAGCAACAATCCCAAATATTCTGTATATTTATAGCATTATTAGTTAATGCATGGGTTGCCTTGTATTTCCTGTATTGTTCTCAGCAGGACTCTCATTATTGGTGCGGCATGACGACTGAGTGTTTACTCTCAGCAGAGTAACACGAATCTCCAAGTGTCAATAGTGAGGTATGAACGAAATACCCGCAGGCCATACCATTCTCTAACCAAAGAGAACCCTGTGTCGGTGCGCTTATATTAGCCCGATCGAGCATGTTTAATTCCCTAAGGAAAATCTGGACTGTCCATGTCAGTCTCAGAAAACGATCACGGCCACGCAAGTTGTCCGCATAATTTAACTAACCTAGACGAACCCTAGCAGGAGCAGGCGATCACTGTGATGACCACCGGCGGGCCCGCTTATGCCCTAGTCGGTCGAACACCACACTACACTCCCAAACGCCTGTCAAACGCCGGCCCAAAGAAAGGTGGTCGTGTTTCTTTGGGAAAGGCTCGAACGAGCAAAGGCTGTCCAAAACAGTCTCAAAGTCATCGCGACCGTCCAACTTCGCCAGCCTAGTTGGACGGCCTGGATCGTCCCGCGATTGATCAGTGAAGCGCTAATGCATACATTAGCGGGCTCACTCCTCACCCACCTGATCGGTTTTATCACGACCTAGCCCCAGAGCAATGAACGCTTGCTCGAAGTATGGCGGACGTGATGCTTAAAGGGTCGCGGAAATCCCACTAGCATCTTAAATCGATCACAACCATCCAACTTCGCCAACATGTTTGGATGGCTTAGATCACGCCTAGGACCATCGGGCAGGAACACATAAGTTCACCATCCGCCCAACATGGTCCCCACATGGTCGGTCTCCCCAAAGGAGGAGCATATCCTGCCAAACCGTTTGGCCAAAGTTGCGCACACGTGACTGATCCAAAACCCTAATTAGGGTTTGCGACATTACATATATGTCGCAGTTTGATCATGACCATCCATCTTCTCCAGCTCGGGTGAAGGGTATAAATATAGACTGAGGAGGTCCAGAGAGCATCAATATGATCACCATGGGCCCACCTGCACGTGTAACCGATCGGCCAAGGTTGACCATAGCTAGGCGCCTCGAAACGCACGCCCAAAGATGGCATGCCGTAGACCCCTAAAATCCTTTGCGACAAAGGATTTATGTGCAAATCGATCACGACCACTCACCTTTGCCAGACAAATTGAGTGGCCTAGATCGCACCTCCGCGAGACAGAGTGGCATGGACTTGTACACCGGGACGCCGTCTACACACATGCCTGGTCGGTCCCACCATAAACTTTGCCCATGCTTGATTTCAGTCAAGCTAAAGAGTGATGCTTACGCACCCCTTTAAAACCCTAAAATTCCATCAACGGTCGCAAATAAGTGTCGTAAACCATCTCGTCTGTCCAACTTTGCTAGCTTGGTCGGACAGCCTAGGTTAAAGGCTAGGCGTCCAATGAAGCATCTCGATGATCACCGTCCGCCACTCTTCCACAGGGAGTGATCGACCAGGGGATGGCTCGCCCATGCAGCCTCCAAACGATCACTCGAAGATGGTTGTACATGATGTTATTTTAATACGCTTGATCCGCGACTTATTCGGTTAAGCTTTAAAACAGCGATGCTTCATACGTAAATGCATTACATGCATCGAGCATACACGATATTTCATTAATACCAATTTCTTAAATAACTTAGTTATTTAACTTAGCACCGTATTCTACTTCCCGCGGTGGGTCCCACAATCCACTCATTCGAGACATCAATCATGTCACAAACTGGGGGATGCTTACTGGGGTATTGGTCTGGCGGTTTACAGCGTGCGGCGTGAAACGCTCCCATTTACAAGAACGTGTCAGGAGGCATGGACGGTTAAAGTGATGAGGACTCCTTTGCGTCCAAGAGCCTCAAAAACACCAGAGATGTCTGTGAATAATGTTATACTTACAGAAGAAGACATGATGGCGGAAGAAGGTCACAACCAGGCCCTACACATTACTGCATGCATCAAGGATTCAGAGTTCAGGAGGGTCCTCATCAACACGGGAGCGTCTAGGAATGTGATTACTCTCAAGACACTCAGGACGGCCAAGGTTCACCCAAGCAAGATCGTGTGATAGCCTACCATGTTGACAGACTTTGAAGGAAACCAAACAAAAACGTACGGGTGGTAGAGCTCAGGTCCGAGTCAGCAACAAAGATGTTGCCGGCACTGAAAATTCCCTTGATGTCAACTTTCCTTCCAGTAACATCAATGTACCACCTGTCAGCATAGTCAAAACCAGCAGCGTAGGAAGAATTCCCTCAGGCATTACAACTTCGATCACCAGAGCCAGAGCCGTTGCCGCCACACTCCATCCTGTCGAGGATCGTGATCGCAGCCAGCCAAGTTGCTTCCAAGAATCGACGCTGCTCGTTTTGTTGATACCAGGCAGAGCTTCACCATAGCAACAAACACTACAAAGAATATTTCGTCCATGTGATGTTCCAAGAATCCCAACATCACATTCAGGAGAGTACAATAAGCTTGTATCAAATCACAGAGGCGTGGATTCAAGGTGGAACAATCAAAGTAAGCTACACTTGGGGACTGAAGCTTACTTCGGGTTTAGAAGTTTAAACGCAGACTCCACCTTACCATCAAATGCAATAGAAGCACATCTTCCATGAGAAAATAAGCTCAGGATAATTACACATGGGTACTTTTGTCACGCTGCTTACTCACGGGAGAGCCTGATACACTCAAAGCCCAATCATGCACGAAGGACATGCCTTAAACTATCCTTAAACTAAGTAACTATCCTTAAACTAAATGTTTTTTTATCTATTAGGCATATCAAATAAATTTTAAATCTCTTAGTGTTGAGACGAGAAAATTCCTCAACACTCATCACTGTGTTTCCAGGCAAACTGCCTCAACACATTGATCATATTAGTGTTGAGACGTGAAAATTCCTCAACACTCATCACTGTGTTGCTAGGAAAACTACCTCAACACATTGATCCTCTTAGTGTTGAGACGAGAAAATTCCTCAACACTCATCACTATATTGCCAGGCAAACTGCCTCAACACATTGATCCTCTTAGTGTTGAGACGTGAAAATTCCTCAACACTTATCACTATGTTTCCAGGCAAACTGCCTCAACACATTGATCCTCTTAGTGTTGAGACGTGAAAATTCCTCAACACTCATCACTGTGTTGCCAGGCAAACTGCCTCAACACATTGATCCTCTTAGTGTTGATACGTGAAAATTCCTCAACACTCATCACTATATTGCCAGGCAAACTGCCTCAACACATTGATCCTTTTAGTGTTGAGACGTGAAAATTCCTCAACACTCATCGCTGTGTTACCAGGCAAACTGCCTCAACACATTGATCCTCTTAGTGTTGAGACGTAAAAATACCTCAACACTCATCAATGTGTTGCCAAGAAAACTGCCTCAACACATTGATCCTCTTAGTGTTGAGACGTGAAAATTCCTCAACACTCACCATTGTGTTGCCAGGAAAACTGCCTCAACACATTGATCCTCTTAGTGTTGAGACGTGAAAATTCCTCAACACTCATCATTGTGTTTCCAGGCAAACTGCCTCAACACATTGATCCTCTTAGTGTTGAGACGTGAAAATTCCTCAACACTCATCACTGTGTTGCCAGACAAACTTCCTCAACACATTGATCCTCTTAGTGTTAAGACGTCAAAATTCCTCAACACTCACCACTGTGTTGCCAGGAAAACTTCCTTAACACATTGATCCTCTTAGTGTTGAGATGTGAAAATTCCTCAACACTCATCACTGTGTTGCCAGGAAAACTGCCTCAACACATTAGTCCTCTTAGTGTTGAGACGAGAAAATTCCTCAACACTCATCACTGTGTTGCCAGACAAATTGCCTCAACACATTTTTTCCTCTTAGTATTGAGACGTGAAAATTCCTCAACACTCACCATTGTGTTGCCAGGCAAACTTCCTCAACACATCTCTCCTCTTAGTGTTGAGATTCCTCAACACTCACCACCATGTTGCCAGGAAAACTGCCTCAACACATCTCCCCTCTTAGTGTTGAGATTTCTCAACACTCACTATTGTGTCGTCATGCATATTGCCTCGATACATTATAGTGTTGAGGGCTCCACCACCTCAACACTCGTCTTTGTATTCAAGGCTCGCTGCACCAACACTACATGGCACCAGTACTCCGTGGCAAAGACAGAAGCGCGCCAGCACAAAGATTGCAGATTGCACATGCCTTTTCCCAAACGTCAATCGAATTTTCCTGGTAATCTTCTCATGTCTTGCCCTTTCGATTTTTCATCCTTGTCTGTCACCATCTCATGCTTACCCCGCAACAATGCCACTGTTACGTGCTAAGCATGGGACTTAATGTTGATGGTGGATTTTAGTTCAGGGGTAAAGTTGTAAAACCAATATTTTATGTGATGACATCCTGCAAAGGATAAATCCATTTGATAATCGATGAGCGCAGAAAACCTCTCGCTTTATTTATTTGAAGCAATTCGATAAACACACAAAATTCACCTAGAATGGTGCATGTAGCAACAATCCCAAATATTCTGTATATTTATAGCATTATTAGTTAATGCATGAGTTGCCTTGTATTTCCTGTGTTGTTCTCAGCAGGACTCTCATTATTGGTGCGGCATGACGACTGAGTGTTTACTCTCAGCAGAGTAACACGAATCTCCAAGTGTCAATAGTGAGGTATGAACGAAATACCCGCATGCCATACCATTCTCTAACCAAAGAGAACCCTGTGTCGGTGCGCTTATATTAGCCCGATCGAGCATGTTTAATTCCCTAAGGAAAATCTGGACTGTCCATGTCAGTCTCAGAAAACGATCACGGCCACGCAAGTTGTCCGCATAATTTAACTATCCTAGACGAACCTTAGCAGGAGCAGGCGATCAATGTGATGACCACCGGCGGGTCCGCTTATGCCCTATCCGGTCGAACACCACAGTACACTCCCAACTGCCTGTCAAACGCCGGCCCAAAGAAAGGTGGCCGTGTTGCTTTGGGAAAGGCTCGAACGAGCAAAGGCTGTCCAAAACAGCCTCAAATTCATCGCGACCGTCCTACTTTGCCAGCCTAGTTGGACGGCTTGGATCGTCCCGCGATTGATCAGTGAAGCGCTAATGTACACATTAGCAGGCCCACTCCTCACCCACCTGATCGGTTTTCTCACGACCTAGCCCCATAGAAATGAACGCTTGCTCGAAGTGTGGCTGACGTGATGCTTAAAGGGTCGCGGAAATACCACTAGCGTCTTAAATCGATCACAACCATCCAACTTCGCCAGCATGTTTGGATGGCTTAGATCACGCCTAGGACCATCGGGAAGGAACACATAAGTTCACCATCGGCCCAACGTGGGCCCCACATGGTCGGTCTCCCCAAAGGAGGATCATAGCCTGCCAAACCGTTTGGACAAAGTTGTGCACGCGTGACTGATCCAAAACCCTAATTAGGGTTTGCGATATTACATATATGTCGCAGTTGATCATGACCATCCATCTTCGCCAGCTAGGGTGGAGGGTATAGATATAGACTGAGGAGGTCCAGAGAGCATCAACATGATCACCGTGGGCCCATCTGCGCATGTAACCGGTCGGCCAAGGTGGACCATAGCCAGGCGCCTCGAAACGCGCACCCAAAGATGGCATGTCGTGTCCCCCTAAAATCCTTTGCGGCAAAGGATTTCTGTTGCAAATCGATGACGACCACTCACCTTTGCCAGACAAATTGAGTGGCCTAGATCGCACCTCCGCGAGACAGAGTGGCATGGACTTGTACACCGGCAAGCCGTCTACACGCATGCCCGGTCTGTCCCACCAGAAACTTTTTCCATGCTTGATTTCGGTCAAGCTAAAGATTGATGCTTACGCACCTCTTTAAAACCCTAAAATTCCATCAACGGTCGCAAATAAGTGTCGTAAACCATCTCGTCCGTCCAACTTTGCTAGCTTGGTCGGATAGCCTAGGTTAAAGGCTAGGCGTCCAATGAAGCATCTCGATGATCACCGTCCGCCACTCTTCCACAGGGAGTGACCGACCAGGGGATGGCTCGCCCATGCAGCCTCCAAACGATCACTCGAAGATGGTTGGACGTGATGTTATTTTAAGACGCTTGATCCGCGACTTATTCGGTTAAGCTTTAAAACAATGATGCTTCATACGTAAATGCATTACATGCATCGAGCATACACGATATTTCATCAATACAAATTTATTAAATAACTTAGTTATTTAACTTAGCACCGTATGCTACTTCTTGCGGTGGGTCCCACGATCCACTCGTTCGAGACATCAATCATGTCACAAACTGGGGGTTGCTTAATGGGGTATTGGTCGGGCGGTTTACAGCGTGCGGCATGCAACGCGCCCATTTAAAAGAACGTGTCAGGAGGCATGGACGGTTAAAGTGATGAGGGAAGTGGGCCAAGACGTGATCTAGTAACCACTTACACGACCCCACTACTCCATCACTCAACTTCCTCCACTTCCTACGAGATGAGGGTTTGCGCTCAATGAATTGTATAAATAGGTCCTTCACCTATTTTAAAACAACACAGACGGAAGAGCCAGGTGTTGTCATAATATTCAGAAAACACCCAAAACTGATAGCTTACGTTGTGCTAGCCAGTTCATCATTCTGATACAAGTCATAAACAGCCAACACCTTCACAATCTCAACACCTTCTTCGCTTCCCTCCCTAAGATCAACCCCATCTCCTTCACTTTGTGATCGAAGCAAGTCTGGAACGTCAATTTCTTGGTTTAGGCCAGAATTGTATAGATTGATCTCTCGAATCAAAAGCCCTCCCATGCAGTGCATTTTTTTAGGGTTTAGATTCGTTTCTCATCCACACACACCCAAATTTACCAAAACCAGCAGAAACAGTTTTCACCCACAAACACTAATATGAAGTGTTGCAGACACCATGACAGCTTCAACAACTTGCGCTTTAGTCAGGTTATCTTTGATGCGTTCATTACCCAACATATGCCTCATCCACCCTTCATAAGAGCGCAGCGGAGTGTTGCAAATTTTGAAATCAATAGGAGAAGCTGGATACTCTTTCTTTTGGAGACAGAACCTCATCACATGCTCCGGGGAAACTGATGCAGCAGCCATCTCATTCTCTGAATCTGTAAGGAGGATTATCTTATGACCAGGATGAGTCCTAATGTTCGGATAAGGCACAACAAAGAGCTCATCATCTATATTTGGCATATCTTTAGCATTGCTAGCACCTCCAGGATTGGCGGAAGAGGTATCTCCAGGTGACATCTTAACGAGGACTCTTTACGTTCACTTTCAAATAACTACAATGAAGCAAAACTGAAAAGAGTCATTACTCCATGATATGAGAAGAATCATGCGCATTATCAAAACTCAACATGGGCGCTAATACTCGAAACTAATGGATGAAGAAGTGTGCAGACAACAAAAAAAAAAAATTAAGCCGCGGGACATATGCCCACGACCGGATTGAGTAAAGTCACTACATGCTCGATCGTCCTCATGGTCAGTACCTGCTCGAACATCCTACTCGCCTCAGATGAGCGTGTACAGCCGGGCCCAATCGTATCCTCACCGCTCAGGCAAAAAATAATTAAGTGGAGGAGGTCGCAGGGAAACCGCATCAGCCGCGGGATTCCTGCTCGACTGGGTGCACGGTTGAACGAACGGATTTGCCGTGGGTATTATGTCCACTGCCGAAACCTAAGCTAAGTTTTGTATCAATCGCAACCTAAAGCTAGGTTTTGCATGCAAAAAGGGAAAAGAGCAAACATCACATCTACATAGGGATGATTATCTCAAGTTCAAGGACTGCACCTAAGAGATAGGGTTTACGTCCACATACAAAAAAAAAGGACGAGCAACAACAGAAACGAAGACGAGGAAGAGAAGATGAAGCACCTATCTTGCTGTTGGCAGACGTGCGACGGCGAGGTGGTTAACGGCGGTGGCAAGAGAGCAATGGATGCTGAAGACCGGAGTTAGAGCAAATGAAAAAAAAAACAAAAGGGAAAGGGGGTCGACGTTCATTTATACATGAAAATATTGGCGGAGTTCTAACAAAAGAAGGAAACCTTCTTTGTTTCGGATGAGGGAAGAGCGGTCGGGCCCAAGACGATTATGCCCCATGGCCGCGCCTCCTGCACGTTTCCAACGGTCGATTTCTCCTGGTAAGCCTGTTCTCTTCGTCTCGGTCCTATCTTGTATGTCACCATTTAATGCTTACCCCGCAATGGAACTATCATTACGTGTTAAGCAGGGGACTTAATGTTGGTGGTGGTTTTTAGTTTAGGGCTAAAATTGTGAAACCAGTATTTAATGCGCTATCACCCTGCAAATATGACGAGTGTAAGAAACCTCCTCGTTCGTTGAGCAATTGAACATATATGAAATTCACTCATAATGGTGCGCGTAGTAGCAATCCCAAATATTTTGTGAATTCTATTTTATACCAGTATTATTAAATAATGCATGACTTGCCTATTATTTGCACGTGTTATGTTCCCAACCGAACTCTCAATATTGACATGACATGACGATCAATGCTCACTCTCAGCAGAGTAGCATGAATCTCCCGAAGTGCCAGTATTGGGATCTGCACAAAAATACTCATACAGGCTACATTTCTCTATGACAAAGAGATCAATGCGCTCACACACCTTTTTTAATTAAAGTTTGCGCGATTGAACACGTATTTATTCCCTAAAGAAAATCTAGACTGTTAATATCAGTCTCAAAAATAATCGTGGCCACACAATTTGGCCGCGCGATTTAACAAGATTGGTTTACACCTAGCAGAACTAGGTAATCACCTTAGTAACCACCGGCGGGCCCACTAATGTCCCAATTGATCGAGCCCTATGCAGCTCATTCACAAGTGCTTCGAACGTCGACCCAAACATGGGCGTTCACGCCGCATATAATGGCTCAAACGAGCTGAGACTGACAAAAAGGGTCTCAAGAATGTATCGCGTTCGTCCAACCGATCCAGCCTAGTTGGACAGTTTGGATCGCATCTCGACCGATCAAAGAGGTGCCAACGTGTTCACTGTCGGCCCAACTCCTCCCTTGGTCGATCGACCTATCCACGGCAAAGCCATGGCATATCAAATCGTTTGCTCAAAGTAGCGTGAACGCGCTGTTTCAAGAAACCCTAAAAATCGCGTCAACAACATTGAACAACTGCCGCAAATCGATCACGACCATCCAACTTCACCAGCTTAGTCGGACGGTGTAGATTTATTCTCAGAAAATTAACAAAGTAGCGTTATGACCGTCGGCCATCACTCCTCCACAGGGAGTGATCGACCAGGTGGTAGTTCGCCCATAGAGCACTCGAACGATCACCCAAAGTGGTCGATCGCGCTACCCCTTTAAGACACTCGATCCGTGATTGATTCAATCAAACTCAAAAACATTGATGCTTCCAACACATCGATTACTTTCAGCTATTCATTCGAAAGCGATACTTTACGTACATCGATTATAAGCGATGCTTTATAATAATCGGTTTCACAAATAATTTATTATTATTTAACCTAAAAGCACTATGTGCTGATTTTAGCGGCAAGTCACATGACTTGATCCATTCACTCGAGACATCAGACATGTCACAAACTGGGGGATACTCACTGGGGTATTGGTCTGGCGATTTACAGCGTGCGGCATGCAACGCGCCCATTACGAGAAAGTGTCAAGGAAAACGGATGGTTAACAGTAATGAGAGTAGTGGGTGAACATGTGATCAGTTTTCCCTCATAACGGAAACATGATGATCGCCACCTTCCGCACAAACCCACCTCTCCACTAATTAACTTCCTAAGAGGTCAGGGTGCGCTCAATATGACTTGTATAAATAAGTTTTCAATCTATTTTGAAAACAACAACATAAGTGTTATCAATACAAGTAGCCAGAAACCATTTTCTGATACACAAGTCATAAACAACCATACCTTCATAATTCAACATTCTGATCTCAAACACCTTCTTCGCTTCCCTCCCTTGGATCAACCCTTCTCCTTCACCTTGTGACCGAATTGAATCTGGAATGAACATTTCTTGGTTTAGGCCAGAGTCTTACAGATTGATCTCTCGAATCTAAAAGTATTCCCGTGCAGTACATTTGTTTAGGGTTTGAATTCGTTTCTCATCAACACACCCAAATTTACCAAAAACAGTAGAATCAGTTCAGTTTTTGCCCTCAAACAACTTGATAATTAGTTCTCCACTTAAAATTCTTGTCTATGCATAATAGTCTAATTAGTTATGCGACATCGTCTCAAATGATACATTTCTATCCTAGTCCGAGACTTAACTAATTGTAGATTAGAAATCAAGATATAGTTTTGACAACTAAATTTCATAACAAGCTTGAGATAACAACACTTGTGAGTTCGACCGAGAAATGCTCTAACACAACAAAATGAGGGTTGAGGAAATGTTTTCATCATAACACTAAGATGAGTGCTGAGACAGCGATGTCATCAAAACACTAAGATGAGTGTTAAGGCAATGTTGTCGTCATATCAATAAAATAAGTGTTGAAGTAGTGGTGTTGCTGCTGTTAGAACACTACAATGGGAATTGAGGCAAAGTTTTCATAGGAACATATGAGTGTTGAGGAAATGCTGTCGTTGGAACACTAAGATGAGTGTTGAGGAATGATGCCTTTATAACACTAAAGTGAGTGTTCAAGCAATTTTGCCGTCAGAGCACTAAGATAATTGTTGAGTCAATACTGCGGTCAGAACACTAAGATGAGAATAACCATGAATTAGTTCACTTGTCGAGTCAATGATTAAATAAACTCCAAACGTTGAAAGCTTATACCGATATGCGACTATAATAACATATTATAATATGCGCGTTCATATGTATAGAGAACAAGTTCAGGAATTCAGTCGTGGAGGTTCTACGTCTTGAGACAATTTCAATATTGCTCAATAGGATTCTAAATATTGATATATGGAATGAGTTCAAGAAATTCAATTGTGGAATCATTGCAACTTAGAACATGTTCAATGTTGTTCTATACTGATGGACATCTATCTAGAAGCTCTGGCACCCATTAAGGAACAACAATATGTTCTGGATGTATATTTTGTATAGTCATATATATTTGGAAAGAAATCGCACCCATCACTAGTGACATTCAAAGGACAAAAAATTTCTATACTAGCGGTCAATCCATCTACAAGGTGTCATAATCAATGTAGATTCAATACATGGTGAATATTGAGGTAGTGTTGTTGTTGCCTTCAGAACACTATGATGAGTGCTGAGGCAGTGTTATTGTTGTCGTCAGAAAACTGAAGTGAGTGTTGAGGCAACAGTGATATTGTCGTCAGAATACCTGAACAAGTATTGAGGCAGTGATGCTGCTGCCATCAGAACAATAAAATGAGTATTGAGACAGTGGTGTTGCTTCCCCCAGAACATTGGTCATGCTTTGAAGAGATTACTTTTAATCATTTGTCTAAGCATCACACAGGATTGGTTGTGTGACTACTTGCTTTCCCGTAGTCTACGTAATGTATACAGCTCAGAGAATCATATACTACGTAGTATTGATATCTCTGTTGAACTGATAATGCTAAGTAATAAAAGGCATTCAAGATCACAATAATAACAAAGAACACAAATATAATGTAAGAACTTCTAAGTTATCATGAGACACAAAAGATTACGTGGCTCGACTTTCGTCTACGTCCACGGGGTAATAAGTGATTGTTTTGTATTAAGTATGGTGGTTAAAAAGATCTTAAATGCTTCCCAAAGTAATAGAGAGAACTCAAGTTGAAGAATACTTAAGTTCTAAACAATTAAAGAGGTATAAGCTTAAGACTAGATCTTCTCTCCTCGATAGTGAATGCCCTTAGCTTGTTGGTGAGGCTTGGTATTCATAGCCCCTTCTGCTCCAGGTATATCTTTGCTGCCTTGGGTCCATCGTCTGCTGATATACCTTTCGTACAAATGGTACCTTCGTTCGCCGCTTGCCTTATACAGTCGAACCTTGCCATCTCAGCCGACCCACGTTCCTTTGGGAACTCCCCAACCTTAGTATAGGTTGTACCTTCGTTCACCGCCAGCTTCTACCAATCGGGTTTTTCCACATAGTCTCTCTACACGTGATCTGATTATGCGTATAGATAAGGGATTTGTTCATTTAATGCCGATTAGATATCTCATCTACCTTTGTCCCTTCGCCGGCTGACTCCTTGTAGACTAGGCTTTTACTCTTCTCATCTCAACCGTCGAGGCATCCTTTCTTGGGACGGGATAAAGTAGATCTGGGAAGGTATCTTTTGTTACTCAGGCTTCTCTGCATACCGAAGTCTACACAGTTAATCTTGTATGCGGCCATTAAGATCGTGACACGTGCTCCACAGAATATTGGTATTCACTGTTTGCCCCTTTTCTTTCATATTCTACCGTTTGGTAGGATTGGAAGAAAACTTCTGTTACGTCGCCATTTTGCACGTACCGATTGGGTGGTCCCTACATGTACTTTCATACAATAACTTCCCCTTGAATTTCGGGACATCCAAATTTTTGGATTCTCCAGCTGCCTATAAGAAGGGAATACAGAGAAGGAATTTTCATTAACTCCTTTTCCCCTTTCTAGAACTATCGTTCTCCATCTCTTTCACAGAGATTTTTCTCCTGCCGCTAACTGCCCCAACTCTCTTGCGATTCTTCAAAGTTCTGGTTTAGCGCTTGATTATACAAGTAAGTGGATCTTACCCGTTGTTGTTGTTTTCATATTTCTTCATGCTCGGTTCTGTATCTTCTCTTTTGATTTCTTGATGTTGCTGTGGTGCTTGCATGTAAGAATTATAGTTCTTTTTCACTTGTTCATGTTGTATGAGAACTTGGGTTTCATCCCATTTCGCGCTTTGATGATGATTCTGCTATGGTTGTTCTTCGTCTGCATCTTTGATTATGTGTTGAATGATCTTTGATTTTTCCCCATGATGAGTTTAAACCCTCTCATTTGGTTGGTTTAATAAAACCCATGCCCAAAGTATATTGGTTTTTGCCCTTCATTTTTTTTTGGAATGGACTGTGATTTTCGTCCGCCATTGTTGATTGGGATGTTCTTCCTGTTGGTGCAAGGAATTATGAGACTCCAGAAGAAGCCTACGCGTAAGGGTCCGAGGATATCTTCGTCAACTGATCCAGCTCTGCGGATGGATCATCCTGATGCTACGCCATCCCCGCCCCCTGACGACCCTGAGATACCTACTGGGACTGAGGTGGCTATGGTTGTTGAGGATGTTGCGGAACCTGGGGTTGAAGAAGTTGTTGTTGAGGACCTTCCACCTCCTCCTCCTCACTATGAGCTTCAGAGGCTTCAATTACGTGACAAGGATAGCTTTACTCATCTATCCATTGCTGAGATCACCAAGTCTTTTCGTCTCCATAAATTCGAGATTTCCTTCATCAATGGTCCTGATGTTCTCACCGAGTCTCTTATCCGGGATTTTTCCTATGATGAGAATAACCTCCTGATCAGTGTTGTCCATTTGGCCGCAGGTATGCTCATTCCTTTGTTTAGCAGAAAGGATCCTTTCTACTATGACTTTTTGTCTAAGAGGGACGACCCGGTGAACAAGACTCCGGTCCGAGGAGTTATGCAGTATACTAGTAACTTCTGGCATGCCCTTCATGAGAGATGGTACTGTAGCAAGGGTAAAACAACTCTGGAGTCTTATGATCCCTTTGCTGAGGGGAGGTCTAAGCGAGAGGATTATACCCCCGCCAACTTCAATGTTACGTATGTTGATGCTATTCAGAAGAGTAATCTTCTTCCTTGGAGTGTTGGCCCTCGTCGTATCCATGTTACTGCTAAGCAAATCAGGGAGGGTAATAGCCTTCGTCTGTTGGAGGATATCGATAAGACTGGTTTGATTGTTATTCCTTATTCTGCTAGACTACCTTTGCCAAAGTCTGATCGAATCCTCCTTGACCATGATGATCGTTGGGCTCGCACTCCTCTTCGTGTGGTAGGTCCTTGTGCCTATGGTTTTACTACCGCTGATCCCCTCGTTCCCCGCACAGCTTTTTCTTTGCCTGAGAAGCACGATGAATATCAGCCTTGGGTTTTAAACCCTGCTGCTTCTCACGAGGTAACCTTCGTTTTTCGTTGAAGGTTCTTTGCTTCGAATGTCTTTGCTTTAATATCTTTGTTTGGTATTCTGATGGCTTTCTTTTGCAGCCTGCTCCTGCTTCGTCAGCTAGGACTGCTCCGGGATCTGCTGGTAATTCCGTGGCTACCAGGACTAGGAAGAGGAAAGCTTCGGTTGAAACAACTATACCAACACCTGTGGAGGTAAGTATCATTATCGTACCTTTGTGTTTGTAGGTTCCTTAGTATCTTGCCCCTGATCCTTAGCTGATGTATGTGTTCTTTAAAAGTCTTCCTAAAAAAAGGGTAATCCGAAGACTGTTATTGATCTTGAGGCTTTGGATGAGGATCCCAAGGCTATTGGAGAGGTGCCGGGTGATGAATACATGGAGGATATCGAGGATACTGGCTTCAGGCCCCATTTGGATGACATTGAGGAGGATTTTTCCAAAGATATCCCCAGTCCTGCCCGAGCTGTCTCAGTCGAGGGTGAGAATCTTCTTGCTGGTACTGGTGCTCCGTTGGTCGAGCATGTTAGTGCTCAATCTCTATCTCCTACTTTGTCTTTGAAGATGCCTTCGTTTTCTGCCCCTGGCGGAGCATTGCCTGCTGTGTCGGTTGCTGTCGTAGCTGCTGTCGCGGCTTCCAAGAGTCTTCCTTAATCTCCTGCTACCTCACTTCAGTCAAGTGGTTCGTTTTCTAAGGTGGTTACCCCAGCGGTCAGGGTTAGAAGTTCATATTCTCAGCCGAAGAGGAAGGTTGCGATTTCGCTTCCTAGCTTCTCTTTCAATGCTACGCCAACCTCGTTAGGGAGTGCACAGTCTGTGTCCACCACCCCTGTTAGTAGAGTTGTTGGACCTCTGCCTTCGTCACCAGATTGGACCAGACTGGGTAATCTTCCTTCTGCTAGTGACATGGATCTAGGTGGTGCTCCGGCCTTTCCTATAGTTCCTAGATCATCCACCATGCCGTCTCTTCGTCGTGGTGAGGGATCAGCCGTCGTGCCCCTTTTTTTTCGTACTCAAGAGATTGGGGGAGTTGTTATTGAGCCTAGCCAGGGTAGGCTGCTGTAGATGGTGGATTTTCGACAAAGGATAAAATTGTAAACTCATAATTATACGAAGCTCTGATTCAGCAATCAGACGTGAGTATTGAGACACGGCTCTCTCATCGAATTCTCAACGGAGAGTACTTTCTCTCAGAGTACATGTGGATATGTAGTCTCACGACCGGACAACGACATATCTCAGGAATACTGAATACTTTCAGTGATTATTTCTATATAGCACCACATGATGGACGGCTCCTAGACAGCTTGGTCTGCTAGTATAGAGCGATAACGTCTTCAGGAACAAACAACGAGTTTACCCTGACTATATAAAGGATATGACTTACCGACAAGCTCATATCGGGATGATTAATGCTCCTAGACAGTTTTCTCTACTAGTATAGAGCCACAAAGTTAATTATTCCTAATTACAATCGCTTATATTCCATGGTCGAATCCACGACTGGTCCCATGGAATGACAATAACAATTGTTCTGATTCTATGATTGAATCCACAACTTGATCTCATAGAATAGCAATGACTATATTATCTCATTACTCCGATTTCATGATCGAATCCACAATTGGTCTCATAAATGGTAATAGATAAACCTTAATTACTCCGATTCTATGGTCGAACCTACGATCCCATGGAATGGTAATGCTCACTTTATTATTCTGAATTCGTAGTCGAATCCTCAGCTGATCCTATGAATTAATAATAAACATCTTATTACTCAGTTTTGTGAATTATTCTCCATTGAATTCCACAATTAGTAATAAATAATCAACAACCGGGCGTCTGAGCTACCTCTAAGTAAGCCCCGATTCAAATGGTGAAGGTGTATTCAACGATGATATACTAACAGTCACCGCACAAACGAGTATTTCAAAAATACAACGAAACGATCCCACACACCCTTGTTTTTTATTATTTTAATATTTTGCTTCCTTGAACTCATGAAAACTCCTTCAATTCATGTAAACTCCCTAAATTCATCAAATTTCTCAAAATTCATGAATTTTTCATAAAATCATTATAAAATTAGGAAAACTCGTGGGACCGGGCCCTAGCCGGCCGGCCATGCCTTCCACGGTCCCACACGCCCTTGTTTTATTATTTTGATATTTTTTGCTTCCTTGAACTCATGAAAACTCCTTCAATTCATGGAAACTCCCAAAATTCATCAAATTTCTCAAAATTCATGAAGTTTTTCATAAAATCATCAAAATATTATAAAATCAAGGAAAAGGCACCACGGGACCGTGGTCACGACTGGCCGACCATGCCTTGACCACGGCGGTCCCAAGCCTCCTCATTCCTTATTTTATAATTATTTTTCATCATCTCATGGTGTTTTCCTCAGTTTCGGCGAAACCCTAATTTTGGCATATTTTCTCGAATGGATGCTCAATTGCACGCCAGAAAATATCAAAATTCTCAGGACTGAGATGCGGACGCCTTGGGGACACGAGAACGCTATCTTGACCGACCAAGATTGTCTCTTTGGCTCACAGAAGCCGGTCCCATCAATTTTCACAGTTTTGACCTAATTTGCACAATTGCTCGTATTAGGTCCAAAACTCTCCCAAACACTTTGGATTTTCATGAAGTGATTGTCAGGAGGTCATGGGACAACCCAGGGCCGGTTTCATGACTCCATGGTCGGTCCCTCATTAGGTTTTATCACCTAAGGCTCAGACGAGCATTTTCGAATAAATGATTAAACCAGCATTTAATCATTCTTTCACCAACAAATCGTCAACTCTTCAGGAGTTCTTCGTATTTTCTCACGTGAGCATATGGACACTACATGGTTGATCCACGGTCCCATGTAATCGCTCCCTCCTTCGTCCCATGGTTGAAATTCTGACGAACCATGAATTGATCATCAATTGATCAAATTAGGGTTTCTGAATCCAAGGATCATCATTCCAGATTCTAACCTTAATAATTTTATGACGACCTCATGGTCATTAATTTTATTAATTATGATCGGTTCAACGACCAGTATTCTAATTAATATTTTTGGTACGCTGCCAATAATCCATCAGACGAGCAACACATGCTCAGATGACCAAATATTCAACAATTCATCACATGAGCAACACTTGCTCAGATGATAAATATTTGTTCAAACCAAGGAATATTGCTTCAACAATCAATATTTAACGATCCATCGAATGAGCAATACTTGCTCACTTCATCGTAAGAACTATACCTCTGTTTCATGACATGTTCAATTCACGAGTTTCAGAACATCATGTTCAACTCAACGACTACATGGACTCATCGTCCCATCAAACCACGAAGTCATCAATTGAATAACAAACCACGAGACGTCAATCGTGTCACTTGGGGGGATATCACTTAGGGTTTTGGTCTGGAGGTCTACGGCATGTGTGTTCAAACACACGATGGAATGTGGGCAAGTCGTGCAATCAGTTGAAGGAATTCACGAGGTAGTGGGTGGAAAATCGACCAAGTCTCCACACGTTGAGCAACTGGTTTCAAACACGATCTCCACTTCCCCACTCCTTGATTCCATCAACTGTCACACTTCATGGAATCATGGTGTCTACAATTCCAGCAATATAAATAAGTCTCTGAATCATGATTGGCATCATCAGTATCATCAATCTCACGTCTCATCGACAACACGAGATCATCAACTCATCAATTGAGCAACTACTCTCAATTGAGCAATTTCAATCACTCAGAGCTTATCGTATTCAGAATTCACACACCCACAATCTTTGATTACTATCGATTCCACACATTTCTCAGCTTCCCTCCTACAGATCAACCCATCCTCTCTTGTGATCGAATTTACTCTGGAACGGTCATTATCTTGATTTAGGCCGGAGTACTACAGATTGATCTCTCGAATCTAAAGCACCCCCTTTGTAGCGGTGCATCTGTGTGAGGTTTAACGTTTCGCTCGGTTTGAGGAGTCTCCTCCGTACGGTCGTCTCCTCAATTCCTTAAAAACCAGCAAATCGTTTTTACCCATCTACAGATTGGCGACCACAGTGGGAGGTCATTCTCTCGGTTGCAATCTCACAATTTCACAAGATGGTTGATCTCAGGTTAGGTTCAGTTACAAATCCTAACACAAACCGTGCTAGCACTAGCAAAAACAACAATCAGAATATCCCGGAGACAATTCCGACTTCCAACACTGATGGTGGTGACACTACTCCTCCTCACGCCGAAGTTCATCGACTGTCCGGACGACACCCTGAATAAGTCATAGGAGATCCACCGCCTACCATTGCCGATCTTATCAAAGCGCAGGAGACTCTTGCAAAGAACCAGACTGACATGGCTGCTACACAGAAGGAGCTGTGTAATTATCTCAAAACTCTTACTGACAAGATGTCAGAGAAGACTCAAGAGAAGGGAAAGGATAAGGAGAAATCCTCTAAAGACGGTCCTGAAGTAATTCCAATCCATACAGTAGAAGACGACGAAGTCCACAAAACTGCTGCCGACAACTCATCAACGAAGGGATCACCGAATTTCATCGCATGACCATCGTCATCAACCTCCTTATCCTGCCGCTACGCAGAGGATTCCACTCCCCAAAGGTTACGTTTCTCCAACTTTCACCTTGTATGATGGAACTGGAAATGCTCGGGAACATGTCTCTCGTTTTCTCGAAGCCTTGGGAGAACATGAACATAATCATGTCGTCCGTCTCAAGGAATTCTCAAAATCTCTGAAAGGCAGGGCATACACCTGGTATAACAGCATCACACCAGGGACCATCAACAATTGGGGAGAAATGGTTAACGTATTTTACAGGAAATACTTCTTCGTGTCAGAACAAGTCACCCTCTCCGACCTTGGAAGAATGTTTCAGAGGGTCAGTGAAAATCCCAATGATTATGTGAAAAGGTTCAGAGTCCAAGCCCTGGATTGTCATGACCCAAACGTCACGGAGCAACAACTGGTGGACTTGTGCATCAATGGCATGCTCCCGGTCTACAGGGCCTTCCTAGAAAACCTTCGATTCCAGACTTTCTCAGAGCTTCACGAAGCTGCGAAGAGGTCAGCAACCACTGTACCCGCTCTTTTGGAAAGAGCAATGTCAACAAAGACTGAAGATTCAAAAGACACTCGGGGAAGCAGACGTCTGATCAACGAGCAGTATAACCTGCAACCTTCAACAAATGCTGTCGCGGAAGGGAGTAAGCGAAAAGCAGAACCACAATACAAGCAGACTTCCTCCACCCCTTCAAAGACACACAAGAAGGAGAATTCGAAAATCCCTCCTTAGCATACGGAAGATCCAGAAGCACCTGATTTTTCCTGTTCAATGGAAGAAGTTAATGAACTACTCGATGCCTGGATTTAAGACGACGCAATCAAATTGTTTTATGTCAAGAAGGAACCAACTGAAGAGGCCATGGAAAATCCTCGGTATTGTCGCTTCCATAGATACGTCAGCCATCCCACGAGTGATTGCAAAATTTTGAAGCACATATTCAAAGAAAAGGTCGAATCCGGAGAGCTCAACCTGGGGACTGAGGGGGTGCACAAAAACCCCCTCCCAGTCAGAACTTTTATCATCTCCGAACCTCTTGTCAAGGAAACGGTCCAATCTCTGATCGAACATGTCTGCAAGCTGTTGTATCTTTCGAAAGCTCAAAGGAAAGACATGTTTGTTGCATTGAACCACATCGTGTCCGGAAGACGTGCGTTGATCCAAGAGACTACCACCGGACCTTCAGCCACCGACAGAGAAATGTATGACTGGGGACTGCTCACCACAGTGCACATTAAAGGAAATGAGTTCAAGAGGGCGTTCATAGATGTTGGTACCGCCGTCAAAATCATCCCTTTGAAAACTCTTAGAGCTGCTGGTATTACTCGACGGGAATCCACCCACGCTTCCATAGCAATCAGGGACCACGAAGGAATCTCCAGAAATGCATACGGCTTCATCACTCTCAAAGTTACGGAAAGATCGATCTGCACTGAGGCCAAGTTTTTCATAATCCGGGAAGACCCTGGATACGACATTGTCCTTGGGAGAACTTGGATTCATGCTGAAAGGAAAACGATGCCTTCAACACATCTTGTCATCGACAAGGATTCCGAGTCGGAAGACGAACCAGAGGACGCATCACTGTTTGAGCATCTGGAAGAAGTAAAAACTCTGATGGGACTTACGCGGGAACTTGGAGATAATCCGCACACCTTTGTCAGAAGGTTTCTAGCTCAGGAAAGTCTTATTACTCCTCTTGCTCCAATATTACCAATGTTCAAATATGATACTATGGTCCAAAGACTTCTCCCCATGAATAATTTAGCAGTCATCAAAAGCTACGAGTGGGTAACTTCACCTCAGCGATATTACACTCAATGGTTGGGTTCAGAACTTCTTCAAATCGGTCACTCCATCGAGAGGTTTATTGCTGAAGACTTGGCTAAGCATGATCAACACTATGATGGATACTCTCTTCTGCGCGAGTGTCCATACGGGCCACAATCGAGGAATTCCATCAAACAAGGAATTCTGAATCAGCGGAAGATATTCAAGGCACGATCGACCAAGCCTAACAAGTTTCATGAAGGGGACCTGGTTCTCAAAGCAGTTCAGCGCGGTCTTCATTCTACAAGGAACTCCAATTGGGAAGGACCATTCATGGTCGCTGAGTCCGTGGCCGGAGGATACTACAAATTGACCAACATAGATGGCAGAACCTACCAGTAATTCGAGAAAATTGGCTCAATGCATTTATCTGAAATTATTGGACATTTAAGGTATCGGGCGTTTGAAGCACTCATGGTGTTGGGATTTAGCATTTAGGATTTTCTTTCATTTGTATTTCAATTCCTCCAAAACATTTGCAATACTTGCAATTAGTATTTGAATTCAGCAATTTATCAAAATTCAGTTCATATTTCGTAAAAAAAAATCTCTATCAAATCTATAAGAAAATCCTTAACCATCAGTCGATCCAAAACCTTTTAAATATCAAAACCCAAGTATAAACCTCACATCTCTC
Source organism: Papaver somniferum (assembly GCF_003573695.1). NCBI lineage: Eukaryota > Viridiplantae > Streptophyta > Magnoliopsida > Ranunculales > Papaveraceae > Papaver > Papaver somniferum. Next base: position 176,813,058 of record NC_039360.1, read on the forward strand.
AGAAGTTCAGAAGTTCAAAAGATCAGCAAGAAAAGGCTTTCGCTCATCAGCATCCTTCATGGCTTGCAAAGCCGCCCTCTCCTTGTTCAACTCCTCGGTCAGCTTGGAAATCTTGTCCTCCTTCTCCTCCACAGCATCATTGGGAAAGGGTATGTTCTTTTCACATGAATCCTAATTGATAATGTTTATTTTCTTACGAAGCCATTTCACGTTAAGGCCAAGTCTTTCTGATTTCTCCAAGTTAAACTCCCAATCAAAGAGTATATCTGGAGTCACGGTATTCCTGGGTCTCGTATGCATATCACTCACGACACGCAAGATAACGCCTACTTGCATGGTTAAAGCATAAGCACGCCCAGGGTCCCTGTCAACGATCATGTGGCCAAACTTCTTCCATATCGTCTCGTACAAGCGTGCATATCCAATGGGAACGCTAAATCCACCGACCAGTTCATGATACGGGAGTGAAGTGTTAAAGGGAGGATCGAAAGCAACCCCTGCAGTTGGATATTCATACACTATTATACGGTTCTCAGTCACTGGAGCGGCTTCCACGACCAAAGCAACAGTTCCTTCGGTATTCTCCGCTGCTATCTCGGTTTCTTCTATTACTGAAGCAACAACCATCTGGTTTTCCATAATATCAGCAGCGACCATCTCATGGCCTCGAAGTGCAGGGATGGTTGTCTCTTCATCAATAACTTCGGAAAGGTTAGAGTTGTCATCATGGGCTCCAGTATCCTCAACTTCGGTATTTAGCACCTAATACGAAGATTACATGAGGTTAGAATCACGAAGCCAAAAGATATTATGAAACACATCATACCAGCAAGGCAACATCATCAAGGTTCATCATACTGCATTCAAAGCACGACCAAATAACATGAAAGTCATGAAAACACATTTTACGATGAGTCCGTCTGAGGAACTGAACTCTGCCCTGTACTAGGAGACGAACTGGGAGCAATATACAAGGATTCTGAGGATGGGTCATATGCCATTCTCTTCGTATGGATGTCCTCTATGACATGTCAAAATTTCATGACAATCTGATGAAAATGCGAGTACATGTGGTCAAACTATCAAGTGATGCGCAATCTGAAAAAGTTCTGGAAGTCTCCTGGAAGTTTACTATTTCGCCTTTTTCAGGCTCTGAACGTACTCAAAACTTAAAAATCTTCTGTTTTAAAGCTTGGAAATTTTCCGGGCTTGAATTTGTATATGCATATCATCAAAATCCGACTCCGTACGAGGATTCTACAGCGTTTTTACTAAAAAGCTGGGTTCTGAATTTTCTGACGACGCAATTCGACTAAGTTTTCATATATTCACATGGGTTCTCATTCATTCATTCACAAGTCAACACTTTTGTACTTCTATGAAGAATATACATGATATATACTTACTTGGAGAGTCACCGAAGTGTCCAAGGGTTGGAATTGTCCACATCAACGACAAGAGGAACATCACTTCCATCCGGCTCCGAATCTTGGGAATTACCTCCATTCCCCTTCCCAGAGGATGATTGAGTTCCAGAATTCTCCATCTCCATGACGACATCCTCCTGTACACGTCCTTTACAATCAATATTTTCATCCATGAAGCTCCACATTTGAACATATGAAGAAATACTTACAGTTTCTTCATCACTCAAATCAGCGATTGCTTGTTCAGTAGCAGAAAATTGAAGACCTTCAAGACTCGATGGAGTAAAATTCTGCAACAAAATTAACAACATTGGCTTCATGATTCTAATGTTAATAGCAATGAAAGTCACAGTGGGAAATATTGGGAACTCACCAAAGCACCAACTGGGGACTTTACGGTATTGGGTAACGACTTATAACCTTTATGCCTGCCTTCCCCGCCATGAATAACCGCCTCAGTATCTGAGAAATCTACACCGATTCGAGGTCGTATATTACGACCGTCCTGTGGTGAAATCCAGTAATGTAATCAGAATACAGTTCTTATAATTTCATGAAGATTATATGAAGAAACATACCTGAGAGCATCCTGGAGACGACTTTCGTTTATCACCAGAAAGATACTTCAATCTGGGTCGACTGGAAATCATCTCAGCCGAAGGAAGATCCTTGAATGGAGGTCTGGGAAATCTTACAAAGCCACGCAAACGCCCAAGTTGCTGGTCCCAGAATTCTACGCCAGCAGTAGGTGAAGACCGTCGGGATCAGCGCCGCTGCCGCCAATCGCCGCCGTCCGTCGCCGCCGGTCAAATTCCGGCCAATCAGGTACGTGTATATTTTTTTTTGCTGATGTTTATGATCCTCATGAGTTGTGCATGCTTTTATCATGATGAAGTTATATACATGTGTGCATATTAGTGTGAGTTTTATGAAAAACCCTCGTTTTTGAAAACGTATGTTCGTTCGATCGTTAGTTTTGTAAACTAACTATAATCCCTGATTTAAGAGAGATTTTTTTTTTTTGCATATGAACCTAGGTTTAGTGATAAAACTTAGTTTATGAGCTTTCATGTGTACCAAGGTTTTATCATAAAAGAAGTGAATTTTCATGAAATCGGAATAATCCTTCGTTTTAAAGACAAATGACGATGACACGAAGGAAAATATGTATGATGAACATGTGTCCAGTGATAAAAATTTTCTTATGAGCTTTCATGTAAATACAAAACTTTATCATATGTATGAGATGTGAGATTTCACAATATTTTTTGAAATAAACCTTCGTTTTAAAGACAAATAACGACGATAAGAAGGAATTTTTTTTTTTATATATATATGCAGCCGTGACATATATTGTGTAAAATATGATGGTATATTTTATTTGCATGAATTTGTTTTCATTAGATTAAATTCTTGAGAATTCATGTAAGCAATGTTGCATTAATTGTTGTTTTTTCGAAAATCAGAAACGTGGGTTTCGAGGAACCTTCGAAGATAGACAATATATTTATGATGAAATATTTTATTGTTGTAAACTTCATAGGTCAGTTGTGTGAATGTTCACATTATGAAAATTGTGTCCGTGATTTTATGAAAATCAGTTTTGAAATTAATAAAGTTTCGTTTGTTTTTTGCAGTTTTCGAAGAGACGAACGATTTTGAGGTGTTAACTCTAGTATTACTATCACTATTGTTAGTGGAAGTATAAAAGGTAAGAGTTAAGAGCTACCATTTTTTCTTGTATTTCCTTGATTTATATCTGTACAACATATTGAAGTAGAATGTAGTGTGAACCTTTTCAGCTACTTAGCAAAGATGTCCAATTCCCAAGCTGACGACGCTTCGAGGGAAGAGATGTGTGTTGATGATGGTATCTTCAGAGATGAGACATGCATGGATGAAACTTCCGTTGGGGGAGACGAAGACGAAATCCCTGGGATTAAGAATGTCCCGAACATAGATGATGCATTCTTTGAAAAAGATATTCCAGGAGCTGAGCAACATTTGAAATCCCCAGTGTATCGTATTTTTATAAATCCCAGAACCGTTACTCAGAATAAATTGGTGACTCCTAAGACAGTGATTCGATTTTGTCTTGAACGAGGGGTCTTCGCCTCATCAATCATAGAGTTTAAGCTTTCTCGACGACCTTTGGAGAAATTTGCCGGCTGGGCGAGGCAAATGTTGGGTTTTCCTCATGTGAGGACTATGCTCGACCAGGCGCAGGTGACGAGAGCTATTCAAGCTTCTGGAGAGTTGTTCATTTATCATGACGCAAGTGGTATTGTGGCTCTGTTTTCTCACTGGTGCATTCCCACTCACACTTTCATATGTAGATGGGGAGAGTTTACCATTACCTTGGAAGACGTGGCGGCTCTGATGCATCTCCCGATCACGGACAATCTTCCTGGGGATCTTTCAGATGAGGAGACCGCCATTTCTCATGTCTTGACAGCTGCAATGGAGAAAGAGAATAAGGCTGGTAGTAAAGGATGCTATGCTTCCTGGTTGACACACTGGTGGCCCAAAGACGAGGTTTCTGATAAACCCGTTGAAGGTATATTACCCATTGCTTCTTTCTTATGTTTATGGTTGTCCAGAGACGTTTTTGAAGACAGTGGAAACTTGTTGAAGCCTTTTGTGATTCCCTTTGCTATTAAGATGGCTCAAGGTGAGCAACTTCCGATAGGTAGTTTATTCTTAGGCTCCTTGTATTACAACATGGACTCCTTGATTATAGACTCCAGTGTGTCGAACGACTCTATGAAGATTGAGTGTTATGCCAACACGATGTTTCTTCAAGATTTGATATGGGAGCATTTTAAGAATTATGCACCTACTCCATGTAATGTTCTGCAAGGACCGAATACTGATGCGTGCCATACTTTCCCTGAGAAAGATAATGCTAGGATCATGCGTTGGTCCACCAAGCAGCCTCGTTCTAAAATACGTTTTATTGATGTGTTAGATGAAGAATCTGAGTTCAATTTTCGCCCGTGGGTGTCAGTCCCTGATTATGTTTCTCAGCCGATGACTTTCAATACTGGAGAAGGCGCGAGTTTGACGTCTGGTGCGCATCTGAGTGATGGCGAAATATCTTTCATGTTGAGTTGCACTCCTGGTCATTTGCTGTCAGTCACGTTTGGAGAGCTTTCAGTGGAGGAGTATAATATTGATAGATCAGCTCGACAAATGGGTATGGATCAGTGTGTTCCAACCACACGGAGAAGGAAGCCATCAGTTGAGCAACTCAGGACTCATTTGTATCATGCTCACGTGGAAGGGAGTAGCTACTGGTATCCTGGTTCTGATAAATTCGCCTATGTAACCCCAGGTTATGTAGAATTCTGGGACCAGCAACTTGGGCATTTGCGTGGCTTTGTAAGATTTCTCAGACCTCCATTCAAGGATATTCCTTCGGCTGAGATGATTTCCAGTCGACCAAGATTGAAGTATCTTTCTGGTGATAAACGAAAGTCTTCTCTAGGATGCTCTCAGGTACGTTTCTTCATATAATCTTCACGAAATTATAAGAACTGTATTCTTATTATATTACTGGATTTCACCACAGGACGGTCGTAATATACGACCTCGAATCGGTGTAGATTTCTCAGAGACTGAGACGGTTATTCATGGCGGAGAAGGCAGGCATAAAGGTTATAAGCTGTTACCTAATACCGTAAAGTCCCCAGTTGGTGCTTTGGTGAGTTCCCAATATTTATCGCTGTGAATTTCATTGTTATTAGCATTAGAATCATGAAGCCAACGTTGTTAATTTTTTTGCAGAGTTTTACTCCATCAAGTCTTGAAGGTCTTCAATTTTTGTTACTGAACAAGCAATCGCTGATTTGAGTGACGAAGAAACTGTAAGTATTTCTTCACATGTTCAAATGGGGTGTTTTATAGATGAAAATATTGATTGTAAAGGACGTTTACAGGAGGATGTCGTCATGGAGATGGAGAATTCTGTAACTCAATCATCCTTTGGGAATAGGAATGGAGGTAATTCCCAAGATTCAGAGCCGGATGGAAGTGATGTTCCTCTTGTCGTTGATGTGGACAATTCCAACACCTTGGACACTTTGGAGACTCCTCAAGTAAGTATATATTATGTATATTCTTCATAGAAGTATACAAGTGCTGACTTGTGAATGAATGAATGGTAACCCATGTGAATATATGAAAACTTAGTCGAATTTCGTCGTCAGAAAATTCAGAACCTAGCTTTTTAATAGAAACACTGTAGAATCTTCGTCCGGAGTCGGATTTTGACGATCTGCATGTGCAAATTCAAGCCCGGAAAATTTTCGAGCTTTAGCAAAGAAGATTTTAAAGTTTTGAGCACGTTCAGAGTCTGAAAAAGGCGAAATAGTAAACTTCCAGGAGACTTCCAGAACTTTTTCAGATTGCGCGTCACTTGATATTTTGGCCACATCTACTCGCGCGTTCATCAGATTGTCATGAAATTTTGACATGTCATAGAGGACATCCATACAAAGAGAATGGCATATGACATATCCTAGGATTACTTGTAGATTGATGCCAGTTCGTCTCCTAGTACAAGGCAGAGTTCAGTTTCTTCAGACGGACTCATCGTAAAATGTGTTTTCATGACTTCCATGTTATTTGATCGTGCCTTGAATGTAGTATGATGAACCTTGATGATGTTTCCTTGCTGGTATACTGTGTTTCATAATCTCCTTTGGATTCGTGACTCTAACCTCATGTAATCTTCGTATTAGGTGCTAAATACCGAAGTTGAGGATACTAGAGCCAACGATGATAACTCTAACCAGTCCGGAGTTATTGATGAAGAGACAACCATCCCTGCATTTCAAGGCCATGAGAAGGTCGCTACTGCTGTTATGGAAACCCAGATGGTTGTTTCCTCAGTGATAGAAGAAACCGAGACAACAACGGAGAATACTGAAGGATATGTTGCTTTAGTCGTGGGAGCCACTCCAGTGACCGAGAACCGTATAATAGTGTATGAATATCCAACTGCAGGGGTCGCTTTCGATCCTCCCTTTAACACTTCACTCCCGTATCATGAACTGATCGGTGGATTCAGCGTTCCCATTGGATATGCACGCTTGTATGAGACGATATGGAAGAAGTTCGGCCATATGATCGTCGACAGGAACCCTGGGCGTGCTTATGCTTTAATCATGCAAGTAGGCGTTATCTTGCGTGTCGTGATTGATATGCATACGAGACCCAGGAATGCCGTCACTCCAGATATACTCTTTGATTGGGAGTTTAACTTGGAGAATTCAGAAAAGCTTGGCCTCAACGTGAAATGGCTTCGTAAGCAAATAAACGTTATCAAGGATTCATGTGAGAAGAACATACCCTTTCCAAACGATGCTGTGAAGGAGAAGGAGGACAAGATTTCCAAGTTGACCGAGGAGTTGAACAAGGAGAGGGCGGCTTTGCAAATCTTGAAGAATGCTGATGAGCGAAAGCCTTTTCTTGCTGATCTCTTGAACTTCTGAGAGATGTGAGGTTTATACTTGGGTTTTTGATATTTAGATGGTTTTGGATTGACTGATGGTTGAGGATTTTCTTGTAGATTTGATAGAGATTTTCTTTTACGAAATATGAACTGAATTTTGATAAATTGCTGAATTCAAATACTGATTGCAAGTATTGAAAATGTTTTGGAGGAATTGAAATACAAATGAAAGAAAATCCTAAATGTTAAATCCCAACACCATGAGTGCTTCAAACGCTCAATACCTTAAATGTCCAATAATTTCAGATAAACGCCTTGAGCCAATTTTCGTGAATTACTGGTAGGGTTCTGCCATCTGTGTTGGTCAATTTGTAGTATCCTCCGGCCACGGATTCAACGACCATGAATGGTCCTTCCCAATTGGAGTTCCTTGTAGAATGAAGACCGCGCTGAACTTCTTTGAGAACCAGGTCCCCTTCATGAAAATTTTTAGTCTTGGTCGATCGTGCCTTGAATATCTTTAGCTGATTCGGAATTCCCTGTTTGATGGAACTCCTAGATTGTGGCCCGTATGGACACTCGCGCGGGAGAGAGTATCCAACATAGTGTTGATCATGCTTAGCCAAGTCTTCAGCAATAAACCTCTCGATGGAGTGATCGATTTGAAGAAGTTCTGAACCTAACCACTGAGTGTAATATTGTTGAGGTGAAGTTACCCACTCGTAGATTTTGATGACTGCTAAATTATTCATGGGGAGAAGTCCTTGGACCATAGTAGCGTATTTGAACATTGGTAATATTGGAGCAAGAGGAAGAATAAGACTTGCCTGAGCTCGAAACCTTCTGACGAAGGTGTGCGGATTATCTCCAAGTTCATGTGTAAGTCCCATCATAGTTTTTACTTCTTCCAGATGCTCAAACGGTGGTGCGTCCTCTGCTTCGTCTTCCGACTCGGAATCCTTGTCGATGACATGATGTGTTGAAGGTATCGTTGTCCTTTCAGCATGAATCCAAGTTCTCCCAAGGACCATCTTGTATCCAGGGTCTTCCCGGATTATGAAAAACTTGGCCTCAGTGCAGATCGATCCTTCCGTAACTTTGAGAGTGATGAAGCCGTATGCGTTTCTGGAGATTCCTTCGTGGTCCCTGATTGCTATGGGAGCATGGGTGGCTTCCCGTCGAGTAATACCAACAACTCTGAGAGTTTTCAAAGGGATGATGTTGACGGCGGTACCAACATCGATGAACGCCCTCTTGAACTCATTTCCTTTAATGTGCACTGTGGTGAGCAGTCCCCGGTCATACATTTCTGTGTCAGTGGCTGAAGGTCCGGTGATGGTCTCTTGGATCAGCGGACGTCTTCCGGACACGATGTGGTTCAGTGCAGCAAACACGTCTTTCCTTTGAGCTTTCGAAAGATACAACAACTCGCAGACATGTTCGATCAGAGATTGGACCGTTTCCTTGACAGGAGGTTCGGAGATGGTAAAAGTTCTGACTGGGAGGGGGTTTTTGTGCACCCCCTCATTCCCCAGGTTGAGATCTCCTGATTCGACCTTTTCTTTGAATATGCGTTTCAAAATTTTGCAATCACTCATGGGATGGCGGACGTATCTATGGAAGCGACAATACCGAGGATTTTCCATGGCCTCTTCAGTTGGTTCCTTCTTGACATAAGGAAATTTGATTGCGCCGTATTGAATCCAGGCATCGATTAGTTCATTAACATCTTCCATTGTACAGGGAAAATCAGGTGCTTCTGGATCTTCCGTATGCTGAGGAGGGATTTTCAAATTCTCCTTCTTGTGTGTTTTTGAAGGGGTGGAGGAAGTCTGCTTGTGTTGTGGTTCCGCTGTTCGCTTACTCCCTTCCGTGACAGCATTTATTGAAGGTTGCAGGTTATACTGCTTGTTGATCAGACGCCTGCTTCCTCGAGTGTCTTTTGAATCTTCAGTCCTTGTAGACTCTGCTCTCTCCAAAAGAGCGGGTGCAGTGGTTTCCGACCTCTTCGCATATTCGTGAAGCTCTGAGAAAGTCTGGAATCAAAGGTTTTCTAGCAAGGCCCTGTAGACCGGGAGCATGCCATTGATGCACAAGTCCACCAGTTGTTGCTCCGTGACGTTTGGGTCATGACAATCCAGAGCTTGGACTCTGAACCTTTTCACATAATCATTGGGATTTACACTGACCCTCTGAAACATTCTTCCAAGGTCGGACATGGTGACTTTTTTTGACACGAAGAAGTATTTCCTCTAAATTGCGTTAACCATTTCTCCCCAATTGTTGATGGTCCCTGGTGTGATGCTGTTATACCAGGTGTATGCCCTGCCTTTCAGAGATTTTGAGAATTCCTTGAGACGGACGACATGATTATGTTCATGATCTCCCAAGGCTTCGAGAAAACGAGAGACATATTCCCGAGCATTGCCAGTTCCATCATACAAGGTGAAAGTTGGAGAAACGTAACCTTTGGGGAGTGGAATCCTCTGCGTAGAGGCAGGATAAGGAGGTTGATGACGATGGTCATGCGATGTCTTGCCTTTTCCATGGTTCTCTAAGAGGTGCTCCAGATCCTCGCAAGTAATGAAATTCGGTGATCCCTTCGCTGATGAGTTTTCTGCAGCAGTTTTGTGGACTTCGTCGTCTTCTACTGTATGGATTGGAATTACTTCAGGGCCGTCGTCCAAGGATTTCTACTTTCCCTTCTCTTGGGTCTTCTCTGACATCTTGTCGGTAAGAGCTTTGAGATAATTACACAACTCCTTCTGTGTAGCAGCCATGTCAGTCTGGTTCTTTGCAAGAGTCTCCTGCGCTTTGATAAGATCAGCAATGGTAGGCGGTGGATCTCCTCTGACTTCTTCACGATGTCGTCCGGACAGTGGATGACCTTCGGCGTGAGGAGGAGTAGTGTCACCACCATCCGTGTTAGAGGTCGGAATTGTCTCCAGGATATTCCGATTGTTGTTGTTGCTACTGCTAGTACGGTTTCTGTTAGGATTCGTAACTGAACCTGACCTGAGATCAACCATCTTATGAAATTGTGAGATTGCAACCGAGAGAATGATCTCCCACTGTGGTCGCCAATCTGTAGATGGGGAAAAACGATTTGCTGGTTTTTAAGGAATTGAGGAGACGACCGTAAGGAGAGACTCCTCGAACCGAGCGAAATGTTAAACCTTACACAGATGCACCGCTGCAAAGGGGGTGCTTTAGATTCGAGAGATCAATATGTAGTACTCCGGCCTAAATCAAGACAATGACCGTTCCAGAGTAAATCGGTCACAAGAGAGGATGGGTTGATCTGTAGGAGGGAAGCTGAGAAATGTGTGGAATCAATGGTAATCAAAGATTGTGGGTGTGTGAATTCCGAATACGATAAGCTCTGAGTGATTGAAATTGCTCAATTGAGAGTAGTTGCTCAATTGATGAGTTGATGATCTCGTGTTGTCGATGATACGTGAGATTGATGATACTGTTGATGATTCAATCATGATTCAGAGACTTATTTATATTGCTGGAATTGTAGACACCATGATTCCATGAAGTGTGACAGTTGATGGAATCAAGGAGTGGGGAAGTGGAGATCGTGTTTGAAACCAGTTGCTCAACGTGTGGAGACTTGGTCGATTTTCCACCCACTACCTCGTGAATTCCTTCAACTGATTGCACAACTTGCTCACATTCCATCGTGTGTTTGAACACACGTGCCGTAGAACGCCAGACCAAAATCCTAAGTGATATCCCCCCAAGTGACACGATTGACGTCTCGTGGTTTGTTAGTCAATTGATGACTTCGTGGTTTGATGGGACGATGAGTCCATGTAATCGTTGAGTTGAACATGATGTTCTGAAACTTGTGAATTGAACATGTCATGAGACAGAGGTATAGTTCTTACGATGAAGTGAGCAAGTATTGCTCATTCGATAGATCGTTGAATATTGATTGTTGAACCAATATTCCTTGGTTTGAAAAAATATTTATCATCTGAGCTAGTGTTGCTCATGTGATGAATTGTTGAATATTTGGTCGTCTGAGCATGTGTTGCTCGTCTGATGGATTATTGGCAGTGTACCAAAAATATTAATTAGAATACTGGTCGTTGAACCGAGCATAATTAATAAAATTATTGACCATGAGGTCGTCATAAAATTATTAAGGTTAGAATCTGGAATGATGATCCTTGGATTCAGAAACCCTAATTTGATCAATTGATGATCAATTCATGGTTCGTCAGAATTTCAACCATGGGACGAAGGAGGGAGCGATTACATGGGACCGTGGATCAACCATGTAGTGTCCATATGCTCACGTGAGCAAATACAAAGATCTCCTGAAGAGTTGACGATTTTTTGGTGGAAGAATGATTAAATGCTGGCTTAATCATTTATTCAAAAATGCTCGTCTGAGCCTTAGGTGAGAAAACCTAATTAATTATGACGAGGCGAGGGACCGACCATGGATTCATGAAACCGGCCCTGGGTTGTCCCGTGACCGCCTGACGATCACTTCATGAATATCCAAAGTGTTTGGGAGAGTTTTGGACCTAATACGAGCAATTGTGCAAATTAGGTCAAAACTTGTGAAAATTGATGGGACCGGCTTCCGTGAGCCAAAGAGCCAATCTTGGTCGGTCAAGATAGCGTGTTCGTGTCCCCAAGGCGTCCGCGTCTCAGTCCTGAGAATTTTGATATTTTCTGGCGTGCAATTGAGCATCCATTCGAGAAAATATGCCAAAATTAGGGTTTCGACGAAACTGAGGAAAACACCATGAGATAATGAAAAATAATTATAAAATAAGGAATGAGGAGGCGTGGGACCGCTGTGGTCAAGGCATGGTCAGACGGTCGTGACCACGGTCCCGTGGTGCCTTTTCCTTAATTTTATAATATTTTGATGATTTTATGAAAAATTCATGAATTTTGAGAAATTTGATGAATTTTGGGAGTTTCCATGAATTGAATGAGTTTTCATGAGTTCAAGGAAGCAAAAAATATTAAAATAATAAAACAAGGGTGTGTGGGACCGTGGAAGGCATGGCCGTCCGGCTAGGGCCCGGTCCCACGAGTTTTCCTAATTTTATAATGATTTTATCAAAAATTCATGAATTTTGAGAAATTTGATGAATTTTGGGAGTTTCCATGAATTCAGGGAGTTTTCATGAGTTCAAGGAAGCAAAAAATATTAAAATAATAAAACAAGGGCGTGTGGGACCGTGGAAGGCATGGCCGGCCGATTAGGGCCCGGTCCCACGAGTTTCCCTATTTTTAAGTATTTTGATGATTCGAAGGAATTTTTCCTAATTTGAGAGAAATACCAATTCAAGGAAAACTAATAATAATAAAATAATAAAACAAAGGGGCGTGTGGGACCGGCTAGGGCATGGCCGGCCGGCCAAGGCCCGGTCCCATAAGTTTTCATAATTTATTTTATTTTATTATTATATGATGATTTGTGCAAAAATACCATGAAATCAAGGAGTTTTTCTAGAAATTAGAGAAATAATAATAATAATAATAATATAATAATAAAAAACCGTGGGTGTGGGGCCGGTTGGGACCAAGGCATGGCCAGTTGGCCAATGGTCACGCCCCACACTCCTTTCCTTAATTTTATATTATTTTTTATGGATTTATGGAAGTACCATGAAACCGAGGAGTTTCCTCGAGATGAAGGAAATTTGATAAAATGAGAGAATTTTCATCAAATCATGAAAAATAACAAAAATGCATTAAAATATAAAACTGGCGTGGGATTGACCACGACACGGTCGGTTGGTCGTGTATCCATGCTCCCAGCACCCTGGTCAATATTTTTAATTATTTATTATTTTCTTCTCTATTTTGCATAGGTTCATCGTTTCGTTGTATTTTTGAAATACTCGTTCGTGCGGTGACTGTTAGTGTATCATCGTTGAATACACCTTCACCATTTGAATCGGGGCTTACTTAGAGGTAGCTCAAACACCCGGTTGTTGATTATTTATTACTAATTGTGGAATCCAGTGGAGAATAATTCACAAAACTGAGTAATAAAATGTTTATTATTAATTCATAGGATCAGCTGAGGATTCGACTACGTATTCAGAATAATAAAGTGATCATTACCATTCTATGGTATCGTAGATTCGACCATAGAATCAGAGTAATTAAGATTTATCTATTACCATTTATGAGACCAGTTGTGGATTCGATCATGAAATCGGAGTAATGAGATAATATAGTTATTGCTATTCTATGAGATCAAGTCGTGGATTCGATCATAGAATCAGAATAATTATTATTGTCATTCAAACACGATCTCCACTTCCCCACTCCTTGATTCCATTCACTGTCACACTTCATGGAATCATGGTGTCTAAAATTCCAGCAATATAAATAAGTCTCTGAATCATGATTGAATCATCAGCATCAACAGTATCATTAATCTCACGTCTCATCGACAACACGAGATCATCCACTCATCAATTGAGAAACTACTCTCAATTGAGCAATTTCAATCACTCAGAGCTTATCGTATTCGGAATTCACACACCCACAATCTTTGATTACCATTGATTCCACACATTTCTCAGCTTCCCTCCTACAGATCAACCCATCCTCTCTTGTGACCGAATTTACTCTGGAACGGTCATTGTCTTGATTTAGGCCAGAGTAATACAGATTGATCTCTCGAATCTAAAGCACCCCCTTTGCAGCGGTGCATCTGTGTGAGGTTTAACATTTCGCTCGGTTCGAGGAGTCTCCTCCGTACGGTCATCTCCTCAATTCCTTAAAAACCAGCAAATCGTTTCTCCCCATCTACAGATTGGCGACCACAGTGGGAGATCATTCTCTCGGTTGCAATCTCACAATCTCACAAGATGGTTGGTCTTAGGACTAATTCAACTAATTCAGATCAGAATATTTCAAACGGCAACATTCCTCATGTTACACATGGCGGCATGGAGGGCAGAGGGATCCCGACTTTGGCAGAGTTGGCTCAAAACCTAGAGGTCCACACCAGGAACATGGACCTAATGAAAGAGACGATAAACCACATCCTCGACTTTCTCATCAGATTGACATCCGAGTTAGGCAGTATCTCCACTCCAGAAGCCTCAACACCGGGGACTGAGACGTCATCTGATCCTCAAATCAACAACTTCACCACATACGAGAAGCCGGTGGAACAAGAGGTCACACATTTGATTGAAAATCTATGCGAACTCTTGAACCTCTCTAGGGATCAGCGCACAGACACATTTTCAACACTTAACCAGATATCATCCAGCGTGCAAATAACGCCACCAACACCATCAGTTGAAGAAGTCTCCCTAGTGCCTGGGCATTCGATCGACAACATCTCTTTTGGATAAGAAGATCGCATGACGGATGAAGGACACAACCGAGCATTGTATGTCACTGGGTTCATCAAAGGCACCGAATTTAGAAGAGATCTTGTTGACACCGGTGCTTCCACCAACATTGTCACTATGAAGACTCTTAGGATGGCCAGATTCCCATAAGGTAAAATCGTTCGCAATCCCATCCTAATGACAGGATTTGAAGGAGGTCAAAGCCATACATATGGATATGCATACATAGATTTGAGGGTGAGGCCGATTCGATCGAAAGCAAAGTTTCATGTGATCGAGCAAGAACTTGACTACCACATAATACTGGGACGCCCATGGCTCCATGATAACAAGGTGGTTCCTTCAACATACCATCAATGCATGAAGGCCCTGCTCGACAACAAGATCGTTCGCATTCTGGATTCATCATCTCCTTATGATCCCGTCTATGATACTGAGTTCCTTGAATCTCAAAAAGGCGTCCCGGAGCTTCCAAGCAGGATTCGCAGTACTCCACTTCCAAGCTGGAAGACTATCGAGAAGGCTGATAACGATCCATCATCCTCAGCTGCTAAAATGATCAAGTCACCTACTACACCGACTAAACGCCATAATGATCAAGTCTCAACTCCAGGGACAAACTTCACGACCGATCGAGACGTAGAAGGGAGAGTCATTTATCGCCGAAGGAAAGATTAGAAATTAATCGGGGAGAACGATGAAAAGTCTCCCCACCATGAAGAATCGTGTCAGAGTGAGCTATCACTTGAAGAAGAAGTCCAAGATGCCCCACGATAACTACAGGACGACACTGACTCTACCACTGACGATCTTGAAACAATCAACATTGGGACTGAAGACGATCCAAGGCCAATCCTGATCAGTTCAGCGCTATCACCAGAGGAGCGGACCGAGCTGGTAAAATTATTGAAAGAATATCAAGATGTCTTCGCCTGGACGTACGAAGAAATGCCGGGTCTAGATGAAAAACTCGTCACCCATCACCTGCACATCGTCCCAGGTTCCAAAGCTGTCAAACAACCGCCCAAACAATTTAGATACGAAGTCGAGGAGCAAATCAAGGTCGAAATCTAGAAACTGTTGGCAGCAGGGTTCATCAAGCCTATTCTTCATCCAACGTGGCTAGCAAATGTGGTACCTGTTAAGAAGAAAAATGGTCAAATCAGATATTGTGTCGACTTCAGGAACTTGAATAAATGTTGTCCAAAGGATGATTTTCCTCTACCAAACATTGACATACTCGTCGATGCAACCAGTGGTCACAGTATGTTCTCATTCATGGACGGCTATAGTGGGTACAAGCAGATCAAGATGTATGAACATGACGCCAACAAGACTGCGTTCCGTACTCCCATTGGGAATTTTCACTACACTGTGATGCCCTTTGGATTAAAGAATGCTGGTGCCACCTATCAACAAGCCATGACTGCCATATTCCACGACATGATGCACAAGCAAGTAGAAGACTATGTTGATGATGTGGTGGTAAAATCGAAGACTCGAGCATCTCATCTCGAAGTTCTAAGGCAGGTGTTTGAAAGGTGCAGAGAATACAAATTAAAAATGAATTGTCTAAAGTGCGCATTCGGAGTTTCTTCCGGAAAATTCTTAGGATTCTTGGTCATGGCTGAAGGGATCAAAGTCGACCCAGACAAGGCAAAATCTATTACCACCATGCCTCCTCCACGTACCGTGAAGGAACTACAGAGATTTATGGACAAGGTAAATTACATTCGACGCTTCATTCCTGGATTAGCTCAACTCATTGCTTCGTTCACACCTCTGCTGAAGAAAGGAGCAAGCTTCACCTGGACATCTTTTCAACAAGAATCTTTTCATAAAATACAACAGATATTATTGTTACCGGCCGTCATGAGGTTTCCAATGCAGATACGACCTCTGATTCTTTACACAGCCTCCAGTGACGTCGCCATCGACGCACTCCTCGCTCAGGAAGACGACGAAGGCGTCGAACGACCGATTTACTACTTCAGCCGCACAATAAGAGATGCTCAACTCCGATATCCAAAGGCCAAAAGGGCATTCCTGGCATTGGTACATGCAATCCAGAAGTTCATACATTACTTACTATCTAACAGGGTCGTACTCATCTCCAAAGCTGATCCCATAAAATTCTTGCTATCAAAGCCAGCCTTGATAGGGAGACCAGCGAAGTGCCTACTCCAGATGTCAGAATTTGACATAGCTTGCACGCCACTAAAGCCATCAAAGGTCAAGCGGTAGCATACTTCAAGTCTTCGACCGCTTTCTCAACCCTTGCTGACTCCAGAGCCAGTATCCTCTCCTCATCCAGTAAAGCTGCATTCATGGAAATTGCATCAGCAGCCTCTGGCGCCTTATGAACCTTGATTATCTCAAGACGACGACGGAGCCAGCTCACATTGAATCTCAATATCTCACAATTCGAGATCATTTCATCCCATTGGTGCAGTTCATGGTTTTTGACGTCTCTCAAGTGCATATGATTCATTTCCTCGATGATCGGCAATAGCCCCGCTACCGTGGTTAAAAGAGTTGGAAGAAAACCTTTCGACACTTCTGTGGTAGCAATGTAACCATACTTCTTCCAGATCTTGGTGTATAGAGACGCATGACATTTGGGAATCACGAATCCACCGACCATTTCATTGTCTGGGAAGGTATTAATCAATGGGGCTTCGAATAAAAGTCCAGAGGTTGGGTATTCACGAGCATGGACACCGTCTCCGGTCTCCACGGATCCTACAGAATCTTCACATGACTGGTTACTGCTTTCCTCAACCTCAACCACGGTCACGTACTTTCCACTCTTTCTTCGTCCAGCATCGACGACGACACGGACATCCGCCTACGATGAAACGAATGAGTGTTAATCCCGGGACTCAGTACAATCTCAAGAGTCATAGGTTTACTTACAGACGATCCAGCTTCAGCACGAGCCGATCCATACCGGGCAGGAGCTCTAACAGTCCGCTTAGGCCTTGCATTATGAGGAGTAGCATTCTTCTTACAGTCATACGACAAATCATTCTCTTGTGATCAACAATCTCGATTGAACAAAGACAAGAAAGGAGAAGAAGAAGAAGTATACAACTTACTGGGATAGACGTTGCTATTTCACGCTTCGACTGAAGATCATTTTGAGAAGAAATGATATTTCTCGACATGACGGCAAGAGGGTAGGATCAAAACTTCTCTGCACGATGAAACTGACTCAGGAATTGAAGAAATATTTGCATGGATCATAGATTTGGAGTCTTGAATATATATATATATATATATATATCGGGCGATAGTCATATAGTCAACTCAGTTACGAGTTTCACTGAAACCCTAGACTTCAAAGATCGATACCGAAGACACGGAGGAAAATAACACACTGGGGACTGAACATCACGGGTCAAAGGATAGGCCACGTGGCCTTGTACACGTCATGAATTCTCGACCGCGTGTTATGTTACTTCTCATGAAAATCGACAAGTCATGATGAATTTGGATATATGGACATTGGTCCATGTCATGGATTAGAAGAAATTGACGTTAACAAAATGTTCATCATTCAGAAGAAAAGTCTAATTGAAGTAAAGCCGTTTAAACAGTCAAAACAAAGATATCCACTATGAAGACTAAAAAGGGAATGCTCTAACGTCTAAAGAATATGGAAGTAAAACTACTCGTCGGACTCATCCGAATTGTCAGATTCATCGTCACTGTCCTTCTCGGAATCATATTCTTCAGAGTCACTGTCAGGATCATTGGTGAAGTCCGGTGGACAGAAGATAACATCATCATCTGAATATGAGTTATCTTCTGCTGCATCTTCAGCTTCAATTTTCTTCATCCTCATATGATGCTCTCTTTCATACCGATCAGGCTTAATGTAACGCTCGGATGGTTCCCATGTGATCTCTCCTTCAGAAGCATCAGCATCAGAATCATAAGGCACCCCATCCAAGAATTGACGCTTCTCCTCAACCCTCTGTCTCTTACGCCGGGTGCGATCTTTTTCACGTTGACAGGCATCCTCATTTTTGTTTCAATCCTTTTCTTTTCAAGTTCAGCAAAAGAGACTCTTCGCTCACCCAAGGGAACATTAGGCTTCGCCCCTTCTTGGGTAACCCTATCCTTTTATTTCGCTACAGGAGCGTCGGAATCCTCATCAGAAGAGCCAGAGGAAGAAGAGGAATACCAGTAATCATAATTGCTGTTATTGTTGGTCGACATTTTCTGGAACCGGAAGATCAAAGATTACTACTATGTAAACAAACCAACATCAGCAAAAAATGCTAACTCTTAACTCTTACCTTTTATACTTCCACTAACAATAGTGATAGTAATGCTAGAGTTAACACCTCAAAATCGTTCGTCTCTTCGAAAACTGTAAAAAAACGAACGAAACTTTATTTAGTTTCCGAAACTGATTTTCATGAAATCACGGACACAATTTTCATAATGTGAACATTCACACAACTGACCTATGAAGTTCATAACAATACAATATTCTATCATAAATATATTTTCTATCTTTGAAGAATCCTCAAAACCCACGTTTTGATTTTTCGAAAAAAACAGCAATTAAATGCAACTTGCATACATAAACTCTCAAGGATTTTATTTAATGAAAACAAACTCATGCAAATAAAATATATCATCATATTTTGCACAATATATGTCACGGCTGCATATATATATATATATATATATAATATTTTTCCTTCTTATCATCATTATTTGTCTTTAAAACGAAGGTTTATTTCAAAAAAAAAAATTGTGAAAGCTCACATCTCATACATATGATAAAGTTTTTAATTTACATGAAATCTCATAAGCAAAATTTTATCACTGGACACAAGTTCATCATACATATTTTCCTTCGTGTAATCGTTATTTGTCTTTAAAACGAAGGATTATTCCGATTTCATGAAAATTCACTCCTTTTATGATAAAACCTTGGTACACATGAAAATTCATAAACTAAGTTTTATCACTGGACCTAGGTTCATATAAAAAAAATCTCTCCTAAATCAGGGATTATAGTTAGTTTTTAAAACTAACGATTGAACGAACATACGTTTTCAAAAACGAGGGTTTTTTCATAAAACTCACACTAATATACACACATGTATATAACTTCATCATGATCAAGGCATGAACAATTCATGAAGGTCTTAGAATCAGCAAACATAAAAAAAAAAAACGTACCTGGGAGCGCCGGTCGGAAATTAGCCGACGGCGGCAACGACGGCAACGGCGGCGGCAGGTGGTGGTCCGGCGACGGCGGGAATCTTTTCCTGCTAGCGTGAAGGTGCAGAGATGATGGAGAGATGGTCGTGGGAAAAAATAATTAAAAAAAGGATTAATCCCTTTTGTATCAATTTTATTTCCAAAACCTAATTTTCTAAGGATTTCCTTATTGGGCCCGACCCGCGAATCCTAACCGACCACGGACTCGTCGTCCAAACCAGCGGTTCAACACTAATTTATGCTCAGCAAACGACGCTCCAATCATGACATTTAAGCCTTCATCAAGTCGTGGTTTTCTCATGCTCTCTAAATCTGGTAACGTCTCAACTTACGACTAAGTTCAATTACTGGTATCATTATTTATGGCCGGAAAATCACCATTTAATGCTGACTAAGGAACACAGCTTTCCTTAGTAAGCAGGGGACTTAATGTAGATGGTGGATTTTCGACAAAGGCTAAAATCGTAAACTCATAATTACTACGAAGCTCTGATTCAGCAATCATACGAGAATCGAGACACGGGTCTCTCATCGAATTCTCAACGGAGAGTACTTTCTCTCAGAGTACATGTAGATATGTAGTCTCACGACTGGACAACGGCATATCTCATGAATACTGAATACTTTCGGTGATTATTTCTATATAGTATCACGAGATGGACGGCTCCTAGACAGCTTGCTCTGCTAGTATAGAGCGATAATGTCTTCAGGAACAAACAACGAGTTTACCCTGGCTATATAAAGGATATGACTTACCGACAAGCTCGTATCGGGATAATTAATGCTCCTAGACAGCTTGCTCTGCTAGTATAGAGCCACAAAGTTAATTATTCCTAATTATAATTGCTCATATTCCATGGTCGAATCCACGGCTGGTCCCATGGAATGGCAATAAACAATTGTTCTGATTCTATGATCGAATCCACAGCTTGATCTCATAGAATATCAATAACTATATAATCTCATTACTCCGATTTCATGATCGAATCCACAACTGGTCTCATAAATGGTAATGGATAAATCTTAATTACTCCGATTCTATGGTCGAAGATACGACCCCATGGAATGGTAATGCTCACTTTATTATTCTGAATGCGTAGTCGAATCCTCAGCTGATCTTACGAATTAATAATAAACATCTTATTGCTCAGTTTTGTGAATTATTCTCCACCGAATTCCACAATTAGTAATAAATAATCAACAACCGGGCATCTGAGATACCTCTAAGTAAGCCCCGATTCAAATTGTGAAGGTGTATTCAACGACGATACACTAACAATCACCACACGAACGAGTATTTCAAAAATACAACGAAACGATGAACCTATGCAAAATAGGGAAGAAAATAATAAATAATTAAAAATATTGACCAGGGTGCTGGGAGCACGGACACACGACTGACCGACCGTGTCGTGGTCAATCCCACGCCAGTTTTATATTTTTAATGCATTTTTATTATTTTCCATGATTTGATGAAAATTCTCTCATTTTATCAAATCTCCTTCGTCTCGAGGAAACTCCTCGGTTTCATGGTACTTCCATAAATCCATAAAAAATAATATAAAATTAAGGAAAGGAGTGTGGGGCGTGACCATTGGCCAACCGGCCCCACACCCCACGACTCCTTATTATTTTATTATTATTTCTCTAATTTCATGAGAAAATCCTTGATTTCATGGTATTTTGCACAAATCATCAAATAATAATAAAATAAATTATGAAAACTTGTGGGACCGGGCCTTGGCCGGTCGGCCATGCGCTAGCCGGTCCTACACGCCCCTTTGTTTTATTATTAGTTTTCCTTGAATTCATCAAATTCCTTGATTTCATGGTATTTCTCTCAAATTAGGAAAAATTCCCTCAATTCATCAAAAATACATAAAAAATACACAAAAATTAGGCACCACGGGACGGTGGTTACGACCGGCCGACCATGCCTTGACCACGGCGGTCCCATGCCTCCTCATTACTTATTTTATAATTATTTTTCATCATCTCATGGTGTTTTCCTCAGTTTCGTCGAAACCCTAATTTTGGCATATTTTCTCGAATGGATGCTCAATTGCACGACAGAAAATATCAAAATTCTCAGGACTGAGACGCGGACGCCTTGGGGACACGAGCACGCTATCTTGACCGACCAAGATTGGCTCTTTGGCTCACGGAATCCGGTTCCATCAATTTTCACAGTTTTGACCTAATTTGCACAATTGCTCTTATTAGGTCCAAAACTCTTCCAAACACTTTGGATTTTCATGAAGTGATCGTCAGGCGGTCACGTGACAACCCAGGGACGGTTTCATGACTCCGTGGTCGGTCCCTCGCCTCGTCATAATTAATTAGGTTTTCTCACCTAAGGCTCAGACGAGCATTTTTGAATAAATGATTAAATCAGCATTTGATCATTCTTTCACCAACAAATCGTCAACTCTTCATGAGTTCTTTGTATTTGCTCACGTGAGCATATGGACACTACATGGTTGACCCACGGTCCCATGTAGTCGCTCCCTCCTTCGTCCCATGGTTGAAATTCTGACGAACCATGAATTGATCATCAATTGATCAAATTAGGGTTTCTGAATCCAAGGATCATTCCAGATTCCAACCTTAATAATTTTACGACGACCTCATGGTCACTAATTTTATTAATTATTCTCGGTTCAACGACCAGTATTATAATTAATATTTTTGGTATGCTGCCAATAATCCATCAGATGAGCAATACATGCTCAGACGATCAAATATTCAACAATTCATCACATGAGCAACACTTGCTCATATGAGGAATATTTGCTCAAACCAAAGAATATTGGTTCAACAATCAATATTCAACGATCCGTCGAATGAGCAATACTTGCTCACTTCATCGTAAGAACTATACCTATGTCTCATGACATGTTCAATTCATGAGTTTCAGAACATCATGTTCAACTCAACAACTACATGGACTCATTGTCCAATCAAACCAAGAAGTCATCAATTGACTAACAAACCACGAGACGTTAATCGTGTCACTTGGGGGGATATCACTTAGGGTTTTGGTCTGGCGGTCTACGACACGTGTGTTCAAACACACGATGGAATGTGAGCAAGTCGTGCAACCAGTTGAAGGGATTCACGAGGTAGTGGATGGAAAATCGACCAAGTATCCACACGTTGAGCAACTGGTTTCAAACACGATCTCCACTTCCCCACTCCTTGATTCCATCAATTGTCACACTTCATGGAATCATGGTGTCTAAAATTCCAGGAATATAAATAAGTCTCTGAATCATGATTGAATCATCAGCATCAACAGTATAATCAATCTCACGTCTCATCGACAACACGAGATCATCAACTCACCAATTGAGAAACTACTCTCAATTGAGCAATTTCAATCACTCAGAGCTTATCGTATTCGGAATTCACACACCCACAATCTTTGATTACCATTGATTCCACACATTTCTCAGCTTCCCTCCTACAGATCAACCCATCCTCTCTTGTGACCGAATTTACTATGGAACGGTCATTGTCTTGATTTAGGCCAGAGTACTACAGATTGATCTCTCGAATCTAAAGCACCCCCTTTACACCGGTGCATCTGTGTGAGGTTTAACATTTCGCTCGGTTCGAGGAGTCTCCTCCGTACGGTCGTCTCCTCAATTCCTTAAAAACCAGCAAATCGTTTTTCCCCATCTACAGTGGGCAATAATTTTCCTGTAACCCTACGCGTTCAGCGCGAAGGTTTCTTTACTTCGACAATGTATCTCTATAGGGGATGTTGTTAGAGCATTGCTCGGTCGAACTCGCATGCGTTGCTATCTTAGGCATGTTTGTCAATGTTAGTGATCAAAACTATAAGTCTTTATTACTAGTCTACTATAGCTAAGTCTCGGACTAGGATAAAAAGTGTAGTTGAGCTCAAGGACTTCATGGAGATTCATCATACAAGAAGAAGAACTACTCAAGGAACCGGTGGAACTTCTCGACAAAAAGGTATGTGAAGACTTGAACTTATCTATCACTCAAAAGTCTATCTATTCTATCTCCTACTTCTTCAGACAAAAAGTCGTATGTTATATATAGACTTTGATTATACACAGTTGGTATTTCGAGCCGAGTATACCTCGCCTATCTATATCTCGAAATATGTGTTGGTAAGCTTTTCGCTTCAACCAAGTTTATCTTTACCTAGTGACGAAAGTCATGATATGTTTCAATCACTTTGAAAATTGCTTTGACGAAAAATGTTTCAATGATTGGAATGAGAGTTTAGATTACATAACCGATGGTGGACATAAGCATTGTTGTGGAAACACATTTATGTATAAGTCCTATTCCTTGAACCAAAGTTTTCGAACTTTGTTGATCAAGAGAACCGGAAGAATGGCGTGAGCCAAGTCCGCGAACTGCCGAAGTTCTCAAACCCGAGAATTTCTGCTGGAGTTGACAAACTAGTGCGTGAAGCTAAGTCCGCAAACTCAGTCCGCGAACCCAGTCCTCGAACCAGCGAAGTGGGTGAGATCAGCTAAGGGAATCAAGTGTGCAGTATCCTGCTGGGATCAGAGGCGTAGGGAGTACAACTGTACCTTGGATCAGTGGGAGACTGATTGGGGTTCAACTACAGTCCAGTACGAAGTTAGCTTGGAGTAGGCTAGTGTCTGTAGCGGCTTAATACAGTGTGTGTTCAATCTGCATTAGCGGTTTCCTCGTTAACAAAATTTCTGGTGTCTGTGTTATTTCAGTTTCCGCATTATATTGTTTTATCTTTATAATTGAAATAATACAGGTTGTGCGTTAGATAATCAATTAGGGTAATCCAACCTTTGGTTGTTGATTGTCATTGATTGATCCTCGGATATTGGTCTTTCGTACCATCCAAGTTATTCCTTGTATTTGATTAGAACTCGCAGTTCCTGCTTGAGTAAATCAAATCAAGAGAGAGATATAAACTCATTGATGTACTCTTAATTGATTGAGTCTTGTTGATTCTCTTAAATGTATATTCGAGTTTGTCCATACAGATTGCTAAGAGAAATATTGGGTGGTGTTGTTAGACCCCCGCTTTTTCAATTGGTATCAGAGCAGGCAAACACGTTTAAGGCCTTACAAGTCTGTGTTTGTAGCGATCTGACTATATGGACCATAAATCTCAATTGACGCTTCACCAGGTTTAAAAACCAATCGTAGAAAAAAGTCTGATAAACTGGTTACTCTTCAAAAGTGGTTGGATGAACAAATCCGGATCAACTCTGATCTTGTTTCCGAAATTGCAATTCTTAAGGATTTGATATCGAGTAATAGTCCCTTGATGAGTATGAGAAACTCCAGTTGTTCCTTTTTAAAGAATAGTCGTAAATCAGATAGTATTTAACGGCCGGTTGTTGTGAAAAATGATATGACAGGAACCACTCAGACAAACTTCAAATCTTTGACTCATATTGTTGTTGTGATTCTTTCAATCATCTTCAACAAGTTTGTATGTCATTTCAAAAGAGTATGAATTTTGAAAGTAATCTTTGTAACAAAACTAAACGACGTTTTGTTACTCTGAAAGGACATACAAAATCATTAGGAAACTCTAAACAGAGAAGTACTAATAGTATGGGTGCCTTTGCTTTAAGATCTACGTCTCCTTTTCAATGATTTCTTGATAGTGGATATAGTAGACATATGACAGGCGATCTCACATGGTTTGTTTCATCTATTGACTACGAAGGAGGACCTGTAACATTTGGAGATGGGAGTTGTTTCTACATCAGTAAGAAGGGAACGATCAAACTTCCCGGTGTTCCAGAAATCCATGATGTGGTATACGTAAAAGGTATGACTTCTAATCTTCTTTCTATTAGTTAGGTTTGTGACAAAGGCCATCGAGTTGTCTTCAATGCAAATGGATGTGACCTTGTAGACAAAACTGGGAAAGTAATTTTTCAAGGGACTCGTGGCAAAAACAATTGTTATCTTCTAGATACTCAGTTTAGCAATCGTTGCAATTTGACTAAGGTGGAATCTACACATCTTTGGCATGAACGTTTTGGTCACATCAATTATCGTCTTCTAACTAAGATCATTAACAAAGAACTTGTTAGAGGCATTCCCAAAATCAACGCAAAGATTGAAGGTGTATGTGGTGCCTGTCAGAAGGGTAAGCAAACGAAAGTTCACCACAAATCATCTCGATATATTCTCACTAAAGCTCCACTTGATTTAATTCATATAGACCTCTTCGGACCAATTCAACAACCCACTATTGCTGGTAAGAAGTATGCTTTAGTTATGGTAGATGATTACACAAGATTCACTTGGGTTGCATTTCTATCTCATAAGAATGAAACTCTTGGTGAATTCAAGATTATTGTTAAAAGGATCCAGAACGAACAAGGTCGCAAACTAAAGAAAATTAGAAGCGATCGTGGAACTGAATTCAAAGACACCAAGGTATTTGAATTCTGTGACGAACTGGGGATCATTCAACAATACTCTCCACCTATTACTCCTCAAGCTAACGGAGTTGCTGAAAGAAAGAATAAGAATATTCAGGAAATGGCCAGGGTAATGCTCCATAACAAAAACTTACCATTGAGATTTTGGGGAGAAGCTGTTTTTACAGCATGTTATTTGATCAACCGTGTGATTTACGGTCTAAAACCCTTAACACTCCTTATGAGTTATGGTACGGAAGGAAACCCAACCTACACTATCTCAGGGTGTTCGGGAGTAAGTGCTATATTCAGAAAGATCGAGAACAGAGAGGCAAATTCGACACCAAAAGTGATGAAGGTATCTTTCTTGGCTATGCTTCTGAAAGTCGTGGTTTTCGAGTGTTTAATCTCAGAACACAAATCATGATGGAATCTGCTAATGTTATCATCGACGACATTAATAACTTTCGTCATGATAATCCTCCTGCTGAATTGCCTCCAACTGAGACAATTGAGAAAGTCAAAGAAATTCCAGAATCAGTTGAAGTCATCCCAACTGTTACTGATACTGATATTTCTAGTGACGAGCAGAAGAGCACTGATCAAGGCATTTCTGACGAACAAGAACGTGTCCCTCCACGATATCTCTGGGTTCAAAGGAATCATGATCCCAACAGTATTATTGGAGGAAGATATTCTACAACCAAAACTAGAGGACAACTTCAAAATATGTGCAATTTTGGTTGTTATCTTTCGCAAGTAGAACCATGGAATATTGGTGAAGCTCTGAACGATCCCTTTTGGGTGAATGCAATGCATGAAGAGCTAAATCAATTTCAAAGACAAGAAGTGTGGGAACTTGTACCTTGTCCCTCCAATATCAATATTGTGGGCACCAAATGGATATTCAAGAATAAGTCTGATGAATTTGGCACTATTGTCAGAAACAAAGCTAGACTTGTCGCTCAAGGATATTCACAGATTGAAGGAATTGACTTTGATGAGACCTTCGCTCTTGTGGCACGCCTTGAGTCCATTCGTCTTTTGTTAGATCATGCTTGTTTTCTTAAGGTTAAGCTGTTTCAGATGGATATAAAATCCGCATTCCTAAACGTAATTTTGAAGGAGGAAGTCTATGTCGCTCAACCTAAGGGGTTTGAAAATCATGATTTCCCAGATCATGTGCTAAAACTCAAAAAGGCGTTGTATGGGTTGAAACAAGCACCTAGAGTCTGGATTGAAAAACTTACCACTTCTCTCATTAGAAAAGGTTTTTCAAGAGGCGGAGCTGATAAAACCTTATTTACTAAATGGAGTGGGAAAAATGTGGTTATTTCTCAAATCTATGTAGATGATATCATCTATGGATCAACTTCTGAAAATCTTGCAAAGGACTTCCAAGTCTCTCTTGCTAAAAAATTTGAAATGAGCAATGTTGGTGAATTAAAATTCTTCTTAGGATTACAAATTCAACAACATAAGGATGAAATTTACTTATCCCAAGAGAAGTATGCTCGTGACCTTGTGACTAGGTTCGTCCTGGATAAGTCTTCTCCAAAATTAACCTATGCCCTACTGGTAAACTACATAGAGATGAGAAAGGAGCAAAAGTGGATCAAAAGTTGTATCGATCTATTATTGGTAGCCTTTGTATCTTACAACTACTAGACCTGATATTTCTTTCAGTGTTGGTTGTTGTGCCAGGTTTCAGGCAAATCCAAAGGAATCTCATCTTGCAGCTGCAAAAAGGATCATTCGATATAAATCACACTGCCGGGTATGGTTTATCTTACACTTTTGATACTAACACTGATCTTTGCTTATTCAGATGCTGATTGGGCAGGATGTGTAGAAGACAAAAAAGTACATCAGGGGGTTTCTACTATGTAGGACTAATCTTGTAGCTTGGCATAGCAAGAAGCAAAATTCTCAATCCCTGTCTACATGTGAGGCAGAATATATTGCTGCTGGATCATGTTGTACTCAACTCCTATGGATGAAACAAATGCTAGCTGATTATGGAGTTGATACTGGAATAATGAAGATCTTTTGTGATAACTCTAGTGCGATTCGAATCACTGAGAATCCCGTTGAGCACTCAAGAACAAAGCACATTGACATAAGGTACCATTTTATTCGTGATCTCTATGAAAATGGTATCATAAGTATGGAATTTGTGCCTTCCGAACAACAATTGGCTGATATTCTTACCAAACCATTAGACACTGCTACGTTTCAACACTTGCGGCAGTCTATTGGTGTTGTTTTGGTTCATTAAAACGTTTCTATAACTCTTGCCCCTATGCTTATCTCTATCTTTTGGCAATTGAGTTTGAAACTCCAGTAGGTTTACTCCAGTTCAGTTCTGTAGAGTTGTTTTTGTCTTGTTAGTATCTTTTTGTTTCAAATCCTTCTTTTCTTTAAATTAAGGTCGCTCTTGTTGTTTTCTCGGGAATGACATCAAATGGGGGAGAGTTCTTTTGAACTTGTGCTTAATGGTCATATCTTGAGGGGTGTGCGGTTGTGGAATTTTAGAGGGGTTATCTTGTATCTTTAAACTCCTTGATGAATGCATTTAGCTTCGGCTTTATGATTGCATCTAAATTCGTTGGTATGTATTTTTTTTTCTTTTAGTCATGAAATGCCTCTTACGGAAATTTCATTATGATCCCGTTCTTGTACCTTTGCCAATTTTATTTACAAAAAGGGGGAGAATTAATATGTAGTTCACACTACAAATACATATGGTTTTCAGATCATTATGTAAGGGGGAGTGGTTTCCATGTGAGATGGAGTATTGACTAAGGGGGAGTGATACATATCACCATAGTATTATTTTTGAAGTTTTGATACAATTGAACTTTGACACTGTGTAATAATACTATGAACTGTATAACAATGATCGAGAATTATGTTTTCTCATTGTTATAGCTACGGATCTTCAACAACGGTGATGCTAAACTTACAACCTTTGGGATCATTGGAGTACTTGGAAATGACGAAGATTTCGAGGAACGTTGAAGATTAGACATGTGGAATAGGAACTACTAAAGTTTCATTATATTTTTTGTATTTCATATGTATTGATGGTTTTGTCACTAAAATTTACAAAGGGGGAGATTGTTAGAGCATTGCTCGGTCGAACTCGCATGCGTTGCTATCTCAAGCATGTTTGTCAATGTTAGTGATCAAAACTATAAGTCTTGATTTCTAGTCTACTATAGCTAAGTCTCGGACTAGGATAGAAAGTGTAGTTGAGCTCAAGGACTTCATGGCGATTCATCATACAAGAAGAAGAACTACTCAAGGAACCGGTGGAACTTCTCGACAAAAAGGTATGTAAAGACTTGAATTTATCTATCGCTCAAAAGTCTATCTATTCTATCTCCTACTTCTTGAGACAAAAAGTCGTATGCTATATATAGACTTTGATTATACACAATTGGTATTTCGAGCCGAGTATACCTCGCCTATCTATATCTCAAAATATGTGTTGGTAAGCTTTTCGCTTCAACCAAGTTTATCTTTACCTAGTGACGAAAGTCATGATATGTTTCAGTCACTTTGAAAATTGCTTTGACGAAGAATGTTTCAATGATTGGAATGAGAGTTTAGGTTACATAACCAATGGTGGACATAAGTATTGTTTTGGAAACACATTTATGTATAAATCCTATTCATTGAACCAAAGTTTGCGAACTTTGTTGATCAAGAGAACCGGAAGAATGGCGTGATCCAAGTCCGCGAACTCAATTCGCGAACTGCCGAAGTTCTCAAACCCGAGAATTTCTGTTGGAGTTGAAAAAATAGTGCGTGAAGCTAAGTCCGTGAACTCAGTCCGCGAACCCAGTCTGCAAACCGGAAAAGTTCTCATCCTGAGAATTTCTGCTGGAGTTTGTAAACTCTGCCCGGTAACTTAAGTCCGCGAACCAAGTCTGCGAAATTAATATTAGAGAAGATAATACTCAATATGATAGAAAATACAAGATCATATCACACAACTACATAGAAAATAGTTGGGTATGGCTTCACAATCCCAATGAAGTATTTAAGTCGTTAACCTACAGGGTTTCGTGAAAAACCTATGGTTAAAGGAGAATCGACTCTAGTCGCAGCTAGTATCACACAAGAGGTGCGGGGATTAGGTTTCCCAGTTGCTAGAGTTTTCCTTTATATAGTCTTCAAATTAGGATTTGCACTCGATGTTACCGTGGTAACAAAGCATTCAATATTCACCGTTAAATGAAAACCTGATTAGACTCAAGATAATATCTTCCAACCATTAGATCAACTTAGCTTGTTACAAACAAATGAAATGTGAGTAACCGTACCTAAACGTGTACACCTTGTTGGCTCAACAATAGTTAACCGAAGTTAGCCATATGAACACTTTCATATCAACCTTATTCATCTCAACCATAACTAGTTCAAATGACTCAAATGAAACTAGTTCTAGAGTTGTTCAATTGTTTATATTCTCATAGAAATATACAAGACACAATTGAAGCAAAATCGACTTTGATTCACTCGAATCAATTCATGAACATTATAGCCACGGTTTGCAAAAGATTGCATTCCTTATTATATAAATGTATTAGTTCATGAACAAACCGATTTTAGAACATCATCCACTTAGGTATGCATATAGGTATGTGTACCTAAGTAACCGGACCAAGTTTGGGTTTCGCCAGTACGCGAACTGATAGGCATACCATCCAAACTCAGCAGAAATTTCCGGACCTGAACCCTACGCCAGTGCACGTACAGGCACGCATACCAGGTTCCTGGACTTCTCAAACAACCCAGTACGCATACGGGTATGCATACCATGGTTCCCGGACATGGATTACATTTATGCAACTACACACACTATGCTTAAATCCAATTGTTCTAAACTCTCATTTCAGCCATTGAAACATTCTTGGAAGATGGGAATAGATGTTCCACACAAAAAAAATTAAAGTGATTTAATGATCAATACGAAACATTCTGAGTCTATATCAAATGACTGTCTCACACAAATCATGTAAGAGTTACCAGGCAATTTTCACATGATCATCTTTTGACTTTCGTCAAGAGTATAAGATGAACTTGGTTAAAGCGAAAGCTTACCAACACATATTTCGAGAAATATGTAAGCGAGTTAAACTTAGCTCAAAATATCAAATGTGTATAATTGAAGTCTATATAACTATAAGACTTTTGTCTCAAATAGGAGGTAAAATAGATAGACTTTTGAGTGATAGATGAGTTTAAGTCTCCACATACCTTTTGTTGATGAAGTTCCACAAGCTCCCCTTAGTAGTTCTTCGTCTTCAATCGGTGAACGCCGTGAAGTCTAAGCTCAACTACACTTTTTATCCTAATCCAAGACTTAGCTATAAGTAGACTAGAAATCAAGACTTATAGTTCTGGCAACTAAACTTCACAACAAGCTTGAGATAGCAACGCTTGCGAGTTCGACCGAGAAGTTCTCTAACATTAAGAGCTTAACTTTTGAGCATATATGAGATATCAATTCTAATCACCAGAACAAAGAACACATACATCTCATAAGATAATGCAACACACACACACACGTATATATATAAAGAACAAAGAACACATACAAAGAACAAAGAACACAATTTTCATTTTGCATGTTTTAGACTTATTTAGTTAAATTTTATTTTTTGAAGATGAACTTGCAGTACCTAATGTTTATTGATTATATATATATAGATATATATATATATATATATATATATATATATATATATATATATATATAATCAATAAACATTAGGTACTGCAAGTTCATCTTCAAAAAATAAAATTTAACTAAATAAGTCTAAAACATGCAAAATGAAAATTGTTCCAAATATCTTCTCTACTCATACAATATGCTATCTCAAACCCTAAGTTAAAATTTCACCAGAAGTTACCTAGTAAAAAGAATAAATACTTACTTTATAGATCCTGGAGTGTAATCAATAATCTTTATTCTTCAAGTTCCTATTCAATAAGAGTCAACCCAGATTCAATGCTTTCAATCTTGTCTTCTAGTCTTTTTGAGGAAGCTTGCAGATATCCATTGAGTGCTTGAATTTGATTAAGCGCTAGGTCCATCTTGAGAGTAAAACATCAGGTTGAGAACAATTGAAAAATGGTTATAAGGTGTATAGACATACTTACTTGAGTAGAGTCACAACCGGAAGATTCAATGCAAATCTTGTTGATAGAAAATTGTTACTCACATCAAGTTATTCTTATGATGTGAAACCACCAAGTCCGATGACTTTTAAATGGTGGAAATAAGACATTTTTACCATCACAATTTTGTGAAATAACATTGTTTTTGACCAATTGTAATAACTTATCACTTGAAGAAACATATCTTGGATCACAACTAAAACTTGAGATGTTTATAAGTCTTTCAGAAGCATAATTCATATGTTAGTCCTTTCCGTTTAAACAATATGAAATATGGAAATACAATTTGACCCTTTTATAGGTTGTAATTCTCATCCAAGGGGGTAATGAGAACCAACCAAAAAGGATTATTGTGTGAAGCAAGTCCTTCCACAATGTATAGGGTCAGGTGGTTCCTCAAGAACAACAGAAATCAAGGGTTCCTTACTTGAACTGAAATCTTTCTACTTTATCCATATGACCAAGAATAGTCTCAGATGAACTACCTTGGGACTTGATTTGTTTTTTTTTGTTCCGTAACTTGTTCCTTAGTTCATAAATGGATCTTCGAAGATCGAGTACAACTTTGTTCAGTTCTTTTGAAAGATCTAACTCTTTCGTCTGGGACTTCCTCTCCTTGGACCGAGAAATTTAAGAACGTTTACTTTCCTGATCTTTGATTCTTATAACACATTGATCATATAAGTGATCCCATTTTTCACTGGGACAAGGGTTTCATATCCTTACAAATGGTTTGGTAATCCTCTCGGCATGAGATGAAGGAGTTTGCCATAAAATGTGCTTAGGAGAATCACAACGATTCTTCTATATGTGAACATTAAAATCATAAACAAGCTTATTAGTTTTTTGTTGTTCCTTTTTCAAGTTATCGAGTTGATTTTCCAATCTCTCAACCTTTTTAAAAATAATCTCCTTTTACTATGGAAAGTTAACCTTCATTGAAAGAATTTCTTCCATCAAGAGATTAATTTTTTTTCTTATGAAAAAGGTGGATTGGTTTCCAGTGAACCATCATAATTGTTTGAACAATAAACATGGTCATCAAGTAAACATACTCCGTTGTTTGTATTGTCTCGATCTAGTATCCATAGACGATCACACAAAGTGTGAACCGATTAGTTGTATTGTCTCGACTCAGTCCATAGACAATCACTTTCGGAGAAAGGTCTTATAGGTGGAAAAGTTTTAGATTGAGGTATATTTGGGTACCCTCGTCTTTTCAATTGGTATCAGAGCAGGCAAACACGAAAAGATCTAACAATCTGTGTTTGGTGTGATCCAAACTATAAGAATGAAATCGAGTTCTCATGAATCGACTTCAATTAACGTACCGCCGAGATTTGACGGAACAACTATATATGGTGGAAATATGCTATGAGATATTTTCTTCAATCACGAGACTTTATTACTTGGCTATTAGTCGTCGATGGTTATAATTACCCAAAGGTAGAAATTTCAGAAACTGAGTTTAAACGCTTAGTGGATTTTTCAAACGAAGAAAAGGATTTTGCTAGGCATAATTCAGATGGTTTGGATGCTATTATTCATGTTGTAAGTCGTGATTTACAACATCATGTATCAACATGTCAAACTTCGAAAGAAGCTTGGGATAATCTTCAGATCATATTCGAAGGAAACACATCAGAGAAAGAAGCTAGACTTTAAACTCTTATGTCCGATTGGGAAAATCTTCGAATGGATGACAACGATACTTTTGAAGAGTTTCATATTGAACTCTTTGAGATAATCAATGCTTCTTTCTCTTTTAGAAAGACTATTTCTGAAAAGGATATAATATGCAAAATTCTCATATCATTGCCATCTAGATACGATTCGAAAAAGCATGCAATCATTGAAGCTAATGATCTGTCCTCTCTGTCTAGAAGTTCCCTAGTTGGAAAACTGAAGATATTTGATCAGGAATATCTATCTAAACAAAAAGATAATCTGGCCTACAAAGCCATAAAAAGGGTTCCGACTCAATATTCGGAAAACTCCCAAGATCAGGAAGATCAAAGTGATGAAGATGAAGCTGAACTAAATCATCATTTGTCTCTTATTACTCAACGATTCAAGAAACTGTTGAGACACCGAAAAAGAGAATTACCTGTGTCAAAATGAAAACATGTCCCTTCACATAAACATGAAGACACTTGGGATGATTATGATATTATTCCTCAATGCTACAAGTGTAGAGGGTTTTGTTAGAGCATTGCTCGGTCGAACTCGCATGTGTTGCTATCTCAAGCATGTTTGTCAATGTTAGTGATCAAAACTATATGTTTTCATTTCTAGTATACTTATGACTAAGTCTAGGTCTAGGATAGTTAGGAATAGTTGAGCTCCAGACTCCATGGCGATTATCTTACGAAGACGAAGAACTAATCAAGGAACCAGTGGAATTTCATCCGACCAAAAGGTATGTGGAGACTTAAACTAATCTGTCACTCAAAAGTCTATCTACTCTATCTCTTATTCTTGAGACAAAAGTCGTATAAGTATGATAGTTTTCATACATACACATTTGTTATTTCGAGCCGAGTTTACTCGCCTATCTTTTTCTCGAAATATGTGTTGATAAGCTTTTGATTTAACCATCTTCATCTTTACCCATGACGAAAGTCATGATGACGTTTCAATCTTGAAAATAGCTTTGATGAAGATAGTCGATTCTTTATTTCTAACGACTATTATAATATTATAGAAGAATGTTTAAATGATTGAAATGTAGAGTTGAGATTACGTAACCAACTATGGATATAAGCATATAGTGCGTTCGCACATTAGTGTATAAATCCATGTGCCGGAAACCAAGTGAGTGCATATGTGCATGCGGTATTGGTGAAGGAGACTGGTTAGGTACGCGTACCCGTACGCGTACTGGCGGAACTTTTCCTCCCGGAAAATTCTGTTGAGTTTGGAGTTTACAAACTCATGAACCAGTCACCTTAGGTACGCGTACCCGTACGCGTACTGGCGGAACTTTTCTACCCGAAAAATTCTACTGAGTTTGGAAACCAAAAGCCAACTCAAATCCGGTAGCTAAGGTACGCATACCCGTACGCGTACCCAAGATGGTTATTTCTTCGATAGTTTCATGAACTTAAACAATAAATCAATAAGTAATACAATCTTTGCAAACCGCGGTTATATTGTTCATGAATTGATTCAAATGAATCAAACCGATTTTGTTTCAATTGTGTCTATGTATAAAGATCTAAGCAATTGAACAACTCTTGAACTAGTTCTTATGAGTCATTTGAACTAGTTATGAGAAAGATGAATACAGTTAATATGAAAGTGCTCATATGGCTAACCATTGGTTAACTATTTGTGAACCAACTAAGTGTACACGTTTAGGTACGGTTACTCAAACCTAAATGAATACATTTCATTTGTGTGTGACAAGATAAGTTTCGATCTTAACGGTTGAAAGATATTAGCTTGGATAAATCAGGTTTTTCATCTAACGGTGAATATTGAATGATTTGTGTGTGAATGCTTTACTACAGATTGATTTCTCGAATCTAAATCACCCCCTTTGCATCGGTGCATCTGTGTGAGGTTTAACATTTTGCTCGGTTCGAGGAGTCTCCTCCGTACGGTCGTCTCCTCAATTCCTTAAAAACCAGCAAATCGTTTTTCCCCATCTACAGATTGGCGACCACAATGGGAGATCATTCTCTCGGTTGCAATCTCACAATCTCACAAGATGGTTGGTCTTAGGACTAATTCAACTAATTCAGATCAGAATATTTCAAACGGAAACATTCCTCATGTTACACCTGGCGGCATGGAGGGCAGAGGGATCCCGACTTTGGCAGAGTTGGCTCAAATCCTAGAGGTCCACACCAGGAACATGGACCTGATGAAGGAGATGATAAACCACATCCTCGACTTTCTCATCAGATTGACATCCGAGTTAGGCAGTATCTCCGCTCCAGAAGCCTCAACACCGGGGACTGAGACGTCATCTGACCCTCAAATCAACAGCTTCACCACATACGAGAAGCCGGTGGATCAAGAGGTCACACATTTGAATGAAAATCTATGTCAACTCCTGCACTTCTCCAGGGATCAGCGCACAGACACATTTTCAGCACTTAACCAGATATCATCCAGCGTGCAAATAACGCCACCAACACCATCAGTTGAAGAAGTCTCCCTAGTGCCTGGGCATTCGATCGACAACATCTCTTTTGGAGAAGAAGATCGCATGACGGATGAAGGACACAACCGAGCATTGTATGTCACTGGTTTCATCAAAGGCACCGAATTTAGAAGAGCTCTTGTTGACACCGGTGCTTCCACCAACATTGTCACTATGAAGACTCTCAAGATGGCCAGATTCCCACAAGGTAAAATCGTTCGCTATCCCATCCTAATGACAGGATTTGAAGGAAATCAAAGCCATACATATGGATATGCATACATAGATTTGAGGGTGGGGCCGATTCGATCGAAATCAAAGTTTCATGTGATCGAGCAAGAACCTGACTACCACATAATACTGGGACGCCCATGGCTCCATGATAACAAGGTGGTTCCTTCAACATACCATCAATGCATGAAGGCCCTGCTCGACAACAAGATCGTTCGCATTCCGGCTTCATCATCTCCTTATGCTCCCGTCTATGATACTGAGTTCCTTGAATCTCAAAAAGGAGACCCGGAGCCTCCAAGAAGGATTCACAGTACTCCACTTCCAAGCTGGAAGACTATCGAGAAGGATGATAACGATCCGTCATCCTCAGATGCTAAAATGATCAAGTCACCTACTACACCGACTAAACTCCATAATGATCAAGTCTCAACTCCAGGGACAAACTTCACGACCGATCGAGACGTAGAAGGGAGAGTCATTTATCGCCGACGAAAAGATTAGCAATTAATCGGGAAGAACGATGAAAAGTCTCCCCACCATGAAGAATCGTGTCAGAGTGAGCTATCACTTGAAGAAGAAGTCCAAGATGCCCCACGACAACTACAGGACGGCACTGACTCTACCACTGACGATCTTGAAACAATCAACATTGGGACTGAAGACGATCCAAGGCCAATCCTGATCAGTTTAGCGCTATCACCAGAGGAGCGGACCGAGCTGGTAAAATTATTGAAAGAATATCAAGATGTCTTCGCCTGGACGTACGAAGAAATGTCGGGTCTAGATGACAAACTCGTCACCCATGACCTGCACATCGTCCCTGGTTCCAAAGCTGTCAAACAACCGCCCAGACAATTTAGACACGAAGTCGAGGAGCAAATCAAGGTCGAATCCAGAAACTGTTGGCAGCAGGGTTCATCAAGCCTATTCTTCATCCAATGTGGCTAGCAAATGTGGTACCTGTTAAGAAGAAAAATGGTCAAATCAGATGTTATGTCGACTTCAGGAACTTGAATAAATGTTGTCCACGGGATGATTTTCCTCTACCCAACATTGACATGCTCGTCGATGCAACCAGTGGTCACGGTATGTTCTCATTCATGGACAGCTATAGTGGGTACAACCAGATCAAGATGTATGAACATGACGCCAATAAGACTGCGTTCCGTACTTCCATTGGGAATTTTCACTACACTGTGATGCCCTTTGGATTAAAGAATGCTGGTGCCACCTATCAACGAGCCATGACTGCCATATTCCACGACATGATGCACAAGCAAGTAGAAGACTATGTTGATGATGTGGTGGTAAAATCGAAGACTCGAGCATCTCATCTCGAAGTTCTATGGCAGGTGTTTGAAAGGTGCAGAGAATACAAATTAAAAATGAATTCTCTAAAGTGCGCATTCGGAATTTCTTCCGGAAAATTCTTAGGATTCCTGGTCACGGCTGAAGGGATCAAAGTCAACCCAGACAAGGCAAAATCTATTACCACCATGCCTCCTCCACGTATCGTGAAGGAACTACAGAGCTTTATGGGCAAGGTAAATTACATTCGACGCTTCATTCCTGGATTAGCTCAACTCATTGCTTCGTTCACACCTCTGCTGAAGAAAGGAGCAAGCTTCACCTGGACAGCTGTTCAACAAGAAGCTTTCCATAAAATACAACAGATATTATTGTCACCGACCGTCATGAGGTCTCCAGTGCAGGGACGACCTCTGATTTTTTACACAGCCTCCAGTGACGTCGCCATTGGCGCACTCCTCGCTCAGGAAGACGACGAAGGCGTCGAACGACCGATTTACTACTTCAGCCGCACAATGAGAGATGCTCAACTCCAATATCCAAAGGCCGAAAGGGCATGCCTGGCATTGGTACATGCAATCCAGAAGTTCAAACATTACTTACTATCTAACAAGGTCGTACTCATCTCCAAAGCTGATCCCATAAAATTCTTGCTATCAAAGCCAGCCTTGATAGGGAGACCAGCGAAGTGGCTACTCCAGATGTCATAATTTGACATAGCTTGCACGCCACCTAAAGCCATCAAAGGTCAAGCGGTAGCATACTTTCTCGCTGCTATTCCAGGGGAAGACACAACAACACTACATGAAGAAGTGCCCGAAGAATTCCCAGACATCTTGGTCATCAAGGAAGAAACATGGCTTCTATACTTTGATGGGTCTGCCACCCCTAGTAGTGACACCGGAAGAGCGGGAGTAGTGCTGGTGTCTCCATCTGGTGAAGTTTTCTCACATTCGTTCAAGTTGGATTTCCACTGCACCAACAACTCAGCAGAATATGAAGCCTTTCTATTAGGATTATCTTTGGCCAAGCAAGCAGGAGCAACACACCTCGAGATAAGGGGAGATTCAAAATTATTGGTCAACCAGATGAATGGAACATATTCTCTCAAAGAAATCACACTTGCTCCATTCAGAACTGAAGCTCAGCGACTGTTGACCTATTTTGCTGACGCAACGATCGTCCATACTGGACGGACTAACAATAGGCATGCTGATTTCCTAGAAACTCTCTCCTCCAAGATGCAATTCGAAGAAGCACAGAAAACGATCATTGTACGGAGGCGTACAGTATCTTCGACTTGGCTCACTCAGATCGAAGACATTCCATCGAACGATTGGCGAGCACCCATCATTCATGAATTGAGCAGCTCTATCTCAGAAGGCCAAGTCAGCCTCAAGGAATTGAAGAACTACTTCTTGCTTCATGGAGGGCTATACTATCGAAACCCTGATGGATCTCTATCACGATGTCTTGGGAGCGACGAAGCGGAAGAACAGCTCAAGCGCATACATGAGGAAGTCTGTGGGCAAACGTTAGTGGTAACACTTTACAGAAAGCTTCAAAGAATGGGGTACTACTGGCCATCCATGGAGACTCAGTCAAGAGCTTTACACGGATCTTGTCCTGATTGCCAAACACCTCCTCATCACTTCGGTGAAGATCATTTTGAGAAGAAATGCTATTGTTCGACATGACGGAAAGAGGGTAGGATCAAAACTTCTCTGCACGATGAAACTGACTCAGGAATGGAAGAAATATTTGCAAGGATCATAGATTTGGAGTCTTGAATATATATATATATATATATCAGGCGATGGTCATATAGTCAACTCAGTTACGAGTTTCACTGAACCCCTAGACTTCAAAGATCGATACCGAAGACACGGAGGAAAATAACACACTGGGGACTGAACATCACGGGTCAAAGGATAGGCCACGTGGCCTTGTACACGTCATGAATTCTCGACCGCGTGTTATGTTACTTCTCATGAAAATCGACAAGTCATGATGAATTTGGATATATGGACATTGGTCCATGTCATGGATTAGAAGAAATTGACGTTAACAAAATGTTCATCATTCAGAAGAAAAGTCTAATTGAAGTAAAGCCGTTTAAACAGTCAAAACAAAGATATCCACTATGAAGACTAAAAAGGGAATGCTCTAACGTCTAAAGAAGATGGAAGTAAAACTACTCGTCGGACTCATCTGAATTGTCAGCTTCATCGTCATTGTCCTTCTCGGAATCATCTTCTTCAGAGTCACTGTCAGGATCATTGGTGAAGTCCGGTGGACAGAAGATAACATCATCATCTGAATCTGAGTTATCTTCTGCTGCATCTTCAGCTTCAATTTTCTTCATAATGTGAACACAATTTTCTTCATCATCATCTGAATCTGAGTTATCTTCTGCTGCATCACGGACACAATTTTCATAATGTGAACATTCACACAACTGACCTATGAAGTTCATAACAATACAATATTCTATCATAAATATATTGTCTATCTTTGAAGAATCCTCAAAACCCACGTTTTGATTTTTCGAAAAAAAACAGCAATTAATGCAACTTGCATACATAAACTCTCAAGGATTTTATTTAATGAAAACAAACTCATGCAAATAAAATATATCATCATATTTTTCACAATATATGTCACGAATGCATATACATATATATATATATATATATATATATATATATATAATTATTTTTCCTTCGTATCGTCATTATTTGTCTTTAAAACGAAGGTTTATTTCAAAAAAAAAATATTGTGAAAGCTCACATCTCATACATATGATAAAGTTTTTTATTTACATGAAAGCTCATAAGAAATTTTTTATCACTGTACACAAGTTCATCATACATATTTTCCTTCGTGTCATCGTTATTTGTCTTTAAAACGAAGGATTATTCCGATTTCATGAAAATTCACTCCTTTTATGATAAAACCTTGGTACACATGAAAACTCATAAACTAAGTTTTATCACTGGACCTAGGTTCATATAAAAAAAAATTTCTCCTAAATCAGGGATTATAGTTAGTTTTTAAAACTAACGATTGAACGAACATACGTTTTCAAAAACGATATTTTTTTCATAAAACTCACACTAATATACACACATGTATATAACTTCATAATGATCAAGGCATGAACAATTCATGAAGGTCTTAGAATCAGCAAACATAAAAAAAAAACGTACCTGGGAGCGCCGGCCGGAAATTAGCCGACGACGGCAACGGCGGCGGCAGGTGGTGGTCCAACGGCGGCGGGAATCTTTTCCTGCTAGCGTGAAGGTGCAGATATGATGGAGAGCTGGTCGTGGGAAAAAATAATAAAAAAAAGGATTAATCCCTTTTATATCAATCTTATTTCCAAAACCTAACTTTCTGAGGATTTCCTTATTGGGCCCGACCCGCGAATCCTAACCGACCACGGACTCGTCGTCCAAAGCAGCGGTTCAACACCAATTTATGCTCAGAAAACGACGCTCCAATAATGACATTGAAGCTTTCATCAAGTCGTGGTTTTCTCATGCTCTCTAAATCCGGTAACGTCTCAACTTACGACTAAGTTCAATTACTGATATCGTTATTTATGGACGGAAAATCACCATTTAATGCTGACTAAGGAACACATATTTCCTTAGTAAGCAGGGGACTTAATGTAGATGGTGGATTTTCGACAAAGTCTAAAATCGTAAACTCATAATTATACGAAGCTCTGATTCAGCAATCAGACGAGAGTATCGAGACACGGGTCTCTCATCGAATTCTCAATGGAGAGTACTTTCTCTCAGAGTACATGTAGATATGTAGTCTCACGACTGGACAACGGCATATCTCATGAATACTGAATACTTTCGGTGATTATTTCTATATAGTATCACGAGATGGACGGCTCCTAGACAGCTTGCTCTGCTAGTATAGAGCGATAACGTCTTCAGGAACAAACAACGAGTTTACCCTGGCTATATAAAGGATATGACTTACCGACAAGCTCGTATCGGGATAATTAATGCTCCTAGACAGCTTGCTAGAGCCACAAAGTTAATTATTTATAATTACAATTGCTCATATTCCATGGTCGAATCCACGGCTGGTCCCATGGAATGACAATAAACAATTGTTCTGATTCTATGATCGAATCCACAGCTTGATCTCATAGAATAACAATAACTATATTATCTCGTTACTCCGATTTCATGATCGAATCCACAACTGGTCTCATAAATGGTAATGGATAAATCTTAATTACTCCGATTCTATGGTCGAATCTACGATCCCATGGAATGGTAATGCTCACTTTATTATTCAGAATTCGTAGTCGAATCCTAAGCTGATCTTACGAATTAATAATAAACATCTTATTGCTCAGTTTTGTGAATTATTCTCCACCGAATCCCATAATTAGTAATAAATAATCAACAACCGGTCGTCTGAGCTACCTCTAAGTAAGCCCCGATTCAAATGGTGAAGGTGTATTCAACGACGATACATTAACAATCACCACACGAACGAGTATTTCAAAAATACAACGAAACGATGAACCTATGCAAAATAGGGAAGAAAATAATAAATAATTAAAAATATTGACCAGGGTGCTGGGAGCACGGACACACGACTGACCGACCGTGTCGTGGTCAATCCCACGCCAGTTTTATATTTTCAATGCATTTTTATTATTTTCCATGATTTGATGAAAATTCTCTCATTTTATCAAATCTCCTTCGTCTCGAGGAAACTCCTCGGTTTCATGGTACTTCCATAAATCCATAAAAAATAACATAAAATTAAGGAAAGGAGTATGGGGCGTGACCATTGGCCAACCGTCCATGCCTTGGTCCCAACCGGCCCCACACCCCACGGATCCTTATTATTTTATTATTATTTCTCTAATTTCATGAAAAAATCCTTGATTTCATGGTATTTTGCACAAATTATCAAATAATAATAAAATAAAATAAATTATGAAAACTTGTGGGACCGGGCCTTGGCCGTCCGGCCATGCCCTAGCCGGTCCCACATGCCC
This sequence comes from Papaver somniferum, assembly GCF_003573695.1. Lineage (NCBI taxonomy): Eukaryota > Viridiplantae > Streptophyta > Magnoliopsida > Ranunculales > Papaveraceae > Papaver > Papaver somniferum. The sequence goes on from NC_039360.1 coordinate 176,855,871, forward strand.
CTTTGTTTTATTATTTTATTATTAGTTTTCCTTGAATTCATCAAATTCCTTGATTTCATGGTATTTCTCTCAAGTTAGGAAAAATTCCCTGAATTCATCAAAAATACATAAAAAATACACAAAAATTAAGGAAACTCGTGGGACCGGGCCCAAGCCGGACGGCCATGCCTTCCACGGTCCCACACGCCCTTGTTTTTATTATCTTAATATTTTTTGCTTCCTTGAACTCATGAAAACTCCTTCAATTCATGGAAACTCCCTAAATTCATGAATTTTTCAAAAAATCATCAAAATATTATAAAATTAAGGAAAAGGCACCACGGGACTGTGGTCACGACCGGCCGACCATGCCTCCTCATTCCTTATTTTATAATTATTTTTCATCATCTCATGATGTTTTCCTCAGTTTCGTCGAAACCCTAATTTTGGCATATTTTCTCGAATGGATGCTCAATTGCACGCCAGAAAATATCAAAATTCTCAGGACTGAGAGGCGGACGCCTTGGGGACACGAGCACGCTATCTTGACCGACCAAGATTGTCTCTTTGGCTCACGGAATCCGGTCCCATCAATTTTCACAGTTTTGACCTAATTTGCACAATTGCTCTTATTAGGTCCAAAACTCTTCCAAACACTTTGGATTTTCATGAAGTGATCGTCAGGCGGTCACGTGACAACCCAGGGCCGGTTTCATGACTCCGTGGTCGGTCCCTCGCCTCGTCATAATTAATTAGGTTTTCTCACCTAAGGCTCAGACGAGCATTTTTGAATAAATGATTAAATCAGCATTTGATCATTCTTTCACCAACAAATCGTCAAATCTTCATGAGTTCTTTGTATTTGCTCACGTGAGCATATGGACACTACATGGTTGACGCACGGTCCCATTTAGTCGCTCCCTCCTTCGTCCCATGGTTGAAATTCTGACGAACCATGAATTGATCATCAATTGATCAAATTAGGGTTTCTGAATCCAAGGATCATTCCAGATTCCAACCTAAATAATTTTACGACGACCTCATGGTCATTAATTTTATTAATTATTCTCGGTTCAACGACCAGTATTCTAATTAATATTTTTGGTACGCTTCCAATAATCCATCAGATGAACAACACATGCTCAGACGATCAAATATTCAACAATTCATCAAATGAGCAGCACTTGCTCATATGAGGAATATTTTTTACTCAAACCAAAGAATATTGGTTCAACAATCAATATTCAACGATCCATCGAATGAGCAATACTTGCTCACTTCATCGTAAGAACTATACCTCTGTCTCATGACATGTTCAATTCATGAGTTTCAGAACATCATGTTCAACTCAACAACTACATGGACTCATTGTCCCATCAAACCACGAAGTCATCAATTGACTAACAAACCACGAGACGTTAATCGTGTCACTTGGGGGGATATCACTTAGGGTTTTGGTCTGGCGGTCTACGACACGTGTGTTCAAATACACGATGGAATGTGAGCAAGTCGTGCAACCAGTTGAAGGAATTCATGAGGTAGTGGGTGGAAAAATCGACCAAGTATCCACACGTTGATCAACTGGTTTCAAACATGATCTCCACATCCCCACTCCTTGATTCCATCAACTGTCACACTTCATGGAATCATGGTGTCTAAAATTCCAGCAATATAAATAAGTCTCTGAATCATGATTGAATCATCAACATCAACAGTATCATCAATCTCACGTTTCATCGATAACACGAGATCATCAACTCATCAATTGAGCAACTACTCTCAATTGAGCAATTTCAATCACTCAGAGCTTATCGTATTCAGAATTCACACACCCACAATCTTTGATTACCATTGATTCCACACATTTCTCAGCTTCCCTCCTACAGATCAACCCATCCTCTCTTGTGACCAAATTTATTATGGAACGGTAATTATCTTGATTTAGGCCAGAGTACTACAGATTGATCTCTCGAATCTAAAGCACCCTCTTTGCAGCGGTGCATCTGTGTGAGGTTTAACATTTCGCTCGGTTCGAGGAGTCTCCTCCGTACGGTCGTCTCCTCAATTCCTTAAAAACCATCAAATCGTTTTTCCCCATCTACAGTGGGCAATAATTTTCCTGTAACCCTACGCGTTCAGCACGAAGGTTGCTTTACTTCGACAAGGTATCTCTATAGGGGATGTTGTTAGAGCATTGCTCGGTCGAACTCGCATGCGTTGCTATCTTAAGCATGTTTGTCAATGTTAGTGATCAACACTATAAGTCTTTATTTCTAGTCTACTATAGCTAAGTCTCGGACTAGGATATAAAGTGTGGTTGAGATCAAGGACTTCATGGAGATTCATCATACAAGAAGAAGAACTACTCAAGGAACTGGTGGAACTTCTCGACAAAAAGGTATGTGAAGACTTGAACTTATCTATCACTCAAAAGTCTATCTATTCTATCTCCTACTTCTTCAGACAAAAAGTCGTATGTTATATATAGACTTTGATTATACACAGTTGGTATTTCGAGCCGAGTATACCTCGCCTATCTATATCTCGAAATATGTGTTGGTAAGCTTTTCGCTTCAACCAAGTTTATCTTTACCTAGTGACGAAAGTCATGATATGTTTCAATCACTTTGAAAATTGCTTTGACGAAAAATGTTTCAATGATTGGAATGAGAGTTTAGATTACATAACCGATGGTGGACATAAGCATTGTTGTGGAAACACATTTATGTATAAGTCCTATTCCTTGAACCAAAATTTGCGAACTTTGTTGATCAAGAGAACCGGAAGAATGGCGTGAGCCAAGTCCGCGAATTCAGTCCGCGAACTGCCGAAGTTCTCAAACCCGAGAATTTCTGCTGGAGTTGAAAAACTAGTGCGTGAAGGTAAGTCCGAAAACTCAGTCCGCGAACCTAGTCCTCGAACCGGCGAAGTTCTCATCCCGAGATTTTCTGTTGGAGTTTGTAAACTTTGCCCGGTAACTTAAGTCTGCGAACCAAGTCTGCGAACTTAAGAAGGTTATATATCTAAAGACGATTTCTGAACTTAAACTTAAAAAGACTAAGGAATGCAGTTTGCAAACCGTGTCTATAAAAATTCATGAACCGATTCGAGTGAATCAAATCATCTTTGCTTCAATTGTGTCTTGTGTAGTTACATAAGAATTCGTTACAATTGAACAACTCTCTAACTAGTTCATTTAATTCATGTGAACTAGTTATGGTGAAGAAGAACATGGTTGATATGAAATTCTCATATGGCTAACCTTTTGGTTAACTATTATTGAACCAACAAGTGCATACGTTTGGGTACGGTTAACAAACCTAGAAGCGTGCATTTGAATTGTGTGTAACAAGGTAAGTTTTTGATCTAATGGTTGAGAAATATTATCTTGAATCTAAATCAGGTTTTCATCTAACGGTATATATTGATTTCTTTGTTACCAAGGTAACTTAATGGCAAACCCTGATTTGAAAGACTATATAAGGGGACATCTAGCATCAATGTAAAACTAATCCCCATACCTTACGTGTGATACTAGTTTGCGTGCTACAGTCGTCTCTCCTTTAACCTTTGGTTTTCTTCTTCTAAAACCAGGTTAACGACTTAAAGACTTCATTGGGATTGTGAAGCCAGACCGATAATACTTTATCGTAGTTGTGTGATCTGACTTGCATCTTCTATCGTACGAGTACAATCATATTGATTGGCTTGATATTGATATCTCTGATATGCAAGATATAAAAAGTAATCACAAACACCTTCGTCTCATCGTTTGTGATTCCGCAACATCTTGTTTCGCTACCATACGATTAAGATTGTTGTGAGGTGATTGATAACTCTAGGCTGTTCTTCGGGAATATAAGACCGGATTATCAATTGGTTCCTGTTTACCTTGATTACTATCAAAAGACGGAACAAAACCTTTTAGGGTTTATCTGTGAGAGACAGATTAATCCTTCGATAGACTTGTCTATGTGAGACATATTTGTTTGTCATCAAGTCTTCGACTTTGGGTCATAGCAACTCTTAGTTGTGGGTGAGATCAGCTAAGGGAATCAAGTGCGCAGTATCCTGCTGGGATCAGAGGCGTAGGGAGTACAACTGTACCTTGGATCAGTGGGAGACTGATTGGGGTTCAACTACAGTCCAGTACGAAGTTAGCTTGGAGTAGGCTAGTGTCTGTAGCGGCTTAATACAGTGTGTGTTCAATCTGCATTAGCGGTTTCCTCGTTAACAAAATTTCTGGTGTCTGTGTTATTTCAGTTTCCGCATTATATTGTTTTATCTTTATAATTGAAATAATACAGGTTGTGCGTTAGATAATCAATTAGGGTAATCCAACCTTTGGTTGTTGATTGTCATTGATTGATCCTCGGATATTGGTCTTTCGTACCATCCAAGTTATTCCTTGTATTTGATTAGAACTCGCAGTTCCTGCTTGAGTAAATCAAATCAAGAGAGAGATATAAACTTATTGATATACTCTTAATTGATTGAGTCTTGTTGATTCTCTTAAATGTATATTCGAGTTTGTCCATACAGATTGCTAAGCGAAATATTGGGTGGTGTTGTTAGACCCCCGCTTTTTCAATTGGTATCAGAGCAGGCAAACACGTTTAAGGCCTTACAAGTCTATGTTTGTAGCGATCTGACTATATGGACCATAAATCTCAATTGACGCTTCACCAGGTTTAAAAAACAATCGTAGAAAAAAGTCTGATAAACTGGTTACTCTTCAAAAGGGGTTGGATGAACAAATCCGGATCAACTCTGATCTTGTTTCCGAAATTGCAATTCTTAAGGATTTGATATCGAGTAATAGTCCCTTGATGAGTATGAGAAACTCCAGTTGTTCCTTTTTAAAGAATAGTCGTAAATCAGATAGTATTTAACGGCCGGTTGTTGTGAAAAATGATATGACAGGAACCACTCAGACAAACTTCAAAGCTTTGACTCATATTGTTGTTGTGATTCTTTCAATCATCTTCAACAAGTTTGTATGTCATTTCAAAAGAGTCTGAATGTTGCAAGTAATCTTTGTAACAAAACTAAACGACGTTTTGTTACTCTGAAAGGACATACAAAATCATTAGGAAACTCTAAACAGAGAAGTACTAATAGCATGGGTGCCTTTGCTTTAAGATCTACGTCTCCTTTTCAATGATTTCTTGATAGTGGATATAGTAGACATATGACAGGCGATCTCACATGGTTTGTTTCATCTATTGACTACGAAGGAGGACCTGTAACATTTGGAGATGGGAGTTGTTTCTACATCAGTAAGAAGGGAACGATCAAACTGCCCGGTGTTCCAGAAATCCATGATGTGGTATACGTAAAAGGTATGACTTCTAATCTTCTTTCTATTAGTCAGGTTTGTGACAAAGGCCATCGAGTTGTCTTCAATGCAAATGGATGTGACATTGTAGACAAAACTGGGAAAGTAATTTTTCAAGGGACTCGTGGCAAAAACAATTGGTATCTTCTAGATACTCAGTTTAGCAATCGTTGCAATTTGACTAAGGTGGAATCTACACATCTTTGGCATGAACGTTTTGGTCACATCAATTATGGTCTTCTAACTAAGATCATTAACAAAGAACTTGTTAGAGGCATTCCCAAAATCAACGCAAAGATTGAAGGTGTATGTGGTGCCTGTCAGAAGGTAAGCAAACGAAAGTTCACCACAAATCATCTCGATATATTCTCACTAAAGCTCCACTTGATTTAATTCATATAGACCTCTTCGGACCAATTCAACAACCCACTGTTGCTGGTAAGAAGTATGCTTTAGTTATGGTAGATGATTACACAAGATTCACTTGGGTTGCATTTCTATCTCATAAGAATGAAACTCTTGGTGAATTCAAGATTATTGTTAAAAGGATCCAGAACGAACAAGGTCGCAAACTAAAGAAAATTAGAAGTGATCGTGGAACTGAATTCAAAGACACCAAGGTATTTGAATTCTGTGACGAACTAGGGATCATTCAACAATACTCTCCACCTATTACTCCTCAAGCTAACAGAGTTGCTGAAAGAAAGAATAAGAATATTCACTGCTACGTTTCAAAACTTGCGGCAGTCTATTGGTGTTGTTCTGGTTCATTAAAACGTTTCTATAACTCTTGCCCCTATGCTTATTTCTATCTTTTGGGCAATCGAGTTTGAAACTCCAGTAGGTTTACTCCAGGTCAGTGTCTGTAGAGTTGTTTTTGTCTTGTTAGTATCTTTTTTGTTTCAAATCCTTCTTTTCTTTCGAAATTAAGGTCTCTCGTTGTTGTTTTCTTGGGAATGACATCAAATTGGGGAGAGTTCTTTTGAACTTTTGCTTAATGGCCATATCTTGAGGGGTATGCGGCTGTGGAATTTTAGAGGGGTTATCTTGTATCTTTAAACTCCTTGATGAATGAATTTAGCTTCGGCTTTATGATTGCATCTAAATTCGTTGGTATGTATTTTTTTTTTCTTTTAGTCATGAAATGTCTCTTACGGAAATTTCATTATGATCCCGTTCTTGTACCTTTGCCAATTTTATTTACAAAAAGGGGGAGAATTAATATGTAGTTCACACTACAAATACATATGGTTTTCAGATCATTGTGTAAGGGGGAGTGGTTTCCATGTGAGATGGAGTATTGACTAAGGGGGAGTGATACATATCACCATAGTATTATTTTTGAAGTTTTGATACAATTGAACTTTGACACTGTGTAATAATACTATGAACTGTATAACAATGATCGAGAATTATGTTTTCTCATTGTTATAGCTACGGATCTTCAAAAACGGTGATGCTAAACTTACAACCTTTGGGATCATTGGAGTACTTGGAAATGACGAAGATTTCGAGGAACGTTGAAGATTAGACATGTGTAATAGGAACTACTAAAGTTTCATTATCTTTTTTGTATTCCATATGTATTGATAGTTTTGTCACTAAAATTGACAAAGGGGGAGATTGTTAGAGCATTGCTCGGTCGAACTCGCATGCGTTGCTATCTCAAGCATGTTTGTCAATGTTAGTGATCAAAACTATAAGTCTTGATTTCTAGTCTACTATATCTAAGTCTCGGACTAGGATAGAAAGTGTAGTTGATCTCAAGGACTTCATGGCGATTCATCATGCAAGAAGAAGAACTACTCAAGGAACCGGTGGAACTTCTCGACAAAAAGGTTCGTGAAGACTTGAACTTATCTATCGCTCAAAAGTATATCTATTCTATCTCCTACTTCTTGAGACAAAAAGCCGTATGCTATATATAGACTTTGATTATAAACAGTTGGTATTTCGAGCCGAGTATACCTCGCATATCTATATCTCGAAATATGTGTTGGTAAGCTTTTCGCTTCAACCAAGTTTATCTTTACCTAGTGACGAAAGTCATGATATGTTTCAGTCACTTTGAAAATTGCTTTGACGAAGAATGTTTCAATGATTGGAATGAGAGTTTAGATTACATAACCAATGGTGGACATAAGCATTGTTTTGGAAACACATTTATGTATAAGTCCTATTCCTTGAACCAAAGTTTGCGAACTTTGTTGATCAAGAGAACCGGAAGAATGGCGTGAGCCAAGTCCGCGAACTCAGTTCGCGAACTACCGAAGTTCTCAAACCCGAGAATTTCTGCTGGAGTTGACAAACTAGTGCGTGAAGATAAGTCCGTGAACTCAGTCCGCGAACCCAGTCCGCGAACCGGCAAAGTTCTCATCCCGAGAATTTCTGCTGGAGTTTGTAAACTCTGCCGGGTAACTTAAGTCCGCGAACCAAGTCTGCGAACTTAATCTTAGAGAAGATAATACTCAATATGATAGAAAATACAAGATCATATCACACAACTACATAGAAAATAGTTGGGTATGGCTTCACAATTCCAATGAAGTCTTTAAGTCGTTAACCTACAGGGTTTCGTGAAAAATCTATGGTTAAAGGAGAATCGACTCTAGTCGCAGCTAGTATCACATAGGAGGTGCGGGGATTAGGTTTCCCAGTTGCTAGAGTTTTCTTTTATATAGTCTTCAAATCAGGATTTGGAATCATCGTTACCGTGGTAACAAAGCATTCAATATTCACCGTTAAATGAAAACCTGATTAGACTCAAGATAATATCTTCCAACCATTAGATCAACTTAGCTTGTTACAAACAAATGAAATGTGAGTAACCGTACCTAAACGTGTACACCTTGTTGGCTCAACAATAGTTAACCGAAGTTAGCCATATGAACACTTTCATATCAACCTTATTCATCTCAACCATAACTAGTTCAAATGACTCAAATGAAACTAGTTCTAGAGTTGTTCAATTGTTTATATTCTCATAGAAATATACAAGACACAATTAAAGCAAAATCGACTTTGATTCACTCGAATCAATTCATGAACATTATAGCCACAGTTTGCAAAAGATTGCATTCCTTATTATATAAATGTATTAGTTCATGAACAAACCGATTTTAGAACATCATCCACTTAGGTATGCATACGGGTATGCGTACCTAAGTAACCAGACCAAGTTTGGGTTTCGCCAGTACGCGAACTGGTATGCATACCATCCAAACTCAGCAGAAATTTCCGGACTTGAACCTTACGCCAGTACGCGTACCGGTACGTATACCAGGTTCCTGGACTTCTCAAACAAACCAGTACGCATACGGGTATGCATACCATGGTTCCCGGACATGGATTACATTTATGCAACTACACACACTATGCTTAAATGCAATTGTTCTAAACTCTCATTTCAGCCTTGAAACATTCTTGGAAGATGGGAATAGATGTCCCACACAAACTATTAGCTTCAAAAAAAAATTAAAGTGATTGAATGATCAATACGAAACATTTTGAGTCTATATCAAATGACTGTCTCACACAAATCATGTAAGACGTTACCAGGCGATTTTCACATGATCATCTTTTGACTTTCGTCAAGAGTATAAGATGAACTTGGTTAAAGCGAAAGCTTACCAACACATATTTCGAGAAATATGTAAGCGAGTTAAACTTAGCTCGAAATATCAAATGTGTATAACTGAAGTCTATATATCTATAAGACTTTTGTCTCAAATAGGAGGTAAAATAGATAGACTTTTGAGTGATAGATGAGTTTAAGTTTCCACATAGCTTTTGTTGACGAAGTTCCAAAAGCTCCCCTTAGTAGTTTTTCGTCTTCAATCGGTGAACGCCGTGAAGTCTAATGCTCAACTACACTTTTTATCCTAATCCAAGACTTAGCTATAAGTAGACTAGAAATCAAGACTTATAGTTTTGGCAACTAAACTTGACAACAAGCTTGAGATAGCAACGCTTGCGAGTTCGACCGAGAAGTGCTCTAACATTAAGAGCTTAACTTTTGAGCATATATGAGATATCAATTCTAATCACCAGAACAAAGAACACATACATCTCATAAGATAATGCAACACACACAAATATATATATAATCAATAAACATTAGGTACTGCAAGTTCATCTTCAAAAAATAAAATTTAACTAAATAAGTCTTAAACATGCAAAATGAAAATTGTTCCAAATATCTTCTCTACTCATACAATATGCTATCTCAAACCCTAAGTTAAAATTTCACAAGAAGTTACCTAGTAAAAAGAATAAATACTTACTTTATAGATCCTGGAGTGTAATCAATATTTCTTTATTCTTCAAGTTCCTATTCAATGAGAGTCAACCCAGATTCAATGCTTTCAATCTTGTCTTCTAGTCTTTTTGAGGAAGCTTGCAGATATCCATTGAGTGCTTGAATTTGATTAAGCGCTAGGTCCATCTTGAGAGTAAAACGTCAGGTTCAGAACAATTGACAAATGGTTATAAGGTGTATAGACATACTTACTTGAGTATAGTCACAACCGGAAGATTCAATGCAAATCTTGTTGATAGAAAATTGTTACTCACATCAAGTTATTCTTATGATGTGAAACCACCAAGTCCGATGACTTTTAAATGGTGGAAATAAGACATTTTTACCATCACAATTTTGTGAAATAACATTGTTTTTGACCAAATGTAATAACTTATCACTTGAAGAAACATCTCTTGGATCACAACTCAAACTTGAGATGTTTATAAGTCTTTCAGAAGCATAATTCATATGTTAGTCCTTTCAGTTTAAACAATATGGAATATGGAAATACAATTTGACCCTTTTATAGGTTGTAGTTCTCATCTAAGGGGGTAATGAGAACCAACCAAAAAGGATTATTGTGTGAAGCAATTCCTTCCACAATGTATGGGGTCAGGTGGTTCCTCAAGAACAACAGAAAGCAAGGGTTCCTTACTTGAACTGAAATCTTTCTACTTTATCCATATGACCAAGAATAGTCTCAGATGAACTACCTTGGGACTTGATTTGTTTCTTTTTGTTCCGTAACTTGTTCCTTAGTTCATAAATAGATATTCGAAGATCGAGTACAACTTTGTTCAGTTCTTTTGAAAGATCTAACTCTTTCGTCTGGGACTTCCTCTCCTTGGACCGAGAAATTTAAGAACGTTTACTTTCCTGATCTTTGATTCTTATAACACATTGATCATATAAGTGATCCCATTTTTCACTGGGACAAGGGTTTCATATCCTTGCAAATGGTTTGGTAATCCTCTCGACATGAGATGAAGGAGTTTGCCATAAAATGTGCTTAGGAGAATCACACCGATTCTTCTATATGTGAATATTAAAATCATAAACAAGCTTATTAGTTTTTTGTTGTTCCTTTTTCAAGTTATCGAGTTGATTTTCCAAGATCTCAACCTTTTTGAAAATAATCTCCTTTTACTATGGAAAGTTAACCTTCATTGAAAGAATTTCTTCCATCAAGAGATTAATTTTTTTCTTATGAAAAAGGTGGATTGGTTTCCAGTGAACCATCATAATTGTTTGAAAAATAAACATGGTCATCAAGTAAACATACTCCGTTGTTGTATTGTCTCGATCTCGTATCCATAGACGATCACACGAATTGTGAACCGATTAGTTGTATTGTCTCGACTCAGTCCATAGACAATCACTTTCGGAGAAAGGGATTATAGGTGGAAAAGTTTTAGATTGAGGTATATTTGGGTACCCTCGTCTTTTCAATTGGTATCAGAGCAGGCAAACACGAAAAGATCTAACAATCTGTGTTTGGTGTGATCCAAACTATAAGAATGAAATCGAGTTCCCATGAATCGACTTCAATTAACGTACCGCCAAGATTTGACGGAACAACTATATATGGTGGAAATCTGCTATGAAATCTTTTCTTCAATAACGAGACTTTATTACTTGGCTATTAGTCGTCGATGGTTATAATTACCCAAAGGTAGAAAATTCAGAAACTGAGTTTAAACGCTTAGTGGATTTTTCAAACGAAGAAAAGGCTTTTGCTAGGCATAATTCAGATGGTTTGGATGTTATTATTCATGCTGTAAGTCGTGATTTACAACATCATGTATCAACATGTCAAACTTCGAAAGAAGCTTGGGATAATCTTCAGATCATATTCGAAGGAAACACATCAGAGAAAGAAGCTAGACTTTAAACTCTTATGTCTGATTGGGAAAATCTTCGAATGGATGACAACGATACTTTTGAAGAGTTTCATATTGAACTCTCTGAGATAATCAATGCTTCTTTCTCTCTTAGAAAGACTATTTCTGAAAAGGATATAGTATGCAAAATTCTCATATCGTTGCCATCTAGATACGATTCGAAAAAGCATGCAATCATTGAAGCTAATGATCTGTCCTCTCTGTCTAGAAGTTCCCTAGTTGGAAAACTGAAGATATTTGATCCGGAATATCTGTCTAAACAAAAAGATAATCTGGCCTACAAAGCCATAAAAATGGTTTCGACTCAATATTCAGAAAACTCCCAAGATCAGGAATATCAAAGTGATGAAGATGAAGCTGAACTAAATCATCATTTGTCTCTTATTACTCAACGATTCAAGAAACTGTTGAGACACCGAAAAAGAGAATTACATGTGTCAAAAGGAAAACATGTCCCTTCACATAAACATGAAGATACTTGGGATGATGATGATATTATTCCTCAATGCTACAAGTGTAGAGGGTTTTGTTAGAGCATTGCTCGGTCGAACTCGCATGTGTTGCTATCTAAAGCATGTTTTTCAATGTTAGTGATCAAAACTATATGTTTTGATTTCTAGTATACTTATGACTAAGTCTCGGTCTAGGATAGTTAGGAATAGTTGAGCTCCAGACTCCATGTCGATTATCTTACGAAGACGAAGAACTAATCAAGGAACCAGTGGAATTTAATCCGACCAAAAGGTATGTGGAGACTTAAACTAATCTGTCACTCAAAAGTCTATCTACTCTATCTCTTATTCTTGAGAAAAAAGTCGTATAAGTATGATAGTTTTCATACATACACATTTGCTATTTCGAGCCGAGTTTACTCACCTATCTTTTTCTCGAAATATGTGTTGGTAAGCTTTTGCTTTAACCATCTTCATCTTTACCCATGACGAAAGTCATGATGACGTTTCAATATTGAAAATAGATTTGATGAAGATATTCGATTCTTTATTTCTAACGACTATTATATTATTATAGAAGAATATTTCAATGATTGAAATGTAGAGTTGAGATTACGTAACCAACTATGGATATAAGCATATAGTGCGTTCGCACATTAGTGTATAAATCCATGTGCCGGAAACCAAGTGCGTGCATATGTGTGCATGCGGTATTGGTGAAGGAGACAGGTTAGGTACGCGTACTAGCGGAACTTTTCCTCCCGGAAAATTCTGTTGAGTTTGGAGTTTACGAACTCATGAACCAGTCACCTTAGGTACGCGTACTGGCGGAACTTTTCTACCCGAAAAATTCTACTGAGTTTGGAAACCAAAAGCCAACTCAAATCCGGTAGCTAAGGTACGCATACCCGTACGCGTACCCAAGATGGTCATTTCTCAAATCGGTAGTTTCATGAACTTAAACAATAAATCAATAAGGAATACAATCTTTGCAAACCGCGGCTATATTGTTCATGAATTGATTCAAATGAATCAAACCGATTTTGTTTCAATTGTGTCTATGTATAAAGATCTAAGAAATCGAACAACTCTTGAACTAGTTCTTATGAGTCATTTGAACTAGTTATGAGAAATATGAATACAGTTAATATGAAAGTGCTCATATGGATAACCATTGGTTAACTATTTGTGAACCAACTAAGTGTACACGTTTAGGTACGGTTACTCAAACATAAATGAATACATTTCATTTGTGTGTGACAAGCTAAGTTTCGATCTAACAGTTGAAAGATATTAGCTTGGATAAATCAGGTTTTTCATCTAACGGTGAATTGAATGCTTTGTTACCAAGGTAAGTTGGATTGCAAACCCTGATTTGAAAATTATATAAAGGAGACATCTAGCAATTGGAAAAACGAATCCCCACACCTCATGTGTGATACTAGTTGGTTTTGCTAGAGTCGATTCTCCTTTAACCGTAGGTTTCTTCTCGAGACCCTGTCGGTTAACGACTTGAAGACTTCATTGGGATTGTGAAGCCAGACGAAACTACTTCTCTTATAGTTGAGCGATCTGATCTTTCCATTTTCTATGGTACGAGTTAAATTGTAATATTGGGTTGAGATTATATCTCCGATAGGGCAAGATAAAAAGAAATCACAAACATCTTCGTCTCATCGTTTGTGATTCCGCAATATCTAGTTTCGCTACCATACGATTTAGACTATTATGGGGTGATTGACAATTCTAGGCTGTTCTTCGGAAATATAAGTCCGAATTATCGATTGGTTCATGTTCACCTGGATTTTATCAAAAGACGGAACAAATCTTTTAGGTTTATATGTGGGAGACAGATTTATCTATCATCGTAGACTTTTCTGTATGATACAAATTTTTTTATTAAAGTCTTCGACTTTGGGTCATAGCAACTCTTGGTTGTGGGTGAGATCAGCTAAGGGAATCAAGTGCGTCGTATCCTTTTGGGATCAGAGATGTAAGGAGCGCAAATGTTCCTTGAATCTGTGTGATATTAATTAGGGTTGAACTACAGTCCAGACCGAAGTTAGTTTGTAGTAGGCTAGTGTCTGTAGCGGCTTAATACAGTGTGGTGTTCAATCTGGACTAGGTCCCGGGGTTTTTCTGCATTTGCGGTTTCCTCGTTAACAAAATTTCTGGTGTCTGTGTTATTTCTATTCCGGATTTTATTTTGTTATATAATTGAAATATCACAGGTTGTGCGTTAAGATCAATCAATTAGAATATCCAATATTTGGTTGTTGATTTACATTGATTGACACTTGGATATTGGTCTTTGATAAAGACTCGCAGATTTCCATTTGCTTGAGTAAAGATCAAATCGAGAGATAGGGATATTAACTCCTTGATATATTGTTTATTAAGATTGAGTCTGACTGTCTAGTTGATTCTCTTAACAGTATATTGGAGTTAGTCCATACAGATTGCTAATCGCAATATTGGGTGTGGTTGTTAGACCCCCGCTTTTTCAGGTTTGGTCATATTTCTCCAGACTGTCCAACTAAGGATACACAGTGGAAGAGAAATGCTTACACTTCCACACTTGATTATTGTCCTAATGAGAATGATCAAGTTGATGTGATGGATCATGTTGCAACCATTGAAGAAGTTGAAAAAGCGGGGGTATAACAACCACACCCAACAATTCGATTAGCAATCTGTAGGGACAAAATCCAATATACTTTCTAGAGAATCAACTAGACAGTCAGACTCACTCTAGAGAAAAGTATATCAAAGAGTTTATATCTCAATCTCTCGATTTGCTAACCCGGACTTATTGTAGGATCAGAATCTCGCAATGACAATGTTTCAGCGAAATTATCAATGACACAACACAACAACGTCGCAGAAAAATTTCAGAAATGATAAAATAAATGACGTCAGCTAAGATCACGAGAAAGATATGATAGTCCTGCGAAAATTAGAGTGTTTGCGAAATTAACATTTGTAAGGCTGCGAGAATGTCGTAGACCATACCCGAAAATAAAGGACAGATTGGCTGTCATCCACTATGTATTTCCTTATAAATAGTCGTTCGAGTTGTAAAGAGAGGGGGAGAGATCTTTTTTGAGTAAGAAACAAGTAAATAGGAGAGAGAAAGTCTAGAGCAGAGATCATCCTTGATTTCTTTATCTTTTCTTGTAAGAACATTCAAAGATTGATCAATAAAATTAAGAGTGTAAACCTAAAAATGAGTTGATTAATAATGAAATCATATGAGGGGTGTAGTGTAGGATTTCCTGCAACTACATAATGGCGCTAGAAACAGGGACGTGTTGAAGATTATTCTAGAAAAAACTGAAGATTGGTATTGAGATTTGTGAAAATTTAGAGTGATCGATTAAGAATTTTCCATAATTTCTTGCAATATTGTTAACATTGAAGAAATGGCTAGAAGAAGAAATACATCCGAACAACCGACTACTGTTAGAAGAAGCAAAAGAATTGCTGGAAGAAAAAGAAGTGAAATGGGAGAATCTACTAGAATGAGAAGTAATAGAGAAAATCAAATTCAACCACCAATTCGACAAACACTAGTTCAAGGGAGGAATACAGATTATGATAGGGTGAGCATACACACTTGGCAATCAAATTCGGCAGAAGAAGTAGAAGAAGAGCAACAAAACAGAAATTATAGACAGGAAGAGAGAAATCAAGAAGCAGATGAAGGAATAATTCATGGAGATGAGGAAATTGGAGCATTAGAAACGTTGAGACGAAGAATACATGAAGAAAGAAGAGCTGAGGCAGAAGAACGTGCAAATTTAACAAGGCAAAATCACGAATTAAGGATGGAGAATATAAGACTACAGAATAGAAGATCGAGAAGTATTACAAAATCATATTCAAGATCGAATAGAAGAGAAATAAGGCGAAACTCACCCACAATCAATGCTGGAAACAATATTCAAGAAGAAATATCAAATCCTAATGAAGAATATTGCGAAAATAGAGAAAGAGCTGATGATCGTTACGTTCCACAAAATGAAACTTTTGATGATGGGAAAATGGTGGAAATCAAGAAAACGGACAACATCAGGGACGAAATGACCAAGATGGCGAAGGAAATCGAGAGGAAGGAAGAAGAATTTTACATGTGAGAGAAACTCAAAGAAATCAACAGACAATTGAAGAAGAAATTGAAAGACATTATGCTGAAAAAGCACGTTTAATCTGCGAACGTGAAAGATTGAGAGCGGAAATGAAAGAACAAGAGCTTCAGGAGACAATTCGCCAAAACAATCATGACAATCGAGAAAGAAGGCATACACAAAACCGGAATAACGGTAATCTCAATGAGGAGTATGATAGAGTAAAGAGGATGGATGAAAGACAGCGAATTGAATTGATAAGAAATGAACAAAATCATGGAGGGGAAAATGAAATGCATCATCATATGCGAATTCAAGATAGAGATGAGGAAGAGAATCGCAGAAGAAGACGAGATGAGGATAATGAAGAAGAAATGCAAAATTTCGCGAGAGAAGATAGACATGAACGCAGAATAAGAGAGGCGAAATTAAAGAGACCAATGGATCAAGATTCAGGTGTAAATAAACAAATCTTGAAAGAATTAGAAGAAATGAGAGGAATGCTAAATAATAGAGGAGAAGTAGGTAGAATACAATTGGATGAAGCAATAGAAGAAGCAGCGAAAACTCCATTTACAAGGGAAGTACAATTAGGAGGAATACCACCGAAATGCAATTTGCCCGCATTAACCAGCATTTTTGATGGAACAACTTGTGCAATTCAACACATTAAAGCCTATGTGAGGTGCATGTTACAATGGGAAAATCATGATGTCGTATTGTGCAAATATTTCGCATCCAGCTTAACAGGAGAGGCGTTAAAATGGTTTGAAGGTCTACCAAAGAACACAATAACCTCCTTCAATCATTTTCAGACTACATTCTTGAGGGCATATATAAGTAATAATTCCTCGCGACCTGGTATAGAAGATGTGTATGGATTAAAACAAAGGATTGGCGAAAGTTTGAAACACCTGACTAAAAGATGGAGAACTATATGTAGCGAAATGGCTGGCCGTGTAGATGATAGATATCTTATATTATCATTTATCAATGTTATGTTTGCAACAAACCTATTATATGTCCTAATTTTCAGAGTCAAGAATACGATCACAATGACTGAATTGCGAGAACTTCAAGAAGAATACATTGCTCTAGAGGAAAGGAAAAATGAAATGGAATCATATCCAGTTGCGAACACCAGCTCACAAACAGCGAATGCAAGCTTATTTACCCAAGCTAATAAACACAGTGGCGAATACTTCGCAAGTACAACAAGAGAAGGTGACAAGTAACAATCAACAGAAACTGATATCTATGGGAAGCCGAGATCAAGAAGAGTATGAAAGAGAAAGAAATTTCTACAATCGTGGAGGAAATAACAAGATTCAAAGACTCGATCAACCGCAAGAAACTTATGGAGGTCAAAGAAAAAACTATAATAGAGGACAAGGAGGTCACAAGGTAGTATGGGAAGAAATCAAGATGCCACCTCTAAATGCAAGTGTGGAGAAGATATGGGAAGCTATAATCTTGATGGAGAATATACCAACACCATGGAACATGGGAACGGAACCAGCTCCAACAGAAGTCATGAGTTTTGTTCTTATCATCATTTTCATGGACATACCACAAATGATTGCGGAAATGTAAAAAGATCTATTTTGAGAATGATAGATCAAGGAAAACTAAACGACTTTCTGGTAGGGCATCCACAATCTCAACTACTGCCACCACCACCAGAACATCATAAAGTGAATACGATGAAAAAGAAAGAAACATTCTTCATAGAAGTTGGTGCAAAAGCAAAAAATCTATTCTGTCACTCTATCGTACATTCATATAAGACAATTGAAGATTTTCATGATAATGTTTTGAGTAGAGTGTTCGCAAGAGATAATGATGGAAGAGAAATTATGAATATTGCGAAAATCTCGCCACTAGAGGAATGGCAGAAACAAATCATTTCTTTTACCGCAGAAGAAATTCCCGAAGGAGAAGAGGTGCATGACAATCCATTGGTAGTAAAATTAGAAATTAATCCAAAACCGAAAGAAGATGAGGATGATGAAGCTGAAGATTCATGGGCAATCAATAGAATTCTAATCGATACTGGAAGCTCTGTGAACATCTTATTTTATCATACTTATAAAACCATGGGTGGAAGAGATGATGATCTTATACCATCAACATATAAGATATATGGTTTTAATGGTACTGCTAACAAGCCTAAAGGGGAGGTTACTATGCGAATTCCATTGAAGGGAATATCTTCTGAAATCTTATTCTGTCGTTGATGTAGAATCACCCTACAATGCGTTAATTGGTCGACCTTGGCTACATGGGATTCTAGGTGTAGCTTCAACTTTCCACCAGTGCATCAAATTCCCTCACCCCAGTGGTGTAGGAATCATAAAGGGAGATTGGGTTGAAGGAAAGAGGTGTTACGAAACTGAGATAGAATCTTGCGAAGGAAGAGCAAACAAGAAGGAAAACTGGCGACACAAAATCAAAGATACACAAAGAAGTGAGAGGTTGATGGTGGATACAATCGAAAGGAAAGGAGAAGAGATGTTGCGAAATTAATGCTAGCTCAGAATAAAAATATGAACATACCACTACTAAGGAAGCAGTAGCAGAAAATAATAAAGAAGCAGAGGATGACAAAGGTAATAAAAACAAGTATGAATGATTAAGTTGTTGCGATACTCTCGCAATAAGCAAATTCTCAAAAATACATTTGATTGAATGGCAAAATTGAGATTGCGAAATTCAGATACAATATGATGATTTGCGAGACTCTCGCAGAGATAATGAATTTTACAGAAATAATCAGAGAAAAATGACAAAAGAGAAAGAGGCGAACCTTTATGGCGTACACCCTAGTTCGCGAATACAATTTCGCAAGAGGCAAATGTAAGACCTAAAGTACGTCATATAAGGGGGTACCTATTGCATGGCTCAGGGAAAGGCTACACCGCCACCGGAACCTGAGTCATGGAGATTTGGGGTCAATGAAGCCCATCCGGGAGAGGCACCTTGGATTCTCAGCTTAAGCATATGACTTAGGTTGGGCGACTAAGGTAATAAGGACTCTCCCAAGGAGTGCAGATCTGATCAAGGCGCCGAGGTACACGGTTGAGTCAAGAGTGCCAGAGACGTTTGAAGCGTACTTTGCCATTCTTGACAAGTCTTGGCTTATACTGCACTCGGCCTGAAGAAAACCCCACTTAGGGTGCAGTCTCGTAACCATAAGCCCTATAGGTAAAAGGGATAAGAGGCTGCGAAAACAACTGGTTGTTGTTAAGACTGGATGGGAGGAGCTAACCTTGTATGGTAGAAGTACGCCTCCTTGAAGGGGCAACCAGGGGGAGATAAGGGCGGCACCCTCCATTAGGGAGCTGATAAGTGTCTTAAGACGCAAATGTCATGAGGCTTTTTATTCGCAAGGATATTAAGGCTTGTCATATTTGTGCAACAATCCTGAAGAGGCAATAATACAAAAGAAAAGGATAAGACGAGATCAATGGGTTTTCGCATGAAAGTGCGAAGACGTCCTGCGATTTCGTCGCAAGACGGCAATGTCATGGGGCTTCATTTTCGCAAGAATATTTAGGCCTGTCATATTGTCGCAACATTCCTGAAGAGGCCATAATACAAAAGAAAAAGTTAAGGCAAGATCAATGGGTTTTTGCATGAAAGTGCAAGGACGTCCTGCGATTTTGTCGCAATGACAAGAGGTGGCATAATAAGACCTTTAATTAGGAAGGCAAAAAGACCACACAGGAATGAGATTTTGAAAAGAAACAAAATTCACTTCGCATAAGATTGCGAAGTTATACAATAAGAATTTTTTATGAAATCTCTCATTTGGATTCAAATAACAGAGGCAAGTATGGGAATGTATGAAATTAGAAAATGTTATTTGTCTCCATATGATAGATTTACTCAAAGATTCAAGAATTAATGATTATATTGATTAACTGTATTGCAAAGAAGAATTGTTTTAATTAATGCAGGTCAAAATGAAAGAAACACAAATATACAGAAGAAAATAAATGTACAAGTATTACAAAGAATCAAAGAAAGAAATAAAGACTACTTCTTAGTTAATCCTTCATTATCTTCATCAGACTTGTTCCCTTCTTCGTCTGCGTCAGAATCTTCATCACCATCAGAACTTCCATCACTATCAGATTCTTCATCGTCAGCTTCGCTATCAGAGATAATCAAACTGGGAGTATTCTGTGGGATTTCTTCCAAGACAAGGATAATCAGAATGTGGGATATTATGATCGTCACAAACCATTTGGATAGTTTGATTGCGAAAATGCATAGCATCATTCTTAAAATTCGCAACAGTGATCTTGATTTGATTCTTTAATCTAGAATACTTGTCGTTGCGAGAAGAAAGATTCTTTGCGAGTTCCTCCTTTTCAGCTTCGAGTTCTCAATCTTTTCACGATATCTATTTTTCAGAATCTGCGAGCAAAAGACAATCAATTATTAACTTGATGAGAATTCATAAGAAGCAAAAGATTAGTAAAGAAGAGCAGTTAGTAACCTTCTCTGTCAGAAATCATATCTCTAATCAAGGCTGTATGCTCAACTTGGAGACTAACATTTACACCTAAATCTTTTCTAGCATCATCTAAGATTTTCGCAGCCCAAACAAATTCATCCTCACTACTTATAAGAAGACGAGAACGAATTTGATTTTCCCTTTCGCAGAGTTCGATATTCTTGCGGTTAGCTTCATCTCGTTCAAGTTGAACTTCAAGAAGAGCCTCTTGGAATTTCGCCAAAGCCTTGGCACCTTGATCAGAGATGCGATCCTTATCATCTATGAGACCGCTAATTTTGGTTCTTAACTCATTGGTTTTCTCTTTAGAATCAAGAAGGAGACGCTTAAATCGGTTGGCTAAGCCTAAACTAGATCTATGATCAATTTCTAAGAGGCGAAATTTAGATCTAAGCTCATTTAGAGAAAGAGATGAAATTCTATCATTTGAGAAGCTATTTAAGGAATTGTTAAGACGCTCAAGAAGGGTATCATTATCCAAGGCATTAGGAAATGAACGAAGAAGGGTAGCTTCATCAGAAAGACCATAAATGTCTGCAAAAAGGATCATTTAAATAAGAATAAAACAACAGGATGAATGAATAAAGGGAAAAGAGAAAAGTAACATACCGTAAAGCTGATTATTAGCTTGCTGAAGACTAGAGATTTTGTTCTTATACGAAGAAGAATCAATTTCTAATTGTCTATTTTTCTCGCGAAGACCTTTAACTTCAGCTTCCAATTCTTCATTCTTTTTGCGAAATTGAAGATTCTTCTTTTCAAGATTTTCGTCTTCTCTCTAGATCTGAGGCAACACAAAAGAAGCTTTTCCAGCCTGCGAAAAAATATAAAAAATATTAATATAGAAAGAAATTTTGAGTTATAACAATGAAGAAGTAAAAGGATAAAAGTATACCAGACTATTGAGAGAATGCAAGAAGGGAGTCACTGATCTAGAAACTCCACGAAGAGAGCTATCACCATCCAGTAAAGGGACATCGCAAAGGGTAGCGAGAGCTTTGCAGGTATTTGCGAATTGGCTATCTCCCATTCCTTGTAGAGAATCAGAAAAGAGGCCAGAGAGCTTAGCCATAGAAGATTCAGGTGGAGAATCTTCACTTGAGCAAGATCATCGTTGTCCTCATCACCCTTGTCACTTTCGGAATTTTTTGAGGAGGAATATTTGAAGGAGAGAAGAACGAACTTTCCTTTTCTTTGGAGGAGGACCAGTTGATTTTTCCCTGCGAAGAGCACCTTTACCTTTATCACCAATCTTCGCAACATCGGCAGATTCTTCTACTTCAGCAATAATCTTCACACACAGATAGAAATAAGAAATGGAAGCATGGAAGTAACAGTATACTTTAAAATCATAAGAGAAAATTTAAATCATAAGAAAAATTTCTTACCTCATCTGTGTATGAGCGAAGAGCTAACAGAGTACTAGATTTCCCAGTCCTGTTATAACTATCTTTCAGTTTTTGGATCTGCGGAATGTCGCAAGAGTTAGCGAACAAATAATAAATCAATAAAGAAATATAAAGTGAGTTAAATGGGAAGAAACATACCTCTTTCTCCTTCTCGGGCCAAGAGAAAACCCAAGGTTGATAAGCAGCGAGATTCGCAGGAAGAACATTTGACCCAGCAATGTAGGGTCCTTTTAGCATTAAAGGAAAAACACACCATTTATCATCTTTGGATTGGCGAGGAGTTGTGTTTTTACCAGAATGCCAGTCAATATCTTGCATGAGAATTTTGGCTTCATCAATGTTATCTTTCCTTTTTAAGCGAATACCCCAGCGAGTATTCTCTTTCTTCATGGAGATAAGTTCATAGTTCTCAAAGAAATTCGCTACTGTGTATTTCTCACTATCTCTAGGTTTGCGAATTTAGGATCCCTAAGTTCTTTGGAGTAAAGAGATCCTCTACCAGCACCACGATTAGCGAACTCTAGCATCAGACGGATGCAGTCCCCACTCAGTTGGAAGATAGCTCGCGAAAATCCCGAGTGAGCGAGAATTTCATAAAATAAAGGAAGATCTGGGTTATAAAGAGGAATAGGGAGACCTGCGAGAATCTGACCTAGCGAAATTATGATTGATTGATCATCACAATACTGATCAGAGAAAAGTTTGACAGAAAGAATTGATTTGGCATTTTCACCAGGAATGGTGGAGAGTGTGAAACCTTTATCAGCAAGATCTTTTTGGACATCTTGTAAATTTTTCATATCTATGACCACTTGGAGCCATGTTTGAATATAGAGTATGGGAATGTAAAAGTAAGAGGATTGAAGGAGAAAAATTAACAGCAGAACTTGCAGAAGAATAACAGAGTTGCAGAGATGAGAGAATAAAAATAGAAGAGAAAGTAAAAAGAAAATGGAAAGGAAGAGTATATAAAGGAGATTTTTTTACTCGAAGAAATAAACACCATTAAGACGAAGAGACGTGAGCGGTTGAAAAGTAGCGGTTACAGAAGACGTGTCAAGAAACAAATGGATGAAAGAATACGTGTGATAAATGAAGAATATGAAAAGATGAACAGCTGCGGCATTTCTCACATCATTCTCTACTTTGCAGAGAAGATATGAGAAGAGGCAAGATGTAGGATCAGAATCTCGCAATGACAATGTTTCAGCGAAATTATCAATGACACAACACAACAACGTCGCAGAACAATTTCAGAAATGATAAAATAAATGACGTCAGCTAAGATCACGAGAAAGATATGATAGTCCTGCGAAAATTATAGAGTTTGTGAAATTAACATTTGTAAGGTTGCGAGAATGTCGCAGACCATACCCTAAAATAAAGGACAGATTAGCTATCATCCACTATGTATTTCCTTATAAATAGTCGTTCGAGTTGTAAAGATAGGGGGAGAGATCTTTTTTTAGTAAGAAACAAGTAAATAGGAGAGAGAAAGTCTAGAGCAGAGATCATTCTTGATTTCTTTATCTTTTCTTGTAAGAACATTCAAAGATTGATCAATAAAATTAAGAGTGTAAACCTAAAAATGAGTTGATTAATAATGAAATCATATGAGGGGTGTAGTGTAGGATTTCCTGCAACTACACTTATATTCCTGAAAACAGCCTAATATTATTGATCACCTCACAATAATCTTAATCGACGCAGCGAAAAAAGATATTACGGAATCAGAAACGATGAGACGAAGTGTTTGTGATTACTTTTCTATCTTGCCTATCGGAGATATAAATCTCAAGCCAATTATTTCAATTGTACTCGTAACGATAGAAATAGCAATATCATATCACACAACTACGATAAAAGTAGTATCGGTCTGGCTTCACAATCCCAATGAAGTGTTTAAGTCGTTAACCTGGCTTAGAAGAAGAAACCAAAGGATAAAGGAGAATTGACTCTAGCTTAGCACAACTAGTATCACGCATAAGGTGTGGGGATTAGGTTTCCCAGTTGCTAGAGTTCTCCCTTATATAGTCTTTCAAATTAGGGTTTGCAATCAATGTTAGCTTGGTAACAAAGCATTCAATATTCACCGTTAGATGAAAACCTGATTAGATTCAAGCTAATATTTCTCAATCATTGGATCGAAAACGTAACTTGTTACACACAGATGAAATTTCCAATTATGGGTTTATGAACCGTACCCAAACATTAACATTTGTTGGTTCAACAATAGTTAACCAATGGTTAGCCATGTGATCACTTTCATATCAACCATATTCTTCTTCACCATAACTAGTTCAACTGACTCAAATGAACTAGTTGGAGAGTTGTTCAATTGCAAGGAAATATTATGTAACTACACAAGACACAATCGAAGCAAAAACGGTTTGATTCACTCGAATCGGTTCATGAAATTTGTAGCCACGGTTTGCAAAAGCATTCATTAATTTATTTAAACATGAGTTCAAGAACAACCGGTTTTAGATATAACCACTCAAGTTCGCGGACTGGGTTCGCGGACTTAAGCTCATGGAAGTAGTACACAAACTCCAGCAGAAATTCTCGGGTTTGAGAACTTCGCCAGTTCGCGGACTGAGTTCGCGGACTTGGCTCACGCCACTTCCATTTCTCTTGATCAACAAAGTTCGCAAACTTTGGTTCAAGGAATAAGGACGTATACATATATGTGTTTCCACAACAATGCTTATATCCTACCAATGGTTATGTAATCTAAACTCTCATTTCAATCATTTGAAACATTCTCAGAGAACGTTATATAGCCGTTATTCACAGACCATTTTTCGTCAGAGAAATTTCCAAAGTGATTGAAACATTACATGACTTTTGTCACTAGGCAAAGATGAATTTGGCTAAAGAGAAAGCTTACCAACACACATTTCGAGAAACAAATATACGAGATAAACTCGGCTCGAAATAGCAAATGTGTATAATGAAAGTCTATACCAAAACGACTTTTATCTCAAGAGTAGGAGATAGAGTAAATAGACTTTTGAGTGATAGATAAGTTCAAGTCTCCACATACCTTTTAGTCGATGAAGATCCACCAGTTCCTTGAGTAGTCCTTCGTCTTGTATGATGATTGCCATGGAGTCTTGAGCTCAACTACACTTTCAATCCTAGTCCGAGACCTTTAGCTATATAGGCTATAAATCAATACTTATAGTTTTGATCACTAACATTGACAAACATGCTTGAGATAGCAACGCATGCGATTTCGACCGAGCAATGCTCTAACAGAAGTCTTTGACACTGAAATTCTTCCAACTCTAGATACTCAAGAAGAGTTTACTCCTTCAATTTTCAAAGAAATATTTCCATGTAAAGGTAAAAGAACTCACATTCTTGAATCTAACATCATTGAAATAAAATTATCGCTTGATCAACTCAAACGGAGCTTTCTGAATGATAAAGAAAAATTTAACAAGCGACTGGAGAAAATCGAGGTCACTCAATGTTCCGAAAAGGTACAAGTATCTAAACTCATTCTCGACATTAAATGTTGTTAAGATGAGATAAGGAAGTTAAAAGCAGAAAACCAGAAACTGAGAGATAGACTCAATTGCTTCGGAAAATCATCACCTGGTATGAATGCATCAAAACACAAAGATATAAGGCCAAATAAATTTGTGGAATATAGATCCAGAAAGCACAATACTTCTGGTGTTTGCTTCCTGTGCAAGCAAAGAGGGCATTATCAAAGGCGATGTCCTAATATTAAACATATAGGGAGATTATATAAAACCGAAAAGTCAAGATCTAAGTATAGATCAAAGATCTCTTCTAAAAGGGAGAATAAGGTTTTCGAACATCAAGAATAAGGGTTGAACCTAAAATTTCAAACATAATGTCTTCTCAAATCTGTAAGAATGTTGAAATCTTCAAGGGAAGAAAATTCAACAACCGAAAGGTGACAACCTAACTGGTTATCATGGATCCTTACTTGTTACCCTCAGAAGTATACAGTAAGGATATAAATGTAAATATTTGGATAAAAATATTTCTAAAAAATGATCTTGTTTTCGGTTAAGAATTTAATTGAAATAATATTCTCAAAGATTTTGGGAAAAAGTTCTCGAACTTATAAGAGGGAAGACCTCTTACCTCATTTTTATAGAGATTTGACAGAATGTCTACCTCTAGCTGCAACTCTCGCAAAACCGAAAAAGTATGGACTATATTGTTTCCTCACAAGAAACTTCGTCTCGAGTCTTCTGATGGTGATTCTGATTCATCTCTAGAATTTAAACAAGAAGTAAGAGATGTGTAATGAATTCTTGTAATTTTTTTATTCATATGATGTAAGAGTTTTGTCACTAAAATTGACAAAGGGGGAGATTGTTAGAGCATAGCTCGGTTGAACCCACCAATCGTTGGTATGTCAAGTTTGGTTTTCATATTTTAGTGAACCAAAACTCATATAAAGAGTCGCTTGATTATGTATTAGAGTCAACTTCGTATAGGTTAGCTTGAAAGTATTAGGATATGAGACATTACAAGTATTACATGAAGACTTGAAGAAGTGAAGAAGTAAGGAGCTACAACGACAACATCATCCTTCCGCTTGAGGTTAGTGATATTTGACTTGAATTGTTTCATTACCTAACGTATCTTTCAAGTCGTGCATATTGAAAACATAACTGTGAAGCATGAATGATTGTACTCTAGTTAGACGTAGTATTAAGGAATACAATACAAAGTATAACACTTATATTTTGAACTTCGTATATAAGACATCGACATAATCGTTTGAATGTTATTGTGATTATGTATGGGTATGAGGTGAAGATTTCATCCTAGGACAATGTTTCACATTCGTTTAAAGGAAGCAAATTCATGAACTTGTTTTGTGAATCGAAAGGGAAATCGATAGGCTTATTGATATTGTTATTCATTGCATATCTTTTGAACTACCAATATGTGTGATTAGTATAACCGCTCATGACTTGTTTATGTTCTTGGTAAAACTATTCACAAGGCCTGACTTCTATATTGGTATGACTTTTATTAGTGAAACCGATCTTAAGTAATCACCTGAGATGGCATGATCGATTTTTTGTAATTGGTATGACCAACTCTAGGCAAAGGGGAACAGATCCTAGTAAGAGGTGCAACCGATCACAAAGGGGAATCGATCTTTGTATGAGGTGATACGTATTGATCTCTGTACCTTGGTAGCTATTACTATAAAGGCGGAATTCAGAATAATAATAGACGAGAAACTAAGAAAACAGAACACGAATAGTAATTCGAAGAAAATATCTTCTCTAGATTATGAACAAAAAAATGATTACAATTTTCTCTTTGTTACGCTCACAATCTTCTCAAAACTATTACAATTTTGATGTTTATCATCCTTATTATCCAGTTTAATCACAAAGCATCCTTTACCCAGTGGAATTAGTTGACAATTACCTTTAAGTACCCATTGACTTCTGAGTGATTTCGTGGGAAAGAACCAGACCCGCCAGGAATGAAGATGCACGTGAGTCTCGCGGGAACAGACGTCTATTCAACAAACAATACAACATTCAACCCTCTTGTAGATTGTGGATTTTCGACAAAGGCGTAAAACCATAATTGTACATATTCCTGATCCAGAAATCAGATGAGTATTGAGGCTCATGTCTCTCATTGAAGCATGAAAACTCATGCCACAGGAGTCTTTGACTGAGTTTATTGTTTCTCAGAGCATACGTGAATATGTAGTCTTTCAACTGAGGCAACGGCATATCTCATGAATACTGAGCAATTTCAGTAATCACAAAGAATTTTGAAGTTTATCATCCCTATTATCCAGTTTAATCACAAAGAATCCTTTACCCAGTGGAATTAGTTGACAATTACCTTTAAGTACCCATTGACTTCTAAGTGATTTCTCAGCAGTTTCTAACAAAATTTTCAAAAAATCAAGACAACCAATAAGACTGAATTTCCATTCATTTAAACAATCATCAAGGTCTTCATCAGAGATACGAACCTCCGGCTCATCACTCTGCTTGTCTTCAGAAGAGTTTGAAGAAAAATTCCTATATCTAAATTGATTATCCATCAATTTATTGTGTGAAGAATCAATCGAAGGATCGAATTTAGACATATTTATGATAAGAAGTAAAAAACAGTAATAAAAACCACACCTATCATTAGATTCAGGTTCAAATCACATGAGATTTCTTGATTTGCTCACTGAAATTGAATGTTCGAAGAATCTACTGAGTCGATCGCCAAGTCAATCGCACTGTTTCGCAGAGCACAAACTTTCAACCTTAAAGTTATTACCTTCCTGAAAGGTAATTGTCAATTTTAATGTTATTACCTTCCTGAAAGTTCACTTGTACCACAACTTCGAAGTAATACTAATGTGATATGTTACTCCCCCTTAGTCAATACTTACGTCTTTTGCATAATATGTAAAACCCATAGATATAAATCCCCCCTACATAATGATCTGTAATCCATATGTATATGTAAGATACTACTTAAAAATTCTCCCCATTTTTGTCAAAAAATTGGCAAAGGTGAAAAATCGGGATCATAATGAATCTTAACAAAAGAGCGTTCTAACTGATAAAGAAATACATACCAACTTATAGTTTAGGTGGTATATCAATAAGTAACCATCAAGGAGATTCATAAGTACAAGTATATCCTACAAATTCCACGTTCGCTCTCCCCAAAAATATATGACGAATAAGCACACGTTCAAAAAAACTCTCCCCATTTGATGTCATTTCCTAAAGAAAAACATGAGCGACCTTACTCTAATCACAAGAGAATGATTTTCTTAGACATTAACAAATCGAGTAGATTTTTATCCAAATAATTTGCTCTTTCTCGCAAGTTACAAACAAAGAAGATAAAATTAAGTATCGATCTTAATGTTAGAGTCACCAAGATCAAAATTTCATGAGAAAAGTATATCATCGACATAAACCAATCTCTAGTCCAGTTACAAACAAAGAAACAATTTAAGTGATATGACTCAACATAAGCATTTATTTTCCCTACCCATGTACAGTCGTCGAGATTAAAGTTCACTCTTTATTCCATGGCGGTTATGCATATAAGGTGATAAAAAGATTCCTATAGACCATCTTGCGGAATCCAGGTGAAGTAATTTCACAATAAGTGTAATCGTGAAGAGATGAATACTCCGATTCTCAAGAAGCTTTCTCTTCTTAATTCAGTGAAGAACAAAAAAAGTTAAGTGAAAAAGCGGGGGTCTAACAACCACACCCAATATTTCTCTTAGCAATTTGTATGGACAAGCTCCAATATAATTCCAAGAGAATCAACTAGACAGTCAGACTCGATCAATGGAAATATATCAAAGAGTTTATATCTTTGTTTCTCAATTCAATCCGCAATCAAACAAATAGGAATTTGCGAGCCCGATTGAATATAAGAAATAACTTGGACGGTATCAAAAACCAATATCCAAGTGTCAATCAATTTAATCAACAATCAAAGGTTTGATTCACAATTGATTGAACTTACGTACAACCTGTGATATTTCAATTATATAAACAAATATAATGCGGAAAAGAAATAACACCGACACCAGAATTTTTGTTTCGAGGAAACCGCAAAGGCAGAAAACCCCGGGACCTAGTCCAGAATTGAACACCACACTGTCTTAAGCCGCTACAGACACTACCCTACTCTAAGTTAACTTGATTGAGTCCTAACCAATCTGATCACATTGATCAAGGTACAGTTGCGCTCCTTACATCTCTGAATCCCAGCAGGACTCTATGCACTTGATTCCCTTAGCTGATCTCACCCACAACTAAGAGTTTCTACGATCGAAAGTCGAAGACTTGATAAACAAATTTGTCTCACATAGAAAAGTCTAGTGTATAGATAAATCTGTCTCCCACAGATAAACCTATGAGTTTTGTTCCGTCTTTTGATAAATCAAGGTGAACAGGAACCAATTGATATACCGTACTTATATTCTCTAAGAACAACCTAGAAATATTAATCACCTCACAATAATCTTAATCGTATGGTAGCGAAACAAGATATTGTGGAATCACAAACGATGAGACGAAGATGTTTGTGATTACTTTTTATCTTGCCTATCGGAGAATAAATCTCGAGCCAATCTTAGAGAAGATAATACTTAATACGATAGAAAATACATGATCAGATCACACAACTACATATAAAATAGTTGGGTATGGCTTCACAATCCAAATGAAGTCTTTAAGTCGTTAACCTACAGGGTTTCGTGAAAAACCTAAGGTTAAAGGAGAATCGACTCTAGTCGCAGCTAGTATCACACAGGAGGTGCGGGGATTAGGTTTCCCAGTTGCTAGAGTTTTCCTTTATATAGTCTTCAAATCAGGATTTGCAATTTATGTTACCGTGCTAACAAAGCATTCAATATTCACCGTTAAATGAAAACCCGATTAGACTCAAGATAGCTTGTTACAAACAAATGAAATGTGAGTAACCGTACATAAACGTGTACACCTTGTTGGCTAAACAATAGTTAACCGAAGTTAGCCATCTGAACACTTTTATATCAACCTTATTCATTTCAACCATAACTAGTTCAAATGACTCAAATGAAACTAGTTCTAGAGTTGTTCAATTGTTTATATTCTCATAGAAATATACAAGACACAATTAAAGCAAAATCGACTTTGATTCACTCGAATCAATTCATGAACATTATAGCCACAGTTTGCAAAAGATTGCATTCCTTATTATATAAATGTATTAGTTCATGAACAAACCGATTTTAGAACATCATCCACTTAGGTATGCATACGGGTATGCGTACCTAAGTAACCAGACCAAGTTTGGGTTTCGCCAGTACGCGAACTGGTATGCATACCATCCAAACTCAGCAGAAATTTCCGGACCTGAACCTTACGCCAGTACGCGTACCGGTACGTATACCAGGTTCATGGACTTCTCAAACAAACCAGTATGCATACGGGTATGCATACCATGGTTCCCGGACATGGATTACATTTATGAAACTACACACACTATGCTTAAATCCAATTATTCTAAACTCTCATTTCAACCATTGAAACATTCTTGGAAGACGGGAATAGATGTCTCACACAAACTATTAGCTTCAAAGAAATTTTCAAGTGATTGAATGGTCAATACGAAGCATTCCGAGTCTATATCAAATGACTGTCTCACACAAATCATGTAAGACGTTACCAGCCGATTTTAACATGCTCATCTTTTGACTTTCGTCAAGAGTATAAGATGAACTTGGTTAAAGAGAAAGCTTACCAACACATATTTCGAGAAATATGTAAGCGAGTTAAACTCAGCTCGAAATATCAAATGTGTATAATTGAAATCTATATAGCTATATGACTTTTGTCTCAAATAGGAGATAAAATAGATAGACTTTTGAGTGACACATGAGTTCAAGTCTCCACATACCTTTTGTTTATGAAGTTCCACAAGCTCCCCTTAGTAGTTATTCGTCTTCAATCGGTGAACGTCGTGAAGTCTAATGCGCAACTACACTTTCTATCCTAATCCAAGACTTAGTTATAAGTAGACTAGAAATCAAGACTTATAGTTTTGGCAACTAAACTTGACAACAAGCTTGAGATAGCAACGCTTGCGAGTTCGACCGAGAAGTGCTCTAACATTAAGAGCTTAACTTTTGAGCATATATGAGATATCAATTCTAATCACCAGAACAAAGAAAATATACATCTCATAAGATAATGCAACACACACGCACATATATATATAATCAATAAACATTAGGTACTGCAAGTTCATCTTCAAAAAATAAAATTTAACTAAATAAGTCTGAAAATTGTTCCAAAAATATTCTCTACTCATACAATATGCTATCTCAAACCCTAAGTTAAAATTTCACAAGAAGTTACCTAGTAAAAAGAATAAATACTTACTTTATAGATCCTGTAGTGTAATCAATATTTCTTTATTCTTCAAGTTCCTCTTCAATGAATGTCAACCCAGATTCAATGCTTTTAATCTTGTATCTAGTATTTTTGAGGAAGCTTGCAGATATCCATTGAGTGCTTGAATTTGATTAAGCGCTAGGTCCATCTTGAGAGTAAAACGTCAGGTTGAGAACAATTGACAAATGGTTATAAGGTGTATAGGCATACTTGCTTGACTAGATTCACAACCGGAAGATTCGATACAAATCTTGTTGATAGAAAATTGTTACTCACATCAAGTTATTCTTATGATGTGAAACCACCAAGTCCGATGACTTTCAAATGGTGGAAATAAGACATTTGTTACCATCACAATTTTGGGAAATAACATTGTTTTGACAAATTGTAATAACTTATCACTCGAAGAAACATCTTTTGGATCACAACTCAAACTTGAGATGTTTATAAGTCTTTCAGAAGCATAATTCATCTGTTAGTCCTTTCCGTTTAAACAATATGGAATATGGAAATACAATTCGACCCTTTTATAGGTTGTAGTTCTCATCCAAGGGGGTAATGAGAACCAACCAAAAAGGATTATTGTGTGAAGCAATTCTTTCCACAATGTATGGGGTCAGGTGGTTCCATCAATAACAACAGGAAGCAAGGGATCCTTACTTGAATTGAAAATTTTCTACTTTATCCATAAGACCAAGAATAGTCTCAGATGAAGTACCTTGGGACTTGATTCGTTTCTTTTTGTTCCGTAACTTGTTCCTTAGTTCATAAATGGATCTTCGAAAATCGAGTACAACTTTGTTCAGTTTTTTTGAAAGATCTAACTCTTTCGTCTGAGACTTCCTCTTCTTGGACTGAGAAATTTAAGAACGTTTACTTTCCTGATCTTTGATTCTTATAACACATTGATCATCTAAGTGATCCCATTTTTCACTGGAACAAGGGTTTTATATCCTTACAAATGGTTTGGTAATCCTCTCGACATGAGATGAAGGAGTTTGCCCATAAAATGTGCTTAGAAGAATTGAAAAAGCGGGGGTCTGACAACACCACCCAATATTTCGCTTAGCAATCTGTATGGACTAACTCCGAAATACTTTGCTAGAGAATCAACTAGACAGTCAGACTCAATCTAGATAAAAGTATCTTAAGGAGTTAATATCTCTCTCTTGATTTGATTTTTACTCAAGCTAAAATCAATAGTGAGTCTTTATCAAATACAAGGAATAACTTGGACGGTACCAAAGACCAATATCCAAGGATCAATCAATATCAATCAACAACCAAAGGTTGGATTTTCAATTGATGATCACAAACGCACAACCTGTATTATTTCAATTATATAAAATATAATGCGAAAAAGAAATAACACAGACACCAGAAGTTTTGTTAACAAGGAAACCGAAAATGCAGAAAAACCCCGGGATCTAGTCCAGATTGAATACACACTGTATAAAGCCGCTACAGAAACTAACCTACTCCAAGCTAACTTCGGATTGGACTATAGTTGAACCCCAATCAGTCTCCCACCGATCCAAGGTACAGTTGTACTCCTACGCCTCTGATCCCAACAGGATACTACGCACTTGATTCCCTTAGCTGATCTCACCCACAACCAAGAGTTGCTGCAACCAAAATCACAGACTTGATAATAAACAGATCTGTCTCATACAGAAAAGTCTATCGAAGGATAAATCTGTCTCCCACAAATAAACCCTAGGTTTTGTTCCGTCTTAAGATATAAAATCAAGGTGAACAGGAACCAATTGATAATCCGGTCTTATATTCCCGAAGAACAACCTAGAATAATCAATCACCTCTCTACAATCCTTCCTGACTACACATGTGGTTTGTCGAGGAATCACAAACAGTGAGACGAAGATGTTTGTGACTTCTTTATCTTGCCTATTGGAGAACTCTCACGATCTCAAGCCAATCAATCGATTGTACTCGTACGATAGAAGATGCAAGATCATATCACACAACTACGGTAAAACTAGTATCGGTCTGGCTTCACAATCCCAATGAAGTCTTTAAGTCGTTAACCTGGTTTTAGAGAAGAAAACCAAAGGTTAAAGGAGAATCGACTCTAGTGAGCGCACTAGTATCACACAGACGTGTGGGGATTAGTTTTGCTCAAAGCTAGATGTCTCCTTTATATAGCCTTCAAATCAGGGTTTTTCCTTAGGTACAAAGCAATCCTTATTCACCTGTTGATGGTGGATTTTTGTTTAAGGCTAAAATTGTAAAAGCCGAATTTTAATAGGCTGACATTCTGTAAAGGATAAAGCCATTTGAGTGATGAATACTTCTTCACTTTATTAATTCACCCAGAATGGAGCATGTGGCAACAATCCCGATTTTCTGTGGATTTATAGCATCATTAATGAATGCTTTATTAGCCTTGTATTTCCTGTGTTGTTCCCGGGAACCCTTACTGTTGATGCGACATGAGGACTGAGTGTTGCTCCTAACAGGGCAACACGAATCTCCGAGTGTCAATAGTGAGGCATGCACGAAATGCTCGTACAGGCTATCTCTCTCAGTGTGTTATACTAGCCCGACTGAGTAAAGTCTCTCGGTATGTTATACTAGCCCGATTGAGCATTCCTCTCGGTGTGTTATACTAGCCCGATTTAGTATAATCTGGACTGCCCGTGCCAGTCTCAGAAATAATCATGGCCACGCAGGTTAGCCGCATGATTCGATAACCTAGACGATCCTCAGTAGGAGCAGGCTATCACCACAATGACCACCAGCGGGCCCGGTTATGCCCTGGCTGGTCGAATACATACGACGCCCTTCAAATGGCCACCGAACACCAGCCCAGAGTTGGATGTCCAGGCTGGTGTGGAGCAGCTAAAAAGGATCGCGCGACAAGGGCCGGCCAAACCAGACTTAAAAACAGTCATGGCCGTCCAACTTCGCCGGCACGGTTGGACGGCGTAGATTGTTCCAAGTCCGGTCGGACAAGTACCGTGGTGTACACCAACGGGCCCCCTTCCTACCTGCATAATCGATCCTCCCCTGACTTAGCCACGGAATGACGTGCGGTTTTCTGAAGTTGGGCCGGCGTGAGGCTTAAAGGGTCGCAGGAAATTCCACCAAGGGTCTCAGATTGATCACGACCATCCAACTTCACCAGCATGTTTGGATGGCTTAAATCAGGCCTATGACCATCAGTCAGGTATCACCATGTTCACCACCGGCCCAATGTGGGTCCCACGTGGTCGGCCAATCCAAATGAAGAGCATAGCATGCAAATTCGTCCGGCCAATGTAGCATGCACGTGACCAACATAAAACCCTAA
Organism: Papaver somniferum; assembly: GCF_003573695.1. Lineage (NCBI taxonomy): Eukaryota > Viridiplantae > Streptophyta > Magnoliopsida > Ranunculales > Papaveraceae > Papaver > Papaver somniferum. The sequence continues at coordinate 176,891,144 of NC_039360.1, forward strand.
GTAGGGTTTGCGACATATTACATATGTCGTAAATCGATCACGAGCATCCATCTTCGCCAGCCTGGATGAAGGGTGCAGGAATAGACTAAGGAGGTCCAAAGAGTATCTAAATGATCACCGTGGGCCCGTCTACCTCTATGTCCGACCGACCAGAGCAAGGCAGGACCAGACGCCTCGGTTCGTGCGCCCTGAAGAAGGCATGCCGCGCCCCTTTGGAAATCCTTTGCGGCACAGGATTCCTGTCGCAATCGATCTCAGTCACTCCTCTTTACCGGTAAACTTGAGTGGCCTAGATCGCATCTTCATGGGGCAGTGAGGTATGGACATGCACACCGGTAAGCCGTCTACACGCCTGCCCGGTCGGTCCTGCCAAGAACACCTCCCATGCTTGGTTTCGACCAAGCTGAAGAGTGATGCTTGCACCTCTTCAAAACCCTAAAACTTCATCAACGGTCGCAGATGAGCGTCATATATCATCTCATCCGTCCAACTCTACCAGCTTGGTTAGGCAGCCCAGGCTAGGAGTTAAATGGCCAATAAGGTGTCGTGGTGATTACCATCCGTCACCCTACCACATCATGTGATCGGCCAAGGGAGGGCTTGCCTGTGCAACCTCCAAACTATCATTCGAAGATAGCTAAACATTCATATGTTCTAAGACGCTTAATCCGTGACTTACTCCATTAATCCTTAAAACAACGATGCTTCATACACGTTGATTATATTCGATGCGTTACATGTATAGAATACACACGATATATCATGAATATCGACTTCCTAAATAACTTAGTTATTTAACCTAGCACCGTATGCTACCTTTTGTGGGTCCCACGATCCACACAATCGAGACATCAAGCATGTCACAAATTGGGGGATACATACTGGGGTATTGGTCTGGCGGTTTACAGCGTGCAGCGTGCAACGCGCCATCACAAGAACGTGTCAGGAAGACATGGACGGTTAGTGTTGATGGGATGAGTAGGCTCATACCTAATCGTGTGACAATCACTAACACGACTCCACTAATCCATCACTCCACTTCCTCCACTTCCCACGAGAGACGTGGGTTAGGATCAATGACTTGTATAAATAGGTTCTCCTCCCTTTTTCCAAGACAGACAAGACAGAAAACCAGGTGTTGATATAATTCGTATTCAAACACACAGAGCTGATTGCTTACATCTTGCAAGCCAGTTCGGTATTCTGATACAAGTCATAAACATCCAACACCTTCACAATCTCAACACCTTCTTCGCTTCCCTTTTTAAGATCAACCCCATCTTCTTCACTTTGTGACCGAAGCAAGTCTGGAACGGCCATTTCTTGGTTTAGGCCAGAATTGTACTGATTGATCTCTCGAATCAGAAATCACTCCCGTGCAGTGCATTTGTTTAGGGTTTAGATTCATTTCTCATCCACACACACACCCCAAAATTACCAAAACCAACAGAAATAGTTTTCACCCATAAACAATTGGCGACCACAGTGGGAGATTAATCTCTCGGTTGTGAAGTCAATTCCTTCAATACCAATTCAATTTTTCCGATTTCAACAATGGTGGATCTTAGGTCTGGATCAGCAACCAATCCCGAAGGAGCTAGCGTCGACAACACTCTTGGCGTCGATATCCCGATTGGCGGTGTTACTGTGCAGCCCGCCAGTACAATCAATGTATCTCGTGGAATTGCGTCCTCTACCACCGGCACCAGCGGAGCAGGAGGAGATATTCCACTAGGTGCGACGCCTCCTATCACCAGAGACAGAGCAGCTGCAAATCCCGACATTTCCTCGAGTATGACGCCTTCATCTGTCACCAGGGAGACTACCACTCCTCCCTCAGGACGAGGGGACGGAGGGGGACAACCCTCTATTACCATGGTAGATTTAATGGAGAGACAAGAAATCCTCGCTAAGGCGCAGAAAGACATGGCTACAACTCAGAAAGAGGCACTCAATTTTCTTAAGACACTAACTGATCGGTTGCCACAAGAGCCGAGACAGCTCTCGGGGCCAACAAGAGGTGCATTCAGCACGCCTGGAGCGGGTACCTCAGCAGCGCAGGCCTACATGGACGAAGAATCTCGTGTTGCTCCTGAACGTCTGAGATAAAGGGACCAAGAGCGTACCCCGGAGACGCAGGCCTACATGGACGAAGAAGCTCGTGTTACTAATGAGCGTACAAGAGAGAGGGGCCAGGAGCGTTCTAGGGAAAAGGACCAGCCATCCAGCTTCATCACACGTGAGGACTTGGAGAGATTCCTCCAAAATCATGGCAAGGGAAATCTGATGGACATGCACCAGCATCAACCTCCATACCCCCAAGACGTGCAACGGATTCCTCTTCCCAGGGGATACACCTCCCCTCAATTCACCCTTTACGACGGTACTGGTAACGCTAGTGAACACATCTCTCGATTTTTGGAATCCTTGGGGGAACACGAATACAATCATGTTCTCCGCCTGAAAGAGTTCTCGAAATCACTTACGAGAAGGGCGTACACCTGGTACAACAACATTGCACCTAACAGCATATCCAATTGGGGAGAGATGGTTAGCGCTTTCTACAGGAAATATTTATTTGTGTCTGAGCAGATCACCTTTTCAGATCTAGGGAGGGTCTCTCAGCGGAACAATGAACATCCGAACGACTTCGTTAAGATATTCAGGACTCAAGCTTTGGATTGTCATGATCCGAATGTTACCGAACGTCAGTTGGTGGAGCTGTGCATCAACGGGATGGTACTCATATATCGTACCTTGTTAGAAAACCTGGGTTTCCAAACATTCTCTGGGCTCCATGAAGCTGCCAAGCGTTCAGCCACAACCACCCCACCGTTGTTGGAAAGAACCAGAGTTGTTCGAAGCGAGGATCCACGTGAGAATCGAGTAAGCAGATGTCTTATCAACAAGCAATATAACACTGGTCCTTCTGTGAGCGTGGTGGGAGAAGGAGGAAAAAGGAAAGCTCCGGCAGCCGAACAACAACCCAGGCGTGCGGCTCCAACGCACACAACTTCGTCTCGAAAAGGAACGAGCAAAACTCCTGCGCAAGACGCTGAAGATTCAGGCTTCCCATTTCCAATGAATGAGGTAATGGAACTTTTGGAGGCATGGATTCAGGACGACGCTATCAAGTTGCCCCCTGTCAGGCGCCCGCCAACTGAAGGACATGACGGACCCCAAGTACTGCCGCTATCATAGGTTTGTCAATCACCCGACCAAGGACTGCAAAAAGTTGAAACAAATCTTCAGAGAAAAAATAGAGGCAGGAGAAATCCAGCTGGGGAACGAAGGTGTTCATAGAGATCCTCTTACCATCAGGAGCTGCATGATTTCTGGGGACTCTGTTCGCAAGACTGTACAATCTATGATGGAGCACTTGTGCGAAATCTTATATCTCTCCAAGGCACAACGTCATGATATATTCGCAGCCCTCAATCATATCGTATCAGGCAGGCGTTTGTATCCAGAAAAGGAAGTTGTCTCGGAACCTCGGTCTTTTCCGGAAGACACCTCCAGCAAGGGAAACTGTAGACTCTTGACCGTCACTCATTTGAAAGACGTCAAGTTCGATAGCACATTGATCGATGCAGCCTCCGAATTCAACATCATCACTGTCAAGACTCTGAGGGCCGCAAAAATTTCAAAGAAAGAAGCTACCCGTAGTCCGACCGTGATCAGGAGCTCAGGAGGAGAATTCATGGACGCCTATGGATGCATTGAGGTATGGACATGCACACCGGCAAGCCGTCTACACGCCTGCCCGGTCGGTCCTTCCAAGAACACCTCCCATGCTTGGTTTCGACCAAGCTGAAGAGTGATGCTTGCACCTCTTCAAAACCCTAAAACTTCATCAACGGTCGCAGATGAGCGTCATATATCATCTCATCCGTCCAACTCTATCAGCTTGGTTAGGCAGCCCAGGCTAGGAGTTAAATGGCCAATAAGGTGTCGTGGTGATTACCATCCGTCACCCTACCACATCATGTGACGGCCAAGGGAGGGCTTGCCTGTGCAACCTCCAAACTATCATTCGAAGATAGCTAAACATTCATATGTTCTAAGACGCTTAATCCGTGACTTACTCCATTAATCCTTAAAACAACGATGCTTCATACACGTTGATTATATTCGATGTGTTACATGTATAAAATACACACGATATTTCATGAATATCGACTTCCTAAATAACTTAGTAATTTAACCTAGCACCGTATGCTACCTTTTGTGGGTCCCACGATCCACACAACCGAGACATCAAGCATGTCACAAATTGGGGGATACATACTGGGGTATTGGTCTGGCGGTTTACAGCGTGCAGCGTGCAACGCGCCATCACAAGAACGTGTCAGGAAGACATGGACGGTTAGTGTTGATGGGATGAGTAGGCTCATACCTAATCGTGTGACAATCACTAACACGACTCCACTAATCCATCACTCCACTTCCTCCACTTCCCACGAGAGACGTGGGTTAGGCTCAATGATTTGTATAAATAGGTTCTCCTCCCTTTTTCCAAGACAGACAAGACAGAAAACCAGGTGTTGATATAATTCGTATTCAAACACACAGAGCTGATTGCTTACATCTTGCAAGCCAGTTCGGTATTCTGATACAAGTCATAAACATCCAACACCTTCTCAACACCTTCTTCGTTTCCCTCCCTAAGATCAACCCCATCTCCTTCACTTTGTGACCGAAGCAAGTCTGGAACGACAATTTCTTGGTTTAGGCCAGAATTGTACAGATTGATCTCTCGAATCAGAAAGCACTCCCGTGCAGTGCATTTGTTTAGGGTTTAGATTCATTTCTCATCCACACACACCCCAAAATTACCAAAACCAGCAGAAATAGTTTTCACCCATAAACAATTGGCGACCACAGTGGGAGATTAATCTCTCGGTTGTGAAGTCAATTTCTTCAATACCAATTCAATTTTTCTGATTTCAACAATGGTGGATCTTAGGTCTGGATCAGCAACCAATTCAATTTAAGGAGATATCTCACTCTTGATTTGATTTTTACTCAAGCTAAAATCAATAGCGAGTCTTTATCAAATACAAGAAATAACTTGGACGGTACCAAAGACCAATGTCTAAGGATCAATCAATATCAATCAACAACCAAAGGTTGGATTTCTAATTGATGATCACGAACGCACAACTTGTATTATTTCAATTATATAAAATATAATGCGGAAAAGAAATAACATAGGCACCAGAAGTTGTTAACGAGGAAACCGCAAATGCAGAAAAACCCCAGGACCTAGTCCAGATTGAATGCACATTGTATTAAGCCGCTACAGACACTAGCCTACTCCAAGCTAACTTCGGACTGGACTATAGTTGAACCCCAATCAGTCTCCCACCGATCCAAGGTACAGTTGTACTCCTACGCCTCTGATCCCAGCAGGATACTACGCACTTGATTCCCTTAGCTGATCTCACCCACAACCAAGAGTTGCTGCAACCCAAAATCACAGAATTGATAATAAACAGATCTGTCTCACACAGAAAAGTCTATCAAAGGATAAATCTGTCTCCCACAGATAAACCCTAGGTTTTGTTCCGTCTTAAAATATAAAATCAAGGTGAACATGAACCAATTGATAATCCGGTCTTATATTCCCGAAGAACCACCTAGATTAATCAATCATCTCTCTACAATCCTTCCTGATTACACAGGCGGTTTGTCGAGGAATCACAAACAGTGAGACGAAGATGTTTGTGACTTCTTTATCTTGCCTATCGGAGAACTCTCACGATCTCAAGCCAATCAATCGATTGTACTCGTACGATAGAAGATGCAAGATCAGATCACACAACTACGATAAAAGTAGTATCGGTCTGGCTTCACAATCCCAATGAAGTATTTAAGTCGTTAACCTGGTTTTAGAGAAGAAAACCAAAGGTTAAAGGAGAATCGACTCTAGCGAGCGCACTAGTATCACACAGACATGTGGGGATTAGTTTTGCTCAAAGCTAGATGTTTCCTTTATATAGCCTTCAAATCAGGGTTTTGCCTTAAGTACAAAGCAATCCTTATTCACTGTTAGATGAAAACCTGATTTAGATTCAAGCTAATATTTCTCAAACCTTAGATCGAAAATTTAGCTTGTCATACACACTTGGGTAGACGTTTACCGGGTTTGTGAAAACCATGTCCAAACGTGTACGTGTATGTTGGTTCAACATAGTAACCCAAAAGGTTAACCATATGAGCATTTCATATTAACCTTGTTCTTCTTCACCATAACTAGTTCAATTGACTCAAATGAACTAGTTAAAGTGTTGTTCAATTGCTATGAGATCTTATGTAACTATACAAGACACAATTGAAATAAAGATGATTCAATTCGATTGAATCGGCTCATGAACATTATAGGCCACGGTTTGCATAAACATTCCTTAGTAATTTAATGTTTCATGTTCAGAGAATATCTTTAGATCATAACCTCTTAAGTTCACAAACAAGTTCGCGGACTTAAGTTAATCGGTTGAGTTTTCCAAACTCGGCAGAAATTCTCGGAAAGAGAACTTCCGCAAGTTCGCGGACTGGGTTCGCCGACTTAGCACACAAACGAGTTTTGGAAAATCCAGAAGAAATTCTCGGTTGAGAACTTCCGACAGTTCGCGGACCGAGTCTGCGGACTGGGTTCGCGGACTTGGCAAGCCAATTCCACAATCCTCCCGATTTCTCTTGATCAATAAAGTTCGAAAACTTCGGTTCAAGGAATACATGGCTATGTAATCTAAACTCTCGTTTCAATCATTGAGACAATCTCAGAGGACGCTATGTAGTCGTTATTCACATATTGATTCACGTCAGAGCAATTCTCAAAGTGATTGAAACTTTTCATGACTTTCGTCACTAGGTGAAGATAAACTTGATCAAAGCGAAACGCTTTACTAACACACGATTTCGAGATAAAAGATAAGCAATGAATGCTCAGCTCGAAATGTCAAATGTGTATGATCTAGTCTATATAGCATACGACTTTTGTCTCATAAGAAGTAGGAGATAGAATAGATAGACTTTTGAGTGATAGATAAGTTCAAGTCTCCACATACCTTTTTGTTGATGAAGTTCCACAGTTCCTTGTATAGATCTTCGTCGTCGTATGATGAATTGCCATGAAATCCTTGAGCTCAACTACACTTTTCTATCCTAGCCCGAGACTTAGCGATGTAGGCTAGAAATCAAGACTCATAGTTTTGATCACTAATATTGACAAACATGCTTGAGATAGCAACGCATGCGAGGTCGACCGAGCTATGCTCTAACAAGAATGTAACGGACCGGTAAATTCTCCCTTCGAATGTGATGGATTTCATCCCATCCAACAGGGCCGAACTCCCGCCCCGTCACTCGGAAGTCTAAAACGATACAGAAAACTTAAAACATAAGTGCATGTTTCAGCAAGAGAATTTTTAAGAGGAGAACTTAAATTGATACTAAAAAGAAAGACCAAAAAAAAATCATATAAAACAAAAAGATAAATCTGAACCGAAATACTTCGATAATACTTCCACTAATAAAATAGGTGTTTTGCAAACTAACATTCATTTACAATGGCATTTGAGTACATAATTTTTTTTTAAAAAGCTAAACATGAATAGTGTCTCTGAAATACTCTCAAGTTCATCTGTTAATTATGCCATGATATATACATATATAAGGACGACAAAGCGAATACTAACTTTCTGTCTCCAGCTTCACTGCCGCAAGCTTCTTGTAGCTTATTATCCCAGGCTCAATCCTAGCTCCGTGGGAAAAACAAAACAAAGCAAAACGGGATGAGCCACAGCCCATTAGGGGATACAAAGGTGATCGATTAATGCCATAAAATAAGTGCAATAGTAAAGCAATAGACAAAAGCATGAAATCCACAAAAATGTAAAGCATTCATTATCAAACATTTATACATTTGTAAGCTGTCATTCTTAAAATTCAGATAAAAATTCACTCTACTATTTACAAGGCCAGCGCCAACGTCAGGGTAGTCCGATACCAGCCACCGTTATCAAACAAACGGTCTTCCGGGTTACCATCCGTAGATGGGGTGCCAATTAAGGCCCGACGGTCCTATAATAGAGTACTCTAGTTTTCAAATCCAGTTGTCACAACAACGGAAACATCACAAACCAAGTCTTTGAAGAACCTTGTAAATCCATAACTGAAAACTTACTTAAACACAAATATTGGCAGCATTCAGGAAATTAGTAAATGAGTTCTTACTGATTCGCGATAACTCAAAGCGAGGGCGAAGATCGCTTACAGGAAATAGAATACCAAACAATATGTAAGGCAAGTAGAAATCTATGTAAGGTATTCATTTGCAAGATTCACAAATTATGAAAGATTCTCATATTTTCAAAATGTAACTAAAAACAAACCTACCATTGTCTGCCGAGAGGAACTAGAAAGGAAATCAGTTCAAAATCAAATAATTAAACGACTCATTCCTTTACTATGCAAGTGCAACAATGTTCTTAAACAAGTTTTAGCTCAAAAGCAACAAGGATCCAATTTAAACTTGGTCGTTGGAATTCTTTTGACAATGAAACTTATAAAGTTATGTTAGATGCATAAATAACAAGAAGAAGATAAGGCCATGAAATCAAGATAAGGCCATGAAATCATAAAGAGACTCAAAAAATTAGAGAAGCAGGAGTTTCCCAGAAATTTTTAGTTTTGCATACCCGATTTCCAAAATTCATTTAAAATTGATTGCACAACGAAATAAAGCAAATTTGGTCTCGTTAGAAACCTTAGAGGTCCCTCTTTAACATAAAAATGATAGTGAAGAGTAACAAAGTTCATAGATGTGCAAAAACGCTTTGGCAAAACAGGACAACAGTCACACTGTCAGAAAATTACAGTTTCGGTAGCCTACAGTCAAAAATCCGTAAAATTCATTAGACCACGGAATTTGGAGATTTTGGTCTCTTTGGAAAGCTGAAAGAGTCATCTTTAACAAAAAAAATAAAATGGGAAGGCATCAGGGTACATAGATGAGCATAAGAGTGTCCACAAAACGGGACAGAAACACAACTTCAGAAATTTACAGTTTTGAAAGTCTCAAATAGAAAATTCGTAGAAAATTCATTGGCTAATGAAAGTTAGCGAATTTGGTGCCTTTGGAAAGCTGAAGAAACCCTCTTTAGGATAAAAATGATAACCAAAAGAAATGTGGCATATATCTGAGTCGGAAAGTCCCAAAATAAACAGGACACGTATAACAGTTTCAGAAACTTCAGTTTCAGGCGTCTTAATTCAAAAATTTACTTAAAATTCATTTGGTGTTGGATTTCAGCAAATTTGGTATTGTTGGAAAGCTGAGAAACCCATCTTTAACATAGAATTTAAAAACAAAAGTAATAGGGTACATAGATGTTTCGAAAAGTTGAAATAAAACATGGCAGGAACACTTCAAGTTTCCGTTTTGACTATAGTCGGAGTTAAATCAACAATTATGAAAGACTTGTTAAATTTCCCAATAATCAATCCTAAATACCACAGTAAGTACTGATTTAAATATCCATTTAATGAAAGAACAAGGATTAGGATTAAAGAAAAAAAACAAGATCGATTCAGGTTGCATTACATGTCTTGAGAAAGTAGCTCATGTAATCATTTTTACAAACATGTAATATGCTACTTGGAAACCAAACTATAACACTTGAGTTGGGCCAAGAATCAGAACTTGGATGTTTACTAAAACTTTAGGAGAATCATATTTGAGAGTAATAACAGTTCCAACAGTCATAAAACGAGGTGTCACAATCAACCCACTGTATAGTAGCAAGAATTATCAAACAGAAATCAACAAATCGTATCCCCTCGGCAGATTCAAGTAAGGATTCCAAGAAAAATTGAAATTACCATAATGAAAGATGATAAATCATGAGGCAAAGGTGGTTACCAAATACCCATTTAGTGGATTTCATGAATCATACAAAACAAGGAAAAACGAGGTCAATTGATCCACCAAAATCAGATTGATCAATATTAGTAAAACAACAAATTTAAGGGAAAGAAAAGCCCCTACCTCAAACGCTAATTCCACAGAAAGAGCACCCATTTGCAGTCTTGTTCTCGAACTTCAAGTCATTTAACACGAATGAAATTTAGTTTTCCTTCAACTAGTTGGTCAAGAAATTATAATTCGAAATTGAAAGGAGAAATTCCTTACCTCTTTACACTATTACAACTCAAGGATCTTTATCAACGAAATCTCAGTGATTCACCCTTCAACACTCACTGATACAGGGGTTTTTGAGATGGGAGAAATTATATAGAGAAGAGGGACGAAAACAAAGGATGGGAGAAAAATTGGAATTCTATTCCTGTGCCAAAAAGCCCTTGACATCTATTTAATTGCATGAAGATTTTCTTCAAGCATCTTGACATGTGTCTCGGTGCATGGAGACTTATCAAGGCATCCAGGTATAGGATTAGAGCTAACTGATAAATTAGACACACCCAAGCTTAGGTTTTTAGAAAACAGGAAATTGATAAAAGGACTCTACAACGGCGCCTATGAGCTCTCCGTACTAAAACTCAACACCCGAAAACGTTAGGATTGGGGTTAAATAACTAGGGAAATTTTCAGAATGTTACAAAGAATCACACCGATTCTTCTATATGTGAACATTAAAATCATAAACAAGCTTATTAGTTTTTTGTTGTTCCTTTTTCAAGTTATCGAGTTGATTTTCCAAGCTCTCAACCTTTTTAAAAATAATCTCCTTTTAGTATGGAAAGTTAACCTTCATTGAAAGAATTTCTTCTATCAAGAGATTAATTTTTTTCTCCTGAAAAATGTGGATTGGTTTCGAGTGAACCGTCATAATTGTTTGAACAGTAAACATGGTCATCAACGACGTAAGTAAGATATCCAACTTCAGATGGGTCATTCTCAGAACAGTAGTCAAGAGTCGACATAAGGGCTTTGGCTTTCTTACAATCATCCTTATTAGGACATACAAAGATATGTTGTCCATACCCAAGAAAGTTTGAGCAGAGCATAATGTCAATGTTGAAGAGTGGTTGGATGGATTCCATAGGAAACTCGAGGTCTCGAATCCGATGATCAAGGTGTCGAGCTCGAATCTCTCCAAGCACGGTTTTCTTTGGCCAACTAGAATCCATTTAACTAATGGCTCAGTCAACTTGAAACGAGTCAATCATAGCCGAATTATTCACGAATCCTTGAAAACAAGTCAATCATACTCGATCAGTTCGACGAGATTCAAATAGTGGCCCAGCCGGATCAATCATAGCTGAATATGTCCTGCTATTCATTCGTGACAAACAGATATAAATTTGTATTTGGAGGCTCGATCTAAATCAAACTCAAATTTTACATTTTTTCCTAACCAGTTCTCATCTCCCAACTGGCCTTTATAGAGCCAGATCTAACGACCGAGTATCCAAAGTACCAACATCCGACCCGGCACGATCCTTTTTAGCCAAAGAAAAGGAGGAAAATAACCGAAGAAAAAGAGGGAAAAGAAAAAAGTGATCGAATACCCTCATTGATCAGAGTTCGACCTTCATTTACTCTCTTTTCTGACGATAACAAGAAAATCAAGAAAAATAAAAACCACACACTTATTTCCCTCCGAATTCATTCTCTCTCGATTGAAATCCGGTAAAAGAAACTCTTGAACAAACGCACAAGCGAGTGTAGATGATAGATATGTTGTGAAAATTACTAATAATGTAACTGAGAAGAAGATACTTAGCTCAAACCGATGTTGCTGGAGATGCACAGAAAATGTAGAGGCACGTATACGATACGCTGTCCTAAAGGCAATATCGCCTGCCACTCCTCTGAGATGCTACAACAGTTGGCGAGTCACCTCCAGGATACAACTACAGTTAGTACCCCTCAATGTAGCATACAATGAGGGTACCCTTAGAGCTTGGCAGAACTTAAAACAGTAGAAGAGATGTTTACAGAAAAACAGAGGGAGAGTAGAAGAGATGTTTCTCTGTGGTGTGTATTTTCTGAGCTTACAACTACTCTCTTATATAGTGTTTGTGTAGTTACAAACAAGAAAGAAAACCCATGCTTATGACAGAAATACTGGTAATGTTGGGTTAAAGATAGTGCAAGAAAAGTTGTTTTGTCAGGCATGGAGCAGTGTGTTGATGCCGAGCCAAATACGTACAGACAAGGGATCCAGGACAAAACACGTACAGACAGAGAAGCCAAGACAAGCACGTTCAGACAAAGAAGCCAAGACAAGCACGTTCAGACAAAGAAGTCAGGACAAAACACGTACAGACAAAGAAAAGATTCTTCTACTTGTGTGGAAAACACGTACCAAAAACTTCAGCAAAAAGATAGGATCTAATGAACCCACACCCGAACCCGAGCCCGACCCGACCGACCGACCGGACGGACGGCGGCGGCGTGCGTGCTTCTGTGCGAAGCACCGCGCGTACGGGAAAGGCAACCTTGCCCTAGTCTAGGCCTTCCCTCCAAGTACAAAAGTCTAATGACCCAAGGGCCATGCCCTTATAGCCAATTCTATGGTATTTAAGTCTAAAACTCTTTAGATTTTAGTCAATGTGGGACTATTGTTTTATCTATTCAAATGAAAAAACAATTAATGGGCAATAGGTCTAGGGATCAAAACATAGTCCATGGAAAAATTGGTATTTTTAAAGCGTTTTTTCTAACAATCCCCCACATGAATGATAAAACATATCGACGAAATACGAGAAAACAAAATACATCAATATTAGGCTAAGGTGTCCCAGAGATTGAACCTTAACTTAGTGAGAGGTTACCGGAACTGCTTGTTGTTACGGTGAACACAATGTCTTGAACCGTCAACAGTGAGTGCAATTCAGAAATAACAACCACACTTTGATGTCTCAAAGAAAGATGCCAAGCTCTTGCCGTTGTGCCCGTTTTGGCCGTGGGCTAAATCCCGGACTTAATGAATGTCTCTAGAGAAAAAGCTCAAATTCTCATAGGAAGCGGCCCCACTTCCAACATCCACATAGGTGAGTCCATTAAGAGTGTCCTGCCACACTCCGCTTTAAGCAAAGCCATGGAACTCATTAAGATCTTGACAGATCATCCTAAAACATGCAGGCAGCACTATCATACGGTTACACCATAGGGAGGGACAAAGATAGTGCTCTCTCGACATCACCAAAAATTAGTTATCTCATTGAACCTTGATCTTGGAGCTCCATTCACAAGGTTGAGTGTCCTTCATGGCGATTTATTCTATGAGCTTGAGTCCCATCCCCTTCGATGTGGATCTAACTACCTCTCTAGATAACCCTTTCGTCAAAGGATCTGCAATATTCTCTTTAGACCTTACAAAGTCTATAGAGATGATGCCAGTAGAGAGTAGTTGTTTCACTGTCTTGTGTCTTCTTTGAAGATGTATAGACTTTCCGTTGTATACACTATTCTTTGCGCATCCAATAGCAGCTTGACTGTCACAGTGGATTGCGATCGAAGACACAGGCTTGGGCCAGAGTGGAATTCCACCCAGGAAACCTCGTATCCATTCAGCTTCCTCTCCAGCTTTCTCCAAGGCTATAAACTCAGACTCCATGGTGGATCGGGCTATACATGTCTGTTTGGTAGACTTCCATGACACAGACGCACCACCAAGTGTGAAGATGTACCCACTAGTGGATTTGCACTCATCTGAGTCTGATATCCAGTTAGCATCACAATACCCTTCTAGCACAGCAGGATACTTCCCAAAACTTAAGCAATAGTTTGAAGTTCCTCTCAGGTACCGTAGAACTCTGTAGAGAGCATTCCAGTGATCCTGCCCAGGGTTGCAAGTGTACCTGCTTAATCTACTCACAGTATAGGCAATATCAGGTCTTGTACAGTTCATTAAATACATAAGACTGCCAATAACGAGAACTCAAGTTGATAAATACCCTCACCCTTGTTCTTTTTCAATTTGCAATTGGGATCATAAGGAGTAGTTGCAGGTTTAGCATTTTCATGATTAAATCTCTTAAGCACAGTTTCAACATAATGAGATTGACTAAGACTATATCCATCAGACATCTTTCTGATTTTCATCCCTAAGATTACATCAGCAGGGCCTAAGTCTTTCATGTCAAAGTTTTCGTTAAGCATGCTTTTAGTGGTATTAATACTATCAAGGTTACTACCTAATATGAGCATATCATCAACATATAGGCACACAATAACATGAGAATCATCCACAGATTTAATGTAAACACATTTATCAGATTCATTAACCTTGAAGCCATTAGATATCATTACATGATTAAATTTTTCATGCCACTGTTTAGGTGCTTGTTTTAAACCATACAAAGATTTTTTCAGTTTGCATACTTTATCTTCAAACCTTTCACAACAAAACCTTCAGGTTGGTCCATATAAATTTCTTCATTCAATTCACCATATAAAAAAGCAGTTTTAACATCCATCTGATGTATATGCAAATCATAAATAGAAGCAATAGCAATCAGCATCCGGATAGAAGTGATTCTAGTGACCGGTGAATAGGTATCAAAGAAATCTAATCCTTCCTGTTGTCTATACCTTAGCTACCAACCTAGCTTTGTGTTTTTCTATAGTTCCATCTGTTCTAAGTTTCCTTTTGAAGACCCACTTGCAACCTATGGTTTTACTACCAGGAGGTAAGTCTACAAGCTCCCAAGTTTCATTTTGTTGAATGGAATCCCACTCATTATTTGAAGCTTCCCAGAAGGGAGCTTCCGGAGAAGTCATAGCTTCCTTATAGGTTTGGGGTTCAGACTCTACCGTAAGAGTCACAAAATCTGGACCGAAACCTTTCTCGGTTCTGACCCTCTTACTTCTTCTAGGTTCGGTTTCAGCATCTAGAGACGGGGGTTGACTAGTCGAAGGAACATCTGAGAGATCATCGCGGACCCTTTTATGAGGTCCAGACCCTAAAGGGAAAATGTGTTCGAAAAACACTGCATCTCTGGATTCCATTATGGTGTTCTCACCAATTACCATGAACCTATAAGCACTAGTGTGCTCAGGATATCCTAGGAAAACACAATCTACAGTTTTAGGTCCTATTTTGGTTTTCTTGGAACGAGGAGTGGCCACCTTGGCCAAACACCCCCACACTTTAAAGTATGCATAGGACGGTTGTCTTCCTTTCCATAACTCATATGGAGTTTTGTCGGATTTCTTAAATGGAACTCGGTTCAAGATATAGCAAGCAGAGAGAATTGCTTCCCCCCACAGGTTCGAAGGTAGCCCTGAACTAGCTAACATAGCGTTCACCATATCTATGAGTGTTCGGTTTTTCCTTTCAGCTACTCCATTCGACTCAGGTGAAGAAGGTGCAGTAGTTTCATGAATGATGCCATTAAGTTTGCAGAATTCTCCTATAGGTATCACATACTCACCGCCTCGGTCCGACCTAAGAGTTTTAATAGTAACACCTCTTTGGTTTTCTACTTCAAGTTTATATAATTTGAAAGCGTCTAAGGCTTCATCTTTACTTCTAAGAAGATAAACCTGACAGTATCTTGAGTGATCATCTATAAAAGTGATGTACCATTTTTTACCTCCTCTAGTTGGTGTTGATTTCAAATCTCCCAAATGAGTGGATTATTCTAGGGGAGTTGTACTACGTTCAACCTTTTGTTAAAGGGTTTTCTGCATATTTAGATTCAACACAAATTTCACATTTATGACCTCTGTCAAAGTTTATTTTAGGAATGCATCCTAATTTAGCAAGTCTTTCAATAGATTTGAAATTAACATGTCCTACTCTATCATGCCAAACATGTGAGGAGTCACAAACATAAGCAGAAGAAGATGCATTGTCATTCAAGTTCAAAGAAAGTACACTAAGCTTGATCATGTTTTCAGTGACATATCCTTTTCCTACGAAGTCACCACCTTTAGAGATTACAACTTTGTTAGACTCAGCTACAAATTTAAAACCTTTCCCAAGTAAGATGGTTTCTGAGATAAGATTCTTGCATATGTCCGGGACGTGATACACGTCATTCAATGCGAGAGTTTTTCCTGAAGTGAGCTTCATTTCAACCTTGCCTTTTCCTACCACTTTAGAGGTAGAAGAGTTTCCCATAAACAATTTCTCATCGTCTCCTACTTTGTTATAGGAGGAGAAAGCATTTCTGAACTTACAGACATGCCTGGTGGCTCCAGAATCAAGCCACCAGTCTCTCACATTGGTCACATTAGAGACAAGGTTGACTTCAGACACCATGCCAGTAAAATATCCAGAATCATCTACTACGTTTGCCTTATTTTTCTGTTTAGGATCATTTTTGGTCTTTTTAGGTGCCCTACAGTCTTTGCCACTAAACTTTGGGGGTTTGTCTACAGTACTCTTTCCCATGTTGTTACAAAATATAGTAAAGAGGATATTGCCTTTAGATTGTTGTGAAAATTACTAATAATGTAACTGAGAAGAAGATACTTAGCTCAAACCGATGTTGCTGGAGATGCACAGAAAATGTAGAGGCACGTATACGATACGCTGTCCTAAAGGCAATATCGCCTGCCACTCCTCTGAGATGCTACAACAGTTGGCGAGTCACCTCCAGGATACAACTACAGTTAGTACCCCTCAATGTAGCATACAATGAGGGTACCCTTAGAGCTTGGCAGAACTTAAAACAGTAGAAGAGATGTTTACAGAAAAACAGAGGGAGAGTAGAAGAGATGTTTCTCTGTGGTGTGTATTTTCTGAGCTTACAACTACTCTCTTATATAGTGTTTGTGTAGTTACAAACAAGAAAGAAAACCCATGCTTATGACAGAAATACTGGTAATGTTGGGTTAAAGATAGTGCAAGAAAAGTTGTTTTGTCAGGCATGGAGCAGTGTGTTGCTGCCAAGCCAAATACGTACAGACAAGGGATCCAGGACAAAACACGTACAGACAGAGAAGCCAAGACAAGCACGTTCAGACAAAGAAGTCAGGACAAAACACGTACAGACAAAGAAAAGATTCTTCTACTTGTGTGGAAAACACGTACCAAAAATTTCAGCAAAAAGATAGGATCTAATGAACCCACACCCGTGCTTCTGTGCAAAGCACCGCGCATACAGGAAAGGCAACCTTGCCCTAGTCTAGGTCTTCCCTCCAAGCACAAAAGTCTAATGACCCAAGGGCCATGCCCTTATAGCCAATTTTATGGTATTTAAGTCTAAAACTCTTTAGATTTTAGTCAATATGGGACTATTGTTTTATCTATTCAAATGAAAAACAATTAATGGGCAATAGGTCTAGGGAACAAAACACAGTCCATGGAAAAATTGGTATTTTTAAAGCGTTTTTTCTAACAAGATACACACAATTGAAATTGAAATCACTACTACCTAATTGCTTGCGAATCATAACCTTGCTTGGCCTTCTCTTTCTTGCCGGTAAGATTCCATTTCTAGGGTTTCGGTCTTTATTTTCTTCTTTTAATTTCTTTGATTACTTCTTGTACTCACTTAAACCATCTGTTTCGCCATTTTTAGGGTTTTGTTCCTTCTTTTGCATCATGTTTAATGTCATGTTCCGTAATCAAAGACATTGGGTTGCTTTGTTTCTTGTTGTTGTTGTTGTTGGTGATGTTGAGATTTCTAGGGATTTTTGTTTCGTTGTTGCCCAACTGTGAATTTCTTTTCTTGTTTAGTTTATTTAATGAAGAAATTTATGGGGGGTTTTAGCCTCTTTGCTCTATTTCTGTGCGTGCTATCACATAATCAAGAATTTGGTTTACTCTGTGTGGTTGAGAATTTCTAGGGTTTATTGTTGCTGTTAACCCTGAAATTTGAGCTTCTTCAATTGTTGGTTTAACTTGTTTATATCTTCTTCTTTTTATTTTGTAGGTGGGGTCTTCAGCTACAGCAAGCTACTTACCAGAATTGACAATGTCTTTACCTTTCTGAACAGGTATACCCTTCTCCCGATGTTGGCTTTTTGCTTGAAAGTTCAAATTTGATAAAATATGAAAGTTTTTTTTTTCTTTAAGTTATTTAGTCATGTAGTGGTGGAGATGCGACTGCAAATGTAGTTCTTGTATATGTAATGCTCCAAAGTAAATTGAACAGAAAAGGGGTTCTTCCCTAATAATTGCTTGTTATATGCTTCTTGGTACATGAATTTAGAGAGCTAAATTATAATTTTTCTTGGTTTTGCTTTTATGTTTTCCTAACATTGATATGCTGCCTGTAATAGCTGTAGGAGGCATATAGGTACTTTTTTTTAGTGGAGATTCATAAATGCTAATGTAGTTACTGTAGTTGCTATCTTTTGAAGTAGGAGATTTGTGCGTAAAAAGGAATTTTGATTCATTTTTCGGCGTGGTATCATGTACTGTAGAAACTAGGTTTCTCTCTTCTTGTTGTTGGGTAGTTTTTTTTTTTATTTTTTGCTCAAGTTGTGTAGCTGTAGCTGTAGAATTTGATCTTAGTTCAGTTTTTATGGAAGACTTTTAACATTTTCCACATGGGTATTCTTTTAAGGCATTTTTAGTTCGTTTTTGTGCCAGATAGTACATAGTTACGAAACTGGGTTTGATTGTTGCTGTTAGATTTGTTGGGTTTTTGTCCCCTGTGGAATTTGAGCTTTTTCAGTTGTTTTCTTAAGAAGAGAAGTGTAGGGGGTTTTAAAAAATTTCGGTTCTTAATGTGTTGTTGTCTGTAGGTGGGGTCCTCAGCTAGAGCAAGCTACATACTTTCTTGAGCATTTTGTGTTGGTTTTTGCTTGAAAGTTTGGATGTGATAAAATATGAGACGGGCATGTTTTTGTTTTGCTGTTTCTCAGTTCCTGTATATGCAATGCTGCAGTTATTAAAGCAGGCATATAACTGCTTGTTATATGCTTCTTCGTACATGTATATAGAGAGCTTAAGGAGGCATGTAGATACTTTTTTATGTTTTTTGCTTTTATGTTTTTCTAACATGGATATGATGCCTGGAATAAGCATGTAGATACTTTTTTTAGTGGAGATTTATAGGTGATAATGTAGTTACTGTAATTGCTATCCTCTGAAGTAGGAGATTTGTGTGAAAAAGGAATTTTGAGTTTTGTTTAGTTAACTTTTGGGCGTGGTATCATGTAATGTAGAAACTTGGTCTTTCTCTTCTTGTTGTTGGGGAGATTTTTAGGGTTCTTTGTTGTTGATGCTTAAGTTGTGGAGCTGTGGAATTTGAGCTTAGTTCGTCTTTTATGGAAAATGTTATGGAAGACTTTTAACATTTTCAACATGGGTATCTTTTTAAGGCATTTTTAGTTCATTTTTTTGCCTGATAGTACATAATTAAGAAACTGGGTTCCTTGTTGCTGTTAGATTTCTAGGGTTTTTGTTGTTGTCGGGACTGAAATTTGAGCCTTTTCAGTTGTTTTCTTAAGAAGAGAAGTGATGGGGGTTTCAAAAAATTTCAGTTCTTAATGTGTTGTTGTTGTTGTTTGTAGGTGGAGTCCTCAGCCAGAGCAGGCTACTTACAAGAATTGACAACTTCTTTACCTTTCTGAACAGGTATACCCTCATTGTTGTTGGCGGTGTGGGTTGAAATTTCCTGAATCTGTTTATTTTTGTTTTCGCTTTTTCTCGGTTTCTTTCAAGTTATTTAGTCATGTAGTAGTGGAGCTATGCGACTGCTCATGTAGTTCTTGTATATGCTTTTTTAACATGGATATACTGCCTGTAATAACTTTAGGAGGCATATAGATACTTCTTTTGTTAGTGGAGATCTATAGGTGCTAATGTAGTTACTGCAATTGCTATCTTCTGAAGTAACAGATTTGTGCGAAAAAGGGATTTTCCTTTCTTGTTGTTGCTGAATATCAAGAAGAATGAGGTGCTGGAGTCCATGTGGATGCTGTAAGTCTGAAAATTTCCGTTCATTTTCTTTGATTTAATTCAGTTCGGCTTTTGATTGTTGATTCTGTCTGGTTATTGTACAAAGGCGAGACTGTACAGGTTTGATAATCATTTTATTTTGCATCCATTGAGAGTAAATAATTGCTTGAGATTTTCATTCGATGAAGTTCGTTGATATTTTAGTGCATCTTAGTGGAGCTGCAACTGAGAATGGGTTTCATTTATTTAGCTCACAGTCAGACTCAACTGTAACTGAAATGGGTTTGTGTTATTTAGTTATGTTATTGTAATCTCTTTATATTTTCAGGTAATGACGAAGATCAAGATAATTCAGAGAGAATAGCACTTATTTCTCCTGGAGGAGGAACTGATGCAATTCCTGACGATGCTTGGTTGCCTCCTCCCGTGAGTATAAACTATTCTAATCTTGAAGTTGATACTGATAATGAAGTAAACCCAGCCACGGACATAGCGGATCACAGTAGCACATTGCTTTATACTTCAAGTAGAGAAGGGATAGTTTGTGATCCTATTCATGAGCGTCATTTTGACCTTCCCCTCGAGCAGTTCTTGCGCGATTTGTTGCTGGACAGGTTTTCCTTTTTCCTTTTGGTATTATTTCATTAATTTTTTCCAGGCTTGTCATTTGTTATCACTTGCAGTATGTACTGATAGAAACTTTGTTGTTGGAAGGCACATCGATGTGCTGCGTGCAATACTGCCACAGAATCTCATCAGTACCGGTATATAGACCAACATGGGAAGATCACTGTACAAATTAAGTGTCTTCCTCCGGACCATTGTCTGCCTGTTGAAGCGGGAAGGGAGCTTTGGATGTGGAGCCATTGTTTAAGATGTAAGCATTCTACGGAAAGAGTGGTGATGCCAGCTGCAACCCGCCGTTTACCATTTGGGAAGTCTTTGGAGCTTTTCTTCACAAGCCATCCCACTTCTACTAACCTACCGAACTATGAACACCCCATCCACGAGGATTATCTTTACTTTTACGGGTAATAGAGCTGGTATCCTAATAACTAGAATCTAATAGTTTAAGGTTGTACTTCTTTCTTTCTTTGTTTTTGATTTTTTGCTATTTTGTATGTATAATCTTTATCGGTGTCATGCAGATTGGGCCCCATGGTGACAGCTTTCAAATACCCGCAACTAAACATCTACACTCCCTGTGTGCCTCCACCTGAACTGGCGTTCAACAAACAGAACACAGTTTGGATAGTAGATGACATTACTGAGGTATATTGGCTGTCATAATTAGATTATTAATTATTACCACTATTGCGAATCACCTTTTCAATGGCTTTCTGAAGGTGGGAGTACGGGGTAGAAAACTGTTCTTGGATGTTCAACGGAAGTTGTAGCAAATTTGCAGCTCTTGTTTGGATAGTTCATGTCCGTTACAGGAATTAGTTAGAGATATGCTCAACAAGGAGAACTCGTATTTTGAGGTTGGTGACGGCATCTTTGTTAAGTACTTTTGTTTTGAGATTCTCTGGTACTTTTTGGCCGGTTCTGGAATTTCCTTATTATCCCTCCAGTTTTACTTAATATGCAATATTGGCATATGTTGGGATCTTTGGAATCTAGGGAAAGCATTTTTTTCTTCTGAGTTGCTTTGCTAAAACCCCTGGGTGATATTATCTTCCGAAATATGTTTATTGTTCATTGCCATGTTGTCATTGTAACTGATGCTATATCTGAGAACAAGTTTCTTATGTGCTTAACAAAACCAGGATCGCGTTAAAGTATTTGAGAACAAGCAAGTAGTAGGGTGCACGATGCATGAGATGCTTACCTTGAATCGCTTATCCCAAGAACTAGTACTTCAGTCATATGTTTGGCATATGCGCGTCCAATTTCTTCAATCTTTTGATCACAAAGAGATTGAATGTGTAATAAAGAACATCGGTAATGACAGAATTGAAAGGTCTTCCATGTTTGGCAGGGGGGAGACATCAAAGTCCACCTTCAAAGAGCCATTCAAGTTTGGTGACTTCCAGGAATGGATTTGGTGTCCATTTTCAGAAATTTGTGAGGCATACATTGAAGATCTTAGGAAAAATTACATAGAACGTATGTTGAAGCCTGAAATTCTGAAGACAACCACCGAATTGGTCTCCACAGATAAATCGATTTCAGTTTCCCTTGGAGAAAATTTGGTTTCGCTCTATGATTTAGAACTTACAAGTGCAATAGCTTGTGCCCTAACCATGTTATTCAATCGACGCGCCTCATCAACGGTCACATCTCATCCAAAGATCCTAGACACCTCATCAACGGAGGCATCTCATCCAAAGATCCATCTTAGAGATGGAGAATATCCAAGAAAGGGTATAATTTCCTAGTCTTGTGTGTATGAGAAAGAGTTCCATGCTCTTCGAGATCAATGTTGTCCATCTGAAAGTGATTATATAGCTTCGCTGAGCCGCTGTGAAGATTTTGCGGCTAAAGGAGGCAAAAGTGGTTCAATGTTTGTGATGACAAAGGATGAGAGGCTCATCGTGAAGCAAATTCATAAGATTGAATTCGATTCTTTCATGGAGTGTGCACCAAGATATTTCGGTTACATAAGCAAATGTCTTAGCTCAAGCCATCATTCGTGCCTTGCGAAAATTCTTGGGATATATAAGGTATGTTTTCTATAATCTTTACCTCAATCTTTAGTCATCGCTTCATGATTCCCTCCACCATTTTCTATGTTCTTCTGATGTTCTTTCCTTCTTATGGTGGTTGCGTTCAATTTCAATACAGTTCCACGTTTTGTGTTGGTTGGTTGGTTACACCATACCATAGCTTAGGATGAGCTTTCTCCGATGGAATAATATGAACTTGCAACAAGTGCTCAAAGAGCAGATAATCATGCATACAGTCTACAAAAATATTTGCTACCTCAGGAGATTCATACTCGATAAACCCAAAATGCTTAGACTTTCCTATCTTCTTCTTCTTAGCGATTCTTAACCGCTTATTAGAACCTAATTGCTTAGAAAATTCTACCATTTCCTTTCCGTAGAATCCATGAGGAATTCTTCTAATATATAAAATGGCAGATGAAGTATCCAACGGTTATCCACTCTTTGGTAGTTTTTTAGATTGGTAATTTCTACCAATTAGGCAGCTTTGAACTCTTACCGGTTATATTCATGTTATTGGCTGTTGCAGGTAACTGAAAGGCAGGGCGAACGCCGGAAGAATCGGGAATGTTTGTTGATTGTTATGGAAAACATCCTGTTTGGTCGTAACGTAGTCCGCTCATATGATCTCAAAGGCACGCAGTTTTCTCGGTACACTCCAAACGCAGATGGCAGAGAAGTCGGTTTGGATGGCAACTATGTTGAAGACAACCATATCTCTCCACTGCTTCTGAGCATAAATAGCAAACAGGACTTGCTTCAAGCTATATTGGCGGATACACAGTTCCTCGCGGTGAGTATGAACGTAAGAGTTTTGTAAGTTTCAGTAAGAGAAAGGTTTTATTATGTCGAAATCAATTATAAAACTGAGCATTCCGTGGATTCCTGATTTTTTGCAGTCAATTAATGTAATGGACTATTCTTTACTCTTGGGAGTAGATGACCAGAAAAAATAGCTTGTTTGTGGGATTATCGATTATCTGAGGCAGTATACGTGAGACAAGAAGATTGAGTCGTGTGTAAAGGCTTCTTTTTGCGTTCCGAAGAGTGTCATGCCTACAGTCATTTCGCCTGAGAATTACAAGACAAGGTTTGACGAGTTCATGCAGGTGCGCATGATCTGTCCCCCTCATCCAGACTAGTTTTTGTGAATTACACAGATTTAGTTTACTCATCCAGACTAGTTTTTGTGAACTTAACTTCTTTGTACTCTAGCCTTATCATATTACTATCCTAAAGATTTTTTACCCGGGCTGGAACCCGTCAATCCGTACCCAGTATATGTTATAGAATCTGAAGTTTGTAACCATGACATTCAATGGAATGTATCTACAACAACAGAGGAGCAAACCAAGGAAGCTATGAGCTAAAGCCAGAGTATAGGCGGTCAGTCAAGGAGGAAGAACCCAATCAATAATCCAAGAATCCTAGTTAACTATATGCTGATGTTAACATTTATAACCTTCCATCTAGAACTTCAAGTTGTGATTGACATGATAGGCAGCTGATGGTCTTTGTTCTTTTCTCTAGTCAGTGAAAGGTTCAATTTTGCAACCACTGGTAGGATATTTCTCTTGTCTCAGAATTGAATAAGTTTCCATACTCATGGTGCTCCCGAGTACATGTAGTTGTTTCAGAGCATCAGGGATGTTTTCTTCGTACACAATTTTGAGCGTCTGTGTGCATCTATCCACAGGAATTAGAAAAGCTGGTGCACAGCTGCTCCAGGCTTGAATCAACACAAAATTTATATAAAAGAAAAAAAAAACGTTTTTATGTTAACAAAGAAATACTAGCATTGTTGGCATTTGAAGATAGCAGATTTGGTTATAATTTTAGGCGGAACTCCTTCAGCAAGTCCTGCCTGGAAATTTATTTTTCTGATAAGAAAACTTGAGACTAGAAAAGAGGGAACGGTTTGTTGCTTAAAGTTTGTAACCTGTCATAGACTCATAGTTGGCTAACAACTTGTGTTGAGCTGGATTTGAGAATCAATGCGCTTGCAGCACATATATAATGCATGAATAAAAATCGAACGATATTTATTTTCATTTTTATGGTTCTGTCTTGTGTGAACTCCAGATATATACTAACACAACTATCTGAGATGATAGCAAAATACAAGTATTAACAGGTCAGACTCTTGTGGACTCTGGAGATGACCGGGAGAGAAACTAATAGTCCATCCCGCCCCATTGTCTGCTCTATTGGAGGAATCATAACCAACACTTATTGGCCGTTGAATCCAGGGTGAGGCATCCCCCTGCAAAGTTCTCGCCCTTCTTGGCAAAGAGAACATGCATGGCAGAATAAATGAGTCGCAAGATCACAGGAAGACTCGCACTGTTCCAGTTGGTCTTCATCCTCAATCAAGGACTCACAACACCCACATGATCTTTTGACTGCTTCAAAGCTACCCTGTTCTCACAATCACCAAAAATAACAAAAGTATGAGCGCACCATTGATAGCCCCATAAACCAAATAATGCATTGCTTTCTTGAAATGACTCAAAAGGTTTACCTGCAAAGTCCCGCCACCACCACTGCTTTCGCAATCATCAGAGACGCTAACAATTGTCCATGGATCAGATGTATTCCAGTGAAGCTCAACAACTTTATCCCTGCATGAATCAGAAACGTGATCAAGTTTCACAAAAGTGAAAAAGCTTTATTATTGTGAAACCACACTAAATTAAGAACTACGTGTTAGACTTAATGTTGGTTTAGCAACAAATCATGTTTGTCTTAAGGTAATCCCTGATTAGTTTATGATAAATACAGTTTAGTAAAATGCAGATTATGGTGTAATTATTGTTTTAATCATCAGGAAAATGCCCCATATTTCGAGGCCCTATAGGGAAAATACCCCATGGAAAAAAAGTTAAGGGAAAATTCCCACCGTACACTTTTCCATCCAAGAGGCGTTAGATGGTCAAAATCTGCATGTGTGTGCTATTACACGTGCAAACCAAAAGACCAATTTGACCCTTTCGCAGGATTTTGCCAATTTGACCCTTTCGCAGGATTTTGCCACGTATCAGTGTAAGATGATGGACGGCTGAGGATGGAATTTGTTACTATGACTTTATCCATCTTATCTTTTCCCAAAACACCAGCGATTTTTCCAATCACCAGTCAAATAGTTGAATTTGTACGAGTTAGCAAAACAAACCTGAAAAAATGAATTATCGAGAAACTTGCAGATATGCTCAGTTCCAAATGATGAGGTTCCTCGACTGTTTTACGGTTAAGTCTCTTATAAACTTTACAAGGTTTTCTTTCTCAACTTCCTTTTACTTCTTAAGCTCATGATAACGAACCTGCATGTAAGATCAAGTAAACATCAGTATGAGATGTGCAAGGGGTCTGAAACTGGAGATCAATGAAGATATACTAGATAATGATGTGAAAAGGATAAGATTCCCACTTTCATGTGCTTTCTGCTAGTAATTAACTTGCAGTTTGGAGTAGAAATCGAATCTCTATAACATATTCATGCATAACACTGCACACATTCATTTCATGTTCAAAGATATCAACCAAGCACCAACTGCTGGCTGGTCAACACCACTAGTCCCAGATAAATCACCACCAAGCACAAAAATATCAACATAAACATATCCTTCATCACCTGCCATAGCATTTCTCCACATTTCAAAAAATACAAAATTATTTTATATAGACATTTCCCCATAAAACATGTGATGCTAGCAACACACCAATCCCCTCGATCTTATCTTAACCAACTGCTTAAACTTTTCGAAACTAATAGTCTCACCATCAACATTATCACAATACAGTTTCTTTCCCATATGCACCCCATTGATTTACCTTTAGGAGAAAATTCAAATCCATCACCCTGATGCACATCAAGTTAAGACATTCAGACCTACATTTCTAGGATAAAATACATTCATGATGTAATTAAATATTTTGGGAAACACACGTCAATTACACCACAGACAGGGCATGAACAAGAATTAAAAGAAAGATTTAAAGGGTGGGTGGGGGGGTGGGGGGAACCTAAGGATGTACACCTCTTATATATGCGGTTGTGGAGCACATGGTACAAATTCTGCAACTATCCTATTGACTAAGTGGTATTACGGTGCTTCACAGCACCTTCGCGGTGAGATCACATTTTTTACAAACCAAAAATTTATAGACACTAGCAAGCAATTAACACTAAGTTGAGGCTCTCCTGGTCAGTCACATCATACACTAAGTTCATTGACACTAGCAAGTAATTAATACCAGCAATTTAACTTTCTTAGTATTACTTTCTGTAAGCTATATGTGTCAATTACAACGCCGTTGGCTTGTATTGTTGCATTTCCTAGATAAGAGATATTAGGGGGAAAATAAATTAAAACTAATTTTTAGTGTTTATATAATTATTATTAGACAAAGACCATTCCACCATGAAAATGACACATTCTCATCACTATATTACAACCAACAATGATGCTGTTACCCTCAATCGACATATTAAAACCCCAATTTTGAATTTCACACAAATCAGTATATCCCTATTTCAGTACAATTATAATTTCAGAAATCAACATTGTTTACAGTTCATATCATGTTTATATTGTTCAATTTCAATAAATCATGATAGAATTACCCTTATTCAACCTACAGAAATCCTAAATTTCAATTTCCCCACAAATCCGAAAAACCCTAAGTTCAAAAGAAGCATAAATTAACACGATTCAAATTGAAATTTCAGGAAAACAATTGAAACAAGAACTGGGTTTCATAAACTTACGGTTTATCACTATCCCCTTCTTCTCCTTTTCGATCTTCCCATTATCTTTCTTCGATTTCTTATACCACCGCCTCTGGTTTCTCCTTCCTCTGTTTCCACGAAATAACACCAACCACTAACTAATTAGTCACCATATCTCTTCTCACTGCAACTCTGGTTCAATCGACGTCTCTGTTTAGTCGTCGTCTCTGGCTCTACATCTACAGATTTTCTTGATTTTGTTATTATGAGGAGAAGATAAGAAGATGGGAGAAGAAAGATGATTGTGGTGTCTTTTTGGGTTACTTCCACGAGTCATTATCTCGTGAGAAGGGTCATTGACTGGTCAAAATTGACCATATGGATAGAAAAGGTGGCAGTGGGGCATTTTCGCGTACCTTTTTTCTCTATGGGGAATCGAAATATAGAGCATTTTCCCAATTTTCTCATCACCTTATACTGTTTATGTTTAAACAAGTCTAGCTTGAGCTGTCCAACGAAGCCATGAGCTGTCACTCTGATTCATGACAAAAAGGTTAGAGAGACATGTGGCAAGCATGACTAGGACTCTCTTTTAGCCTCACTTGTTCTGAAACGAAAATCAGTTTCCATCCATCAATTAAGGTGAGGAAATAGAAGTAGATAAAAAGTCATGAAACCGAAAGGTAATTGCTTTCTATTTCCTTGTTAATATGTTTTGGGTGTATGTTATATGTGGTGTTTCTAGCTATATAAGGTGTTGTTTTTGTGTGTTGTAAGAGCATGTTTATACTAGGTTCAAGTTCTAATTTCAGCATGTTCTTAGCTAATATGATATTTGGTGCTAAACATAAAGTTCAAGGAGCTGAAATCCCAACGGTATGCTCTACTTCTATAACATAGGCAAGCAATTTGAAAAAAGCAGTAACGTGCATGCAGATGGTGTGACCTTACTTGATATGCAGACAATTTGAAAAGTATAAACCCTAATTCTACAAGTTTATTTTTTGATATTCACTTTTTACCTAGTAGTTCTTCAAAGCAAACACAATATTTCCAAACTCCCGATTCACATCTAAAAGGAAATCAAATAGGTATTATGTGGAGGCAGAATAACGTAAGTTTTCAATGCGGCTGAAGCAACTCATAGGCCTGGAAAGGCATCATTTAGCGGAATCAAGTACATAGGATCTTGCGAGATCCAAGAGACATAAGGAGTACGATTGAAGCTGAATTGCTCAGATGGTTAATTCAGTCCTAATTACATTCCCATCTGAAGTCTGATAGTAGGCTAGTGTTTGATGCGACTTAATTCAATATGGCGTTCAAACTGGACGACGTTCCAGGACTTTTCTGCTACATTGAAATTATATGTATCTTTTTTACTTTTTACTTTCGAAATATAATTGTATTTGTCATAATTTCAAGTAAAAGCAAGTGACTCTTTCTTGAAAAATAGAACAACAAAAACTTGTTTTTGTTATAATTCAGATCTTGAAAGAGATAATTTTAAATTATCCTTGGGGAAATTGATTATTTTTGAGATCATCCAAGAAATTTATCGCATATGTTCACAAACGAAAACTGGTGATGTGCTTGGTATCTCTCATTTTCAATGTATACGTGACAACATTATAATGGCATCACCATATCTATAAAACTACTAGAAAACCAGCATGAAAGACATGTTAAAGGTGTTTGTTAGACCGTTGCTCGGCTGAAATCACTAAGCGTTGATATGTCTACCTATTAGTCATCTTTGAACTCTCACCAGTTATATTGATGTTATTGTCTGTTGCAGGTAACTGAAAGGAAGGGCAAATTATCGGAAAAACGGAAATATGAGTTGATCGTTATGGAAAACATCATGTTTGGTCGCAATGGAGTCCGCTTATATGATCTCAAAGGCACTCAGTTTTCTCGGTACACTTCAAATGAAGATGGTGGAGAAGTTGGCGTGCGCTTAGGAACCAATCAGATAGTGACAACAGAGACTGATGACAGCTAGCAATAGTTGACTGGAATATATAGGATGGCAAGAACATACACGTAAGCAGTGTAACAGATGTCTGAGACATAACTACATCATTTATTCTAGAGTTCAGTAATCTAAGCTACATACTTTAATACGTACGTAAATGGCACTTCCCACTTTGTATAGTTTGCCGAAAAGATACAATATATACTCTTTTATATAAAAAAGAATTTCTTTTAAGATCATTGTAAAAAAAAATAACAATAATAATAATTAATAAAATTAATAACAAAAAAACCAAAAAATAAATAAAATCTAAAAGTGAACTTTTAGTGAGAAAATAATAAGTTAACTGTAGAAACCAAAAATAAGAAAAGAATTAAAATAAATAAACTAAAATTGGAAAATCAATAAAAAACTAAAATTGCCTAGAAAAAAGGGAAACTAAACTAAAATAATAAGATATTAATCAAACCAAGAGCTTTGTCTATCATGTAGGAAAAATTGTTTGATAAGATATTACTCAAAAATAAAATAAAAAGATAAGAAAAAAAGTCAAACAAATTAAATGACATTAAGAAAAAAAAAGTATTATTAAAAATTATATAAAAAATTACAAAAACCAAGTTTTAGAAAAATTTTAAGAAAAATTTAAAACTGGCTAGTAGTTAGAAAATAATGTTTATAATAATTAAATAACAATATATCTTATTATGCAAATAAAATAATCGATGAATATTGGACAATAGTGTAGTATATGGCCGCAGTCAATGCACACATTAAAAGGGCCGCAGTCAATGTAGCATTTAGAGGTCGCATGTAAATCTTATGTGGTGCAGTTGGATGGATCCATCCCGCACACCAAGTATTTAAATGTTTCCTTTGACTATTCCCTTTGACTGTGTCACGCCATCCAATTACAATCGGAAATGCTATTCTTCTCACCTTCTAACGCTCTAATCACCACTCAACCGACGTGTCACAAAATATGGACGAAAACTTGGGAGAGAGAAAGCTTGCTCGGTCAATATGTTCTCTATAACTTTTAATATTATATTACTACATATTCACCGTCTCTCTATTTATTAAAGTTGTTGGAGAGAGACTCTTGGAGAGTAACTAAGGGAACAATGAGTGGAACAATTCTAAATTTATGAACCAAACTAGATCTCACTTCTGAGTCTACATCTGAGCCCAGAGAGAAAATATGCGAAAAGAGTATGATTATGTTGAAATTTTATTTCTTTGTTTGTTGAAGGGTGATTGAAATCAATAAGTAATTCTACCGATTTTTTTAGATTGATATCTTGTATTTCATTTACAATAAATGATTCTACCGAGTTTATTAGATCTATAGCTATAATTGAAATCGTTTGATAATCTTTTCATCATGGATACTTGAAGAAGAAGAGTTCGGTTTCTTAAATTTGATCAACATAGTCGAAAATTAAGCAAATCTTAAATTATTTTATCCTTGCCTTCATGTATATTTCATTCATTTTCTTTAGTGCTTAATTATTTCTCACTGTTTTGGTTGTTTTCGTTGATTTAGCACAAGAGTTTCATATTTTGTTGACAATTGTGAGAGATATCATGTGTTCTTTAATCCTTTTATGATGATATGCAGATATGGATGTAGATGTGGGAAAAATTAATGAATATGAAGATGTTGAGATTTTGGATGTTATTAACAGCAAAGACCAAAAATTTGAAGTTACTGAAGTTACAAAATGTCAGAAAGTTGAGATGAAAATTTGAGTGGAATTTGGTAAGGTAAAGCACAAAACGGGAATCAGAATCCACAAAAGATTCAATGCATCAGTGGTTCAAGCAGCTGGATATGAGAAAGATGTGTAACCTATACAAATCTTATTGTTACTAATAATTAAATTTCTCTATTATAATTCTGAATGTGAATTGTAAGCTTTGCTGGTAGACTTTGAGTAAGTTCTTTTGTATTCAAATTCAGAGATCTTTGTTAGCTACTTTCCACATGTTGTTTGTACATCAGTGCATTTCCGTATACCAAATGTCATAAAACATAAGTGAATTCTGAAGCAGTATTCTAGAAAATTACAGCGACAACTTACAAAAAAGAGCTGCATATTTCCAAAATAAGATTGTAAGTGTTCAATCCACATTTAGTCCAAAACAAAATGCAGATGGGTTTTACATTTACTCCATTTTCCTAGTAAACTTCTGCTAGTACAAAAAAAGATGCATTTGAGTATACATTATACATTTACTCTATCTACTCACTAAACATTATACATTTACTCTATCTACTCACTAAACTTTGAGTGCAAATTTGTGCACCCCCTTAAAACGGGGGTGCACATTCCGTCCCCATCTATTGGCCAATCTGTAGTGTTAAGTGGTTTTTCCTTTCTTTCTTCTTTTTTACTTTTTCCCTTAAAACTGTTTTGAAACCATAAAAAGAGTAAATATTGTTGATGTCATCGACATATCACCTCCTCTTTTTTCTTTCTCTCATACCGGCTGCTATAAACACCTCTATCTTATGTGTGTCCATTTTCTATTCTCTGTAAAACAAATGTGCTGAACAAGAGAAAACAGGAACTGAAGATATGAAAATCAAATCTATATAATGTTTTCACCCTATAAGCTATAAAATTAACAGATTTATCATCCACTTATCTTAATAACACGTGGAGAGGTACTAACGAGGGATAAGAAATAAAGATAATCAATCAACTCAGGATATCACCTAAAGAATTGAGTTCTTTAATCTGATAAAGGATTTGAAAATTAAGCTCAACAACATTAATTGGGAGCTCCCGGGCACCAGACCCTTTTCAAGTATAATTCTTGATTCTTCGCTCCTTGACTACAGGTTGAAACTTGGTAGTAATTTTTGTTTTGGGATAATGTATAATCACGATAGTTGTCCAATTAATGAAATGAGTATCTTATGGTCGTTGTTAATTTAGCATGTGCAACTCTAGATTTACGCAAGGAACATGCAGGTGGTTCGAAGAAGCTCCAATTTGACAATTTTACATGTTCCCGATTGTGAGCTTCTCTATATATATCGACTTGTCCTCTATCTCACTCTTTAACAATGTAAAAAAATCATTCTTTCTTTGCAAGGAATATAGATATCATCACCGGGTTGTTTCCTTTAGTCGCAAAATTAATAGCAAATTTTTTCCCTTCGTTATTAGCTTACTGCAATGAAGTTGCAGAAAAATAAACGGTGAAGAAGAGAAAGACGATTAAAAGCAGAAGAGAAAGAAGGCAATGTAGATTGCGACTTTTTTTCCCTTTTTCTTTTTCTTTTCTCAATACCACCATTTTTTCTTATCGTAAAGTCCACCAATAGATGAAGCAGGAATGTGCACCCCGGTATTAGAGGGGTGCACAAATTTACACTCCTAAACTTCTGCAGTTTGGTAGTTGTACTGCAAAATTTACACATTTACTCTATTTAACCAGTAAACATCGCATATTAGGCGTTGTAAGCGGTACCACATTAGACTCTTGCATATGGAAATAATTTACCCCATTTAAACCCTACGACAGCCATAACGACAAATTAGTAACCGAGATAAGTTGCAATAAGATTAAAGATCTTTGTGGAAACAAGCCGTAAAAAATTTACCAAATTTACTTACCATCGGCATTGGAGGAGGTGGATGCTGATAGAATCCCCAAGGTTGGTACATAGGCACTTGGGGTGCTAATAGATTAGCTTGATACTGATGAGTTTGTCCTACTACTCCATTATATTGGCACATAGGAACTTGAGGATATAAATGTGATGGTGGTGCTATTCCATTATATTCTTGTTGTAGCACAACCTAAATATCATTCCAACTATATTGGTCATTCCATTGTGAGATCAGGAAAAAAGAATGAACAGTAGAGATGATGGAAATAAGTTACCTGCACATTTTTGTTTTTGCTGCCTAGTGGTCTGCCTCGTTTCTTAGTTTTTGGTATAGGCACATCAACAACTACTAGTACATCTTCATTACATGCATTCCCATTATTGTTAGTTGTAGGATTCTTTTTGGTATGTTTCCATATAGTTTTATATGTATTAGTTCGTGGTCTGCCTAACATGATTCTATCATTAGGATTCAGTACATCCACGACATCCATGGGTACAATATCCATAATCTCATCTCTTGCCGAATGTTTTTCTTGTACTTCAGGAGTCTTCGCTTCAATCTGAATCGCGTTATTTTTTTTTAGTAACTTTAACTGTAAAGCTAATAATTGATTAACATCATTGAAAGTAGGTTCTGATTTTACTGCCATATCTGCAACCTCGCTGAAAAGAATACTTAAGTTATTACAACGATCATGCTCAACGGTGTTTCGCCAAAACCCCATATTAACTTTCATACTTGTGTGAGACCTTTTCAAATCTTTCCTCCATCTTTCTTTTATGTATTTATCAGGAACCAACTTAACTCCATGTAGGATTAATACATTAAGAACATGTCTATATAGTATCCCTTCAAATTCAAACATCCGGCAACTACAAGAAACTTCACATTCATTTGAATAAAAAATCACATCGAAGTTCATCTGTATTTGAATTCTTTGATGATCAACCCCCTCAATCCACACATTAACACGAGTAACATACTTAAATGTTCCAAGAGGATCCTCTTCTTGTTTGATAAGTTCACAATACATTTTTGAAGTCAATTCATTTTGAAACTCTTTAAACCTTGACAGAGTATACATTCCTTGCATCTGGTTTTCCATTTCAAAAAATGTGGCAGTTGGAATCAGTTTGGAACACGATTCTGCATCAGCACTAGTCTCGTTCTCTTCCTTATCCCTTGATGCTCGTTCATATTGCTCTACAAATTGCTTCAAAGTTGTCTTCGTACCAAGATATCCATCGAAAAATGAGTTCATACTTTCGCTTCTTTGTGTAGATTGCATTCCAGCCCAAAAAATGTCATTTAGATAACAAGGTACCCAACGCCGCCTTTCTTCATATAATCCTCGAAGCCATTCCTTTTCTAACAATTCATATTTTTGTAACATCTCCATCCATTTTGTTTCACTTCTGATGGATATTGAGAATTATAGACAACCCTTTTCATTGTATATGTAATGCGCAAATACTTACTATGACTCTTAAACTTCTCTGGAAATTTTTCATCACATGCCATATGCACCACCTATGTATACTATTCGGGAAGACTATTTCAATGGCGTTTTGCATAGCCTTGGCTTGGTCAGTAATTATTGCAGGAGGAGCGCATCCAGACATACAATCAAGCCACTTCATAAACAGCCATACAAAAGAATCTTCATTTTCATGTGTTACCAACCCACATCCTAATAATATTGATTCTCTGTGGTGATTTACACCAACAAATGGAGCAAACGACATATCATATCGGTTAACCAAGTATGTGGTATCAAAAGAAATAACCTCGCCAAACTCTTTATATTCTTCTCTTGACCTACCGTCTGCCCAAAACACGCTTCTCAAATGACCAGTCTCATCTACATCGACACTTGAATAAAATCCAGAACCTTCTGAAGTCATCTTTGCAAAATATGTTAGAATGACAACTGCATCTCCTTCTCCTAATCGTGAATTCCGCAAATTATCAATTAGATTTCTACAATCTTTTTTAGAACACGTCATATTCTCATGACCACCAGCTTCATTTACACAAACATCATAACCTTTACATAACCTCCCAGCAGATTGATCAAGAAGATCAAGTTGCTTCTTTACCCGGGAATTAATGAAGCGATTACAACGAAAATATCTAGCGTTTTCCGGATTCTTTTCATGATTATATTCCAAATTGAGCTGGCTGATTACATAACCAACTAAGAAATATAACCGTAATACTAGATTGGCTTGGCATCCACATTTTATCGTTGCTTGAGGCCTTAATGTATTTTCAGAGACGGAGTTACACTTACCTGCTCGAGCACAAGTAAACGTGTAGCTTCTTATATGCCCGGCAGCATTCGTCACAGATATGCTTTTCACCACAGGAAATCCAGTCGCTTTCCCAAATGCCTTGTAAAACTCCCATGCATCATCTATAGATTCAAACCCCATACCAATAGCAGGTTGTATATTAGGTTTGATTCCACTACTATCAAAGCAATATGAATTTTGAACTATCTCCTCATGCAACAACAAACTTTAGTTACTGAGAACTTTTATCAAACAACAACACGATTTGTTTCATATAGTTAGCAAGAAATAACACCGTTCTATGTGATAGACGCATTTATGTGTCTAATATAGCTCATTTGTATATATTGTTAGTACTCGATATTGTACTTATTCGGTTATTTTATATATTTGTAGGTGTTTTTGGAAGAATAAAGCTTTTGCGGCGAAATTGGCAAAAAAAATGGTTTTTGCGCCCGTGGGAGAAAATTGCTATACGGACTCTCATTTTGGATAAGGGGTAACCTAATTACTAAGGGGTGAACCATTTCCAGGCATCTGCTAAAGGGATACCGGAACTGGATAGGGGGAGGTCATCTTCAAAGTTTCAAAACTGGATTTTGGCGGGAAAAAAGGCAGCAGCGTCAACAGTTTTGGATCAAGGATTTGAGCGACCTAGCAGGCGATTCAATGGGCAAATTTGGTACCCACGGACTCTACAAGACATAAGGGACCTGTTAGAAGCGATTAGACCCATCTAATTGGGCTGGATAAGTCAGAAAATCCACACAAAGTCAAGACAGTGCACACGGTCCCTGTTTAGGGTTTTGAATTGGTTTGAAAGATTTGGGAGAGATTCTTGCGTGGGATATACTTCAAAACAGTTGAGTTCAAGTCAGAGAAGATTTTGGGAGCGATAGAATAGCTAACAGACGCATACAAAGTTCGACAGATAGAATTATTGTTAAAACTGCACGTGAAGAATAAGAGATTTATTCTCGAATTTGATCGAGTTTCTAGGGAATCTGAAGGCTATATATAGTTGGGTTTTTGTCATAGAAGGGTTAGAAACCCTGAGGAGAGAATTAAGAGAGAGTTCAGAGCCGAAACGAAGAACAGAAATCATACCTGCTGCTGCTGCTGCTGCTCGAGGAGGAAGACGAAGAAGGAAGAACGGACTCGCAGAGTCAGTCGTTTTTCCACAGTGCTTACAGCGAAATCAAACTGTCGTTTATCTACAACATATCATTATTATCGTATATAAACAACATCATCTGTTTTGTAACAGCGACGCTGTAACACTTCTACAGCGTTGCGAATTTCTGTTTCATCTTATTTCTTCAATAAAAACACCTATTCAGCCATGAGTGATTATTTTGTGTGTGTTTTTACCATGAAGAGCTAAACCCATTAGCCAAGGCGACGGAGGAAGCCATTGTTCCACATTAATTGGTATAATTCTAATTTTATTATTTATTTGCAATATTATTATTTGATCATTTGCATGGGATTGAATTGAAATATTAGTTCTTATTGAATAGTTGTGAATTAATTTGATGAAGCATGCTGGGTTTTAAATAATTTTGATGTTTTATACTCTTTGATTACAACTATTACTTCAAGAATATACTTGAGGCAAATATTAGAATTATTTTTAAAGATAAAATTGCATGAATATTATTTAGACTTTACTATTTATTTGGTCAATGGTGGAATCCTAGTCTTGGTATTTTTCTCCAAAACTTTGAATTATTTTATTTAGTTGCCTGTTTAATTTAAATCTATAAAAATTGTTTTCTTCACAAGTCTGAAAAGACCCAGTTTTTACCACTACTACAATCACTATTTGAAAAACCATCAAATTTTTGGCGCCGCCGACGCGGACCTGTGTTAAGTTAGCATTTTTTTTAGATTTTTTTTATTATTTTTGTTCTTCTTTACGTTTTTTGGGTTTTTCTTGTTTCCTTGCAGATTTTTGAAGATTGGAGCGAAAGACAATTTTTCCAAAGCTTGTGGTGATTTACTTAAAGTTTGGGAGCGAAAAGCAAAGCTATAGGAACGAAAGAAGAAGAATTTTTTTTATTTTTTGATAAAAAGAGAGAAAAAAAAAAGAGAGACGTTTTTATTTTTGTAATTTTTTTTCAGACTTTTTTTTTTTTTTTTTTTATGGACTTTGGACATTAATTTTGGGACATTTTTATTTTTAAACCCTACGGAAGGGTATCCTTAAATACAAACTTTTTGCAGGGAAGGACGGTGATTACAATATCACCTCGGCCCCTCGGGTTCGCACACGACATAGGAGTCGTGGCCCGAGTCGACTTCAGCGGTTCTTCGCCCGTCTGGTACGGGAGGTAAAATTCTAAACACCCGCGAATCTCCTGCAAGCGGGTTACTGGACTCCTTAAGGTGAATATATGCTGAGGACTTGAATATGGACTGTTTTTAAATTCAGTAAAGGGCAAGGACTGGACCATATAAGATAAGGGTTCGGATTTCATCACCGCTCCCTTCTTGCCCGCCTTAGGAAAACGAAACCTAAAGCGAACCTAAGCCTAAAATTTGGACTAGAAAGAGACCTATAGGGTATCGAGCTTAACAGGACAATCATTCGAAAAATATTGGTTACTCTTTTAAGCACACCTCGAAGTTCTTGACGGTTTCTGCGAGTTGAATGCGTGACTGCGCCGCATTGGATCGGTGAGGTTTTGGGTATCAAAGCTCCACTGAGCTTCCCTCGCCTCGATTCAACTTGCTTTAACTCGGATTGATTCCAGAGGGGTTTGCTAAATTGTAACGAATTCCCTTTCGAAGGATTAGAAGCTGGTCTAGAAACAATCTAAGTGGAGCCATCATGCTTGTTGTTTGCTAGAAATCTTTAGGTTTGCTGTGGTAAAGTCGAGTCAGCCTGCTGTGTGATTGCTAGAACCTTCCTGTTAGGATTTTTTTTTATTTCTTTTTGAATTCTTTTTAGTGTATGCCCGATTTTGTTAATAGGGCTTGGAAAAGAGATACTCTAGGTCGATTGATTAGCGAAAAACCTAGTAGTTCTTCTGATTTAAGCAGGGAGCTCGAAGACTCTTCTTTGGAGAGCCCTGTTTTTGGAAACTTCAGTTTTGAGAATTTTCTCTGAGTGACAAAAGTACCCCTAGTACTCAGTTGTGCCAGCGATGGCAACTTTGAAAGATTACATGTTCCCAACTAGGACCAACCGAGCTTCATGCATTAAATTGCCAGCCACTACGGCTAATTTGAGATAAAACCTAGTATTCTTCAGATGATCCCTATATTCTTAGGAAAGGATGATGAGAACCCTTATTTCATATTAGGGACTTTGAGGAAATCTGTGGGACAATTAGAATAAAAGACCTTACTGATGAAGTCTTGAAACTTAAATGTTTCCTTTTCCTTGAGAGATAAAGCCAAGACCTGGCTAAACAACCTACCATCTGAATCCATAGAAACATGGCAGGAACTTATCGCTGCCTTCTATATGAAATTCTACCCTAAGCATAAAACTGCAGCTGTTAGGCAGAAAATTAGTGCTAGTGTGCAACAAGAGGGAGAGTCTCTTTATAGGTTTTTAGAGCGATTCAATGATCTCCTATCTCAGTGTCCTCACCATGGATTTGATAATATGAAACTCGTACAAATTATTTATGATGGTTTAGACTATTCGACCAAAGCCATGGTTGAGTCTATGTGCGCTGGTGAGTTCACTAGTAAAAATGCTGATGATGCTTTTACCTTCTTAGGAGCTATCGCTGAAAAATCCCAACAGTGGGAATCTTGTATTGAACCCCCTAAAAGACTCTTAGTCAATAGAAGCAGCACCAATGTGGTAGATACAAGTTTTGGTTCAGATGCTAAGTTTGCTGCTTTATCTAGGAGGTTAGAAGCTTTGGAAATGGGCCAGTCTAAAAATAGGTCCCTTGTTGAACCTAATAGAGCCTCTCAAGTCTCTAGTTGTGGAATAGAGCCCGATAATTCATTTTGGGAAGGTCAGGTTAGTGAAGAGCAAGCCCATGCTGTCTATAACAATGCTAGGTTTGAGAACCGTCAGAAGTTTGACCCATACTCAGAAACCTACAACCCTGGTTGGAGAAACCATCCTAATTTCTCTTGGTCTAAGGGCCAGAGTCAAGGCCAGTCTAGCAATTCTCAGCCTCCCCCAGGTTTTGGTTTTAAGAACTCTTCAGGTCAAACCCAGTTTCAAAACACTTCCGAGAAAAAGATCTCTACCTTAGAGGATACTCTCACTATGTTAGCAAATAACCATGAAATGCTAACAAAGAACCACATGAGCTTTCAACAAGAAACTAGGCAAGAATTGAAGAATAATTCCCAGAGTCTTGCCAAATTAGAACTTCAAGTAGGACAAATAGCTAAGTTCATAAGTGAGAGAGAAGATGGAAGGTTCCCTAGTCGTACTGATCCCAACCCAAAAGGAGAGAAATCGTACAATCATGTGAATGCTGTCACAACCCTTAGGAGTGGAAAGAAAGTTGACAACAAGGTTGCCATGCCTGATAGTGAACATGCTGTAGTTCACCCTGCTGAGCCAGAAAATGAGGAGACTGATAGAGTCTCCAAGGAGACCAATGAGGGTCCTGTTGAGCCCGGCTTTGTTCCCAGAGCCCCATTCCCACAGCTGCTAGTTCCGACTAAGAGGGAGTCCAACTTTAATGATATATTGGAGGTTTTTAAGCAGGTTAATATAAACCTTCATTATTAGATGCAATTAGGCAGATTCCCTCTTATGCCAAGTTCCTTAAGGACTTGTGTACGCGAAAGCGTAAGCTCAGTGTCCAGAAGAAAGCCTTCATAGCTAGTCATGTGAGTTCTATTATTCAGAATACCACTACTCCTAAGTATAAAGACCCAGGGTCCCCTACCATTCTTGTACAATAGGTAAGTACCGTGTTGAGAAAGCGTTGCTTGACTTAGGAGCCAGTGTGAACTTACTGCCATACCATGTGTACCTTAAGCTAGGACTTGGTGAGATGAAACCTACCCAGATAACACTCCAGTTAGCTGATAGGTCCGGTTAAAATCCCTCGTGGTGTGATCGAGGATGTTCTTATTGAGGTCGACAAGTTTATTTATCCAGTGGATTTCGTGGTCCTAGATACCCAACCTGTCCCCGACCCAGAGAACCAAATACCTGTGATTTTAGGTCGCCCATTCTTAGCTACGTCTAATGCGATCATAAACTGTCGAAATGGTATTATGAATCTATCTTTTGGTAATATGACTATTGAGCTGAATATTTTTAATGTAAACAAGCTACATTCTGAGCTAGATAGCACATGTATTGAAGAGGTGAACATGATAGGAACCTTAGTTCAGGAGTCATTACCAAACATCGTACCGGAAAATACATTGGAGAGTTGTTTATCCCATTTTAGCCTGGATTTCGACGATGATAGTAACATTGAACAAGTAAATGCTCTGTTGGATTCTGTTCCTATGTTAGATATTGATATATGGAAAGATAGGTTCGAACCATTACTAGCTTCTGAGTCTATCTTAATACCTTATTTAAAAGAGCCTCCTGAGTTGGAGTCTAATTATACATTTTTAGGCCCACCCGAGTCTTTCCCTGTGATTATAGCCTCCGATTTGGATAGTGATCAGGAAAGTAGTCCAGAGACCGTGCTTCAAGAAAATAAGGAAGCCTTAGAGTGGACCATAGAAGATATGAAGCAAGCTGAGGATGAACCACCTGATTATGACTTAGAGAAAGCAATTGACCTTTTTCAAGAACCCGATGGTCGAAATTAGAACTGTGAACATTGTGACTAGTCATTGTAGAGGCACCCAAAATTCTAAGTTTGGGGGTAGAGATTGTCAATTATCCCCAATAGAAGTCCCTAACTTGGGACTCAAGCCTAGTGCATCTGAGGTATCGCTTGAGTGTATTCAGACTCCACAACCTGATCCGCCTGATAATGTCCAGGAGAAAATCCATATGTTAGAGACCCGTTTTTCGGATGAATCTGTTTGCCGAGACACTCATATGAAGCCCAAGTGGGCACCTCAGATAAATCCAGTTGTCTTGCGAGAAACTTTAGATCAGGTTGTGCTCTATCTGCTCATTTTTCTGATCTTGAGCATTTGTCTCCTATTTGTGGCAGTTCTATTTGGTCTTATGGACCCACAATTATTTCGACTATTGGTATACGACGACTTTGGAAGGTGAAAATTCTTTTTGAGGTATTTGATGTCTAGCTAATGACTATAAATTTAGCATTTACTGGGAGGCTCCCGCGTTCATGTGATACGGTAATATCCTTCCTTATTTCTTTTCCCTCCAGTGGTAATAGTTTCTCCTTGTTCATGCTTTTATTTTCATCCTTAGAACATTGAGGACAATGTAAGATTTAAGTTTGGGGGTGGGGAAGAAACACTTTTTGTTAGCTTTTAGTTGCAATAAATAAACTCCAGAGCCTAGAAATTTATGCCTATTGAGGATTGCACTAACTAATCTAAGTGGATGGAAGCATTTTGATTGTAGGAGTTTGAGGAACCAATCTGATTAGATGGAAACATCTAAAGAGTCTATTCATAAAAGCACAGAGCTCAGATGTTAGAAATAACATGATAGTTTCACCATATCTCGTTGAGTCCTTTTCACTTCTATTTTTATTTTATTTTGTTTTTAAACTATGTTTCTCTAAGTGATAGGTGGGG
Organism: Papaver somniferum; assembly: GCF_003573695.1. Lineage (NCBI taxonomy): Eukaryota > Viridiplantae > Streptophyta > Magnoliopsida > Ranunculales > Papaveraceae > Papaver > Papaver somniferum. The sequence goes on from NC_039360.1 coordinate 176,932,950, forward strand.
CCCACGATTCAAGTTGTTACCAATGCTAGGGTGAATTAGAGTGATTGAGATACCATGAAAAAAAAAAAAAAAAAAAAAAAAAAAAAGATGAAAAAAAAAAAAAAAAAAAAAAAAAATGAAAAAAAAAAAAAAAAAAAAAAAAAAAAAAAAAAAAATTGAGACCAGACCATTTGACCAAAAGGAATAAATTCAATAAAGTCGACCACTGGTACCCTTGTATATGCCAGTTGTGTTGACCTAGAGTTAGGTTATCGACCACTGGTACCCTTGTATATGCCAGTGTGTTGATATTAGTCAGACTAGTATCTCAATCCATTAGGATAGGTTCATTTTGGCGGAGGCTTCAGACAGATATGGGAAACGCCGCACTTAGTAAACAAAAAAACATCATGGTTTTTCATAACCCATCTTCTTGATTACCATGTGATTAGTTTGACTCCGAATATGATGTCCATAGTGCAACTATCTGAGTAGAGCTCTGTCACTTTATATGAATTTTAGTATGCTTGAGTGCAAACTCGTGTACAACAATTGGATTTCGCAATCAGGGTACTTCTTCCTGTGGTCAATAAGTATGCCAACCAAGGAGATTCTTTAGTGCCTTCCAAGGTTCTGGTTTTTGCTTGAGATAAGCTAAGGTTGGAGTACAGGTTTTGTGGGTATATCTCTGGTAAGCCCTCCCGAGACTATAACTCGGCCACTAGGGCCACCAGGGGGTTTAAAGGCTTATTGCATACGCTAAATGCAATCGACGATGCCTGCGACAGTGAGTTAGGATTTTTTTTGAATTTTTTGATTTGCTCGGGACTAGCAAATAATAAGTTTGGGGGTATTGATAGACACATTTATGTGTCTAATATAGCTCATTTGTATATATTGTTAGTACTATATTGTACTTATTCGGTTATTTTATGTATTTGTAGGTGTTTTTGGAAGAATAAAGCTTTTGCGGCGAAATTGGCTAAAAAATGGTTTTTGCGCCCGTGGAGAAAATTACTATACGGACTCTCATTTTGGATAAGGGGTAACCTAATTACTAAGGGGTGACCCATTTCCAGGCATCTGCTAAAGGGAGACCGGAACTGGATAGGGGGAGGATCTCTTCAAAGTTTCAAAACTGGATTTTGGCGGGAAAAAAGGCAGCAGCGTCAACAGTTTTGGATCAAGGATTTGAGCGACTAGGAGGCGATTCAATGGGCAAATTTGGTACCCACGGACTCTACAAGACATAAGGGACCTGTTAGAAGCGATTAGACCCATCTAATTGGGCTGGATAAGTCAGAAAATCCACACAAAGTCAAGACAGTGCACACGGTCCCTGTTTAGGGTTTTGAATTGGTTTGAAAGATTTGGGAGAGATTCTTGCGTGGGATATACTTCAAAACAGTTGAGTTCAAGTCAGAGAAGATTTTGGGAGCAATAGAATAGCTAACAGACGCATACAAAGATCGACAGATAGAATTATTGTTAAAACTGCACGTGAAGAATAAGAGATTTATTCTCGAATTTGATCGAGTTTCTAGGGAATCTGAAGGCTATATATAGTTGGGTTTTTGTCATAGAAGGGTTAGAAACCCTGAGGAGAGAATTAGGAGAGAGTTCAGAGCCGAAACGAAGAACAGAAATCATACCTGCTGCTGCTGCTGCTCGAGGAGGAAGACGAAGAAGGAAGAACGGACTCGCAGAGTCAGTCGTTTTTCCACAGTGCTTACAGCGAAATCAAACTGTCGTTTATCTACAGCATATCATTATTATCGTATATAAACATCATCATCTGTTTTGTAACAGCGACGCTGTAACACTTCTACAGCGTTGCGAATTTCTGTTTCATCTTATTTCTTCAATAAAAACACCTATTCAGCCATGAGTGATTATTTTGTGTGTGTTTTTACCATGAAGAGATAAACCCATTAGCCAAGGCGACGGAGGAAGCCATTGTTCCACATTAATTGGTATAATTCTAATTTTATTATTTATTTGCAATATTATTATTTGATCATTTGCATGGGATTGAATTGAAATATTAGTTCTTATTGAATAGTTGTGAATTAATTTGATGAAGCATGCTGGGTTTTAAATACTTTTGATGTTTTATACTCTTTGATTACAACTATTACTTCAAGAATATACTTGAGGCAAATATTAGAATTATTTTTAAAGATAAAATTGCATGAATATTATTTAGAGTTTACTATTTATTTGGTCAATGGTGGAATCCTAGTCTTGGTATTTTTCTCCAAAACTTTGAATTATTTTATTTAGTTGCCTGTTTAATTTAAATCTATAAAAATTGTTTTCTTCACAAGTCTGAAAAGACCCAGTTTTTACCACTACTACAATCACTATTTGAAAAACCATCACTATGGTACTAAAATTTGAGCACAAAAATCCCCAAAACCAAATTTAATTTAATTTTCAAACAAAAAGAAAAATTAAGGATTTTAGATAGGTTTAACACCATGCCCTTTACATTGGAGGAATCTTCTTCTACTTCGTTTATATGCATCTTCCTGTGGGTTGAGTACTTATTTCTTAACCTTTTAAAAAACCGTTTTGGTGAAATGTATCAAAAAAGTTCATGTTAACTCTATTTTCAAAATTCTAAAATTCAATTTTCTCGCGGATTTTCATTAGAAAAGCTAGAGAGAGGGAAACTGTAATTTTTGTATTATATTGAAGTTGCAGAAGTGATTTTGACCGAACAGTTTTTCTCTCTCCCACGTTTTTATCCAGATTTGTTGACACGTAGGATGAGTGGTGAGTAGTGTTGTATATGGTGAGGGAATAGCATTGCCGTAAAACTTCGACAATTTAATGGTTTCGGTAGTTGGTAAAATTTATCACTTTTAGCGAAGAATTGATAGTTATTAATATATCGAAACATACCAAATGTAGAATTCAAAAATAAGTTTGTCAACATTTTACCATAACAAGATTGAAAAATTAAGTGTGTAAAACAATTTTCCTATAATAATATTTCGAGTTTTAATTTCAAATCAAATATTTTTATATTATTGGATAACGAATATTACATGAAACTAGTTGGAAGCATAACAAGTTAGACTCCAATGGCGTACTACTACATTATTTGAACAGGTTGCCGTGCTAGCCTACCAGTGAGCCTCATGAGGAACCAGCCAAGGGAGCCGAAGCGGGTAGGGGGGCTGATTGTGTCGCAAGGGGGGAAGCTAACTCTACCTTCCATGTCAAATACTGTAACATTTGGGCCTCATGGAGCGCATCAATTTTTGAGGAACGGGGATGACCAACTGAGCTAGCTACCCGTTTTAATTATTTTATGACATAATATCAGATACTATATTGCATATTATGTGTAAATATATAAACTTTAATGTTAAAATTAAAAAAATAAAAAGAACAATATAACTAAATCATCGTGGAACTTGTTAACGGACTACAAAAATTTATGAGGTCCAATATTACCAAATGTGAACAAAAAACTAACAACTTTGGATTCTTATTCCAATAAAACACCATCATATAGTGCTACTTTACCGATTATTTAATTTATATATTAGTTGGGCCCTAATATAGTGCATATTATCTGGAAGTTGAGTGCGACTCCACATATGTGATCCAACTTTATAGAGGAGAGGTCCAAGCTCCGTGGCATCTTAGGGGCTTAATACAAGACATTGAAGAAATGAAGATGAAGTTTGAAGATATTGTTTTTGAACAACAATATAGAGAAGCTAATTTTGTGGTCGATACTTTGGCGAAGAGGGCGTCTGAAAGAGTTTTGGAGGGAGTTTGTCTTGATAGCCCACCAGAATCAATTGTCAATAAACTTGTTGATGATATTCAGGGTGTATCCTACCCTAGAATAATCAGAGTCAGTTAGTCTGTTTGGTTTTTACATTTCTATTATCAAAAAAAAAAAAAAAAAGTTGGGCCCTACTATAAACTTAAACCTTTTATTATCTTATAAATTTTTGAAAAGGTAAAACAGGCTCGATATCCAAATTTAGTTTTTATCCGAAAACATAACTTATCAAGTACAATTTTGGACTTTATTTTATTTAAACAAAGCTTTTGGCTGGTAACCTAGCAACAAGCTGGGCTCCAACACCTTTTTGGATAGCAATGCCTAGCATATGAAAAATAAAACTACCAAAACCCCTATTAGCGTCTTTGCCAACTATACAATTATCGGGGTTATTAGTTTAGAACACTCGCACAGATCGAGACATGCTAAAAATATCATTTTAGGATCTGGTTAGATAGCCCTCTGATTTCATTGCGTCTCGGTTATTGTCAGACAATTCTTTCCATTCAAGCTAATAAAATTCTTATATTTGCATAAAAAAAAAGAATTAGGGAAGTTATTAGTTTGACGAGGTTCTAGTACATCCAATTTAAGCATGCTAAACGGACCCTAATCTATTTATAGTTAACCTAACACCTAGCCAAGGGGTCGTGCGGGTCCCACATAGAATGTGGTCAACCACACATGCCGACATAGGTGGTTCTTATTTAACATTGTCTCGGACAACGCAAGCGAACTAATAAACAAACTCAGTTCAGTTCACGCCCACAGATAAAAGAATCACAGGTAACAGTATCACATATAACCAGTAGTCGTAACAGTAACGCCCGCTTTCATCCGGGTGAGCTTGGATCGATGAAGCATGATCCACAACTCGAGATTTTTTTTTTAAACCCTTCTGAAGAACACAATTAAAAGATGGCTGAACTGAAACTATCCCCGTCAGAAAACAATAAACTCGCCGGATAAATCGTTGGAATTCTTGTATCTGCCAGAAAATTTCATCACCATACTTCGAACTGATGTCAAACAAATCGTGACCCAAACATAAGAAACCCATTACACAGAAGATCTCAAGATCCATAACAGAAAGTAACACAACATACCATCTAAAACTAATCCTAATAGCCGAATAAAAACTTGTAGAATAGATGGCCGGAGACGATCTACCCACAGATGCCGGAGAAGGTTCTGTTGTTGCAATTTGATTGCAGGTGAGAGATGAAAACGGAGGTAAGCCTTGGTCTCCTTTCTTCATCAGATTACAAACCATACTTTCATTCACAACCAAAGATCTCAACAAACAAAAAATATCACAGAACAAACCCTAGAAAAAACTACTTTCTATTATTCGTATCAAAAACGTCTCTGCCTGGTAAAAAATATGTAGTCATGAGTGTCTCTCTACCTATTTTTCTATGCTCCCTCCTCTAACTTTTCTCTCTAAACGAAAACTTCTTTCACCTTTAATGTTCTCTGCTCAGATCGGCTCCTTTGGAGCAGATCTGAGCAGCCTTGTTTCTGTGATGATCTGCAGCTTGGTTGTTTCTCGATTTATATCTCAAGATTTCGTTTAATTGATGTAATTTTTTCAGTTCTTGTTGTATTAGCTTTCGGTTATGTTTTTCCTAGGGTTTGTTCTGTGATATTTTGGATTTGTTTGTTGAGATCTTTGGTTGTGAATGTAAGTATGGTTTGTAATCTGATGAAGAAAGGAGACCAAGGCTTACCTCCGTTTTCATCTCTCACCTGCAATCAAGTCGCAGCAACAGAACCTTCTCCGGCATCTGTGGGTAGATCGTCTCCGGCTATCTATTCTACAAGTTTTTATTCGGCTATTAGGATTAGTTTTAAATGGTATGCTGTGTTACTTTCTGTTATGGATCTTGATATCTTCTTTGTAATGGGTTTCTTATGTTTGGGTCACGATCGGTTTGACATCAGTTCCAAGTATGGTGATGAAATTTTCTGGCAGATACAAGAGTTGCGACGATTTATCGGGCGAGTTCATTGTTTTCTGACGGGGATAGTTTCAGTTCAGCCATCTTTTAATTGTGTTCTTCAGAAGGGTTTAAAAAAAAAATCTCGAGTTGTGGATCATGCTTCATCGATCCAAGCTCACCCGGATGAAAGCGGGCGTTACTGTTACGACTACTAGTTATATGTGATACTGTTACCTGTGATTCTGTCAACTGGGATTCTATTACTAGAAATTCGTCGCTTGGTCCTGTTCGAGATTAGTCTACAGTCAGTTCTTTGTAATTTGCCTTTTCATGTTGTCTTCTGTAACTTCCGGGTTTAATTCCTGATTTAAAAAAAAAAAAAAAAAAATTCAGTTCACACACTTGCGCAGAAACCAAGTAACGGTAACGGAACTAAAAGTAAACGGGATTAATCTATCTAGGGCTATATCTATCTAGGTGTGAGCGAAATAAAACCTAAAATTAAGAAATCGGAAAACTTTACCATACGAATTTGAAGATTCAAAGCATCAAATCGGCGTTGCTAATTAGAGATCTCTCGATGTCCTAGTCCTAGTTGGTTTCGGCTGGAAGTTCCTTATTTATATCCCATGGGATCAGATTTATCGGGAAGTTTTAGAATTGAATTGAAAAACCCCTCTTTGGAAATTGAAGAGTTTCTGCCATTCATCAGATCATACGACTTTGGTCACTAGAATAGTAAGTTTACTTGAATCTCTTCTTCTTTGTGATTGTTGGGTTATTTATTATTTGGAATTATTAGACTTGTTCTTCGCAATTGAATGGCTATGTTGGATGTTATACGTCCGTGTGCTGCTTGGATTCCAATCCTTCGGGGTGAGAAACTCCTTGAGTTATTTACAAAAATAAATAGAGCAATCCCTGAGCTTCCTGTTGATATCGTGATGAACATACTTACTAGGCTTCCAGCTAAGTGCATCTTCCGGTTATGGAAAATTAAGTCAAATCAACTATATGCTTTAACTAAAACTCCCTTCTTTATACGTACACACGTAAACCGAGCTACCCAAACCATTGTTGTGCATTTTTTTACTCAATCTGATTATGATCAACTCAAACTTTTCCTTTTTGAGGAAACTAAGAATGTGGAAGCTAAAAGTATAAATCTTGATGTACGCCATCCCCTTTACAAACAGGAAATTATGCTATGCGGTTCATATGATGGGTTTCTTTTATTTAAAGCCAGAAATATTCGTGAAGCATCGTTTTTCTATATTTGGAACCAAGGTACAGTTGACCTCGCATGCGTTTCTATCTCAAGCATCTTTGTCAATGTTAGTGGTCAAAACTATGAGTCTTGATTTCTAGCCTACATAACTAAGTCTCGGACTAGGATAGAAAAGTGTAGTTGAGCTCAAGGACTTTATGGCGATTCATCATACAACAACGAAGATCTATACAAGGAACCGTGGAACTTCATCAACAAAAAGGTATGTGGAGACTTGAACTTATCTATCACTCAAAAGTCTATCTATTTTATCTCCTACTTCTTATGAGACAAAAGTCGTATATTATATAGACTAGATCATACACATTTGACATTTCGAGCTGAGCATTCATTGCTTATATTTTATCTCGAAATCGTGTGTTGGTAAAGCGTTTCGCTTTGATCAAGTTTATCTTCACCTAGTGACGAAAGTCATGAAAAGTTTCAATCACTTTGAGAATTGCTCTGACGTGAATCGGTCTATGAATAACGGCTACATAGCGTCCTCTGAGAATGTCTCAATGATTGAAATGAGAGTTTAGATTACATAACCATGTATTCCTTGAACCGAAGTTTTCAAACTTTGTTGATCAAGAGAAATCGGGAGGATTGTGGAATTGGCTTGCCAGGTCCGCGAACCCAGTCTGCAGACTCAGTCCGCGAACTGTCGGAAGTTCTCGACCGAGAATTTCTGCTGGATTTTCCAAAACTCGTTTGTGTGCTAAGTCCACGAACTGGCGGAAGTTCTCTTTTCGAGAATTTCTGCTGAGTTTGGAAAACTCAACCGATTAACTTAAGTCTGCGAACTTGTTTGTGAACTTAAGAGGTTATGATCTAAAGATGTGCTCTGAACATGAAACATTAAATTACGAAGGAATGCTTTATGCAAACCGTGGCTGTAATGTTCATGAGCCGATTCAATCGAATCGAATCATGTTTGTTTCAATTGTGTCTTGTGTAGTTACATAAGATCTCATAGCAATTGAAAAACTCTTTAACTAGTTCATTTGAGTCAATTGAACTAGTTATGGTGAATAAGAACAAGGTTAATATGAAATGATCATATGGTTAACCTTTTGGGTTACTATGTTGAACCAACATACACGTAAACGTTTGGGCATGGTTTTCATAAACCCAGTAAACGTCTACCCAAGTGTGTGTGACAAGCTAAGTTTTCGATCTAACGGTTGAGAAATATTATCTTGAATCTAAATCAGGTTTTCATCTAACGGTGAATAAGGATTGCTTTCTACCTAAGGCAAAACCATGATTTGAAGGCTATATAAAGGAGACATCTAGCATTGTGCAAAACTAATCCCCACACGTCCGTGTGATACTAGTGCGCTCGCTAGAGTCGATTCTCCTTTTACCTTTGGTTTTCTTCTCTAAAACCAGGTTAACGACTTAAAGACTTCATTGGGATTGTGAAGCCAGACCGATACTACTTTTATCGTAGTTGTGTGATCTGATCTTGCATCTTCTATCGTACGAGTACAATCGATTGATTGGATTGAGATCGTGAGAGTTCTCCGATAGGCAAGATAAAGAAGTCACAAACATCTTCGTCTCACTGTTTGTGATTCCTCGACAAACCGCTTGTGTAGTCAGGAAGGATTGTAGAGAGGTGATTGATTAATCTAGGCTGTTCTTCGGGAATATAAGACCGTATTATCAATTGGTTCCCGTTCACCTTGATTTTATATCTTAAGACGGAACAAAACCTATGGTTTATCTGTGGGAGACAGATTTATCCTTTGATATACTTTTCTGTGTGAGACAGATCTGTTTATTATCAAGTCTGTGATTTTGGGTTGCAGCAACTCTTGGTTGTGGGTGAGATCAGCTAAGGGAATCAAGTGCATAGTATCCTGCTGGGATCAGAGGCGTAGGAGTACAACTGTACCTTGGATCGGTGGGAGACTGATTGGGGTTCAACTATAGTCCAGTCCGAAGTTAGCTTGGAGTAGGCTAGTGTCTGTAGCGGCTTAATACAGTGTGTACTCAATCTGGACTAGGTCCCGGGGTTTTTCTGCATTTGCAGTTTCCTCGTTAACAAAACTTCTGGTGTCTGTGTTATTTATTTTCCGCATTATATTTTATATAATTGAAATAATACAGGTTATGCGTTCGTGATCATCAATTGGAAATCCAACCTTTGGTTGTTGATTGATATTGATTGATCCTTGGACATTGGTCTTTGGTACCGTCCAAGTTATTCCTTGTATTTGATAAAGACTCGCTATTGTTTTTAGCTTGAGTAAAAATCAAATCAAGAGAGAGATATTAACTCCTTGAGATACTTTTATCTAGATTGAGTCTGACTGTCTAGTTGTTTCTCTAGCAAAGTATTTCGGAGTTAGTCCATACAGATTGCTAAGCGAAATATTGGATGGTGTTGTTAGACCCCCGCTTTTTCAAATGCAATGCATGAAGAGTTAAATCAATTTCAAAAACAAGACGTATGGGAACTCGTACCTTGTCCCTCAAATGTCAATATTGTTGGAACAAAATGGATATTCAAGAACAAGTCTGATGAATTTGGCACAATTATCAGAAATAAAGCCAGACTTGTCGCTCAAGGATACTCACAAATTGAAGGTATCGACTTTGACGAAACCTTTGCTCCTGTGGCACGACTTGAGTCCATTAGACTTTTATTAGATCATGCTTGTTTTCTCAAGGTTAAGCTTTTCCAAATGGATATAAAATCCGCATTCCTAAACGGAATTCTAAAGGAGGAAGTATATGTTGCTCAACCTAAAGGATTTGAAAACCTTGATTTCCCAGATCATATTCTTAAGCTCAAAAAGGCATTATATGGTTAAAACAAGCACCTAGAGCCTAGTTTGAAAAACTTACCACTTTTCTCGTTAGAAAAGGTTTTTCAAGAGGTGGAGCTGATAAAACTTTGTTTACCAAATGGAGTGGTAAAGATGTTGTCATTGCTCAAGTCTATGTAGATGATATCATCTATGGTTCAACTTCTGAGAGATTTGCAAAGGATTTACAAGTCTCTCTTGCTAAAGAATTTGAAATGAGCAATGTTGGTGAATTAAAATTCTTCTTAGGATTACAAATTCAACAACATAAGGATGGAATTTACTTATTTCAGGAAAAGTATGCAAGGGATCTTGTGTCAAAATTCGGTCTGGATAAGTCATCTCCAAAACTGACACCTACGCCCACCACTGGTAAACTGCACAGAGATGAGAAATGAGTAAAATTAGATAAAAAATTGTATCGATCTATTATTGGTAGCCTTTTATATCTTACAGCTACTAGACCATATATTTGTTTTAGTGTTGGTTGTTGTGCTAGATTTCAGGCTAATCCAAAGGAATCTCATCTTGTAGCTGCAAAAAGGATCATACAATATGTTAATCACACTGTCGGGTATGGTATATCTTATACTTTTGATACTAACACTGACCTTTCTGCTTATTCAGATGCTGATTGGGAAGGATGTGTAGAAGACAGAAAAAGTACATCAGGGGGTTTTTACTACGTTGGACTGAATCTTGTGGCTTGGCATAGCAAGAAGCAGAATTCACAATCCCTGTCTACATGTGAAGCAGAATATATTGTTGCTGGCTCATGTAGCACTCAACTCCTATGGATGAAACAAATGCTAGCTGATTATGGAATTGATATTGGAATAATGAAGATCTTTTGTGATAACTCTAGTGCGATTCGAATCACTGAGAATCCCGTTGAACACTCAAGAACAAAGCACATTGATATAAGGTACCATTTTATTCGAGACCTCTCTGAAAATGGTATCACAAATATAGAATTTGTGCCTTCCGAACAACAATTGGATGATATTCTCACCAAACCATTAGACACGGCTACGTTTGAACACTTACGGCAGTCTATTGGTGTTGTTTTGGTTCATTAATTGTTTCTATGACTCTTTCCCCTGTGCTTATCACGATCTTTTGTGCAATTGAGTTTGAAACTCCAGTAGTGTTTACCTCAATTCTGTATTTGTTACCGTAGGATTGGTTTTTCTATCAAAATTCTTTGTGTGTTGTGTCAAAAGGAATCCTTCTTTTCTTTCTAAATTAAGGTCGCTCTTGTTGTTCTTTCGGGAATGACATTTTATGGAGGAGAGTTCTTAATTAAACTTGTGCTTAATTGCCAAACCTTTGTGGGGAGTGCGGCTGTGGAATATTATAGGGGTTATCTTGTATCTTTACAAACTCCTTGATTAATGCATTTAGCTTCGGCTTTATGATTGCATCTAAATAAGATGATATATTTTTGCTTTCTTTTGGTCAAGAAATGTCTCTTTCGGAAATTTCATTAGCATCCCATTCTTGTACCTTTGCCAATTTTATTGACAAAAAGGGGGAGAATTAATATGTAGTTCACACTACAAATACATATGGTTTTCGGATCATTATGTAAGGGGGCGTGGTTTCCATGTGAGATGGAGTATTGACTAAGGGGGAGTGATACATATCACCATAGTATTGTTGTTGAAGTTGTGATACAATTGAACTTTGACGCTGTGTAATGATACTATGACACTGTATAACAATGATTGAGAACTCTTGTTTTCTCGTTGTTATAGCTATGGATTTTCAACAACGATGATGCTGAACTTACAACCTTTGGGATCATTGGAGTACTTGGAAGTGAAGAAGATTTCAAGTAATGTTGAAGATTAGGCGTATGGAATAGGAGCTACAAAAATTAATTAATTTATTTTTTGTATTCCATATGTATTGATAGTTTTGTCACTAAAATTGACAAAGGGGGAGATTGTTAGAGCATTGCTCGGTCGAACTCGCATGCGTTGCTATCTCAAGCATGTTTGTCAATGTTAATGATCAAAACTATAAGTCTTGATTTCTAGTCTAATATATCTAAGGTCTCGGACTAGGATAGAAAGTGTAGTTGAGCTCAAGAACTCCATGGAAATCATCATACAAGACGAAGGACTACTCAAGAAACCGGTGGATCTTCATCGACTAAAAGTTATGTGGAGACTTGAACTTATCTATCACTCAAAAGTCTATTTATCTCTTATCTTGTGACAAAAGTCGTTTTGCTATATAGAATTAGATTATACACATTTGCTATCTCGAGCCGAGTTTATTTCACCTATCTATTTCTCGAAATATGTCTTGGTAAGCTTTAGCTTTAGCCAAATTCATCTTTACCTAGTGACGAATGTCATGTTATGTTTCAATCACTTTGAAAATTGCTCCGACGAAAAATGGTCTGTGAATAACGACTATATAATGTTCTCTTGATATGCTTCAATAATTGAAATGAGAGTTTAGATTATATAACTATTGGAGGATATAAAAATTGTTGTGGAAACACATATATGTATAAGTCCTTATTCCTTGAACCAAAGTTTGCGAACTTTTTTGATCAAGAGAAACGGAATGTGGCGTGAGCCAAGTCCGCGAACTCAGTCCGCAAACTGGCGGAAGTTCTCGACCCGAGAATTTCTGCTGGAGTTTGTGAACTCCTTTTGTGAACTTAAGTCCGCGAACCCAGTCCGCGAACTTGAGTAGGTTATATCTAAAAACGATGTTTGTGAACTTATTCTTATATAAGCTAAGGAATGCAAATGCAAACCGTGGCTATATAGTTCACGAACCGATTTGAGTGAATCAAATCGTTTTTGCTTCGATTGTGTCTTGTGTATTTATATAAGATTTCCTTGCAATTGAACAACTCTCTAACTAGTTCATTTGAGTCACTTGAACTAGTTATGGTGAAGAAGAATATGGTTGATATGAAAGTGATCATATGGCTAACCATTTGGTTAACTATTGTTGAACCAAAAAATGTACAAGTTTGGGTACGGTTACACAAGCCTAGAAATGTGCATTTCATTTGTGTGTAACAAGCTAGTTTTCGATCTAACGGTTGAAAGATATTAGCTTGAATCTAAATCAGGTTTTCATCTAACGGTGAATATTGAATGCTTTGTTACCAAGCTAACATTGATTGCAAACCCTGATTTGAAAGACTATATAAGGGAGAACTCTAGCAATTGGGAAACCTAATCCCCACACCTTATGTGTGATACTAGTTGTGCTAAGCTAGAGACGATTCTCCTTTAACCTTTGGTTTCTTCTTCTAAACCAGGTTAAAGACTTAAAGACTTCATTGGGACTGTGAAGCCAGACCGATACTACTTTCTCGTAGTTGTGTGATCTGATCTTGTTGTTTCTATCGTACGAGTACAATTGTAATAATTGGCTTGAGATTGAAATCTCCGATAGGCAAGATATAAAAGAAATCACAAACACTTCGTCTCATCGTTTGTGATTCCACAATATCTTTTCTCGCTACGTCGATTAGGATTATTGTGAGGTGATTGATAATACTAGATTGTTCTTCGGGAATATAAGTCCGGTTTATCAATTGGTTCCTGTTCACCTTGATTTATCAAAATACAAAACAAAACTCGTAGGTATATTCGCGGGAGACAAATTTATCTTTTACCGTAGACTTTTCTGTGTGATACAAATTTGTTTATTAAAGTCTTCGACTTTGGGTCGTAGCAACTCTTGGTTGTGGGTGAGATCAGCTAAGGGAATCAAGTACGTAGTATCCTGCTGGGATCAGAGATGTAGGAGCATAAATGTACCTTGGATCAATGTGAGATTGATTGGGGTTCAACTACAGTCCATACCGAAGTTAATTTGGAGTAGGCTAGTGTCTGTAGCGGCTTAATACAATGTGTGTTCAATCTGGGCTAGGTCCCGGGGGTTTTCTGCATTTGCGGTTTCCTCGTTAACAAAATTCTGGTGTCTGTGTTATTTCTTTTCCGGATTATATTTTGTTATATAATTGAAATATCACAGGTTGTGCGTTGTTCAATCAATTAGAATATCCGACCTTCTGGTTGTTGATTTAAATTGATTGACACTTGGATATTGTTATTTGGTACCATCCAAGTTATCTCTCTAGTATTTGATAAAAACTCGCAGATTTCTATTTGTTTGAGTATATATCAAATCGAGAGATTGAGATATAAACTCTTTGATATACTTTTTATCTAGATTGAGTCTGAATGTCTAGTTGATTCTCTAGAAAGTATATTGGAGTTTGTCCATACAGATTGCTAAGCGAAATATTGGGTGTGGTTGTTGTACCCACACTTTTTCAACAACCATGCTGAAATAGCTAGTAAGATCTCTAGCATCAAATTGGAGACATATCGCTCTGACATGTGGAGAAGCAGGCATGTACTGTGGTTGAGGCTTGATGACTAATGGGACTTGGTTGTTGGTTCTGTGACAAAACAAAAAAATAATTCTAGAAGACAGTTTGTACTTGTTACCTTTAGTCGGATGGTAAATTTTGTAGTATTGTGTGTAAATTTTGTTGACCAAAAGACTCCGAACGCGTCTGGATCCTCTATCCGAATTGATGTTGTTGAATTGATTGGTAGCGTTTCTTTGACTATCATAAAATTGGTAGTGACCCAAACCATAGTGGTTATCTTTTGGTGAGTATGGCTTGTAGTTCTGATCTCTGTAGGCCAGCAAAGACTTTTCATCCAGATATGGATCTTCATACGGGTCGGATACCGAATACAATGGGTAATTAATCATACCCGAATCCCAACACGATGCATTGAAAGATTTGCTACTGCCAAGTGTTTGGAGCCGCTCCGCATGGGCCAATGAGAGTATAATATAGGTGTAGTTCCAAATCATATAGCCAATAGACCTGACGGAGCACAATTGCGTCTGAACCAAAAGTCTAGGACCGATTTTCTAATTAAACAGGAGAGTGAGACGATCAACGGCTGCGATGAGGAGACAGTTGCTCTTCCCAGCCATATTTTAAGCGAGAAAAGGAGAAAGCCTTTCAGTTTCTCATTCAGTTTATTCAGATCAGAAACAAAAATAAGAGCAGTTTCTAAGTTCAGAAAAATTCTCAAAACATGCCTCGAGTGTTGTATTGTGAGGGAGACATAGTAGAGAAAACCCCAGAGATACTGATGGAGCGTACTCTGGATTGGTACATCCTCATATCCGCATCTCTAGTCTTCCATATGGTATTGCTTTCCCAAATGGTAGGGAGGCAGTGAACTACATCCGCAACTTCAACTGGCATTGGGCTAATTTGCGCCACAATCGAAGGGTAAAGATGGAGCAAATGTATGATCATATCCCTCCAGGGCATGGAAAAATTGTGAAGAGGCCAAGATTTAATCTGCCATCTTCTAACCAGGTAAGCATATTTGACATGCAGTTCTCTCCTCACAGTAATCATTGCAATAAGAATTGGGTTCAAACATGATTAGGTGGGTGTTAATGGAACTATTATTCCACCAATTTTCCAGGGTATTGCTGGGAGTGAAGATAGGGCTGCTCCAGAAAGAAATGAGGGGAGGTATGTATTTCGAAACAACATTAATGAAGTTGGTCGTGGTAATGGTGGTGGAAGTGGGACTAGAGACGAAAGTGAGGCAGCAGCTACTGGTGGGGGTCAAGATGAGCAATGGGCTCCTCCACAACCATTTGGAGATAGAGTATGGGGTGTCAATGATGGTTGGGTGGTGTTTGCAACTCGTCCCCGACGAGAGCGATTTGTGGTCAATGAAGGGGTGGTACTGGTAGGTGATCGGTTTGTGGTATGTGGTGGGGTGCGTCAGGGTTTTTATGCAGTTACCATGCCTGAACCTGTCAGAGAAGCAATCCGAGAGAATGCATACATTCCCATTCCTCCTCATTCTGTGAAATTCCCACAGTTGGACATGCTGAGCCCTGTGATTGGCCGGATTGCTACAGAGGTGGCTGCCATTTCTAATGCATGGTATGGAGAAGTTAATCCTCCGCATGATGGACTAGCACTAGGACCTGAGCCATAGCCTACCCATCCCAATACAACAGAGGAGAATGCAGAAGTTCCAGCTGCTCATGTCCATGCTCATGTCCCTTCAAGAGAGACTACAAAAGCATCTGGAAAGACTAATACTATCTAATTTGGTAATTATCACAACATAATTCAGAGTGGTGTGAGGATTAACCAAGTTGCATATCACAATAATAACTCTTTGAAATTTCTTTATAGATAGAAAACTATTTTTTCTTTTAGGTTTATTACCTGCTTGTTTTTTTGGTAAGAAAAGTCAGATATAGACAAGCACATTATTATCAGGGTTATGGATATTGATATGGATGTTATTTTGATCATAGTATTATAGCTTGGTCAATAGATGATTTTAAGTTTGATGTGTAGTCTAATGTTATCATGGTTGCATATGCAGGGGATACCAATGATAGCTAGAGATTCATGTTTAGTGAAAATAGCATTTGAATGAGGAATGTTAAACTTAGTACTATTGATGAAAGATTGAATTACACATAGATTGGTATGAGAGAAATTCTCAGAGAAGCAAATGGTATAGGAGTAGGGAAACTTATAGGAAGAACATACATGTTCAAACCTGTTTAGATGCTTCCAGAAGTATTGTAGAAAGTAGTAGAAATTGTGAAAATACCAGTTCCCATAGATTGAGTAATTAGTGGGGGTGCTAGTCAGCCAAATCAGCCAGATTTGCCTATGGTGTTTGAGATATCTGCTTAGGTACTGCTTCAGGATGTAAGATTGATATAGCTTGCATTTTTCAGAATGGTGTGAGGAAATTGCATATATGTTGAGACAATTGCATAGATGTGTTAGAGAGTAATATAAATTCTTCTTTCTCTTATAGCTCAGATGTTGATTGTTCTTCATGGATGGGGGAGTTCCAGCTTCCAATTTTGTATCTTCTGTGATTTGATCTCGGTTTGTGACATTAGTGATTGAAGTCTTGTTTGATATTTTCGGATTGCAGGTGAACTGGTCGATTCTAGAGTAATTTGAAATTACCCGAAAAGCAGAGATTTTAGTTGGATTGGTCATTTGATTGCAAGATAGATACTAAATTGGTAGTAAAATCTGTTGGGTTTCATTCACAGAGCACCAGGATAGCAAACAGGGGAGAGAAATAGGGGAAATTAGAGTTTTTACATGAATTCCGGCGAGATATTCCGACATAAACTAGTCGTTGGACAACAACCAGACAACCCAACGGCTAGTACGGATAGCCGTCGGGGAGAGAAAACGGGCGTTTAGGAGAGAGAGGGAGTCGTACTAGGAAAGAGAGAGAGTAGGTTGAAGTTATACCATATGTGCAGAGATTTAAAACTAGGTCGAGTCTAGTGTTAGTGCACATTTAAGGTTTCTTCTCACCAAGCAGACGTTGCTGCCAAGTTCACGCCGGTTATCCATAGTCCGATGGGTTTGGAGAGTTTCATACCTACAAGGAAGGAAGCATCATTACTACCCAGTTCAGTTTTATCCTCACTGAACCAAACAAGAGTTGCACCAAGCTCATTCATGGCGATGATGTTAGGTCTATATGAGGTAGCTATTTTGATGAAGTCTGTGGTGTTTGAGAATAATATGGAAGGTTAGTATTGTTGTTAAAAAGAACAAACATACAATTTGAAGTTGTGAATCAGTGAGGATTTGGACAAGGGTTTTCTAAGTAAGGATTAATAACGACATTGCTGGCATTGTTTTAGGAGATGAAGATGGTGACAGATTTGTGATTGATATGATTAATGAATGGCTCAGATAAGTGAATGAATGTAGATGCAATCGGCTTAACAGCATGCTCATATCTCTTTCACCACCAGAAAATGCACACGAGATGCTTGATTAAATGCCTGAATGGCTAGTTTAGTTGACAACCTTTTATGTTGCTCGTGTTTCTTATGTCAAGGGAGGGTCGGAGATTGATATGGATTTAGGTAAGGAAATGGCAGTGAGAAATCAATAAAGGATGATGGTATGTTTGATGCCGAGAATGGAAGTAAGTTAGCTGCTGCTAACATGGATACTGGATCGATGATTGAGAGGCAGTGGTGAGTTTGGGTCGAGATAAGGAAAGTTTAGACAAGAAATTAAAATGAACCAGGAAATCAAGGAAAAAAGACGTCGTCGATTTCCTATTGGAGTTCTTGGTAAGAGTACAACATCATTTTCTCCCCTTTCTCATATGTATTTACTGCAAAGAACGAGAAGATGGAGTTGCAGGTTGAGTTCAGGGAGTTCACGAGATATTTAGGATAATGGAAAAGAAGTTGGAAGTGAAAGAGATTGCAAGAAGTTGCACGGGTATTGAAATTCTACTGTCAGTTTTCCATAACTAACAGGCCAATGAACTAATTGGGTTGAACTTTCTGTCCACATATGCTGGCCACTTTGTTGTTTAGCCACTCTTTTATCCACGCCCAGAATTTTACATGAGGTATTTTGGAGATTATGGCTAGTTTCGGAAATTTAGTTAGACCGGGATTTGACGCACGAGATTTCCACTTTTAGGAAACTATTTAAGAGGCAATTCACATTTATTCGGAGATCTCTATCCATAATATCATCCCTTCTACTTGTTTTTAGGGTTAAGACATGAAAACTTTTCCTTTTCTTCTTGTTATGAATTCCATGAATATGAGTAGTTAGTTTTCTATTGGTTAAGGCTTGGTTTGATTTCATAATACATGTTTATTGTTTTATGAATTAGTTTTGCCTCGTATTTATCGTTCATGATTATCTAGAAATATAGTTGCATGATTAACGTATTGCAACATGATTTGAGTGCTTGTTTTGTCAAGTTGTAAATTGGTTGAACTAAAATTCATATTTATATTTAAAATAGGGTTTGTTATACACAAAAGTGATAAATTCCTGATTACAAGTAGTACAAATATGATAACCTGTAGTGAAATATCCTGTAATCATATGTGCACCATGACCTTTGTTAAATCGGATTAGTACACTTTCTACGTTTGATTGTTTTGATTAGCCTAATTTCATGAAACTTAATGCTCTTTGAGAATTAAGTTTCATTAGTGCTTTTACACGTTAATTGTTCTCTTTTTGGAATTCATATTCGCATCTTTTAATGCGTTTGTTGATGAAATCAGGAAATTTGCGGGATATTCTCGCGATCAAGGTATATTAATGCTTTTGATAAAACAAAATTAAATATCAATTATAGTTATTAAGACAAGAACATGCTTGTGAATGAAAACGAAATCCTTGATCAATATTTTTACTTGTTTGATTTGCTTGTTTACTTTTTCTTGTTTGCGTTTTAGTTTAGTTTATAGAATCAGAAAACCCCCTTGTTTCGTATAAGATATTGATAACAATTAACAACCTAGACCTCTATGCGGTAACGATTATTTCTTACCCTTACTTCAAAATAAATTATAAGTAGTGAGAAAGAACAATAATTTTGGTGTGCAGACGACACACATCAAGTTTTGGCACCGCTGCCGGGGGGAGGCAGCGGGTTGTTGTTTCTTTTTGATTTTTTTTTTTTTTTTAGCTTTTGTTATTTTCTGGTTCTTAACCTAGTCTTGAAAACCTTGTTTCGGTACTTGTTTCTCATGGACGGAGGATACTAGAAAAATCAATACGGCTTTCAACCTCAACAATATGATAACTACCAACCATACCTAGGGTATAATCAAAACCAATTTATTGGCTATGATCAATATCTGATGCCTTACGGTTATTCTCATACATGCCAACAAGGATGGGAGGATAGTTATGCTTGTAACAATTCCTCTAGTATTCCAGATTCTACTCTTTCCTTGTCAAACGAGTTTTACAAACAAAATGAGAAATATATTTAGAATATGGATGAATCACTCCAATAGCTTCAAAAAGATGTTTCCAACTTCAGAAAATGCATTGATGAATACAAAGACGAAAAGGACAATTTTGAGAAAGACCAACCTTTGGGGGATTTTCGTTAATAATTGTGTAGTTAACTCAACTCTTGATCTTAATAATGATCACTCACTTATTCAAAAGGATCAGTTTGAGATTAGAAACACTAAATTCATTGACGACCAACCTCATGTTGACTACGAAAGTGACTATGATTATGAAGATACATCGCTTGACTAACTCATGGAGACATCTACGAGGAGTGCACAATATAAGATATTTTTGTGTATAATTTTCATTGGTCAGAAGATGAATAGGAGTATGGCGACACTAGTGTACCTTACTCAAGATTTGATCTTAATAATGATCAAGAACCTATTCAAAAGGTAGAGCTTGAGGATGGTGAATGAGTGTTCTAAAGAATCTCCCTGCGACAAGATTTGAATCCACAACAAGGTTTGAGTATAACAACAAAGAGGATTATGCTGAGAATGAAACCGACTTGAGTAATAGTATGGAGACTCAATTGAGCTTACAAAATATTGTAATGTTGATGTTGATACCGGGACTTTGGTTAAGATAGAGACAGACGAAGAATGATTGCAAAGTTTAATAGAGGACCACGATATATAAGAGGGGCAAGTCACTCTCCTAGAGCAGTTAAAGAATGAAGTGAAACAAATGATTCTGATAGAAAAGCTCTTCCTCACAATCGCTCTTTCTGATGTTGCCGAACCATGGCAATTAATAATTCACTGAATTTTTTAAGGATAAAAGGAATCCTTAATACAAGAGATTGTGCAAGGTTTTTATAACCCTTTGCATATTGATTTTATCCTTTAACTCTTATTGATTTGAATATATGTGCTTCGAGAGTATTGTTATGTGAGATTTCTTTTCGACATCCCCTATTTGAGATACTGAATTCTCAAACAATGCAGGTCCGCGAAAAAAAACACACGTAAAAGTACCCAAAATATATATTCTTTACACACTTCCAAGTGTGGAAAAGAATAAGTGTATGGGGAACTTTTATCGGTCGATAACTTTATTTTTGTTTTATTGTACTAACGTTTGTGTGAAGATAGTGTTTGAAAAACAGGTTCTATGGAGGGATCCCCAACTTTTCAGATTTTTGGTGTATAGGGAGTTCACCTACAAGTCGTTCTGACGACTTTAAACAAAGCGCCGCATGGGGGATGACCCATTGGTTTTGTATTTCTTGTCTTGTTTTAACTTATTTTCTTTCTTTTCTTGTTTAGTTTTTTTTCTTCTGATTTCTGATTTCTTGTCACATATCATATTAGGATTTCCAACTTTGTTTTCCTTTGAACGATTCGATTTACATCGAGGAACTGCAAAGTTTAAGTGTGGGGAAGTGATTAAGCATATGTGATTCTTAGGTTTTCACTTTTAGGTAGAAAATTTTCAACTTTTATAAATATTTGGATAAAACCTCTGACTTTTAGATATTTTAGAGTCACTAGTATACTTCTTGCTATGTGGACATATGAATTTCTTACGCGGTAACTAAACCTAGACGTGTTAGAGAACAACATTCAAGTTTCATACTTGTTCAAGAGTAATTGCTGGATTTAACTATGCTAGTGGCATATTAGGTGTAGATTGAATTTAATATTAGAGTTGTTGATCACTAATTAGTGGAGACTACCTATTGTTACATCAAGCGAGGCACCGAACCTTCTATTCTTTGTAGTTAACTAAAAATTATCCTCTAGAGTGTTTGTCATCGTATGCAAACTCCGGGTAGAATGATGAGATGCCCAACTTCGCACCAATTACAACACTATTTTGATTGCTTGAGTTTTATTTCTTCAATCACGAGGGAGCCATCAGAATTTTTAATTTACACAAACTCTTGTAATCTTGTTTGCAATTAGCACCATCCATTATCTCTTTCGATAATAACAGGTCTATAGAAACACCATCATCATCAACAAACAGAGCATCACAAATTCGAAGGAAAGTTGAAGACCTTCAAGGTTTACAAGCAATGGTACAAGAAAGAGAAGATTTTAGATTCAAGTAAAGCAAAGACAATGAGCAAAATTACATATACAAGTTGAGGACTTATGTACAAGAGCAAATAATAACAAAAAATGAGAGTTATTGAAGTTTTTGATATCAAGACAATACAAGTTCTAAAGAATCAAGTGGTAAAGTACTTCTCCCACGACCATAGTAGTTTCATTATTCGTTTCGTTATTTTTATTTGTACTTTTTAGTTTATTTTTCTTGTCTCTAAATAAATAAATAAAAGAGAAGAAAAGGAAAAAAAAAAGACAAGAGAGAGATTTTATTATTCTAGTTTGTATTCATTTAAAAAAAACATGGGGAAGTGAAAAAGTGGGGTACAACAACCTCACCCAATATTTCGCTTAGCAATTTGTATGGACTATATCCAATATACTTTTAAGAGAATCAACTAGACAGTTAGACTCAATCTTAATAAAAAGTATATCAAAGAGTTATATTTCAATTTCTCGATTCAATCCTTACTCAAACAAATAGAAATCTACGAGCCTGATTGAATAAAATAGAAATAACTTGAACTGTACCAAAGACCAGTGTTCAAGGATCAATCAATTTCAATCAAAAACCAAAGGTTGGATTTATCAATTGATCGATTCAACGCACAACCTGTGATATTTCAATTATATAACAAAATATAATGCAGAAAAGAAATAACAGGGACACCATAAGTTTTGTTAACGAGGAAACTGCAAATGCAGGAAAAACCCCGGGACCTAGTCCAGATTGAACACACATTGTATTAAGCCGCTACAGATACTAGCCTACCACAAGCTAACTTCGGTCTGGACTGTAGTTGAAACCCAATCAATCTCACACTGATCCAAGGTACAGTTGCGCTCCTTACGTCTCTGATCCCAGCAGGATACTACGCACTTGATTCCCATAGATGATCTCACTCACAACTAAGAGTTGCTACGACCCAAAGTCGAAGACTTTAATAAACAAATCGGTATCACACAAAAAAGTCTACAGGAATAAATAAATCTGTCTCCCGCAGAATTACCTACGAGTTTTATTTCGTCTTTTGATAAATCAAGGTGAACAGGAACCAATTGATATACCGGACTTATATTTCCGAAGAACATACTAGAAATATCAATCACCTCACAATAATCTTAATCGACTAGCGAAACAAGTTATTGCGGAATCACAAACGATGAGACGAAGATGTTTGTGACTACTTTTCTATTTTGCCTATCAGAGAAATTAATCTCAATCCAATCTTACGATTGCACTCAATCACGATAGAAACAACAAGATCAGATCAGGCAACTACAGAGAAAATAGTTGGGTCTGGATTCACACTTCCAATGAAGTCTTTAAGTCGTTAACCTACAGGATCTCGATAGAAACCTAAGGTTAAAGTAGAATCAACTCTAGCTTACACAACTAGTATCACACAGGAGGTGTGGGGATTAGGTTTCCCAGTTGCTAGAGTTCTCCTTTATATAGTCTCCAAATCAGGGTTTGCAATCAATGCTACCTTGGTAATAAAGAATTCAATATTCACCGTTAGATGAACACCTGATTAGATTCAAGCTAATATCTTTCAACCGTTAGATCGAACTTAGCTTGTTATACACACATGAAATGTAACTTCATTTAGGTTTGAGCAACCGTACCTAAACGTGCAAGTCGTTGGTTCAACAGTAGTTAACCAATGGTTAGCCATATGAGCACTTTCATATCAACCTTATTCATCTTCACCATAATTAGTTCAAATGACTCAAAAGAACTAGTTAGATAGTTGTTCAATTGCTTAGATCTCATAGAAGTATACAAGATACAATCGAAGCAAAAACAATTTTGATTCACTCGAATCGATTCATGAACATTATAGCCACGGTTTGCAAAGATCGCATTCCTTAATTTATAAATATATTAGTTCACGAATTAAACTGTTTTTATAAAATAACCCACTTAAGTACGCATACCAGTACGCATACTTAAGTACCCGGACTGATCTTGTTT
The DNA here is from genome assembly GCF_003573695.1 of Papaver somniferum. NCBI lineage: Eukaryota > Viridiplantae > Streptophyta > Magnoliopsida > Ranunculales > Papaveraceae > Papaver > Papaver somniferum. The sequence continues at coordinate 176,956,684 of NC_039360.1, forward strand.
TCAATTCACAAACTCCAGCAGAAATTCACGGGATGTGAACTTCCAACAGTACGCGGACTTAGCTCCGGTCATCCTGAACAGCAAAGTATGCATACTTTGGTTCAAGGAATTTGGACTTACAGAAGTATGAATTCACATACAATGTTTATATCCAAACATGGTTATATATTCTAAACTCTCATTTCAATTATTGAAACATTCTTAGAGGATGTTATATAGTTGTTATTCACAAACTATTTTTCATCAAAGCGATTTTCAAGTAATTGAAATAATCAACATGACTTTCGTCACTAGTAAAGATGAATTTGGCCAAAGCGAAAGCTTACTGTTGATGGTGGTTTTTAGTTCAAGGATAAATTTGTAAAAGTCTATCTACCTAACCCGGCATCAGATGTAGTAGATATTGATATGTTTATATTCCGCAGGGAATTTGGAGAATATATCAAAATCTGATGAGTGCCTATGTCTTTCTTCATATTATATTGAAACTCAAGCTCCTAGATGAATTGTTCACTAATATCAAGCCTAATGAGTGTATAAGCTTCTAGCTGCATTACTCACAAATGCCGGAGCCTGCTGAGTACTTTTGTTGTGCTTATGTTCCCCGGCAGAACCCTTAATATTGGTATAGCATGACGGATTTGTGTTCACTCGCAGCAGAGTAGCACGTACCTCCAAGTACCAAGGTTAAGGCCCTTGCACAAAATACTCAGTCAGAAAGCAAAGAATAAACAGAACCGCGGAGTAGGAGCAAGAACGAGGGAAGCGTGGCCATTCCCTAGGCCAGCCGGCGCCACTTGGCCACGCCCTATGCTACCCAACCGGCCCTAATTCCTTTGTCTACCAATCAGATCGCTTTAAACCTACCACGCTTCCATGAGTTTTGGCTGGTCCCATACTTGCCGGCCCTATTCCCCATCGACCAATCACGTCGCATTAAACCTGCCACGTGCACCACAAGGGTGGCCACGCCCGTGCTTGGACGGACCCCCTACTTTTATTGACCATTCGGGTTGCTCCAAACCTGCCACAGCTTTAAAAGGGGTGGAAATTGTGTCAAGAGGTCGACATACTAAGTTGGCTTACCAAAAACCGCGCCAACATACTAACGACATGCTAAAATGCCAAAACGAGCATGCCAGGCACACATGCCAAACGGGCATGCCAAGTACACATGCCAAACGTGCCACTTACTGCGGCAGCATGCCAAAACGTACCCACTCTCTGTTCGTGACCAGCATCACAACAGACTTCAATTTTGGCTAGCCTAACCGCAAGCGCGGCCATGCTCTAGTGGCGGTGGATGGAACCCTAATTTCTAATCGTGGCACAAAACTATGCCGCCTCGGTCCCACAACATGCCACAAGCCGTGCGGACTTAGGAAACCCTAAAAAAGGTGCCACACCACAGCCACTCGTTGAAATATTTGCTCATGTGACCGTTTATACATGGTGGCCTGCCTATGGCTCCTCTGGCACCGTTTGTATAAAATTCCATGCCACGTCCACCTACCGCATGTCGCATGCCATATGCGCTAATTAGGGTTTCGGCATGCCAAACCCTAATTTAGTCAAAGTTGCTACGCCAACCAAGCCAGATAATGTTCCACAGAGCATTAGGATTGATGTGTCCATTGAAACTGATGTTTCCACACCACATTGGAGTCTAACACCAATGTGCCAAAATATAGTGACCATGGCTATGCCAGACGCTACTTGCACCATCGCGCCGTTGGCATGCACATGCTATGCCAGCCATTCCACCGTGCCACTGGCATGCAAGAACTATGCCAGCCATGCCGCAGTGTCACTGGCATGCGCTAAAGGCGCCACTGTACCATTATCAGGCGCCAACAAGATATGGCCATAATCAATGGCTACCCTTCCTCATGAGATGCAATCTCGGCCATCCAAGTTCGCCACCGAACTGACAGACTTGTAGCAAGTTTTAGGCGACCAGCCGAGATGAGCCTAAATCTAGTGTCCACGGCTACGCACCTCTGTGCCACTGACATGCACGAACTATGTCATCCATGCCGCAGTGCCACTGGCATACGCTAAAAACGCCATTATGCCATTGCTAGGCATAAACATGGTATGGCCATAATCGATGGCTACCCTTCCTCACGAGATATAATCTCGGCCGTCCAAGTTCGCTACCGAACTGATAGGCCTGTGGCAAGTTTTAGGCGACCAACCAAGATGAGCCTAATAGCATCACATGCTATTTTCCTGCGGCAAGTCTCTTGACTTTGACTTGCCACACGTAGCAAACTGCTACATGTTTTCCATGAAAACGCTCGAGACATCAAACATGTCACAAACTGGGGGATACTCATCAGGGTATTGGTCTGGCGGTTTACAGCGTGCGGCGCGCAATACGGCTGTTACAAGAAAGTGTCATGAAGCGGAACGATTAATGGTGGCAAGAAGTAAAGAGGTGCAAACGGATCCACTTCCTTCATCATGGAAGCACGGTTTCTGGCGGTTACTCACTCTTCCATCACTCAATCGTTCATACTTCCTACGAGACCAGGGTACGTTTTATTATGGCTTGTATAAATAGGTTTCACCTATTTCCACAAAATAACAAGTTTTTGATCGGCAACAACATAGTATCCAGAAAGCACCAAGAACATATAGCTTTTAACTCTGCAAGTCAGTTCCACTTTCTGATCCAAGTCATAAAACAAGCCACATCTTCATAATTAACCGTTCTGGTCTCAACACTCTCTTCGCTTCCCTCCCTAAGACCAACCCTTCTCCTTTACTTTGTGACCGAAGCATGCTTGCAACGGCCAATTCTTGGTTTAGGCTAGGATTGTACAGATTGATCTCTCGAATCAAAAGTACTCCCGTGCAGTGCATTGTTTAGGGTTTAGATTCGTCTCTCATCCACACACCCAAAATTACCAAAATCAGCAGAAACAGTTTTTACCCACAAACAATTGGCGACCACAGTGGGAGATCAAATCTCTCGGTTGCCAATTAAATTCCCAATTTCATTTTCATCCCAATTGGTCTTAGGCAAAATTCAAATCCATTTTCAATTTCCTAAATTTCTCAAGATGGTTGATCTTAGGAATGCTTCAGAAACCCTCAATCCCAATTTTACTTCTCTTAGCACCGAAAATACTCCACATGTTATCCCTGATTCCGTTCTTTCATTCAAAACCATTGTCGAGGCTATGGAGTCTCGATATTTAACAACTATTCATGATTTTACGAAAATCCTGAATGATATTGTCGAGAATCAAGCTACTATTGTCAAGACGCAGGACGGAGTATTTACGCTTTTGAAAGCACTCACGGATCAACTGTTAAAGGAACCAAAGCGTATTCATTCTGTGGGAAGCGCTATTAACCATTCATTTTGGATCAATGCTGATGGTGGTAGTCCTTTTTACAAGATTCATATTCCTACTCCTAGTGAGGAGGATGAAGCCTATGGTCACGCTGAATGGAAAGGTATCCACCAAGCTAACTTGTCTGCTCTTGAAGATCAAAAGATGTTTCTTCAAGATCAGAAAGAAGACTCGTGGGATTTATCACATTCTCATCAGAATCCTCGCAATGAAAAGGTGATTTCATTATGTGCATCCCTCATGGAAAATATCAATTCCCATATTGCATCAGAAGTTGCTAAGAGATCCGCTGCTGCTTTACTCAGTCTATCTGAACCGTTCTCGAATGAAGAAGCTCGTAAAGACGTTCAGGAAAGCAGGCGTCTTTCTAATAAAATATCCAACCTCCAGTAAATCGCTAATAAAGGGAGAAAGAGAAAAACTCTGGCAGCGGAACAACAGCCCAAACGTATGGCACCATCGCATCAGATGGCTTCACCCCAGAAGGTCGCGGCTAAGGTTCATGTGCAACAACAAAAAACTGGATATACTGCTCCAAACTTCTCGTTCCCGATCGAGAAAGTAATCGAACTCCTGGAAGTATGGATTCAAGACGACGCCGTCAAACTACCTCTTGTTAGGCGCCTACCAACTGAAGAACAAATGGAAAATTCCAAGTATTGCCATTACCACAGGTTCGTCAATCATCCTACCAGTGAATGCAATGCTCTGAAACGCATCGTCCAAGAAAAGATAGATTCAGGGGAATTGCGCCCGGGGACTGGAGATCCTCCGTCTTTTCACGGATCGGCATAAAGATGTTACACAGACAATAAAGGACGACTGGGGACTTCTCGCGGCCAGGATTGCATCACACAATAAACTCGGATTTGCAACCTGAAAATTCAGTCTCGTGGAGAGACCCTTAGCGAATAGAGTATGTGGTCGTATCGGACGAGAGCAAAAAGGAAATGGCCAACACTAATGTACCATCCGCAAGCGCAGTCAGCACGTCCCATGGCGTTACATCCTCTACCACCAATACCAGTGGCAACGGAAGCATCCCCTCTGACGTGACACCTCTTATTACCAGAGCCAGAGATGTCACCACTTCTTCGTCAGAACGAGAGACTGGAGGATCCAGAAGAAACCAACCTTCCCATTACCATTATCGATTTAATGGAGAGATAGGAAGTTCTTGCCAAAACTCATACGGACATGGCCACAACTCAGAAGGAGCCTCTTCGACGTTTTTCTTCAGAAGCCGCTCCGCTTCAACGTTCGCTCCCGAAGTCGCAACATTCTCCCATGTAGCCGCCACTCCTCCTTGCTAAGGATTGTGCCATAGCCGCCACTCCTTCCTGCCAAGGATCGTGTCGTAGCAACCACTCCTTACTACCAAGTATCGTGTCGTAGCCGACACACTCCCCCTGTCGAGGATCATGATCGCAGCCATCCAGGGTCTGTAGTCGTGGCCACCTTTTGATCCATACCGCCAAAAGCTGGTGGTCGTGGACAGTTTACTCGCTCGTTTGTTGATACCAGCCAGAGCTTCACCATAGCAACAATTACTACAAAGTCACCAGTACGGATGCAAGACGGCGATATCTTTATCATGGTCAACCCACCGACCACACCAGATAGAAACATGTATACCACACTTGGGGACTGAGGCTCTAAACGGAATCCCTTTACTGTAAAAGCTCAAAAGACACGGTCAACCAAAAGGTCATAACCACGACAAGGTCAGATACTCTTCAAGGGTGTAGTGTAAGAATATCATCACCTCTCTGTCTAGAAGGCGCCTGCAACACTTTACGAGGCCGCGGAGGATCCCAATCCTGCTCGGAGAAAACAACTTCACAAACTAAAGAGAAGTGCGACTGGGGACTGCTCATTGCAGTCCATCATGAAAACCATCAAAGACTCCAAGAACAAGCCACAGAGATACATTCACATATCCGGCCACGCCATCGGATCTAACAGAAGTATAACTGAGGACTGCTTACCGCATCCCGTTCCATGCAATAGTCCAAGATTCAGAAGATGGTTCAAAGGATGTCGCTTGGAACGAAGTCCTTAAAGACTTGATAGCAACACATCGGCGACAGAACGTCTCTCAACTCATCTATTTCACCCAATAGCTCTGGAAGATTTCGACCATACAAGCATCCACAGCATATCATCATCGCAATCAGAAAGTCAAGGTACCAAATAACCTAAAGTCAAGGATGAACCAACAAAGCAACCACAATCTCCAAGATTAGCCCTGACATTATTTCATCCATCCATCCGAAGAGCGCAATGGAGTTTGGTAAATTTTGAAATTCACGGGAGAGGTAAGATACTCGTTCTTCTGGAGTCAGAACCTTATTACACATTCTGGAGAAGATCGATGGTACTGTTGGGTGGATACATGCGAGAGCACCTACCTTGAGTTCTCCTGGCTTTCCTTGTTGTTGATATAACTATTGGAGATTGCTTCGTTTCCATTAATGCTCGCTCTACCACCGCTAACAAATAACAAAAGGGAGCCAGATGCTGCAGATGAAAGCACGGAGCCGGACGAACAACAAAAACATAAGAGGGTCGATGCCCCTTTTCATACGAAGGCAGTTTCTAGAGATTGAACAAAATAAGGATTAGATGACTAGGCGCACTACACTCATGCTCCATAGCCGAACAAGTAGTGTGCCAATATCTCCGCTCCATGACCGAACCAGCAGCGCGCCAGCACGAGGAACACCAGTCGCTCAACCTACAACGCTCCATCGCACCAGCACTCCGTGTTCAAGCCAACTCTCCATGGCTCCAGTACTCCGTGGTCAATCCAACTCTCCATGGCTCCAGAACTACGTGGTCAAGCCAACTCTCCATGGCTCTAGCACTCCGTGGTCAAGCCAACTCTCCATGGCTCCAGCACTCTGTGGTCAAGCCAACTCTCCATGGCTCCAGCACTCTATGGTTAAGTTAGCGCCAACGCTCCAGCATTCCGTGATCCAGCCAGCAAGCCTTCCAAGTGCCATTTCCACCATTCCACGAACTGAAGCCATCAGCGCCATCATCACCATTTGGTAGCCGAAGTTCCAGCGCCTTCATCATCGTTTGGTAGCTAAAGTTCCAGCGCCATATTTTCACCATTCCACAGACTGAAGTCAGTTTCCACCATTCCATGGACTGAAGCCAGTTTCCACCATTCCATGAACGGAAGCCAGTTTCCACCATTCCATGGACTGAAGCCAGTTTCCACCATTCCATGGACTGAAGCAAGTTTCCACCATTCCATGGACTGAAGCCAGTTTCCACCATTCCATGAACTGAAGCCAGTTTCCACCATTCCCCGGACTGAAGCCAAGCGCCATCTCCATACGTTCCGTGACCTAGCCAGCTAGCGCCATCCACCGATCCGTGGACCAAGTTGCAGCGCCATCTCTGCCCAGCACCTTATGGCCAAGTCGGAGTTACGCAAAGTCGCCAATACAAGGATCACGGATTCCTCATGCCTCCTGCCAAAGGTTAGCCAAATTATTCCTGGAAATCTCTTCATGACTTGCCATTTTGATTGTTATCCGTGTCTGTCACAATCTCATGCTTACCCTACAACAATGCCACTGTTACGAGCTAAGCAGGGGACTTAATGTTGATGGTGGTTTTTAGTTCAGGGCTAAATTTGTAAAAGTCTATCTACCTAACCCGGCATCAGATGTAGTAGATAATGATATGTCTATATTCCGCAGGGAATTTGGAGAAGATATCCAAATTTGATGAGTGCCTATGTCTTTCTTCATATTATACTGAAACTCAAGCTCCTAGATGAATTGTTCACTAGTATATACCCTAATGAGTGTATAAGCTCTTAGCTGCATTACTCACAAATGCCGGAGCCTGCTAAGTACTTTTGTTGTGCTTATGTTCCCCGGCAGAACCCTTAATATTGGTATAGCATGACAGATTTGTGTTCACTCGCAGCAGAGTAGCACGTACCTCCAAGTACCAAGGTTAAGGCCCTTGCACAAAATACTCAGTCAGAAAGCAAAGAATAAACAGAACCGCGGAGTAGGAGCAACAACGAGGGAAGCGTGGCCATGCCCTAGGATAGCCGGCGCCACTTGTCCACGCCCTATGCTACCCAACCGACCCTAATTTATTTGTCGACCAATCAGATCGCTTTAAACTTACCACGCTTCCATGAGTTGTGGCTGGGCCCATACTTGCCGTCCATATTCCCCATCGATCAATTACGTCGCATTAAACCTGCCACGTGCACCAAAAGGGTGGCCACGCCCGTGCTTGGCCGGGCCCCTACCTTTATTGAACAATCGGGTTGCTCCAAACCTGTCATAGCTTTAAAAGAGGTGGAAATTGTGTCAAGAGGTCGCCATACTAAGTTGGCTTCCCAAAAACCGCGCCAACATACTAACAGATGCTAAACATGCCAAAACGAGCATGTCAGGCGCACATGCCAAACAGGCATGCCAAGTACACATGCCAAACGGGCCACTGTTGTAGTCTTAAATTTGCGGTAAATACGGATTCGATGCTCGGACTTGAATAGATTTAAAAACAAAAATATGTACAAAATTGTCACAAGATCAAGAGGAACCAGGACTCAGGATTCCAATGTGTTTCATATTCAAGTGGCTCAGAAAATAATCCTAGGCGATTATAGCTCAAAATAAAACAAGTATTAACTCTATCTTTGCCAAATTAGATTCCATAAAATATTACTTGTATATTATAAGCATGGCACATCAAGAATCCCTAGGACTAAGCATGTTCCATCAAACAAAATCACAAGTAATTAATTGAAATCATAAATCAATTAAAATCGGTGCAAAAAGTGAATTAAGAATTATTTAAATAACCACATGGCTGAAAAACAACTTCCTCCATCATCCCAGTATTGGGGTTTAGCTACTCATGATAATCATGTTCTCAAAATACATACTTGATGCTCAAAATATGATTAAAAGAGTGAAAAATGTAATACAGTGAAACTACGACCCTCTTTAAGCGTCCATAAAAGAACGATACCTTAGCGCTGCTGTTGATAAGCGACGCTGGTGTTCTGCTGTTGAAGAACGACGAAGGTCTACTGCTGCTAGCACTGTTGAAGAACGACGGTCCTGGAGGGTCCGTTCTTCGTCTTCTTCTCCCTCCTCGAGCAGCAGCAGGAAGCTTTCCTGCAGCTTCCTGTTCTTCGTCTTCCAGCCTCTCTGCTGCGTCTCTGTGGTCTCTAAACTTCCCCAAACTTCTTGATAAAACTTTCTCTCACTTCCCACCAGCCTTTATATACCAATAGGGTCCAAATAACTCGATTAAATCCGAGTTTATCTCCCTTTTTTCTTCACGTGCAGTTGAGAGAGAAATCTCTTTTCTGTTGCTTTGTACGCGTCTTCTGGCAATTTCTTACGCTCCAAAATTCTCCTAATCCTTAAACAAGACTAGATACACTTTACTTCAACGTAAAACTCTCCCAGAATCTCTAAATATATTTGAAAACTTCACAGAGAACACATATTCTGTTTGGACTTTGATCGCTTCTCACGGCCATTCCAGCCCAATTCGATCAGCCCAATCACTTGCATAGGGTCTGTTTAGGTCTAACAGGATTATCCCAACTGATTTCCGGTGTTTAATCGCATTAAAACTCCTCCAATAATCGAACCAAAATCTGCCAGACGATGCATGCATTTTCCCGCCAAAATTTGCTTTTAAATTTGAGAAGTTGACCTCCCCTTATCTGTGGCTGGTCTCCCTTTAGCAGTTGCCTGGAAATGGGTCACCCCTTAGTAATTAGGTTACCCCTTATCCAAAATCAAGGATCCGTATAGCAAGTGTCCTCTGGGGCATTTTCCGCACTTTTTCCGGGGTTCCTCCGGGGTATTTCTGGGGTACTTCCGGTACACTTCTGGGGCGCTTCCGGTACTCTATCAACGGAGGTCCAAACGCCGCATTTTCAGCCAATTTCGCCGCAAATCCTTATTCTTCTAAAAACACCTACAAATAAATAAAATAACCAAATAAGTACAAAATTGAGCACTAACAATATATACAAATGAGCTATATTAGACACATAAATGCGTCTATCAAATACCCCCAAACTTATTATTTGCTAGTCCCGAGCAAATCAAAACTACAAAATAAAATCCTAACTCACTGTCGCAGGCATCGTCGATTGCATTTAGCGTATGCAATAAGCCTTTAAACCCCTAGGTGGCCCTAGTGGCCGAGTTATAGTCTCGGGAGGGCTTACCAGAGATATACCCACAAAACCTGTACTCCAGACCTTAGCTATCTACGCAGAACCTTGGAAGGCACTAAAGAATCTCCTTGGTTGGCATACTTATTGACTACAGGAAGAAGTACCCTGATGCGAAATTCCAATTGCTGTACACGAGTTTGCACTCAAGCATACTAAAATTCATATAAAGTGACAGAGCTCTACTCAGATAGTTGCACTATGGACATCATATTCGGAGTCAAAACTAATCACATGGATAGATCAAGAAGATGGATATAGAAAACATAGATGGTTTTGATGTTTACTAAGTGAACGACGTTTCCCATATCTGTCTGAAGGCCTCCGCCAAAATGAACCTATCCTAATGGATTGAGATACTAGTCTGACTAATATCAACACATTGGCATATACACGGGTACCAGTGGTCGATAACCTAACTCTAGGTCAACACAACTGGCATATACAAGGGTACCAGTGGTCGACTTTATTGAATTTATTCCTTTTGGTCAAATGGTCTGGTCTCAATTTCTTTCTTCTTTCATTTTTTTTTTTTTTTTTTTTTTTTTTTTTTTTTTCTTTTTGGTAACTACCATTTTTTTCATCTTTCTTTTTCTTTTTTCAACTTTCTTTTTTTTCAACTTTTTTTTTTTTTTTTTTTTTTTTTTTTTTGGCTGAAGGTATCTCAATCACTCTAATTCACCCTAGCATTGGTAACAACTTGAATCGTGGGCCCCACCTATTACTTAGAGAAACATAGTTTAAAAAACAAAATAAAAAAAAAATAAATAAAATAAAAATAGAAGTGAAAAGGACTCAACGAGATATGGTGAAACTATCATGTTATTTCTAACACCTGAGCTCTGTGCTTTTATGAATAGACTCTTTAGATGTTTCCATCTAATCAGCTTGGTTCCTCAAACTCCTACAATCAAAATGCTTCCATCCACTTAGATTAGTTAGTGCAATCCTCAATAGGCATAAATTTCTAGGCTCTGGAGTTTATTTATTGCAACTAAAAAGTTTCTCCCATACCCCCAAACTTAAACCTAACATTGTCCTCAATGTTCTAAAGATAAAATTAAAAACATGAACAAGGAGAAACTATTACCATTCGAAGAAAAAGAGTTAAGGAAAGATATTACCTGGTTGCATGAGTTTGGGTTACCTCCCAAGAAGTGCTAAGTTTAAAGTCTTCAGCCAGACATAGAAAAGGTTTAGTCAACTCGAACCGTATAACAATAGCCGGAATAACTGTGGGTCTTTAAAACCAAAAAGAGCTGGACAAAAGGAAACTGCAGTGAACCAAGAAAATGTACAAGACTAGCATGCCCTTACCTAGTTTCTGGATAACTATCGCTAATTGCGGTTCAGGTTCAGGTTCTATGAAGGGGTCTAAATAGACTATTTTCCTCGGATGCATTTCCTCATAGGTAGGATTCAAATTATTAGGTCCTAGAGTCTGGAAAAACTCAGATAAGAACTGGAATCACAAAATAACCTAAATAATTTAGGATCCTCTAAGTCAATTAGGTATGACTTACATAGTTGACCACAGTCAGAGTAGTGGTCATTCTGAAGCAAATGTGTCGATTCTAATTTCCTAAAGTACTTAGGCTTAGTCTTAGAACTTAATAAGTACACATTTGAAATCTAACGTTCCCACAATTGGAAGAAAACTATTTGGTGGGAAAACAAAGTCAATCTGGGGATCATAGCCTGGGCAAACCACATCAACCAGAGGATGGGTTTCTAACGACTGAACTTTTTTCATGACATCATTAGGTTCGGGAAACCTAGTATGAAGATAATCTTGTAAGATGGTTGAGGCATGGATATCAAGTCCTATGTGAGGGACTTTCTGAGAGTTAAAGGTAAAGCACTAGGAAAGTGATAATCACCCCCAAACTTAGAGTTTTCAGTGTTTAGTTAGACTAGCCACAATCTCCCTAATTTCTAGGTCATCAGATTCCTGAAAATGGGCAATTGATTCTTCTAAGTTGTAATATTGCAGTGTATCCTCATTAATCTCTACGAGTTCATCTAAGACTATTGTTTCTAAATCGTACGACTCTGAAACAGTATTCTCAGGGTAAAACCGTTCCTCGAAACCATCATCGATTACAGTTTCTAAATCGTTCGACTCGAAAACAGTAGTCTCAAGATAAACCGGTTCCTCTAAACCTTTATCGGATTCGTAAACAGGACATACTACATCGTCTAAAACGGTGGAATCCCTAATCAAATCCTCGTCCTTTTGAATAGGTGAATAATCATAATAATTATTTGGATTTGAACTAGAAATAATATAATCATTATAAAGCTCAATTGGATTACTAGATTCCTGATTACTATGCCTACATATTTCAGATTCTTCATCACTACTATCCTCATCATCATAATAGTACGAAGATGATTGAACCTTATCTAAATAAGTAGTGTTACCAATTATAACCTCGTTATCTTGATTATGTGAAAAAGTATCTTCATTCTCAAGGGTATTATTGGATACACTATATTGGCAATTCAAGTTATTTCGAGCAATACTTTCGTTCGTCTCTAACTCAAGTCTACGTGTCGACTCAGCTATCCTCTCAAGGGTCTCTTCCAAAGAAAGCTCCCTTAGTGTAGGATCTAAGTTTTGAGTTAATCTATTGAGGATATCTTCTACTTCAGTTGTTGTTGCAGTTCTTTCGTCCATATCTACGTTATTCACCTCATCTAATTTATACGTCGATTCAGCTAACTGACGTGATGACTCAGCTAAATTCCTAAGAGTCTCTTCTAGAGAAGGAATAGGAACTGAAGGATCATAATAAGGACTACTTTTCAATAGTTTGATTGTATCCTCTAGAGACGAAGAACTAGTACTATAATCTTCTTGCTCGTATGACTGATGCGCGTGCGGATAGTAATTGGGATCACCATGGTATGAACCATAACCTTGAAAAGGTTGGCGTCCCCAACCACTATTCTCACTATGGTCATAATACTGATGATGTCCATATTCAAATTCAGGTCGATATTCATTGTATTGGCTTCTATCATACCAGTTCGACATTCTTAATTGCAGGGGAATCTACACAATCACAAACAAGGCCGACTCACACTCACTCCACCAAAACAAACCTAAATATTTCTAGCAAACAAAAAGCATGATGGCTCCACTTAGATTGTTTTCTAGACCAGCTTCTATTCCTTCGAAAAGGAATTCGTTACAATTTGAGCACACCCCTCTGGAATCAATCCGAGCTAATGTAAGTTGAATCGAGGCGAGGGAAGCTCAGTGGAGCTTTGATACCCAAGGCCTCACCGCTATCACAAGGCGGCGCAGTCACGCATTCAACTCACAGAAACCATCATGAACTTTGAAATGTGCTTAAAGAGCAACCAATATTTTTCGAACGAGTTTCCTATTAAGCTCGTTACCCTATTGGTCTCGTTCTATTCAAAATTTTAGGCTTAGGTTCGCGTTTGGTTTCGTTTTCCTAAGGCGGGCAAGAAGGAAACGGTGATGAAATCCGAGTCCTTATCTTGATTTGGCCAGGCCTTGCCCTTTACTAGGAAATTAAAAACAGTCCGGTTCGTCCTCAAACAATTATCACCTTAAGGCAGACAGTAACCCGCTTGCAGGAGATTCGCGGGTGTTTCGGTTGGACTTACCTCCCGTACCAGACGGGCGATGAACCGTTGTTGTCGACTCGGGCCACGACTCCTATGCCGTGTGCGAACCCGAGGGGCCGAGACGATATAGTAATCGTCGTCCTTCCCTGCAAACAGTTTGTATTTAATTTTTTTTAATTTATAACCCTTCCGTAGGGTTTTTAAAAATAATGTCCAAAGTCCAGAATAAAGTCCAAATAAAAAGTCCAAAAATTACAAAAATTATGAAAAATAAAGCCTATTTACAAATTCTAAAAAAAATATATAAAAGCTATATACAAAAAATAAAATAATAATAAAAATAAAATTAAATCCTAAAAAAAATTATGTCTTTTTTCTTCTTTTAGCTTTTAGCTTTTAGCTTTAAGCTTTTTGTTCCCAAGTCCTTAGTATTCCACTTCGAACCTGTAAATCAAAGACACAAAAAGAAACGTAAAAAGGAACAAATAATAATAAATAAATAAAAAAATTAAACCTAAAAACAAATCTATATACAAGTCCGCGTCGGCGGCGCCATTTTGTTGTAGTATTAATTGCGGTAAATACGGATTCGATGCTCGGACTTGAAGATTTAAAACAAAAATATATACACAATATGTCACAAGATCAAGAGGAACCAGGACTCAGGATTCCAATGTGTTTCATATTCAAGTGGCTCAGAAAATAATTCTAGGCGATTATAGCTCAAAATAAAACAAGTATTAACTCTATCTTTGCCAAATTAGATTCCATAAAATATTACTTGTATATGATAAGCATGGAACATCAAGAATCCCTAGGACTAAGCATGTTCCATCAAACAAAATCACAAGTAATTAATTGAAATCATAAATCAATTAAAATCGGTGCAAAAAGTGAATTAAGAATTATTTAAATAACCACATGGCTGAAAAACAGCTTCCTCCATCATCCCAGTATTGGGGTTTAGCTACTCATAATAATCATGTTCTTAAAATACATACTTGATGCTCAAAATATGATTGAAAGAGTGAAAAATATAATACAGTGAAACTACGACCCTCTTTAAGCGTCCAGAGAAGAACGATAGAATACCACTGCTGTAAAAACGATACCTCACGGCTGCTGTTGACGCTGTTGTTTTAAGACCCTCGGATGCTAGTCGTTGACACTGTTGATAAACGACTGTCTATGCTGGTGTGTTCTTCGTGTTCTTCGAGCTTTGTTAATGGCAGCAGCAGCAGCAGGTACAATTCCTGCAACTCCTCCTGCGCCTCTCTGCTGGCCTCCCAATCGACCCCTAACTCTTGATAAAACTTTCTCTCACTTCCCACCAGCCTTTATATACCAATAGGGTCCAAATAACTCGATTAAATCCGAGTTTATCTCCCTTTTTTCTTCACGTGCAGTTGAGAGAGAAATCTCTTTTCTGTTGCTTTGTACGCGTCTTCTGGCAATTTATTACGCTCCAAAATTCTCCTAATCCTTAAACAAGACTAGATACACTTTACTTCAACGTAAAACTCTCCCAGAATCTCTAAATATATTTGAAAACTTCACAGAGAACACATATTCTGTTTGGACTTTGATCGCTTCTCACGGCCATTCCAGCCCAATTCGATCAGCCCAATCACTTGCATAGGGTCTGTTTAGGTCTAACAGGATTATCCCAACTGATTTCCGGTGTTTAATCGCATTAAAACTCCTCCAATAATCGAACCAAAATCTGCCAGACGATGCATGCATTTTCCCGCCAAAATTTGCTTTTAAATTTGAGAAGTTGACCTCCCCTTATCTGTGGCTGGTCTCCCTTTAGCAGCTGCCTGGAAATGGGTCACCCCTTAGTAATTAGGTTACCCCTTATCCAAAATCAAGGATCCGTATAGCAAGTGTCCTCTGGGGCATTTTCCGCACTTTTTCCGGGGTTCCTCCGGGGTATTTCTGGGGTACTTCCGGTACACTTCTGGGGCGCTTCCGGTACTCTATCAACGGAGGTCCAAACGCCGCATTTTCAGCCAATTTCGCCGCAAATCCTTATTCTTCTAAAAACACCTACAAATAAATAAAATAACCAAATAAGTACAAAATTGAGCACTAACAATATATACAAATGAGCTATATTAGACACATAAATGCGTCTATCAGCCACTTAGCACGGCAGCATGCCAAAACGTACCCACTCTCTGTTCGTGACCAGCATCACAACAGACTTCAATTTTGGCTAGCCTAACCATAAGCGCGGCCATGCTCTAGTGGCGGTGGATGGAACCCTAACTTCTAATCGTGGCACAAAACTATGCCGCCTCGGGCCCACAACATGCCACAAGTCGTACAGACTTAGGTAACCCTAAAAAAGGCGCCACACCACAGCCAATCGTGGAAATATTTGCTCATGTGACTGTTTCTTCATGGTGGACTTCCTATGGCTCCTCTGGCATGACTCTGGCACCGTTTGTATAAAATCCCATGCCACGGCCACCTACCGCATGTCGCATGCCATATGCGCTAATTAGGGTTCGGCATGCCAAACCCTAATTTAGGCAAAGTTGCTACGCCAACCAATCCAGATAATGTTCCACAGAGCATTGAGATTGATGTGGCCACTGAAACTGATGTTGCCACACCACATTGGAGTCTAACACCAATGTGCCAAAATCTAGTGACCATGGCTACGCCAGGTGAAAAAGCGGGGGTCTAACAACACCACCCAATATTTCTCTTAGCAATCTGTATGGACAAACTCCAATATACTTTTTATGGGAATCAACTAGACAGTTAGACTCAATCAATAAAAAGATATATAAGAGTTTATATCTCAATCTCTCGATTTGATCTTTACTCAAGCAAATGGAAATCTGCGAGTTTTTATCAAAGAGAGATAACTTGGACAGTACCAAAGACCAATGTCCAAGGATCAATCAATATCGATCAACAACCAAAGGTCGGATTTCCAATTGATGATCTTTAACGCACAACCTGTATTATTTCAATTATAAAGATAAACAATATAATGCAGAAAATGAAATAACACAGACACCAGAAATTTTGTTAACGAGGAAACCGCAAATACAGAAAAACCCCGAGACCTAGTCCAGATTGAATACACACTGTATTAAGCCGCTACAGACACTAGCCTACTACAAGCTAACTTCAGACTGGACTATAGTTGAACCCCAATCAATCTCCCACCGATCCAAGGTACAGTCGTACTCCTACGCCTCTGATCCCAGCAGGATACTACGCACTTGATTCCCTTAGCTGATCTCACCCACAACCAAGAGTTGTTGCAACTCAAAATCACAGACTTGATAATAAACAGATCTGTCTCACACACAAAAGTCTATCAAAGGATAAATCTGTCTCCCACAGATAAACCCTAGGTTTTGTTCCGTCTTAAGATATAAAATCAAGGTGAGCAGGAACCAATTGATAATCCGGTCTTATATTCCCGAAGAACAGCCTAGATTAATCAATCACCTCTCTACAATCCTTCCTGACAACACATGAGGTTTGTCGAGGAATCACAAACAGTGAGACGAAGATGTTTGTGACTTCTTTATCTTGCCTATCGGAGAACTCTCACGATCTCAAGACAATCAATTGATTGTACTCGTACGATAGAAGATGTAAGATCAGATCATAAAACTACGATAAAAGTAGTATCGGTATGGCTTCACAATCCCAATGAAGTCTTTAAGTCGTTAACCTGGTTTTAGAGAAGAAAACCAAAGCTTAAAGGAGAATCGACTCTAGCGAGCGCACTAGTATCACACAGACGTGTGGGGATTAGTTTTGCACAATGCTAGATGTCTCCTTTATATAGCCTTCAAATCAGGATTTTGCCTTAGGTACAAAGCAATCCTTATTCATCGTTAGATGAAAACCTGATTTAGATTCAAGTTAATATTTCTCAACCGTTAGATCTAAAACTTAGCTTGTCACACACACTTGGGTAGATGATGTGATTTTCAATTGAGTTGTAGTAAAAAGGTTCGTTGAGACTTGTGAAAGCAAAAGAATTTAGACTTAAAAATTAAAGAAAACTTAACTCAAAATTTGGTTTCAAGATATTGGGAATAACCAAGACACTGATTCCACTATTACACATGAATAAATTATGGTAAACAAATCCAAAACTCTAATTATCTTTTAAGTCCCTTATTTCTTAATTCACAAATAATCAGGAAAATTTTCAAAAACTAATTGTCTCCCCTAAGCATAGATTATCTAAACAAAGCATAACCTATCTAATTGAATCACAACTAATGAAGAAAATTTTTCAAACAATTAAAAACTCTGCAAAAGCAGTACTGAGTGAATTATAAATTATAAATTAGAGAAAGTAAATGATTACCAATTACTCATGCGTAAATAGCTTCCTCATTGCCTTGGTTTTGAGAGAATTATCCGCTCATCATGTTGGAAACACGCTCTAAAATATTTTATTATTTCTCAAAGGGTTTACAAATGATGAAAATTGAAGAAATATAATAAAAACCGGGTTTGTAACAGTTATAAGTGTTACAAACCGAGCTGTTACAAAGAACGATATAAGCTTTTTGTCACTGTTACTGTCGCTTTAAGACTGTCTCCTGAACTACGACCCTCGGCTGTGGGTCGTTATCACTGTAGCATAAACGACTGTCCTTAGGCATCCAATGAGTGTGGGTCGATGTTCTTCGTTGGTTTCCTGCCACTTGATTATCTCTACTTTCTGATGCTCTGCAACTCTCCCAATCTCTCTATATCCGCTTCTTTGACTCCCAGCGTCTATTTATAATCAAACAGCACAAAAATATCACATCATAATTGCATATAGTTCTCCCATTACTCGGAAATGAAGAAAGAATATTTTCTCCCCTTTTTTTTATCTCCTCCACGAGTTCTTCCAGCTGAAAACTCTCCATATTTATCTCTTACACGCTCCAAAATGTTGCTCGAGTCAACAGACATGCACAAAACACGTTCAAACTCTTCCAAAACTCAAGAAGACCCGTGAAAAGCCTTTCTCGTGTACGTGTTGCTCTGTGTTCTTCAATCCCACGATGCAGCCATACTTTGAAGAATCTAAGAGGATTACCAGCTCTGTTTGCGGTTAACAAGACCAAACCAAGCTAAAACTTCGATTGAATTCCCACAAAATCTTCCCAAACTCGATTCAGCAGTTACGCAGGTGACAACATATTTCTTCCGTGCACGAACTGCGCTGGATTGATCCCTTGGATTATCTAGACAAATTCAGTCAAAACAGACAATCATACCACGCCTGTGACGCACAAACAACTCATCCCAAAGAATCTCAGCCATTGAATCTCTCTAAAACAACTCTAAATCACGAACCCTAATTCTGATAATAGTCTGCCACATTTTTACCGCCAATTTCAAATTCGAATTGTTGAAGATGAAGTGTCCCGATCCAAAACACGGGCTCCTTTAACAACTGGGATGCCTGGGGATGCCCTTATCCAAAATGAGGGTGCCTTTAACACTTTTTCTGAGGTCCAAAAACCACTTTTCGAGCAACTTTTTCCAACAATATTTATTTGCCGAAAATACCTAGAAACACACAAAACACCATAATAAGTACAAAAACTAGTACTAACAATATGGAACATTGAGGAAAAATTAGACACATAAATGCGTCCATCAAATACCCCCAAACTTATTATTTGCTAGTCCACTAGCAAAACTAAAAAAATAGAACCGATTTAATCTCGGGAGGGTTTACCATAGGTGTACCCACAAAACCTTTACTCCAGACCCTAGATATCTATGCAGAACCTTGGAAAGCACTAAAGAATCTCCTTGGTTGGCATACTTATTGACTACAGGAGAGAAGTACCCTGATGCGAAATTCCAATTGTTGTACACGAGTTTGCACTCAAGCATACTAAAATTCATATAAAGTGACAGAGCTCTACTCAGATAGTTTCTGGACATCATAAACCGGAGTCAACCAATCACATGGATAGATTAAGAAGATGGATGTAGAGAAAAACGTGGATGATGTTGACTAAGGTGAACTTATCCTAATGGACTGAGATACTGGTCTGGACTAATATCAACACACTGGCATATACAAGGGAACCAGCGGTCGATAATCCTAACTCTAGGTCAACTCAGCTGGCATATACAAGGGTACCAGTGGTCGACTTTATTGCATTTATTCCGGTTGGTCTGGTGGTCTGGTCTCAAATTTTTTTTTTTATCTCAATCACTCTATTTCACCCTAGCAATGGTAACAAGAAAAAAAAAAGAAGTGATCAGGATTCTTTCGATGCTTCCATCACGAGGATATGGCGAAACTACCATATTTTTTTTCTAACACCTGAGCTCTGTGCTTTTATGAATAGACTCTTCTAGATGTTTCCATCTAATTAGATTGGTTCCTCAAGTACAACAACCAATATGTTCCCATCCACTTAGATTGGTTAGTGCCGACCTTAATAAGCATATATTTCTAGGCTCTGGAGTTTATTTATTGCAGCAAAAAGTTTCTTCCCCATCCCCAAACTTAAATCTAACATTGTCCTCAATGTTTCTAATGAAAGAGCAATACCAAAAAGTAAAGTAACATGAGGAATCAGTAAAGAGAGAAGTCGGAAAGATAGTACCCGGGTGAAAAGAGAAATAAAAGACTAATATACAACATACAATCGCCTCGATGGTCAATCAAGGGTAAACAGGGTCCTCCAGTGGGACCTCCTCAACATCACCTGTAGGAAAGGGCTCTAAAAAGGGTTTCAATCTCTGACCATCAACCTTCGAAGAAATACTACCATCCGGTGTCTCAATTTCAACATCTCCATGAGGAAAGACAATGCGAACAATAAAAGGACCCCTCCATCGAGAATGTAACTTCCCAGGGAAAAGATACAAGCGGGTATCATATACAACAACTTTTTGACCTGGAGAAAATGACTTCCGTAAAATATTTCTATCATGCACAAGTTTCATTTTGTTCTTATACTACTTCGCACTATCGTAAGCATCTATACGAATCTCGTCGAACTCATTGAGCTGGAGTTTCCTATGGGATCCTGCCTTGTCAAGTGAAAAATTTATCTGCTTAACATCCCAATAAGCTCTACGTTCTAACTCAACAGGTAAATGACATGCCTTTCCATACACAAGTGGATAAGGCGACATTCCAATGGGCGTCTTAAACGCAGTACGGTAAGCCCATAAGGCATCAGTAAGCCTAGACGACCAGTCTTTCCGATTAGGATTAACTGTTTTCTCTAATATACGTTTTATCTCCCTATTGGAAACCTCAACCTGACCACTAGTATGTGGATGATATGGGGTAGCTACCTTATGTGTAATACTATATTTCTTCATCAAAAGCTTAAAAGGTCCATTACAAAAGTGCGACCCTCCATCACTAATTATAGCTCGCGGTGTACCAAAACGTGTAAGTATATTATTTTTCAAGAACTCAATCACAACCCTATGGTCATTGGTTTTACACGCAACCGCCTCAATCCACTTAGATACATAGTCTACGGCGACAAGGTCTGGGCAATACTTAAATAAATAAGGATCATCCCAAAAGAAGTGCTTAACCTCGGCTAAAACCTAGAACGATCTTGTTTACCCCAATGTTGGGGCATTCGACCAATAATAAGATAATTCACTATATTCGCATACCAAGGTGTTTGGGTAACAAAGAATAATTGTTCATCAGGAAAGCTATCCCTTATAGGAAGGGAATCATCAGGGAAATCGACAACTAGTCTAGACAAGTGGTATGCTACTACATTTTCTGCACCCTTTTTGTCTCTAATGTCCGGAGATAACTCTTGCAACAAAAGGATCCACCTAATCAATCTAGGTTTCGTATCCTTCTTAGATAAAAGATATTTCAAAGCAGCATGATCAGTATATATGACGATCTTAGAACCCAAGAGATAGGGTCTAAACTTGTCTAAGGCAAACACAATGGCTAACAGTTCCTTCTCGGTAGTGGTATAGTTCAACTGGGCATCATTCAGAGTTTTGCTAGCATAGTAAATCACATGAAGTAATTTGTTTTCTCGCTGACCTAACACAACACCAATAGCATAATCTGAAGCATCACACATGATCTCGAAGGGTAGGTTCCAGTTGGGTGCCTGGACTATGGGGGCGGTAGTGAGTAAAGTTTAAGCTTCTCAAAAGCCTCTAAACAAGCATCATCAAAGACAAACTTAACATTGCAAAAATTGCAAAGAGGTCTAGAAATCAAGCTAAAATCCTTAATGAATCGACGATAAAAACCAGCATGCCCTAAGAATGACCTAATATCTCTTACGGTTTTTGGGACCTGTAAAGTTTAATAAGGTCAACTTTGGCTATCTACCTCTATACCCTTAGAAGATACGATATGCCCTAGAACAATTCCTGACGAACCATGAAATGACATTTCTCCCAATTAAGCACTAATTCTTTTCCTTACACCTAGTCAAACTAATGACAAATGATGCAAGCACTCATCGAAAGACGAACCAAACACTGAAAAATCATCCATAAAGACCTCTAAAACTTTTCTACCATGTCGGAAAATATGCTCACATGCAACGCTGAAAGTCGCAGGGGCATTACATAGCCCGAAAGGCATGCGTCTATACGCAAAGGTACCAAAGGGACAGGTAAAAGTGTTTTTCTTGGTCTTCTGGGGCAATATAAATCTGATTATAGCAGATCCATCTAAAAAGCATAATGCTATGTCCAGCTAATCTCTCTAGCATTTGGTCGATGAAGGGAAGGGGAAAGTGGTCCTTCCTAGTGACCTTGTTTTCCTATAGTCAATACAACACGCCAACCCGTGGTCATCGGGTGGGATTAACTCATTGTTATCATTCTGGACTACAGTAATACCGGATTTCTTGGGAACAACCTGAACGGGGCTGACCCACTTACTGTCTGAAATGGGGTAGATAATGCCTGCATCTAACACTTAAGAACCTCGGTTCGAACTACTTCTTTCATATTAGGGTTCAGTCGTTGCATCTCCCTAGAAGGTTTGGTCATTTTCTAAATAGATATGATGCATACAATCAGTAGGACTTATACCCTTAATGTCTGCTATGGTCCACCCTAAAGCTTCCTTGTTTTTTGAAGGACGGTCACTAGCCTACTTTCCTGATCACTATCCAAGTCGGAGCTACAATCACAGGTAAAGTTCAGACGGGCCTAAAAACACATACTTCAGGTATCTGGCAATGGTTTTAGGTCCAACTTAGGAGGCTTTCTAACGAAGGAACTAGGGTAGACTTAGAAACTGGTAGTGGTTCGAACTTAGGTTTCCATCCGTTACTAGTGTCTAAAAAGGGGTTGAATCTAACAAAGCATTCACCTCATTAATCACATTATCATCATCAAATCAATCCCAAAGTGAGCTAGGCATTTCTCTAACGGATCTTCTAACAAAGTGTTTGGTAATGACTCCTCGACTAATGTTCCTATCATGTTACCTCTTCTATGCTCGATCATCTAGTTCAGAGGGTAGCTTACTAATATGAAAGACGTTCAGCTCAATAGTCATATTACCAAAAGACAAATTCATAATACCAGTTCGACAATTAATGATCGCATTGGATGTTGCTAAAAATGGGCGACCTAAAATCACTGGTATCTGGTTCTCTGGGTCAGGGACAGGTTGGGTATCTAGGATAACAAAATCCACTGGATAAATAAACTTGTCGACCTCAATAAGAACATCCTCGATCACACCACGAGGAATTTTAACGGACCTATCAGCTAACTGAAGTGTCATCTGGGTAGGTTTCATCTCACCAAGTCCTAGCTTAAGGTACACATGGTATGGAAGTAAATTCACACTGGCTCCTAAGTCAAGCAAAGCTTTCTCAACACGGTATTTACCTATTGTGCAAGAAATAGTAGGGGACCCTGGGTCTTTATACTTAGGAGTAGTGGTATTCTGAATAATGGAACTCACGTGACTAGCTAGGAAGGCTTTCTTTTGGACACTAAGCTTACGCTTTCGTGTACACAAGTCCTTAAGAAACTTGGCATAAGCGGGAATCTGCTTAATCGCATCCAACAATGGTAGGTTGATAGTTACCTCCTTAAAAACCTCCAATATATCATTAAAGTTGGACTCCCTCTTAGTTGGAACTAGCAGCTGGGGGAACGGGGCTCTGGGAACAAAGCCGGGCTCAACAGGACCCTCATTGGTCTCTTTAGAGACTCTATCAGTCTCCTCATTTTCTGGCTCAGAAGGGTGAACTACAGCATGTTCACTTTCAGGCATGGTGACCTTATTGTCAACTTTCTTCCCACTCCTAAGGGTTGTAACAGAATTCACATGATTGTACGATTTCTCTCCTTTTGGATTAGGATCAGTATGACTAGGGAACCTTCCATCTTCTCTCTAAGTGAGAAACTTAGCTATTTGGCCAACTTGAAGTTCTAATTTAGCAAGAGACTGGGAATTATTCTTAAAATTCTGCTTGGTTTCCTCTTGAAAATTAACTTGGCTCTTTATTAACATTTCCTGGCTTTGTGATAGCATATCCTGCCTCTTTTTTAATATACTAAGAGATTCCTCTAAGCTATTCATTCTATTCTCAGAAGGATTCTGGAACTGGGCTTGACCTGAAGAGTTCTTAGCATAACCAAAACCTGGGGGAGGCTGAGAATTACTAGACTGACCTTGATTCTGGCCCTTAGACCAAGAAAAATTAAGATGGTTTCTCCAACCAGGATTTTAGGTCTCTGAGTATGGGTCAAACTTTTGACGGTTCTCAAACCTAGCATTGTTATAGACAGCATGGGCTTGCTCTTCACTAACCTGACCTTCCCAAAATGAGTTATCGGGCTCTATTCCACAACTAGAGACTTGAGAGGCTTTATTGGGTTCAAAAAGATACCTATGTTTAGGCTGATTTAATTCGAAAGCTTCTAACCTTCTAGACAAAGCAGCAAACTTAACATCTGACCCGAAGCTTGTATCTACTACATTAGTGCTACTTTTATTGACCAAGAGTCTTTTAGGGGGTTCAACACAAGACTCCCACTGTTGGGATTTTTCAGCAATAACTCCTAAGAAGATAAAAGCATCATCAACATTTTTACTGGTGAACTCACCAGCGCACATAAACTCGACCATGGCTTTGGTCGAATAGTCTAAACCATTATAAATAATCTCTACAAGTTTCATCTTATAAAATCCATGGTGAGGACACTGGGATAGGAGATCATTGAATCTCTCTAAAAACCTATAAAGAGACTCTCCCTCTTGTTGCACACTAGCACTAATTTTCTGCCTAACAGCTGCAGTTTTATGCTTAGGGTAGAATTTCATATAGAAAGCAGCAACAAGTTCCTGCCATGTTTCAATGGACTCAGGTGGTAGGTTGTTCATCCAGGTCTTGGCTTTATCTCTCAAGGAAAAGGGAAACATCTTAAGTTTCAAAACTTCATCAGTAAGGTCTTTTATTCTAATTGTCCCACAGATTTCCTCAAAGTCCCTAATATGAAAATAAGGGTTCTCATCATCTTTCCCTAAGAATATAGGAATCATCTGAAGAATACTAGGTTTTATCTCGAAATTAGCCGTAGTGGCTGGCAATTTAATGCACGAGGCTCGGTTGGTCCTAGTTGGGAACATGTAATCTTTCAAAGTTGTCATCGCTGGCACATCTAAAGTACTAGGGGTACTTTCCTCACCAAGAGACAGATTTTAAAAACTGAAGTTTCCAAAAGCAGGGTTCTCAAAAGAAGAGTCTTCGAGCTCCCCGCTTCCACAAGAAGAAATACTAGGTTTTTCACTAATCAATCGACCTAGATTGTCTCTTTTCCAAGCCCGTTCTCTAATGACCTCGGGCATACACAAGAAAAACAAAAGAAAAAGAAAAAAATCCTAAAAGGAAGGGAAGTTCTAAGCAAACACAAAGCAGGCTGACTCCACCAAAACAAACCTAAAGATTTCTAGCAAACAAAAAGCATGATGGCTCCACTAAGATTGTTTCTAGACCAGCTTCTAATCCTTCGAAAGGGAATTCGTTACAATTTAAGCAAACCCCTCTGGAATGAATCTGAGTCAAAGTAAGTTGAATAGAGGCGAGGGAAGCTCAGTGGAGCTTTGATACCCAAGGCCTCACCGGCATTATAAGGCGGCGCAGTCACGCATTCAACTCACAGAAACCATCATGAACTTCGAAGTATGCTTAAAAGAGTAACCAATATTTTTCGAACGACTTTCCTACTAAGCTCGTTACCCTATAGGTCTCGTTCTATTCCAAATTTTAAAGCTTAGGTTTGCGTTAAGTATCATTTTCCTAAGGCGGGAAAGAAGAGAACGGTGATGAAATCCGAACCCTTATCTTGTATGGCCAGTCCTTGCCCTTTACTAGGAAATTAAAGCAGTTGTTTTCAGTTCCTCGACATATATTCACACGAAGGAAGACAGTAACTCGCTGACAGGGGATTCGAGAGTGTTTCGACAAACTTACCTCCCGTTCCAGACGAGGGATGAACCGTTGTAGTCGACTCGGGCCACGACTCCTATGTAATGTACGAACCCGAGGGGCCGAGGTGATATCGTAATCACCGTCCTTCTCTGCAAACAGTTTAATATTTAAACTACCCTTCCGTAGGGTTTAAAAATAATGTCCCAAAGTTTACAGTCCAAAGTCCAAAAAATAAAGTACAAGGGAAAAGGAAAGTCTAAATAAATAAATAAAAACAATTAAAAATGTCTCTTTTTTTTTCTCTCTTTTTTTTATCAAATAAAAAAAATCTTCTTCTTTTGCTCCTTTCGCTTTGCCTTTTACTACCAGTCTTTAAGTATTCACCAAAATCTTTGGCAAAATTTTCTTTCGCTCCAAATTCCAAAATCTGTAAGGAAAAGACAAAAACCCAAAAACGTAAAGAAAAACAAATAAAATAAAAACCTGAAAAAAAAAATCTAAAAACTCTGCCTAAAGACAAGTCCGCGTCGGCGGCGCCAAAAATTGATGTGATTTTCAATTGAGTTGTAGTAAAGAGGTTCGTTGAGACTTGTGAAAGAAAAAAAATTTAGACTTAAAAATTAAAGAAAACTTAACTCAAAATTTGGTTTCAAGATATTGGGAATAACCAAGACGTTCCACTATTACACATGAATAAATTATGGTAAACAAATCCAAAACTCTAATTATCTTTTAAGTCCCTTATTTCTTAATTCACAAATAATCAGGAAATTTTTCAAAAATTAATTGTATCCGCTAAGCATAGATTATCTAAACAAAGCATAACCTATCTAATTGAATCACAACTATTGAAGAAATTTTTTCAAACAATTAAAAACTCTGCAAAAGCATTATTGAGTGAATTATAAATTATAAATTAGAGAAAGTAAATGATTACCAATTATTCATACGTAAGTAGCTTCCTCATTGCCTTAGTTGTGAGAGAATTAGCCGCTCATCATGTTGGAAACACGCTCTAAAATCTTTTATTATTGCTCAAAGGGTTTACAAATGATGAAAATGGGAGAAATATAATAAAAACCGGGTTTGTAATACTTATAAGTATTACAAACCGAGCTGTTACAAAGAACGATATAAGCTTTTTGTCACTGTTACTGTCGCTTTAAGACTGTCTCCTGAACTACGACCCTCGGCTGTGGGTCGTTATCACTGTAGCATAAACGACTGTCCTTAGGCGTCCAATGAGTGTGGGTCGATGTTCTTCGTTTTCTTCACAGCAGCAGAAATGGTGGTTTCCTGCCACTTGATTATCTCGACTTTCTGATGCTCTGCAACTCTCCCAATCTCTCTATATCCTCTTTTTTGACTCCCAGCGTCTATTTATAATCAAACAGCACAAAAATATCACATCATAATTGCATATAGTTCTCCCATTACTCGGAAATGAAGAAAGAATATTTTCTCCCCTTTTTTTTATCTTCTCCACGAGTTCTGCCAGCTGAAAACTCTCCATATTTATCTCTTACACACTCCAAATTGTTGCTCGAGTCAACAGACATGCACAAAACACGTTCAAACTCTTCCAAAACTCAAGCAGACCCGTGAAAAACCTCTCTCGTGAAACGTGTTGCTCTGTGTGCTTCAATCCCACGATACAACCATACTTTGACGAATCTAAGAGGATTACCATCCCTGTTTGCGGTTAACGGGCCCAAACCAAGCTAAAACTTCGATTGAATTCCCACAAAATCTTCCCAAACTCGATTCAGCAGTTACGCAGGTGACAACATATTTCTCCAGTGAACGAACTGCCCTGGATTGATCCCTTGGATTACCAAGACAAATTCAGTCAAAACAAACAATCATACCACGCCTGTGACGTACAAACAACTCATCCCAAAGAATCTCATCCATTGAATCTCTCTAAAACAACTCTAAATCACAAACCCTAATTCTGATAATAGTCTGCCACATTTTTACCGCCAATTTCAAATTTGAATTGTTGAAGATGAAGTGCCCCGATCCAATACACGGGCGCCTTTAACAGCTGGGATGCCTGGGGATTCCCTTATCCAAAATGAGTGTGCCTTTAACACTTTTTCTGAGGTCCAAAAACCACTTTTAGAGCAACTTTTTCCAACAATATTTATTTGCCAAAAATACCTAGAAACACACAAAACACCATAATAAGTACAAAAACGAGTACAAACAATACGGAACATTGAGGACAAATTAGACACATAAATGCGTCCATCAGTAGACGTTTACTGGGTTTGTGAAAACCATGCCCAAACGTGTACGTGTATGTTGGTTCAACATAGTAACCCAAAAGTTTAACCATATGATCATTTCATATTAACCTTGTTCTTCTTCACCATAACTAGTTCAATTAACTCAAATGAACTAGTTAAAGAGTTGTTCAATTGCTATGAGATCTTATGTAACTACACAAGACACAATTGAAACAAAGATGATTCGATTCGATTGAATCGGCTCATGAACATTATAGCCACGGTTTGCATAAAGCATTCCTTAGTAATTTAATGTTTCATATTCAGAGCACATCTTTAGATCATAACCTCTTAAGTTCACAAACAAGTTCACGAACTTAAGTTAATCGGTTGAGTTTTCCAAACTCATCAGAAATTCTCGGAAAGAGAACTTCCGCCAGTTCGCGGACTGGGTTTGCAGACTGAGTTCGCGGACTTAGCACACAAATGAGTTTTGGAAAATCCAGCAGAAATTCTCGGTCGAGAACTTTCGTCAGTTCGCAGACTGAGTCTGCGGACTGGGTTCGCGGACTTGGCAAGCCAATTCCACAATCCTCCCGATTTCTCTTAATCAACAAAGTTCGAAAACTTCGGTTCAAGGAATACATTCTCAGAGGACGCTATGTAGCCGTTATTCACAGACCGATTTACGTCAGAGAAATTCTCAAAGTGATTGAAACTTTTCATGACTTTCGTCACTAGGTGAAGAGAAACTTGATCAAAGCTAAATGCTTTACCAACACACGATTTCGAGATAAAAGATAAGCAATGAATGCTCAGCTCAAAATGTCAAATGTGTATGATCTAGTCTATATAGCATACGAATTTTGTCTCATAAGAAGTAGGAGATAGAATAGATAGACTTTTGAGTGATAGATAAGTTCAAGTCTCCACATACATTTTTGTTGATGAAGTTTCACGGTTCCTTGTATAGATATTCGTCGTTGTATGATGAATCGCCATGAAGTCGTTGAGCTCAACTACACTTTTCTATCCTAGTCCGAGACTTAGCTATATAGGCTAGAAATCAAGACTCATAGTTTTGATCACTAACATTGACAAACATTCTTGAGATAGCAACGCATGCGAGGTCGACCGAGCTATGCTCTAACAATCTCCCCCTTTGTCAATTTTAGTGATAAAACTATTAATACATATGGAATACAAAAAGATAAACTTTAGTGGCTCCTATTCCATAGTCCAATCTTCAACGTTCCCTGGAATCTTCGTCATTCCAAGTACTCCAATGATCTCAAAGGTTGTAAGTTTACCATCACAGTTGTTGAAGATCTGTAGCTATAAAAATGAGAGAAATCGAGATTCTCGATCATTATTATACAGTGTCATAATATTATTATGTAATATCAAAGTCCAATTGTATCACGACTTTAACAATAATACTACGGTGATATGTATCACTCCCCCTTAGTCAATACTCCATCTCGATCATGGAAACCACTCCCCCTTATACAATGATCTGAAAACCATATGTATTTGTAGTGCGAACTACATTATTTCTCCCCCTTTTTGTCAATAAAATGGGCAAAGGTACAAGAACGGGATCATAATGAAATTTCCACAAGATACATTTCATAGACTAAAAGAAAAATACATACCAACTTAATTTAGATGCAATCATAAATCCGAAGCTAAATGCATTCATCAAGGAGTTTTAAGATACAAGATACCCCCTATAAAGTTCCACAGCCGCACACCCCGCAAGATATTACCATTAAGCACAAGTTCAAAAGAACTCTCCCCCATTTGATGTCATTCCCGAAAGAACAACAAGAGCGACCTTAATTTCGAAAGAAAAGAAGGATTTTTTAATTGGACACCAAAAACCATGGAAATGATTTTCTATATCCAAAACTCAACCAAATTAATCACAAGTAAACCCATGATTAATTTAATCGGAATACGCAACTAAATCAAACAACAAAAGTTATCAATTTAATTGATTGTGCTCAACATAAGAAAACTGACGGAGCTACGATTAAGATAACCACACGGAGATGACTACCTTAATCGTTCAAATACTTAACATAAGGAAAACCTTACGGAATATACGACTACACCAACCAATAGAACATGATTAGGATAGTCGTTCATATACTCAACACAAGAACTTGTTGAATATATGAAAAACTCAATTAGATTAATTAAAAGAGAACCTCTAATTAATCTAATTGGAATACATAACCAAACTAATCACTTAAGCAATCAATTTAGTTGTCAAAAGATTTTGCTCGACAAAAGAAGACTTTCGCAGCAAACAACTAAATAACCAATCAAGATGAAAATTTTAGTTCAAGAATGCTCAACATATAGCATCTCATGGAACAACCAACAAGGCCAATATTAATCGACATAGTTGTAAGGTGCTCAACATAAGATACACAATAGAGCCTTCACGGTAAAACATAGCAAGATGGATCAATGAAGATCAATATCGTGGATAACATACAAGGATCTATTCTAATTTCCATCATAACGATATAATAGACTTTATCCTTGTCAAACAAAAGATATCATCCTATTTTCCATCAAATACATGATTGCATAGGCATAACTTTTGTAATTGCCAAAAGTCCATTCGTCCTTTCATCAATACGAATACAAATTCATGAACTACTTTACTTTTGACCACAATATGGGACCTTCAAGTTCACGGATGCAAACAATACATATCCCATAAACAATTGCAATATCACAAAATCATAAAGATTAATACTGCAATAACAATCTTTTCCCTTAGAAGGTAGAATCAATCTTTTTCGCATGGATTTATACCAAGAGCGGTTACCAAAAGCGTATAAAAATATTTCCTTAACAAATAAGAACATACAAAGTCATTGACGACTATGCACCATAGTTCACATGAGATGATTGTGAACACTCAAGAATATATAGCAATGTGAACTACTATCCATTCTCGAACTTCCTTCTTTTTGATTCACCAACATCACTCTTGTAACAGCGACAAAATAGCTTAGAATAAGATTTCTCCAAGAATTCCAGTGCCCAAGTCCAAGAGAATAGAACAAGTGCAACGAAACGGAGCAAACACTAAAAAACAAGAGACAGGACGAAGACCAATATTAACTCATCCAAGTTCAACAATTCTCATCTCCATTTCGAAGGAAATTCAATAAGGAAGAGAATGCAAAAAGAATGAGGTAAATCCGAGTTCGAACGAAGAAGTTACGGCCAAAACAAGTTTACCGAATATCGACGTCAAGTATGCATACGGGTTTGCAAAATTAAACCCCTGGATTTTGATTTTGAATGTTGTTATGCATACTTGGTATGTGTACCATGTAGTCCAAACATCCCGAACTATTATTTTCAAACCTAAACATTTAAGAACCTTAAACACAAATCAAGTTAGGTATAAATGAACGATAAGCAAGATTATTATAAGTATTCTAAGCAAATAAAAGTACAAATATTGCTCAAGTTTATAGACATACCTTTTTAGATGAATCCAATCGAATTCTACCGCCTTACGGAACATAATCTGTGTGCCCCAATTCTTGTGCTTCCCTCACCGTATACAAAGCAGGGCATTCCTTGGTGAGGATGCACTTCCAACATAATCAAGTTGCGTTGGGGTGAACAAAGTCTTTCTCACCACAAGTGACCTTTGGATTATCATGAAAGAGATCACTTTTAGAACCTTTCACATCCAAATCCATCTTCCCAAAGAACTCTTTAAGTTCCAGCATAATGGATATTTCTTTCTCCATAGTCATGGAACTTTCTGGGAGATCATTCCTTTTCACGCTCAAACCATCATTGACTTTCTTTGGTATCCACTTTTGAGTGTGTTTAGGAACGACCGAAACCTTCTTCCCATTACTCTCATCAAGATTTTCCGGAAGAGAATTGGATTGACTATTTTTTTGCAAGTTAGTCTTTCTCCAATTGGGAGCATCATATCTTGTCTTCGTCTTTACGAAGTTATCCTTTTGATAACCATTACGATTGTGAAAATGCTTCGTATGACTTTTATAGGCAAATCTAGGATTATCACAACACTGATTCCTTTGCCTAAAGGTTGGACGTTTAGAACCCGTAGTATCAAGAGTGTTAGCCTTAACATACGATCCCGGTTTAACAACTTCTTTTGACACTCAAACAAGAATATTATGAAATTTTTCATTCCTTATACGAAAACGACATCTCCTTTCCAGGTGACCTTTGTTTCCACAATAATGACAAATATAAGGAAGTTCTTACCCGGATTCATGTGTGATGGTTTTGGAGGTTGATATACTTTGCTCTTTTGAACCTTAACTGCCGGAGAAGGTATTTCACTTTTGCCATCAGTGGAAACCTTTTGTTGAGAAGAATCACTAGCCTTGACAAATTTTACCTCTTTGCTAGTACTTGGAGCATCTATTCCCTTATAGCCCAATCCTCGTGTATCACGATGATTTTTACTTTCTCCTAGCATAGTGGTTAATTTGCCTGAACTAGTATTGAACTTTTTCAAGTCATCTTCCAACATCTTGATTTTATCAAGAGCAGCAGCTAAATTAGCTTCAAGGCGTTTTTCTCGAGCGCTTTCTCTATCGTCAAAACTTGTTTGCTGGGAGTTAAACCTTGCTTCAGACTCTGCAAATTTCTCTTCCAACAAAAAGTACTTTTGATAAAGATTATCACATTCAAGTGACTTCATACGTAGGTTTTCCTCAGAATCCTTGAGGATAGATTCGCAAGAACGATTCGAAAAATAAACACCCGCGTAACATCTTCTCAATTTCTTGTTTTCTCGACAGAGAGGAATCAGAAGAGGTGAGACATGAGAAGTTGTAATCTTCTTCATTTTCCATGAATCCAAAAACTTAACATACTCTGAGACTTCCTCATCAACATCTCTATCAATATCTGAATCACCTTCATCAGAAAGTTCATCCAACTGTTCTTCTAGGAGAGTTTCCCAATCAACAGTTTTTACATCAAGAGAATGTTTAGATATTGACTTAGATGTGACAGTTCTCTCAGGTGAATTCAAGCTTTTAGAATCATCTGGTAATTTCTGAACTGGTACGTTATTAGAGATATACTCGTTCATAATCAGATCGCTACAAACACAGACTTATAAGGTCTTTAACGTGTTTGCCTGCTCTGATACCAATTGAAAAAGCGGGGGTCTGACGACACCACCCAATATTTCGCTTAGCAATCTGTATGGACAAACTCCAATATACTTTTTATGAGAATCAACTAGACAGTTAGACTCAATCAATAAAAAGATATATCAAACAGTTTATATCTCAATCTCTCGATTTGATCTTTACTCAAACAAATGGAAATCTACGAGTCTTTATCAAAGAGAGATAACTTGGACGGTACCAAAGACCAATGTCCAAGGATCAATCAACAACCAAAGGTCGGATTTCCAATTGATGATCTTTAACGCACAACTTGTATTATTTCAATTATAAAGATAAACAATATAATGCGAAAAATGAAATAACACAGACACCATACATTTTGTTAACGAGGAAACTGCAAATGCAGAAAAACCCCGGGACCTAATCCAGATTGAATACACACTGTATTAAGCCTCTACAGACACTAGCCTACTACAAGCTAACTTCGGACTGGACTATAGTTGAACCCCAATCAGTCTCCCACCGATCCTAGGTACAGTTGTACTCATACACCTATGATACCAGCAGGATACTACGCACTTGATTCCCTTAGATGATATCACCCACAACCAAGAGTTGCCGCAACCCAAAATCACAGACTTGATAATAAACAGATCTGTCTCACACAGAAAAGTCTATTAAAGGATAAATCTGTCTCCCACAGATAAACCCTAGGTTTTGTTCCGTCTTAAGATATAAAATCAAGGTGAACAGGAACCAATTGATAATCCGGTCTTATATTCCCGAAGAACAACCTAGATTAATCAATCACCTTTCTACAATCCTTCCTGACTATACAGGCGGTTTGTCGAGGAATCACAGACACTGAGACGAATGTGTTTGTGACTTCTTTATCTTTCCTATCGGAGAACTCTCACGATCTCAAGCCAATCAATCGATTGTACCCATACGATAGAAGATAAAAGTAGTATCGGTCTGGCTTCACAATCCCGATGAAGTCTTTAAGTCGTTAACCTGGTTTTAGAGAAGAAAACCAAAGGTTAAAGGATAATCGACTCTAGCGAGCGCACTAGTATCACACAGACGTGTGGGGATTAGTTTTGCACAATGCTAGATGTCTCCTTTATATAGCCTTCAAATCAGGGTTTTGCCTTAGGTACAAATCAATCCTTATTCACTTTTAGATGAAAACCTGATTTAGATTCAAGATAATATATCTCAACCATTAGATCAAAGACTTAGCTTGTCACACACACTTGGATAGACGTTTACTGGGTTTGTGAAAACCATGCCCAAACGTGTACGTGTATGTTGGTTCAACATAGTAATAGTAACCCAAAAGGTTAACCATATGAGCATTTCATATTAACCTTGTTCTTCTTCACCATAACTAGTTCAATTGACTCAAATGAACTAGTTAAAGAGTTGTTCAATTGCTATGAGATCTTATGTAACTACACAAGATACAATTGAAACAAAGATGATTCGATTCGATTGAATCGTCTCATGAACATTATAGTCACGATTTGCATAAAGCATTCCTTAGTAATTTAATGTTTCATGTTCAGAGCACATCTTTAAATCATAACCTCTTAAGTTCACAAACAAGTTCGCGGACTTAAGTTAATCGGTTGAGTTTTCCAAACTCAGCAGAAATTCTCGGAAAGAGAACTTCCGCCAGTTCGCGGACTGAGTTCGCGGACTTAGCACACAAACGAGTTTTGGAAAATTCAGCAGAAATTCTCGGTCGAGAACTTCCGACAGTTCGCGGACTGGGTTCGCGGACTTGGAAAGCCAATTCCACAATCCTCCCGATTTCTCTTGATCAACAAAGTTCGAAAACTTCGGTTCAAGGAATACATGGTTATGTAATCTAAACTCTCATTTCAATCATTGAGACATTCTCAGATAACGCTATGTAGCCGTTATTCACAGACCGATTCACGTCAGAGCAATTCTCAAAGTGATTGAAACTTTTCATGACTTTCGTCACTAGGTGAAGATAAACATGATCAAAGCGAAACGCTTTATCGACATACAATTTCGAGATAAAAAATAAGCAATGAATGCTCAGCTCGAAATGTCAAATGTGTATGATCTAGTCTATATAGCATACGACTTTTTTCTCATAAGAAGTAGGAGATAGAATAGACAAACTTTTGAGTGACAGATAAGTTCAAGTCTCCACATACCTTTTTGTTGATGAAGTTCCACGGTTCCCTGTATAGATCCTCGTCGTTGTATGATGAATCGCCATGAAGTCCTTGAGCTCAAATACACTTTTCTACCCTAGTCCGAAATTTATCTATGTAGGCTAGAAATCAAGACTCATAGTTTTGATCACTAACATTGACAAACATGCTTGAGTTAGCAACGCATGCGAGGTCGACCGAGCTATGCTCTAACACAAGGCGCTACTTGCACCATCCCTCCGCTGGCATGCACAGGCTATGCCATCCATTCCACCATGCCACTGGCATGCACGAACTATGCCAGCCATGTCGCAGTGCCACTGTCATGCGCTAAAGGCGTCACTGTACCATTATCAGGCGCCAACAAGATGTGGCCGTAATCAATGACTACCCTTGCTCATGAGATGCAATCTCGGCCATCCAAGTTCGCCACCGAACTGACAGACTTGTACCAAGTTTTAGGCGACCAGCCGAGATGAGCCTAAATCTAGTGGCCATGGCTACGCCACGCGCCATTTGCACCTATGTGCCACTGACATGCTGATTTAAAATTTTTCGTGTGGTTGTAGTAATAGTGGTAAGGGGTATCGTTCAAACTCGAACTTGTGAAGGTAACTTTTTTTGTAGATTTAAATAAATAAAATTATATGCACAATATTAACAAAATATGGGAGAGAATTTTTACTGGGGATCAGGATTCCACCATCCACCAAAATTTATGTGATTCAATAACAATTCTTTTCATGCAATTCTAGACAATATAACTCCAATCAAAGGAAATTGTGATTCTAATCATTGCCTAAATTAGATTTTGAAAACATCCATTGTTAATCGCGAGCATGAAGTATCAAAAGCAATTTACTAAGCATACTCCATCAAGAGAAAACACAATTGATTAATAAAAATCATTTACTCTATATTTATTCGGTGCAATTAATCATAAAAGAGTTGCATAAATAAATTTTACCACATAACTTTTGAAAGAACGGCTTCCTCCGTCACCCCTGGGATTGGATTTAGCTACTCATGATGAAAAACCTCTCAAAATGATTCATTGATGCTCAAAAGTTGTGTTACAATCAAGAGAAAATGTAAATATAATCGGGTTTGCAACGCATATAAACGTTACACACTGCTGTTACAAGAGCGACAGAAATGAAAAGTTGTTCCCTGGTTGAATCGACCCCAAAGCTGAGTGTCGCAGACGCTTGCAAAGAACGACGCTGATGCAAGTCTGTTCTTCCCGTTCTTCCTCTCGCACCAGCAGAAACTTTCTCTCTGTATGTTTTTGTTCTTGATTCTCTCGACTCCAAACTCTCCCCCAAAACTCTCCAACCCTTCTATGAGTCTCGTAACCTCTTATATAGCCAACAAGGGATGAAAATATCCCGTCATAACTCTGAATCCTCTCGGTTGAATGCAAGAATATTTTCTCTTTACTCTCACAGGAATCACCGAGATTTCCTTGTATATTAAACATAGAATCCAACGTCGCAGTGAATTATTCTCAAATAACTTCCATATATCTGAACCAATCACCAGAGATATTCCCGGTCCCTGTTGTGAACAAATTCTCGAGAATATCTCCCAGAATATTCACGATACCTGTTATCTCTCCCAGATTTTCCAGCCACTTCTGGCCCTTCAACTCACCCCTGTTAGCTTCCTATAAGTCCATAGAATAATCCCAAACATTTCCAGCCCTTTAATCTCCTTAAAACTACCCAACAATTATATCGAAATCTTCCAGGCGTGAGAACTAGTTTCCCGCCAAATTTTACGTTTCAAATGTTGAAGATGGGTTACCCCTAACCAGTCCATGGTGTCCCTTTAGCAGCTGCCTGGAAATGGATCACCCCTTAGTAATTAGGTTACCCCTTATCCAAAATCAGGGTCCGTAGCAGTGTCCTCTGGGGAATTTTCCGCACTTTTTTCGGGGTTCCTCCGGGGCATTTCTGGGGTACTTCCGGTACACTTCTGGGGCGCTTCCGGCACTCTATCAACGGAGGTCCAAACGCCGCTTTCAGCCAATTTCGCTGCAAATCCTTATTCTTCTAAAAACACCTACAGGGACATAAAAAGCCATAATAAATATAAATTCGAGCACTAATAATATATACAATTGAGATTATTAAGACACATAAATGTGCCTATCAAATACCCCCAAACTATTATTTGCTAGTCTCGAGCAAAAATTTATTCTTGAAAAGTGACCGAGTTAATCTCGGGTGGGTTTCTCAGAGGTGTACCCACAAAAACCAATACTCCATACCCTAGCTATCTACGCAGAACCTTGGAAAGCACTAAGGAACCTCCTTGGTTGGCATACAATTATTGATTCTAAGAGGAAGAACCCTGATGCGAAATTCCAATTGCTGTACACGAGTTTGCACTCAAGCATACTAAAATTCATATAAGTGACAGAGCTCTACTAAGATAGTTTCACGATGGACATCATACTCGGAGTCAGACTAATCACATGAAAGATTAGAAGATGGAAAGAAAAATGTAGATGGTTGAAAAGCGAACGGTGTTTCCCATATCTGTCTGAAGGCCTCTGCCAAGATGAACCTAACCTAAATGACTGAGATACCGGTCTGACTAATATTAACACACTGGCATATACAAGGGAACCAGTGGTGAATAACTTAAATCTAGATCAACAAACTGGCAAATACAAAGGGAACCAGCAGTTGACTACACATAACAATAACCATTTTTTTTTTAACTTAACGGCATGAATAAAATCTTTTTGATCCAAGCGCATGCTTATTGTCAGCAGATTACACGATAGTTCCCACGGGTCCTGCATTCACGCTTGCTTAGGCGGACGGAAACAGGAGAGAGAACACACGCATATTGCTATCCAAGTGTTAATACTTATCCGATTGGTCTAACTGGTCCGGTCTTTTTTTTTTTTTTTTTTTGGAAAAGGTAACAGTCACTCTATTTCACCCTAGAAAGGTAAACTGAATCGTGTGCCCCACCCAAATCACTTGAAACAAAAGAAAACTAAAAATAGAAAGTGAAAAGGACTCGACAAGATATGGCGAAACTATCATGTTATTTCTAACACCTGAGCTCTGTGCTTTTATGAATAGACTCTATAGATGTTTCCATCTAGTCAGATTGGTTCCTCAACTCCTAAAACAAAATTTTCCATCCACTTAGATTGGTTAGTGCTATCCTAAATACGCATAAATTTCTAGGCTCTGGAGTTTATTTATTGCAACTAAAAAGTTCTCCCATACCCCAAACTTAAATCTAACATTGTCCTCATGTTCTAAAGATGAAACTAAAAGCATGAACAAGGAGAAACTGTTACCATTTGAAGCGAAAGAGTTAAGGAAATATTACCGTGTTGCAATGAGATTTGGTTACCTCCCAAGAAGTGCTAAGTTTAAAGTCTTCAGCCAGACTTAGAAAGGATTAGTCAACCGACAACCATAAAGTAACAGTCGAAATAACTGTGGGTCTTCAAAACGAAAAAGAGATGACCAAAAGAAACTACAATAACCCAAGAAAGTGAACAAGAATAACATGTCCTTATCTAGTTTCCTGATTAAGATATTTATATCTAATTGTGGTTCAGGTTCAGGTTCTATGAAAGGGTCTAAATAGAATATTTTCATTGGCTGCGTTTCTTCATAGATGGGATCCGAATCACTAGGTATTAGAGTCTGTAAAAACTCAAATACGAACTTAGAATCACGAAGCAATAACCTAAATAATTGCGGATCCTCTAAGTCAATCAGATATGACTTACAAAGTTGACCACAGTGAGAATTGTGGTCATTCTTAAGCAAATGTGTCGATTCTAATTTTCTAAGGCATTTAGGTTTAGTCTCACAACTTAATAAGTGACACATTTGAAATCTATACGTTCCCACAATTGGAAGAAAACTATTTGGTGGGAAAACAAAATCAATCTTGGTATTATTGCCTGGGTTAACCACATCAACCAGAGGATGGGTTTCTAACATTTGAGACTTTGTTGGATATCATTAGGTTTGGAAAACGATATGAAGATAATCTTGTAAGATGGTTGAGGCATTGATTTCAAGTCCCAAGTGAGGGACCTTACTAAGAGTTAAAGCACATGGAGAATGATACTCACCCCCAAACTTAGAGTTTTCGGCGTCTCTAGATAGACTGTCATAACCTCCCTAATTTCTAGGTCGGCAATTGATTTTTCTAAGTCAGGTTCATCCTCGCTAATCTCTACGAGTTCATCTAAGACTATTGTTTCTAAATTGTTTGACTCGATCTCAAGATAAACTGGTTCCTCTAAACCATCATCGGTTTCGTAAACAGGATATACTAACATCGTCTGAAACGGGTATCTCTAGTCAAATCCTCGTCCTTTTGAATAGGTGAATAATTTTTAAAATTATTAGGATCTGAACCAGAAATAATATAATCATTATAAGGCTCAACTGGGGTAACAAATTCCTGATCACTATTCCCACATTTTCAGATTCTTCATCATCACTATCCTCATCATCATGATACAATTTTTGAAATTCAAGAATCAATCTTGTTCCAAACTACATGGTCTATGTTTATAAATTCTCATAGATCGTTAGAGGTGATTCCTCAATTAAAAGTTGGAGTAGTATCCATATATCGCGTGCCCCCACGCATATATTCACCAAGAGTCATTTCCGAAGACGTCTCTTGATAACGAGAATTTCTAGACATATATCTCGCAACGTTCATCGCACAGGTGGCGTCTCCTCAAAAGGATTCAGCACCCGAAGAAATATAAACTACAGAGGGATTCTATATACAATCACAAACAAGGCCGATTGACTCCACCAAAGCAAACCTAAAGATTTCTAGCAAACAAAAAGCATGAGGGCTCCACTAGATTGTTTCTAGACCAGCTTCTATCTTTCGAAAGGAATTCGTTGCAATTTGAGCAAACCCCTCTGGAATCAATCCGAGTCAAAGTAGTTGAATTGAGGCGAGGGAAGCTCAGTGGAGCTTTGATACCCAAGGCCTCACCGCTATCACAAGGGGCGCAGTCACGATTCAACCCACATGAAACCCCATCATGAACTTTGGAGTGCTGCTAAAGAGCAACCAATATTTTTCGAACGAGTTTCCTATTAAGCTCGTTACCCTATCGGTCTCGTTCTATTCCAAATTTTAAGCTTGGGTTCGCGTTAGGTTTCGTTTTCCTAAGGCGGGCAAGAAGGGAACGGTGATGAAATCCGAACCCTTATCTTGTTTAGGCCAGGCCTTGCCCTTTACTAGGAAAATAAAGACAGTCGGTTCGTCCTCAAACAATTATCACCTTAAGGCAGACAGTAACCCGCTTGCAGGAGATTCGCGGGTGTTTCGATTGGACTTACCTCCCGTACCAGACGGGCGATGAACCGTTGTCGTCGACTCGGGCCACGACTCCTATGCCGTGTGCGAACCCGAGGGGCCGAGACGATATAGTAATCGTCGTCCTTCCCTGCACACAGTTTATATAATTTTTTTTTTTTTTTTAATAATAATACCCTTCCGTAGGGTTAAAAAAATAATAATAAAGTCCAAGAGTCCAGTCCAAATAAAGTAAAGTGCAAAAGAAAAAGAAAAACCTAAAAAAAAATATAAAAAATCTCTCTTTTTTTTTCTCTCTTTTCTATATATAAAACAAAAAAAAATTCCTCTTTCGCTCCTTTCGCTTTAAGCTTTTCCTTCTAAGGTCCTTAGTACTCCACTTCGAACCTGCAAATCAAAGACAAAAAAAAAAAAGGAAAAAAAAAAAATAAACCTAAAAAAAATTCTACCTAAGCACAGGTCCGCATCGGCGGCGCCAAAATGATTTAAAATTTTTCGTGTGGTTGTAGTAATAGTGGTAAGGGGTATCGTTCAAACTCGAACTTGTGAAGGTAACTTTTTTTGTAGATTTAAATAAATAAAATTATATGCACAATATTAACAAAATATGGGAGAGAATTTTTACTGGGGATCAGGATTCCACCATCCACCAAAATTTATGTGATTCAATAACAATTCTTTTCATGCAATTCTAGACAATATAACTCCAATCAAAGGAAATTGTGATTCTAATCATTGCCTAAATTAGATTTTGAAAACATCCATTGTTAATCGCGAGCATGAAGTATCAAAAGCAATTTACTAAGCATACTCCATCAAGAGAAAACACAATTGATTAATAAAAATCATTTACTCTATATTTATTCGGTGCAATTAATCATAAAAGAGTTGCATAAATAAATTTTACCACATAACTTTTGAAAGAACGGCTTCCTCCGTCACCCCTGGGATTGGATTTAGCTACTCATGATGAAAAACCTCTCAAAATGATTCATTGATGCTCAAAAGTTGTTTACAATCAAGAGAAAATGTAAATATAATCGGGTTTGCAACGCATATAAACGTTACACACTGCTGTTACAAGAGCGACAGAAATGAAAAGCTGTTCCCTGGTTGAATCGACCCACAGCTGAGTGTCGCAGACGCTTGCAAAGAACGACTGCTGATGCAAGTCTGTTCTTCCCGTTCTTCCTCTCTCGCACCAGCAGAAACTTTCTCTCTGTATGTTTTTGTTCTTTGATTCTCTCGACTCCAAACTCTCCCCCAAAACTCTCCAACCCTTCTATGAGTCTCGTAACCTCTTTATATAGCCAACAAGGGATGAAAATATCCCGTCATAACTCTGAATCCTCTCGGTTGAATGCAAGAATATTTTCTCTTTACTCTCACAGGAATCACCGAGATTTCCTTGTATATATTCTAAACATAGAATCCAACGTCGCAGTGAATATATTCTCAAATAACTTCCATATATCCGAACCAATCACCAGAGATATTCCCGGTCCCTGTTGTGAACAAATTCTCGAGAATATCTCCCAGAATATTCACGTATACCCTGTTTAGCTCTCCCGGATTTTCCAGCCACTTCTGGCCCTTCAACTCACCCCTGTTAGCTTCCTATAAGTCCATAGAATAATCCCAAACATTTCCAGCCCTTTAATCTCCTTAAAACTACCCAAAC
Source organism: Papaver somniferum (assembly GCF_003573695.1). NCBI lineage: Eukaryota > Viridiplantae > Streptophyta > Magnoliopsida > Ranunculales > Papaveraceae > Papaver > Papaver somniferum. The sequence goes on from NC_039360.1 coordinate 176,998,906, forward strand.
AATTATATCGAAAATCTTCCAGGCGTGAGAACTAGTTTCCCGCCAAATTTTACGTTTCAAATGTTGAAGATGGGTTACCCCCTAACCAGTCCTGGTGTCCCTTTAGCAGCTGCCTGGAAATGGGTCACCCCTTAGTAATTAGGTTACCCCTTATCCAAAATCAAGGGTCCGTATAGCAAGTGTCCTCTGGGGCATTTTCCGCACTTTTTTCGGGGTTCCTCCGGGGCATTTCTGGGGTACTTCCGGTACACTTCTGGGGCGCTTCCGGCACTCTATCAACGGAGGTCCAAACGCCGCATTTTCAGCCAATTTCGCTGCAAATCCTTATTCTTCTAAAAACACCTACAGGGACATAAAAAGCCATAATAAATATAAATTCGAGCACTAATAATATATACAATTGAGATTATATAAGACATATAAATGTGCCTATCACATGCACGAACTATGTCATCCATGCAGCAGTGCCACTGGCATATAGTAAAAACGCCATTATGTCATTGCTAGGCATCAACATGGTGTGGCCATAATCGATGGATACCCTTCCTCACGAGATATAATCTCGGCTGTCCAAGTTCGCTACCGAACTGACATGCCTATGGCAAGTTTTAGGCGACCAGCCAAGATGAGCCTAATACCATCACATGCTATTTTCATGCGGCAAGTCTCTTGACTTTGACTTTCCACACGTAGCAAACTGCTACATGTTTTCCACGAAAACGCTCGAGACATCAAACATGTCACAAACTGGGGGATACTCATTAGGGTATTGGTCTCGCGGTTTACAGCGCGCGGCGTGCAATACGCCCATTACAAGAAAGTGTCATGAAACAGGACGATTAATGGTGGCAAGAAGTAAAGAGGTGTAAACGGATCCACTTCCTTCATCATGGAAGCACGGTTTCTGGAGGTTACTCACTCTTCCATCACTTAATCGTTCCCACTTCCTACGAGACCAGGGTACATTTTATTGTGGCTTGTATAAATAGGTTTCACCTATTTCCACCAAAGAACAAGTTTTTGGTCGGCAACAACATAGTATCCAGAAAGCACCAAGAACTGATAGCTTTTTACTTTGCAAGACAGTTTCACTTTCTGATACAAGTCATAAAACAAGCCACATCTTCAGAATTAACCATTCTGGTCTCAACACTCTCTTCGCTTCCCTCCGTAAGACCAACCCTTTTCCTTCACTTTGTGACCGAAGCAAGTCTGGAACGGGCATTTTTTGGTTTAGGCCAGGATTGTACAGATTGATCTCTCGAATCAAAAGTACTCCCGTGCAGTGCATTGTTTAGGGTTTAGATTAGTTTCTCATCCACACACCCAAAATTACCAAAATCAGCAGAAACAGTTTTCACCCACAAACAATTGGCGACCGCAGTGGGAGATCAAATCTCTCGATTGCAAATTCAATTCCCAATTTCATTTTCATCCCAATTGGTCTTAGGCCAAATTCAAACCCATTTTCAATTTCCTAAATTTCTCAAGATGGTTGATCTTAGGAATGCTTCAGAAACCCTCAATCCCAATGTTACTTCTCTTAGCACCGAAAAAACTCCACATGTTATCCCTGAATCCGTTCTTTCATTCAAAACCATTGTCGAGGCTATGGAGTCTCGATATTTAACAACTATTCATGATTTGACGAAAATCCTGAATGATATTATCTAGAATCAAGCTACTATTGTCAAGACGCAGGACGGAGTATTTACGCTTTTGAAAGCGCTCACTGATCAACTGTTAAAGGAACCAACGCGTATTCATTCTGTGGGAAGCGCTATCAACAATTCATTTTGGAGCAATGCTGATGGTGGTAGTCCTTTTTCCAAGATTCATATTCCTACTCCTAGTGAGGAGGATGAAGCATATGGTCACGCTGAATGGAAAGGTATCCACAAGCTAACTTGTCTGCTCATGAAGATCAAAAGATGTTTCCTCAAGATCAGAAAGAAGACTCGTGGGATTTATCACATTCTCATCAGAGTCCTCGCAATGAAAAAGGTGATTTCATTATGTGCATCCTTCCTGGAAAATATCAATTCCCATATTGCATCAGAAGCTGCTAAGAGATCCGTTGCTGCTTTACTCAGTCGATCCGCACCGTTCTAGAATGAAGAAGCTCGTAAAGACGTTCAGGAAAGCAGACGTCTTTCTAATAAAATATCCAACCTCTAGTCAATCGCTAATGAAAGTAGAAAGAAAAAAAAACTCCAGCATCGGAACAACAACCCAAACGTGTGGCACCATCGCATCAGATGGCTTCACCCCAGAAGGTCGCGGCTAAGGTTCATGTGCAACAACAAGAAACTGGATATACTGCTACAAACTTCCCGTTCCCGATCGAGAAAGTAATCGAACTCCTGGAAGTATGGATTCAAGATGACGCCATCAAACTACCTCCTATTAGGCGCCTACCAAATGAAGAACAAATGGAAAATTCCAAGTATTGCCATTACCACATGTTCGTCAATCATCCTACCAGTGAATGCAATGCTCTGAAACGCATCGTCCAAGAAAAGATAGATTTAGGGGAATTGCGCCCGGGGACTGGAGATCCTCCGTCTTTTCACGGATCAACATAAAGATATTACATAGACAATAAAGGACGACTGGGGACTTCTCGCGGCCAGGATTGCGTCACACAATAAACTCGGATTTGCAACCTGAAAATTCAGTTTCGTGGAGAGACCCTAAGCGAATAGATTATGTGGCTGTATCGTACGAGAGCAAAAAGGGAATGGCCAACACCAGTGGCACCGGAAGCATCCCCTTTGACGTGACACCTCTTATTACCAGAGCCAGAGCCGTCGCTACTCCTAATATTTCTTCGATCATGACCGCCTCCAATCATCACCAGAGCTGTCACCACTTCTTCGTCAGAACGAGAGACTGGAGGATCCAGAAGAAACCAACCTTCCCATTACCATTATCGATTTAATGGAGAGACGGGAAGTTCTTGACAAAACTCATACGGACATGGCCACAACTCAGAAGGAGCCTCTTCGACGTTTTTCTCCAGAAGCCGCTCCGCTTCAACGTTCGCTCCCTAAGTCGCAACATTCTCCCCTGTAGCCGCCACTCCTTCTTGCTAAGGATTGTGCCGTAGCCGCCACTCCTTCATGCCAAGGATCGTGCCATAGTAGCCACTCCTTACTGCCAAGTATCGTGTCGTAGCCGCCACACTCCCCCTGTCAAGGATCATGATCGCAGCCAGCCAGGGTTTTTAGTCGTGGCCACCTTTTGATCCATACCGCCAAAAGCTGGTGGTCGTGGACAGTTTACTCGCTCGTTTGTTGATACCAGCCAAAGCTTCACCATAGCAACAATTACTACAAATTCACCAGTATGGATGCAAGACGGCGATATCTTTATCATGGTCAACCCACCGACCACACCAGATAGAAACATGTAAACCACACTTGGGGACTGAGGCTCTACATGGAATCCCTTCACTGTAAAAGCTCAAAAGACACGGTCAACCAAAAGGTTATAACCACGACAAGGTCATCTACTCTTCAAGGGTGTAGCGTAAGAATATCATCACCTCTCTGTCTAGAAGGCGCCTGCAACACTTTACGAGGCCGCGGCGGATCTCAAGCCTGCTCGGAGAAAACAACTTCAGAAACTAAAGAGAAGTGCGACTGGGGACTGCTCATTGTTGTCCATCCTGACAACCATCAAAGACTCCAAAAGCAAGACACAGAGATACATTCACATATCCGGCCACGCCATCGGATCTAATAGAAGTATAACTGAGGACTGTTCACCGCATCCATTCCATGCAATAGTCCAAGATTCATAAGATGGTTCAAAGGATGTTGCTTGGAACGAAGTCCTTAAAGACTTGATAGCAACACATCGGCAACGGAACGTCTCTCAACTCATCTATTTCACCCAATGGCTCTGGAAGATTTCGACCATACAAGCATCCACATCATATCATTATCGCAATCAAAAAGTCTAGGTACCAAATAACCTAAAGTCAAGGATGAACCAACAACGCAACCAGAATCTCCAAGATTAGCCCTGACATTATTTCATCCATCCATCCCAAGAGCGCAATGGAGTTTGGTAAATTTTTACATTCACTGGAGAGGTAAGATACTCGTTCTTCTGAGTCAGAACCTTATTACACATTCTGGAGAAGATCAATGGTACTGTTGGGTGGATACATGTGAAAGCACATACCTTGAGTTCTCCTGGCTTGCCTTGCTGTTGATATAACTATTGGAGATTGATTCGTTGCCAATAATGATCGCTCTACCACCGCTAACAAATGACGAAGAGAAGCCAGATGTTGTAGATGAAAGCACGGAGTCGGACGAACAACAAAAATAGAAGAGGGTCGATACCCCTTTTCATACGAACGCAGTTTCTAGAGCTTGAACAGAATAAGGATTCCTTATTGATCCATGAACGGGAATAAATGACTAGGCGCACTACACTCATACTCCATAGTCGAACAATTAGTGTGCTAATATCTCCGCTCCATGACCGAACCAGCAGCGCGCCAGAACAAGGAACACTAGTCGCTCAACCCACAACGCTCCATCGCACCAGCACTCCGTGGTCAAGCCAACTCTCCATGGCTCCAGCACTCTGTGGTCAAGCCAACACTCCGTGTCTCCAGCACTCCGTGGTCAAGCCAACTCTCCATGGCTCCAGCACTCCGTGGTAAAGTTAGCGCCAACGCTCCAGCATTCCGTGATCCATCCATCAAGCCTTCCAAGTGCCATTTCCACTATTCCACGAACTGAAGCCATCATTGCCATCACCATTTGGTAGCCGAAGTTCCAGCGCCTTCATCACCGTTTGGTAGCCAAAGTTCCAGCGCCATATTTTCACCATTCCACGGACTGAAACCAGTTTCCACCATTCCACGGACTGAAGCCAGTTTCCACCATTCCATGGACTGAAGCCAGTTTCCACCATTCCATGGACTGAAGCCAGTTTCTACCATTCCATGGACTGAAGCCAGTTTTCACCATTCCATGAACTGAGTTTCCACCATTCCCCGGACTGAAGCCAAGCGTCATCTCCATACGTTCCGTGACCTAGCCAGCTAGCGCCATCCACCGATCCGCGGACCAAGTTGCAGCGCCATCTCTGCCCAGCACCCTATGGCCAAGCCGGAGCTACGCAAATTCGCCAATACAAGGATCACGGATTCCTCATGCCTCTTGCCAAAGGTTAGCCAAATTCTCCCTGGCAATCTCTTCATGACTTTCCCTTTTAATTGTTATCCTTGTATGTCACCATCTCATGCTTATCCCGCAACAATGCCGCTGTTAAGAGCTAAGCAGAAGACTTAATGTTGATGGTGGTTTTTAGTTCAGGGCTAAATTTATAAAAGTATATCTACCTAACCCGGCATCAGATGTAATAAATATTGATGTATCTATATTCTGCAGGGAATTTGGAGAATATATCAAAATATGATGAGTGCCTATGTCTTTCTTCATATTATATTGAAACTCAAGCTCCTAGATGAATTGTTCACTAGTATAGAGCCTAATGAGTGTATAAGATCCTAGCTGCATTACTCACAAATGCCGGAACCTGCTGAGTACTTTTCTTGTGCTTATGTTCCCCGGCAGAACCCTTAATATTGGTATAGCATGACGGATTTGTGTTCACTCGCAGCAGAGTAGCACGTACCTCCAAGTAAAAAATACTCAGTCAGAAAGCAAAGAATAAACAGAACCGCGGAGTAGGAGAAACAACGAGGGAAGCGTGGCCATGCCCTAGGCCAGCCGGCGCCACTTGGCCACACCTTATGCTACCCAACCGGCCCTAATTCCTTTGTCGGCCAATCAAATCGCTTTAAACCTACCACGCTTCCATGAGTTGTGGCTGGGCCCATACTTGCCGGCCCTATTCCCCATCGACCAATCACGTCGCATTAAACCTGCCACGTGCACCAAAAGGGTGGCCACGCCCGTGCTTGGCCTCCCCCTACTTTTATTGACCAATCGGGTTGCTCCAAACCTGCCATAGCTTTAAAAGAGGTGGAAATGGTGTCAAGAGGTCGCCATACTAAGTTGGCTTCCCAAAAACCGCGCCAACATAATAACGGCATGCTAAACATGCCAAAACGAGCATGTCAGGCGCACATGCCAAACGGGCATGCCAAGTACACATGCAAAACGTGCCACTTACCGCGGCAGCATGCCAAAACGTACCCACTCTCTGTTCGTGACCAATATCACAACAGACTTCAATTTTGGCTAGCCTAACCGTAAGCGCGGCCATGCTCTAGTGGCGGTGGATGGAACCCTAACTTCTAATCGTGGCACAAAACTATACCGCCTCGGGCCCACAACATGCCACAAGTCGTACGGACTTAGGAAACCCTAAAAAAGGCGCCACACCACAGCCACTCGTGGAAATATTTGCTCATGTGACCGTTTCTACATGGTGGCCTGCCTATGGCTCCTCTGGCATGACTCTGGCACCGTTTGTATAAAATGCCATGCCACGGCCACCTACCGCATGCCGCATGCCATATGCGCTAATTAGAGTTTCGACATGCCAAACCCTAATTTAGGAAAAGTTTCTACGCCAACCAAGCCATATAATGTTCCACAGGGCATTGGGATTGATGTGGCCACTGAAACTGATGTTTCCACACCACATTGGAGTCTAACACCAATGTGCCAAAATCTAGTGACCATGGCTACGCCAGGCGCTACTTGCACCATCGCGTCGTTGGAATGCACAGGCTATGCAAGCCATTCCACCGTGCCACTGGCATGCATGAACTATGCCAGCCATGCCGCAGTGCCACTGGCATGCGCTAAAGGCGCCACTGTACCATTATCAGGCGCCAACAAGATATGGCCATAATCAATGGCTACCCTTCCTCATGAGATGCAATCTCGGCCATCCAAGTTCGCCACCGAACTGACAGACTTGTAGCAAGTTTTAGGCGACCGTCCGAGATGAGCCTAATTCTAGTGGCCATGGTACGCCAGGCGCCACTTGCTCCTCTGTGCCACTGACATGCACGAACTATGTCAGCCATGCCGCAGTGCCACTGGCATACGCTAAAAACGCCACTATGCCTTTGCCATGCATCCACATGGTGTGGCCATAATCGATGGCTACCCTTCCTCACGAGATATAATCTCGGCCGTCCAAGTTCGCTACCGAACTAACAGGCATGTGGCGAGTTTTAGGCTCCCGGACAAGATGAGCCTAATAGCATCACATGCTATTTTCCTGCGGTAAGTCTCTTGACTTTGACTTGCCACACGTAGCAAACTGCTACATGTTTTCCACGAAAACGCTCGAGACATCAAACATGTCACAAATTGGGGGATACTCATCAGGGTATTGGTCTGGCGGTTTACAGCGTGCTGCGTGCAATACGCCCGTTACAAGAAAGTGTCATGAAGCGAGAAGATTAATGGTGGCAAGAAGTAACGGGTGTAAACAGATCCACTTCCTTTATCATGGAAGCATGGTTTATGGCGGTTACACACTCTTCCATCACTCAATCGGTTCCCACTTCCTACGAGACCAGGGTACGTTTTATTATAGCTTGTATAAATAGGTTTCACCTATTTTCACCAAAGAACAAGTTTTTGGTCGGAAACAACATAGTATCCAGAAATCACCAAGAACTGATAGCTTTTCACTCTGCAAGCCAGTTCCACTTTCTGATACAAGTCATAAAATAAGCCACATCTTCAGAATTAACCATTCTGGTCTCAACACTCTCTTCGCTTCCCTCCCTAAAACTAACCCTTTTCCTTCACTTTGTGACCGAAGCAAGCCTGGAACGGCTATTTCTTGGTTTAGGCCAGGATTGTACAGATTGATCTCTCGAATCAAAAGTACTCCCGCGCAGTGCATTGTTTAGGGTTTAAATTCGTTTCTCATCCACACACCCAAAATTACCAAAATCAGCAGAAACAGTTTTCACCCACAAACACTTACCAACACATATTTCGAGAAATAGATAAGCGAGATAAACTCGGCTCGAAATAACAAATTTGTATAATCGAAGTCTATATAGCAATACGACTTTTGTCTCAAGATAGGAGATAGAGTAGATAGACTTTTGAGTGATTGATAAGTTCAAGTCTCCACATACCTTTTTGTCGATGAAGTTCCACCAGTTCCTTGAGTAGTTCTTTGTCTTTGCATAATGAAC